>NC_141687.1:797358575-797958575 GCF_964263255.1 Lissotriton vulgaris
CATAAATATATTGATGATGCAGGTCCATTTACGACCCATTTGTACGTTGCTAAATGTGTCCCAGACACATTAGTACATTTGATTTAGCAAGTCTCTAATTGCGAGTCACAAAAGGATTGCAATTAGAGACTCGCAAAAGCAAATGGTCCTACATCTGGCCCCATATCACATAAAGTGATCACAATGAGGGCCATATCAGGATGGGCTATGCTGGCTGCGTGCAGAGTTGAGCGCTTGTTTTTATGCACCTGTAGTGTGTAAAATAAATTTATTGAACCCAATATTTCTCTGAGTTAGTGCATTATTTTAGATGACAAAGCTCAGTAACAGAAACAGAAACAGTCAAACGCTGCTCACTTTCGAAGCAGTTCTGTCAAGCACTAACTTTTAGAAATATAACATTTAATTCATTCATATCACACATTGTGCAGAGCCAGAACATTCCATTGTGATACTGCCCTGGAATTGCTAAGGTAGGAATCAGGGCCTATCACATGAAGTGAGCACTGTGCGTGCTAAGCCAAACTCAAGGCCTGATTTAAATCTTGGCAGATGGGTTACTATGTCACAATGGTGATGGATATCCTGTCCGCCAAAATATAAATTCCATTATATCCTACGGCATTTATATTTCGGTGAACGAGTTATCCATCACTGTTGTGATGTAGTAACCTGTCCACAGAGATCTAAATCAGGTTTTCAGCCCCTGCCACAGATTTGGGCTGACTGGAGTCTTAAGTAGTTGAAGAGCTGAGGCAGTTGTATTTTGCCAACTTTGTTAGTGGCAAATGGGTACCAGTAACAGTGTCACATAAACATTCGATGCATGTGCAGCTTTTTGGCTAGAAATGTAAAAGCATTTGTTTACGTATTGAAAATGAACAACAGAACATAATGGCCCAATTCACATAGGTAATCGGAGACAAAATCCTAACTTTATGACTTTTGGTATTCACAAATGGCATTTAGGAGTAGTAAAGTTAGGGTTTTGTCTCAGTTAAACTCAAGTTTTGGTCTTAAGTTAAACTTAAGACCAAAACTTAAGTTTAACTGAGACAAAATCCTAACTTTACTATTCCTAAATGCCCTTTGTGAATACCAAAAGTCATAAAGTTAGGATTTTTGTCTCAGATTACTTTTGTGAATCGGGTCCAATATTATTAACATACACAAAAGAACATAACAACACAAAATATAAAAGGGTGTATCACAACAAACAGTCAAAAGAGTCTGTTGGTCTGTTAGGATTCAACATTGGCACACTGATTTAACATTTTTTGGTGTGTTCTTCCAGTTATTGTTACATATGAAAAGATAGGAAATTTTCAAATTGTTTGTGATAAACATGTTTTTATTATTTTATTAGCAGAAAAACAACTCACATTCGTAGTCCTCGAAAAATCCCAAACCACATCACTTACAATCAAGAGCAGAGCCTGTGTATTTAGAGCATCACATAAGGGAACAATAATCATTATATTTATTGTAGCTTTCAAGCAACCCATCAACCACCCCGACATCCCGAACCGTTTACTCCGAGCCTTTGCATACTTAGCAGGACAACCCTGTGCATTGTATACTGGCTTCTTCTGTTGAGCGCACCAATCTCCACATCAATAGCTTTGGTGCTTTGAGGGGCTTTCCAATGAGTTGCAATGTCTCTTTTAACCATTACCAGGCCAGTACCCAGCAGTGCAGGATCAAGAGTGGAGACCAATGTCAGGTCTAAAACAATTGAGAGCTCAGCCAGTACCACTTCCTAGTAGCGTGCTATTATGGGGTAAGACTGTACCATATGAAAAAAACCTGCCGGAGTGTGAGAACAGCACCCACGGTGGCACTGAGTCCCACTCGAAACAGCCTGGCATGTGTGAGGTAAGCACAGTGTATGTAGTATGTCTGCATCAGGAGGAATTATGACAAGATTTTAAGAACTCTGGAGGCCATTTAAGCAGCCCACCTTTTTCTAACAATTCAACCCAAGTCTCCCAGCGGGTTCTAAAGGGCTGAATGATCTCAAGTGCATTTATGATTAAGGTCTTGGATGGAATGGCTCCTGCTTTAACAAGGAAACTATTCCTGCAATGGAGGTATGCGACTCTTCCTCTAAAGACTTTCACCAAAGCATGGGCGGGACAGTCTTCTACTGAGTTGTGCCCTGCTTGTGCCCATACTAAGGAGAATAAAGTACATGTCATCTTTTTCTGTCCAGCCTATCATAAAAGCAGATGACACTGGCTGGTCCCACTGCTTAGAAATCTGGGATTCAGAACATTCCTCCCTGCATTCAGAGTGTTAAAGACAGACTTATCCCCGCCAACGGTGTTCGCTCTGGCTACATTTTTAACAGCGATGAGGCATGCTAGATCCCGGTATGCAAAGTTGGCAGGAGACTCTTGAAAATCCCTTGTTATGATACATTATTACTCTCATTTTAACATCCTTTTTAAAAAAATTTAAATGATGTGTTTATTGTATATCTTTTATGATCAATTGATCGAAATAAAGATTTGAAATGTGATTAAGGTATGAGAAATCTGGGAAACACCGCTTTTATCAGGGCACCCATCATCAATTTGGATTAATTAGGACTACATTCTGGGGCACATGCATTAGGAGGGATATACACTTGCAAGGCATGGTGCAACTGAAGAAATTTGTGGAATTGATTTTTGATAACGTGTACATCTTCTGAGGTTCTTGAAAGAACACCATGTACCAGCCTGGCCAGATATCACCCAAAAGAGCAATACTAATGGCGTCCCATCAAGCAAATCCTTCCACCCCGCCCACTATGTGCCATGCCACAAAGGGGTGTGTTTAGTGACTTTCTTCCACCATTCTGTGTGTTGCAGTGCAGCCCTCCACCCACAGAACACCAGGCGGGTCACTTCCGGAATTGTCCTGGGTATGGAGCAGCCATTGAGTAGATCCATAATTCATGGGAATCCTTGTGTGGCAGGTTTCAGCTTATAGGCCAAGTCCAACCACCCTCCACTGAGCCATTCGTTAATGATCCTGGGGATGGGATGCCAGAGAGTATAGTATAATTAACCAAACCCAGGCTCCCATCATAAGGAGCTCGTTGACAGATGGGGAAGGCTAAATGGGACAATAATACACTAAGGGGGGCGTGGGTGGGAAATATTTAATGACCTAGCATTGTTACAGTCCCTATAACAACATAACAAACAATGTGTAACAATGGGTCAACAGAAAAATAATGCAGCTATCTAAATGACTGTGTGTGAGAGAGGGACACAATCCCTGAATCCCAAGTATTCTTGGTGAAAAAATATGTTCCCATCAGATACCCGTCCTGTACCGCCCTACATCACTTGGGATCCTTCACCCGAAGGAAGTGGAAAGAACCACTTAGGATTAGGTAGATTGTGGCCTAATCAAAGTGTGAAGGAATGTAGAGTGTGTGGGTTTAGAATTTATGAAGGTATCAGGGGGCACAAAGAATTAACAAAAAGCAGTGCATGAAGTGCTCAATGTGGCATGTGAAAGTGAAAGAGTTAATATTGGGTTGTGGGAGTGGAAACAAAGTTTAATGGGGTCCTACCCACACCCAAGGCTAAAAAACAGTGCAAGTAGTGGTAACAAATAACTACTCAGATTTTAACTTGGTCGACATGTTTCTGCAGTATTCGTTGGTTCGAAAGATACCAGTCTGCTTCATCAGGACCTTCTTATAAATAAAGTGCAACTGCTGTTATAAAGTGTGAAGTGTGTATAAAAAATCATATCACCTGCAAGCACCAGTGGATATGATCCAGTCAATGAGCAATGGACAAACACACATGAAAGACAATAAAATGCACACAGTTAATGACGAAAGCTGCAAAACACAGAGATATGCTCGTGAAGTACTTATATGCCAAGCAATTCATGGTCAGTGTTTGTAGCATCAATCAAACATATGAGCCAGGTACATATATCCTGGGTTTGAATCAAGACCGGAGACCGGATAGGCACCGGGGCAAACTTAAATAGACTAGTGGCATTCCGGATTTAGAATACACCGGCAATACAAATGTACGTGCCGACTACATTAGAGAACACGATCGGTTCTCGAGTGTTCTGTGCTTAATATGAATAGTCACTGCAATATCTAGTTGACATTATGGTACTCTAAAAATACTCAGTATACCATGGCAGAGTTTGGTTGCTTACTGCGTATATTGGGCTACCGACTCCAGAGACATAACAGATCTCCCTTCTGCCGCATTGAGCAGAGCGTCTTCACAGTAGTTCTAAGAAGGCGGTTTTAGACTTAATAACGCAGACTGTGCTAACTGAAGCAGGAGATTACATTTGCCCATGTCAGAATATCATTGGGTAACATAAACATCAGTAACTCGCTTCTACTTCTGAAAAGAAATCCCCAATGACAGAGGCAATGTGTTGTCAGATTGAGTTCTAGCGAACTCTTCCTCTTTCATCTCTTCTTTTTTTGTTCACATCTAATAGAGCGGTGCTCCATTTGTACCTGAGCTGTTGCCGGGTGAGGTGGAGAGTGCATTCCCCAGAACTTGGGTGAGTGAATAAAAGCTTGATTCAAACCCAGGATATATGTACCTGGCTCATATGTTTGATTGATGCTACAAACACTGACCATGAATTGCTTGGCATATAAGTACTTCACGAGCATATCTCTGTGTTTTGCAGCTTTCGTCATTAACTGTGTGCATTTTATTGTCTTTCATGTGTGTTTGTCCATTGCTCATTGACTGGATCATATCCACTGGTGCTTGCAGGTGATATGATTTTTTATACACACTTCACACTTTATAACAGCAGTTGCACTTTATTTATAAGAAGGTCCTGATGAAGCAGACTGGTATCTTTCGAACCAACGAATACTGCAGAAACATGTCGACCAAGTTAAAATCTGAGTAGTTATTTGTTACCACTACTTGCACTGTTTTTTAGCCTTGGGTGTGGGTAGGACCCCATTAAACTTTGTTTCCACTCCCACAACCCAATATTAACTCTTTCACTTTCACATGCCACATTGAGCACTTCATGCACTGCTTTTTGTTAATTCTTTGTGCCCCCTGATACCTTCATAAATTCTAAACCCACACACTCTACATTCCTTCACACTTTGATTAGGCCACAATCTACCTAATCCTAAGTGGTTCTTTCCACTTCCTTCGGGTGAAGGATCCCAAGTGATGTAGGGCGGTACAGGACGGGTATCTGATGGGAACATATTTTTTCACCAAGAATACTTGGGATTCAGGGATTGTGTCCCTCTCTCACACACAGTCATTTAGATAGCTGCATTATTTTTCTGTTGACCCATTGTTACACATTGTTTGTTATGAAGGCTAAATGGGGCCTGGCATCGTGCCACAAAAATGAGACAGACAATTATTCCATCTGTCTAAACCAGTGAAAAGAGATACTCTGAGGGAAATTTTGGAAGCGATACAAGAATCGGGGCAGTACCATCATTTTGAAGAGGGCTATTCTTCCCATGTCATTCAATGGTAAAGTCTAACACTTCTTAAGGTCCACTTTGACCTTGCGAATGAGAGGAGTGATGTTAAGAAACCAGGTTAGAGCTAGGTCCAGAGCTACCTGGGTGCCGAGATATCAAAATCTTAGATGATGGATTGGTATAGTTATTTGCATAGCCACACCATCTTATGAGGATGCAAGTGGTATGACAATTGATTTGCCCATAATGACTTTCAATACTGAAGCCTCTGCAAAGAGCTACAGGACGCAGAGACATTGTGGGCCACTATCTGTTCGGTTTGAAAGATACAGCAGCACATCATTTGCATAAAGTGCAATACAGTCTTTGTGTCCCATGCCCCGTGTCCTACCCTCTGAACTGTGTATTGCACCACATAAGTTGAGCTAAGGGCTTGAGGTCCAATGCAAATAGGAGGTGTGACAGGGGGCACCTGTGCCTGGTCCCTCAGCAGATGGGAAATTCTTCAGAAACCAGCCCGTTAATTTGCACATGGGCCATTGGGTTGGAGTATAGCATCAGCACAAGTCCATCAAAGAGTACCCAAATCCTGCCCTCTCTAGCACATGGATCAGAATTTGTTCCAGTACACCGTGTCAAAGGTTTTCTCGAAGTTTATCAGCAGTAAAGGCTTTTGGGGTTGAAACCTTATGATGGTGGAGCAATGCCATGTGTAGGCACCTCAAACAGTGCCTTGTGCTTCTGGCAGGCATGAAGCCACATTGGTCGGGCTGGATTAAAGACCTAACAACTTGTCGCAGATGGTTAGCCTGCACAGTTGCCAAAATCTTAACATTCCTCATTATTAAGAGCTATAGGGCCCCATGTATCAAATAATTTAGCATTTTCAAATTGGGTGAATATGTAGTTTTGACTATTTGCCAATGCGAAATAGCGTTTCAAGATTTATGTAAGGCTTTGTAGTCACAATTTTAGGAAATAGTAAAAAAATAATGAAATTGCAACTATAATTAGGGAATAACAATTTGGAATTTCCTTAGCATATGTACCAAGCATTTTCCAAACACAAACTGTACATTTAGGAAAATGCTATTACCATTGACTAAAAGTCAAAGGGGACCATGAGCAAATTTTGAAAAATGCCCAAAAATGCATTTTTTAAAGTGGCTTTTAGCGCACACAGGCCCCAGAGCATGTGTATAATTTACATGTGCACATTTTATTTTTGGGGGGGTGTTTGGGGGCCTGAGGCCACCAGGCACCCATGACTTTGCACTATCAAATTTGTGACTACCAATTAGGAAATCACAAATTAGCTAATGCAAAACCATTTGTACCTATGGGCCTTTGAGCCCATTGGAGCAAATTTAGTAGTATTACCTAATAGCAATAACCTATTTACCGAATCACTATTTGGTAATAATAAGTAATTACTAAATCTTTGGTGATTCCTTTCATGCATAGCAGTTTGCAATTATCAAAAGTAAAAATTGCTCTAGGTAATTGCAAAATGCTTTTTTGAAACATGTTGTTCATAGGCTGGTAATTGACACAGGAAATGGATGATGAGTGCATCTTTGATATGACCAGAATAAACTAGTGGCTTGATTGAGTTCTCAGGTAAGGAGCTGGTCTGTACAACCTCCTCATAAAGGGTAAATAGATTAGGCTTAAGGATGTCTTTATTTTCTAAGTATAAAATTCCATAGGGTAGCCGTCGGGGCCAGGCAACTTTCCAGATGGCAAAGCTGAGACTGTATACCCAATTTCTTTCAGAGAAATTGGCTGGTCCAACTCTCGCTGTTCAGCACTAGAAAAGATGGGTAGGGATATTGTCATTGACGAGGAGGGTGGCCCTATCAGAGTCAGGTTGAGGGACGGCCTTGTATAGGGTTGCATTGTAGTCAGAAAACACCTGGGTGACAGCTAGTGATAAACGGCTCATGCAGTCCTGGTTGTCCGCTATCTCGGGTATGATCCATCTGGCCAGGGTTCGAGAGGCCACCCAGTATAACAATGTGCTGTTTTGTCCTCCCACCCAAATGCCTGTGCAGTGAAGACACGCCAGATTTATTTCGCTGCTTCTAGCGCGTGGGACCTAATCTCCTCTCAAAGCAGGATCAATTCCCTTGTGATAGTGATGCGGTTAATGTCAGAGAGCCTTGTCTCTAGGCAAAGAGAACAACCTTAAAGTTGAGGTACACTATTGTATTGTGTTTTTCTTTGTGTCTGATCCTCACCAATGCAGGTGCATTGGAGCCTTTACGGCAGGTGGTTGTCACCCACGATTATCTCCAACACAAATTTGCAGTCCCTCAGAAGCCGTGTGTGGGTGAGGGGGTGCAAAGCAGCTCGCCTTTCAACAGCTGTGCCTGAAGGCCCAATCCCCACATGGGTCTGCCATCTTGGGTAAAAATGAGAAATATGTGTAGGAGGGTCTAGGGGATAGTATTTATAGACCAACTAAACTCCACACCGCTAATCACAGACACATATAACTACGGGGAGAAAGTCAGTCTGAAAAGTGACAAAAAAACCTCAAATGTTCAAAATAAACTTCTCACCAGGTCAACATAGCTTGCCCAAACACTGGCATGAGAAAAGTCTCCATCAGCCCACCCATTTGGCGGAGCATCGTCATCTGGAAGACTACGAGAGGAGGGTCAGATGTAGCCAATGTTGCTCTAAGGCAGAGGTCTTCAAACTTTTCCAGGTTGAGCCCCCCCAGTTGAATTCCCGCAGATGTTGGGCCCCCCACCACCCGACAGAAACCTCGGGAATCCGGCACACCAAATGATCAACTTCCACGAGCACACCACGGGCCATATCCGGCAAACAATGCTCAACACAACAAGAGTGCCTAGCAAACTGCAGGCCTGTGAGTGGGTGTGACGAAACGACAGAGGCGTACCAGACAGCTCAAAACACAATCCTCCAAGACAAAATGTGCGCAAATTCTCCCCACTAGGATGCCCTGCCTTACACAGGACACAGATCAACAACAACACCACCAACATGAATGTGACGGGTGTGCCGGTGTCCAGCCACACCTAGACTCTCAATCTGTGGGTGAATCCCTGCCACTGCCATCCTCAGGCTGTGCTCCACATCCAGTTCTAAACGGTACCTAGTCTTCAACACCGCGAATGCTGAGAACCCAATCTCACAAACTCCCCAACAAATACATTGTAGGATGTAAAGCACCATGCACAAGTGAACCAAAGGGAGGACCGCCGTGATGAACCCACTATAGGGAACACACCATGGGTGCTTCACCAAGCGGAACCCAAAACATGGAACCCGACCTTGCCCATGGGGGCCCCGCATTCAAGTAGCAGCTGGACGTCACGCAAAATGTCACACGCATGATGCATAGATCCCACACATGAGCACACATAGAATACAGAACAGTAACACATAGGCAAGGGAGCAGCCAAACAATTCAAATACCTTCCACTCTGAACCACAGCTCTCATGGCACCAAGAAAGCAAAGGAAGTCATCACAACCCTCCCCATCCATCATGTACACCTTGTCATCCACCAACTCCCCCACCATTCATTCCGTCCCTCCATCTGAGCCCCATCCACATCCAAACCCCTTCAACCACTTGCAAACCCATCCACCTTCCATCCCTCCATCCATCATCTCACCTCTTCATCCCTCCATCCACCCCCTCACCCATCCATCCATCATCCATCCATCCATCCATCCCTTCACCCAATCTATCCCCTCACCAATCCATCCACTCTTCCACCCATCCATCCACCCACTCATCCATCCAACCATTCACCCAAGCTATCCTCCCACTCATCCATCCACTCCTCCACTCATCCATCCACTCCTCCACTCATCCATCCACTCCTCCACCCATCCATCCACTCCTCCACCCATCCATCCACTCCTCCACCCATCCATCCATCCATCCACTCATCCATCCAACCACCCACCCTCTCACCCATCCAGCCATCCCCCCACCCACTCATCCATCCACCCAGTCACTCATCCGTCCACCCACTCAACCCCCCACTCATCCATCCACCCATCCATCCCGCTCTCCACCCTCCCCCCCACTCATGCATGCACTCTCTGACCCATCCATCTCCATGCTTCTCTCCTCACCCATTCATGCACACACCTGCCCATCCACTCTGCCAATCATTCATCCAGGTCATCACTCATCCATCCATCCTCCCCCTCTCTCTCCATTCCCCCCTCACCCAGCCACCCATCCCTCCATCAACCCTTCACCCATCCACCCACTCATCCTTCCACTCATGAATCCATCCATTGACCACTCATCCACCCCTTCACTCCTCCATCCATCCCCCGTCCATCCACCCTCCTCAATCACCCATCACCCATCCATCCACACATCCACCCCTTCACTCATCCATCCATCCATTCATTCATCCCTTCACCCATCAATACATCAATCCATCCATCACCTCTCTCATCCATCCACCCACCGACTCGTCCACCATCCACCCCCCATTGATCCATCCACCATTTCACTGATCCATCCACCCCTCCACCCATCCATCTACCCTTCCAACCATACACACATCATCCACTCCCATCCATCCCTCCACTCATTCATCCATCCTCTCTCCCACCATCCATTCACCCCTTCACTCACCATCCATCCCCTCACTCATCCATCCACCCCCACCCATACATCCACCACTCCACCCTCACACCTTTTATGATTCAAATTCGAATCTGCAGACCAACATCCCTGAACACTGGGTGCCCACACAAAGATCCTCATGAGTTGAGGACCAGACCAGAGCCCACTGTCCCGATTCATGGCCAAACCCGGATTGCAACCTCTCCCTCCCTTCCCAAAATAGCTGAAGGACTCCCCCCCCCCCAACTCTCCCTCACTCCCACCCCCCTTGAAAGGCTGGGGCCCTGGACCAGAGCCCACCCTGCCTGTGCCTCAAAACCTCTGCGAAACCTTCTCTCCCTTCTGGGAAGAGCTAACTCTCCCAGGAGGGGGTTAATTCACAGAGCTGACAGCTTCAGCTGCAGTGGGAGGCAAGGGGTCTCCTCTGCTAAAACTGAAAGCGTGTCTGTTTGTTTGCTTTAGTTTTTAGCAGAGGAGACCCCTGCCTGGCACGCAGCCGAAGGTGTGACTCCGTGAATTGGCCCCGTCCTGGGAGAATCACCCAGACAAAGAAAGGGGCACAAAGGGAAGATCGAAGTGGAGCCCGCGCCCCCCCTGGGATGGCGCCGCGCCCCCCCAGGGGGGCGCGCCCCACAGATTGAAGAACCCTGCTCTAAGGCTAACATGAATGGAAACTTGACCTCATACTCTCAGAAGTTCTCAGCCACAGTTGTTGTTCAAAATATGAGATCACTGATGGAGTGCAGTGCAGTGCAGGTGATAAATGTGTGTGAGATAAAAATGACTAAAAGGACAAAAAATATGTTTATTAAGTATTGTCCTGATTCCATAAATAAAAACCGCCTGATAGTATTGAAAAAATTAACTATCTCCTGGCAAAGAGTGTGGTCGACATGTTTCAGCCGTACGGCCACATTTCCCGGCTTCCTTCAGGACCTTAATGATGTTAATTGCTACTGCAGGAAAAATAATGATAAGTGAAGTATATTATACATCTGATATTTCATAAAGAAGTAAACAGATCAGTGGTGTATTACCACCCTACCAGGTACAAATCCAATGTATACGAAGATGAGATCTATCTCTTCATTCCTAGAATAAAGAAGGAGGTTTAGTACAAAAACCAGGTCAAACCAGCAGTGGCGACTAGAAATACTCGGAGCATTGAGGTAAAGAAGTCAAAGAGATCGATTACACTTTGTGATCGACTGTGCCCATTCATTATGTGATTCTAATAAGGCAATAATAATTTCAAAAAAACTAGTAAGTACTCACCCAGCTTTCTGTGGGAGTAGGCCTACCCTCACCCAGCATGCTCGGTGGTTGAGGCCCCGCTCTATTTGTAGGTAAAGTAAGGGAACAAATGGTAATGGCATTATAGTCATGTCTGAACTGGGGTGGCAGAGTGGGCTAAAGAACTGTGATGGATTAAACCCAGATCTTTTGACTGGGTGTGAGTGTTTGATTGATTCAGATGCTCCGTCCATCATCACCCCCTTTTGTACCGCTTTTGGCCGCCATAAGTGTGGCACGTTATGCTCAGACGTGAGTCCCTAGAAAACTTTGCCACTGGATTCAAGCAAGCCGGGCTGAAGACGGCTGGAATGCCAGAAACCGGTCCTCCGAAGCTTGTTTCCGGTCCAGGGAAGACATGGCTTGGCAGTTCGGGCTGGACTGTTCCCATGAGGCACAGGGTCAGACTGATTTGCATATAGCCATGTCTGAACTGGGGTGGCAGAGTGGGCCAAAGAACGGTGATGGATTAAACCCAGATCTTTGACTGGGTGTGAGTGTTTGATTGATTCAGATGCTCCGTCCATCACCACCCCCTTTTGTACCAAATTAGAAAAGTAAGCCTTCACATGTCTCTCAGAACCTGGGAGAAACTCCACCAATATGGAGGACATTAATTGTTTATTTTCCAAAGCGAGACCCCCCACTGGATGTCTAAGAACAAAACATGAATGACAACAGGTCCATTATACAGACAAACATGCCAGACTTGTCGAGACTAGAGCCACTTCAGGAAACAAATGTATTTTCCTTATGGAAACAACTCTAAATGTGGTAGGGGTGGCAGAGGTGATTCAGCTGCCAACCCATGCCATCACATCTTCTCTGCATTTTGCCCACCACCCTGCCATGACGGTCTCATGTAGGCATTGAATGAATTTAGAACCAGTCCTAAATTTGCCATAGGAGCTATAATTGTGTGCAAGACACCAAAATAAGAGTGTGAAGCAAACACAAGGAGTAAGAGTACCGTGAATATTTTATGAATGTATTCAATATTTATCAATTTCATCTTATTTGTAAATCATGTAAATTACAGGAAAAGCAGACTTGTATTAATGATGTTAAGATGAAGCTGATAATGACTGAATCAATATTTGAAAACCTCTCAAGCCCCTGATTGACACTCAGCCTGTGTTACATATCAATACATAACCGGTAGAGAATTTGGGCCTGATTATGAGTTTAGCGGTCTTGGAGCGGTCTGCCACGCCAGCACCCCCTCCCAAGACCACCAAACCCATAGTCAGTCTGCCTCCAGAATTATGAGTTGTAATCCTGGTTGGTAGACCTATAGCGGCAATACCTCTATCACCCCCACAGGAGTGCAGCAGCCTGTTCTGCACAGAAAGAAATGCACACTGTTGTGCATGTCTGTTTGTGCAGGAACATGGGGTGTAAAAATACAGGAAGACATACCATGTGCCCCATGCATGCACCCCCATACACAGAGGCAAAAGGGGGCCGGAAAGGGCCCCCTTAGTTTCCTCACTGCCATCCTTTTCATGACGGGTGCTCTACACCATGAAAAGGGTCACGGGGAGTTAACTCGTAATATGCTTGGTGGTGCCTCAGCGCCACCGTTACAGCATATCAAAGCGTCACACCGCTGCCCCACCACCGCAGGATCAGGGAGCCCTGCTGTTGTGGCAGTCCCACCATCATTGTTGTAATACCAAACTCTTATCCTGCCAGATTGCCTACAAAAATATTTTGGGATACATGTTTCTGGCCATAAAAACGTGTGCCACCTAAAGGGACTCGGATTAGTACTTATGAATGTTCCAAATGTGCAGGTCACAGATCATCCCTAATAGTGCCTTTTCCAGTGTTCTTCCAGTCCTTATATCAACTGACCTTAAACATTGCTGAGCTTAGCTCTATTTATGTTGACATTCGCTCCTTTCGTACTTCTATGTAGTTAGTAGCTAATTGTACCGATTTTCCAAGTACAAAACATTTGTCATTAGTTTTGTGCCATATGTGCAATAGTAAACATATCTGAACAGAGTACAAATCTCAGTTCTTCCACACAAAGAAACCATTGTACAAACCCAAAAATAAAGCACTTGAAACACAAGTTTATTTTCTTCCTAAATTGCTTCTGGTCAGTTGCACTTTAAACGTCAGCCAGAAGAACATATTAATTAATAATGCATATAAGGTTTGCATGTACAAGACTTAAATACATCAAGCCTCTCACATGACTATGGGGTGTTGCATACGAGGAAGGGATAGCCTATGTGTCCAGGGATTGGGGGGAGGCGGTCACCAGGTGGAGTGCTGCCGGAGGACCAGTCAATGAAAGGCTCTCTGAATAGGAAAGACTTCAACTTCTTGCAGAGTTGGAGGAAGGAGAGCCTGCCAGATCTGTACTGGGATATTGTTCATGAGTCCTTGAGCACTGCAAGAAAAGACGTGCTGTTTGTTTTTCGCATTGCACTTTTCATCCTCCAGTCTTGTGATGAAGCTGTTGAGGGTAGAGGTGGTGGATTTGTGTCATAGACTGATTTGCTGATAACTCAATTGGTCTTGCACATGAGGCAGCACATGGGGGAGCCAATGGAGCTCTTTGAGGGTGAGCATCTGTCAGAATGCACTAACTTGAAATCCAGATCCTAAGGCAAGAGATGTAGTTTAGTTTTCTGCACTATTCCGAATCCACCACCCATCATGCACAATAGGAATATGTTTCTCAGCACTGTAGGAAAGTGGGTTTCTGTTGCAGTAACCCCCCCACTTTTTACCAGACAACTGATGCCCTTTTACTTGGTGTACCCTGGGTCCCTGCCAATCAGGTTCCCAGGGCCCGTGTTCTTTCCCCAAAACTAACCCAACTGGCATCTCTGGCCAAAGGTCAGTCCCTGGTAAATGGTACCACAGGTACCCAGGGCACTGTGACCAGAGAAGACCTCTAAGGGCTGCAGCACTTATTGTGCCACCCTTAAAGGTCCTGTGCCACTACACTCACGCACTGCCTTTGCAGGCTGCGTGTTTTGGTGCACAACAAAAGTGAAGAGTCGACATGGCACACAAACCTGTCCTGGCATAGATCAGCCACCCCTCCAGCTGGGTGCACTTTGCCAGTGGTGAGGGTACAGGTGCATGAACCCTGTCCCCCTACAGTGCCCAAGTCCATTCATGGGCATTGTAAGTGCAGTGCTGCCATTAAGAGTATATGGTGCTGGGAGTTTGCCATTACGAACTCCACAACACCATAATGGTTACACTGAAAACTGGGAAGTTTGGTACCAAACTTCTCAGCACATTAAACTCACACTGATGTCAGTGTGGGTTTTAACGTAAAATGCATGACAAAGGGCATCTCAGTGATGCCCCCCGAAACTTCACCAACTTTCAGCATCCCGACTAAGTGGCTGCTTAGGCTGCCATCAACAGACATGTTTCTGGACCCCTGGGTTGAGAGCCTGCTGCTCTCGGGGACCTGAAATAATACACGCCCTGGGATGAGGTGCCAAGCCTCCTCCCCCAGGATGGGCAGAGTTCATGAAGGGGAAGCTTCAAAGGCATGCCGCCTTTGTGAGCTTTCCCAGACCACTTGCTGCTTTCAGCAACTGATCCCCACTGGTTCTACCCCCCACTTTGGGTGGGAGAACTGGTATGAAAAACAAGTGAGGGAGAGAGGTGTGCCCACCTCTGCCAACTCCATCCCTCAGGTGGGGGAGAGGAGGTGAAGCACAACTCTGTGTCCCTGTCATCTTGAGGATGGGGGGACCCAAACAACCAGGGGCAGGCTTATGCCTCCCTCCCACTGGAGGGTGGCACAATAGGGGGTGTTCCCACCCCAGGGAAGGAACCCATTGATCCCTGCCATCTACCTACCTGTATTGCCCCTAAACTAGTATTTAGGGGGCACCCTGAACCTTGCTTCCTCAGATCCAGAAACAACAATAAAGAAGATGGGGCCCACTGACTTTGCCCGAGTCCTACAGGCCTGTCTCCACCCGAACCTCTCCTGCAAAACCCCGGTGTGTCCTGCAGCCAGCAACCTCAACAACCCTGGAGGACCCACCTGCCTTCACTTCCAACGACTGCTTTCCCGTGAGCACCCGATTTGTTCAACTGCAACCTCTGGCAGCAGCCAGAAGCCGCGAATCCAGCACACTCTGCACCCGCCGATCCCGGCTGAGCTTGAGTGGAAAAACACAACAAGGAGGTCACCCCAGCGATCCTGAACCGAGATCAGGTGACCCCTGACCTGCCTCAAGCCTCTAGCTGACGCCTGCAGTCTAAATCCAGAAGACCCCCCTCTAACCGCGACCAGGAGCTGGTAAGAAGATCCAACCCCAAAAGGTACCCCTGCATCCGACGCCCCATGGCCTTGTGTGCCCAAACGAACAGTGCCTAAACAACCCCTAACTTCCCAACTTACCTCTCAAAGTGGTGGTTGCACCCAGACGTCCTTCCTCTCGCTGCCTGCAGTGCTTTTGCAAACCAGAGGTACTGCTTTGGAAGCAACAGCGCGCCATACGTCAAAACAGCATTCTGCACCTGGCCGCCTCAGTGATGCTGAGGGTGCACCTTTTGTGCTACTCTGTTTCCCCATTTGTCCTGACCTAAACCCTAGGAGCTTTGCTCACACAACCCAGTGCCCTGCTTTCCAGCAGCCACCTATCCTCCATTGGATAACATTGGGCCTCAACACTCTGTACCTGGCCGCCCTAGTGCCGCTGAAGGTGTAACAAGAGTGCATCACTGACCCTGGGAGACCCCTGAGTCTAACCCCAGAACCTTAACTCCCACACTCGATAACTTACCTTTGAACAGATAACCTGTTTTTCCTCCTTAGGATAACATTGACAATTTTCTTCCAAAATGTTTTTAAGTGGGGAGTTTTGAAATCTAAAAATATTATTTAAAAATGGCACAAATAACCAAAATGTATTTACTTACCTGTTTGCAGGAAATGTCCCAGTGCTGAATCTAAGTATCCAGCACTGAGTTAGCAAAAGTAACGTAAAAGGTAACTTACCTGTTATCAACTGAAAAAGCTTATTCATTTCAATGTAATGTCTTTGCTAAGTATTGCAACCTACTGCATCCCCTGTAAATCAAACAAAGTACGATTCCTATTGCATTTTTACAATGCTCTACATTCATCAACTTATTACTGTAAATTATTTAATGCTTACCTGTGCCACGCTTGCTTGGTTCTAAGAAATATCAACAGTATATTTTTTATACAAAAACAATTGGACTAGAGTTCAGTTCTTGAGTGTGTGAATTCATTTGCTGACTGGGTGTTTACATCAAATGCTTAACACTGTCCTCTGATACTGCCCTACTGCTCGACCACTCTACCACAAATAGAAATGTTGAGTTACATATGGGTGGGGATGATCAGCAGAATAGCGGACAGGTCAAGTTACATAATATTAATGTGGATGAGCTACCTTCCACTTCACCACCCAGGGATATTGATGATTCGTCTGATTACTCTGTAGAAGAGACCCCTAACTCACATTCTGCTAAAAAGAAGAAACGTAATTTTAAAGGTGCTAAACAAACAAAACCTGGCCGGAAATTAATGGAAATCAAAGAGAATGGCAACATGTTTCAACAGGGTTTCAGAGTGTCTGCAGCAAACCTGCAAGTAAAAACAAAAAATCAAGAGAGCCACCTACGAAAGTGAGTGACATCTAAGGGGGAAGTTAAAGCAATTATCTCAAGGTTATCTGGCTCTGGTCTTGTGCAAAATCAGGTAGCTGCTTGTGAACGGCAGATTACCCCTCCTTCTCATCTTACTGTGGGTAATTTAACAAAAAATTTTAATGTCGCTGAAAGTTTTGATGCTGGTGAACCATCTGATAATACACAATTGATAAGAAGTGGGTCTTTAACACCAAGTACTTCGGCCCCTGTGGATACATCAGGTTCAGCTAGGACATCAGAATCTTCGCTGGCATTAATATGGCAGGCATTGACAATACAGAGATCTGAAGTGTAGGAGCATTATACGCAGTTAAAGGCGGACAATGCTAATATTCAAGCAGCTTTGACTGCTGTAACTGTTAATGTTATACAAAAACAATGGTCTCAAACAAGTATTTTTGCTCAAGACAGATAAATCAAGTGATTATTTAAACCTTCTCTTAGTTATGGGACATGTCCAACAGATCAGCCCTTGGGCTGATCTGTTGGACATGTCCCATAACTAAGAGAAGGTTTAAATATTCACTTGATTTATCTGTCTTGAGCAAAAATACTAGTCTGAGACCATTGTTTTTGTATAACATTTAACACCCAGATCTTTTGACTCTTTGGGTTACCCCATTCTCTTAATGGTAACTGTTAATGTGGCTGAACTCACTACTGAGTTAACTACAATACAACAAAGAGTATCTGAGAATGAAGATGCACTCTCACACTCTACTAAGATACTTAAAGAGCACGATATTCAGCTTAATGCTCTGTTGCTAAAGGTTGAAGATTTTGAGAATCGACAGCGTCAAAATAAATTGCAAATTTTGGGGATTCCTGAAGGCAAGGAAGGCTCAGACCCATGAGCATTTAGTGTTCACTTGTTTCAGAAGGCTTTCCCTGGTCTTGCAGACTGGGATTGGGACTCCCAAATACAACGAGCCCATAGAAAGACCAATTCTGATTTATGTTGGTAATTTTTTACTACGCCAGGCTATCGCAATCAAGGCTCGACCTACTACTCCAGTATCAGTTGAGTCATTCTCTATTACTGCAAGATCTGATATATGTAAAATTATAATGGATAAGAGATGGAGGATGAGACAACTCATTGATCAATGGAAAGCCTTTGGTGCTTTAGTATATCTACAGGAACCAGCCCGATTGAAGATTATCAAGGACGGTAGCACACAGATCTATTATTCAGATCAGGAGCATCTGATGCAGGGGTGGTGATTGGGAATAAGCATGGGCGAATTTTGCGAATTCGCGATCCGTGAATTTGCGGATTTGCGAATTCGCGATCCGCAAAATTCGCGAATTTGAGCGAATTTGAGCGAATTTGAGGATTTTCGTTTTTTTGCGTGTTCGCTGAGTTTTTTGCGTGTTCGTAGGGTTTTTTGCGTGTTCGCGGGGCTTTTTGCGTCTTCGCGAGCCGCTTGCATAGCGAAGTTACCCATGCAGTCGTTTATGGGAGAGGGAGAGAGAGATAGATAGATAGATAGATAGATAGATAGATAGAAAGAGAGAGGAAGAGAGGGAAAGAGAGAGGGATAGAGAGAACGAGAGAAAGAAAGAGAGGCCAGATCTCTGAAGGGCCAGATTCCTGAGTTGCCCCTACAGAACATAACGCTTTTTATTTTTAGCAAAATGCATATGAAAATTGTGCTGTAAAGGTCTCTTTTAGTTTAACCCCTCCTGACAACTCAAAATGGGTGTATTTGCCATCCTCTCCCTTCTTCCTGTTTTTTATATCTGTAAGTGCTTCCTGATGAGGTTTAATTCCTTGGACAGGTGCCTCATTGCCTACTTGTAACTATTCTCTGACCCTGCTTCAAGGGTCAGAGCAGGGTTAGAGAATAGTTGCAAGTAGGCAACGAGGCGCCAGGAAGCAATTAGCAGCAGGTGTCCAAGTTGAAGTTAATTTGTTTGTAACCCTTTTGTAAAAGGTTACAAAGAAATTAGGTTCAACTTTTGCACCTGCTGCTGTAACCCTTGCTTGGCTGAAAATTCGTCCCCGCTGATTCGCGGATTTTACCGCGATTTCGCGAGATTCGCGGATCGCGAAATCGCGGAAAATCTGCAAATTCGCCTGCGAAACGGATTTTACGCCAACCCTTAATTGGGAATCAGGTTTTCAATTGTTGGCGTACTGAAAAGCAAGGGGTTAAAAAACAGAGGGTACAGGTCATATTTAAAAAAAACGATGAGGAGGTAAACTATAAAATTCAAAGCCATGAATATAATATGCTCATATTCTTTATGAATAAGGCTAAAAAAAGCCTTTTTTTAGATTCTCTTTTGTTAATTTATTTGGGGGATCTTGTTCAGTGAAGGTTAGAAATGGTCATGAATCTGCTTTGATACATGCTTTGTGATAGGGACAATTAGATGTTTAAGTTGGAATATTGATGGGCTAAATTCTTTGACTAAACAGCAGCTGGTTAGAGAAGAGCTCAGGATATATAAACCACATTTGGTTATTTTGGTCGAAACACATTTGGCTTAAAAGGAGAGAGGACTGTTTAAACAGCTAGGTTTTGAGATGATGGAGTGTTGCTCACAGGGGGAAGCAATCAGAGGGGTAGCGATTCTAAAAGACAAACATTTAATTTGTAAGAAACTTAAGAAAGGTCCTGACCCAGGTGGCAGGTGGATCATTTTGCAGCTCGAAATGTATAATAAGAAATGTGTTCTCTATGCACTATACGGTCCAAATGTGGATGACCCTGCCCTTTTTAACAAATTAATGTTGGAGCTGCTTGAATGGCAGGGAAAAATGATTATTATGGGGGACTTCAATTGTATTTTGAACTATACAATTGATTCAACAAATCGATTTGCGTCCCCTAGAATGTGTAAGGTCTGAAAGGCAATTTTTGAATTAGCTTGGGTTCATGGTCTTTCAGACTTATGACAAACATTAAATCCTACTTTACTGGGCTTTACCTACTGTTCTGCACCTCACCAGCATTACTCAAGAATAGATCTTACTATTGTGAGTAATAGTTTTTTAGATATATGACGAATAGAGGTCTGCCAACGGATAACATCTGATCACAATCCTCTTTTGATTAGCTTTCAGCTTTCTATTGAAGAGAAGAACTCTCGATCATTCTCGTTCCCAAGGCACTTGTTGTCTGATCCTCAATATATTTCAAGTACTCAAGGGGCCCTCAAAGAGTTTCTACAATTTAATATGAATACTGCTCCCCCATCTATTAAATGGGACACAATGAAAGCTTACATATGTGGCCTTACGCAACAGTTTATCTATCAATTAAATAAGACTTCCAGAAATAGCTTTAGTGATGCGTGTGATACTTTAAGAAAATTAGAATTAGCGCATGCAACAGAGTTGATCTGCAAGGAGTGAAATAGTGAGTCAATATATCTTTCTATAATAAATACACAGGCTATTTTGACTAGGCAGTTCATAGAAAAGATTGCAGCAGTTTTCAATAAAAACCTCTGTACTCAATATGAATATGGAGATCAGATCAGTAGGATACTAGCTTATCAGATTGCAAACAAAAAGGCTAAAACTCGGTTTGATTCAGTTAGGGGTAGAGATGGTCTGCTTCATAATACTGTTAGTACAATATTAGAACAATTTAAGCAATGTTATATGGAGCTTAATAGGCAGCCTGAAGATGTTGAAATAGTCATGGGGAAGAATATTTACAAGCAGGAGAACTTCATTCTCTTAGCGTTGAGGCAGTTGAGTCTCTTCAACAAGATATAAATATGGAAGAAATTACATCCGCTATAACTGCGTTACCATCAGGTAAGGCTTCAGGAGACGATGCCTTACCAGTAGAACTTTACAAAGTTTTTAAAAGCTCTATTCTTCCGTCATTGAGCATGGTCATACATCAAATTGGAGAATGTAAGAAAATCCCCAAGTCTTGGGACATGACTAATATTGTGTTTTTTCTCAAAAAGGGGAAGGCGGTAGATGAATGTGAGTCTTACCAAAAATATCACTTATCGATGCTGATGCAAAAAAAAAATCTCTAAGGTATTAGTAAGCCATTTAGAACCTTATATGTCTGATCTTGTATCTGTACATCAACACGGATTCATAACTGGTAGAGATACTACTGTGCATGATGTAATACAGCCATAACTGCATTTGATATCGCTAATAGGATGCTTAGCAGCTTGGGAATGATTTTATTAGATGCTGAGAAAGCATTTGACCGGGTGGTATGGGAGGCACTATGGTTTATACTGATTAAGTGTGGTTTGCCAGGTCGATTAATTAACTGGATTCGAGCGTCACTCATTAATCCACAAGCTAAACTTATATACACTAGTCTGCATTCTGGGATATTCCTGATACAGCGTGGCATAAGGCTGGGATGCCCACTTTCTCCCTTGCTCTTCGCTCTTTATATAGAGGCATTTATTACAGCATTAAATCGGAACACTGGTGTTACTCCATTTAGTAATGGAATGCTCTCCCTGAAGGCTATCGCGTATGCTGATATTGCGGTTTTTACTATGAATCCAGAAACAGCATTGCATAGTATACAGGAATAAGGAAGAATTTACGGATGCTTCTCAGGGTATAAATTAAATACACATAAAACCCAAATGTTACACAATATACAATCAATTACACCAATAACTGGTGATTGCATTGTAGTAACTTATTTGGGAGTTCGGATTTTCATCTGCTTAGAACAGATATGGAAACCTAATTATGAAGCATTATTGAACTTAGTCATGAAAAAATGTAAGACTTGGCGTAAACTCCCATTAACTATTATAGGCAGAATTAATGTAATTAAAATGACAATTTTACCTACATTTTTATATTTATTTCGAGCTATTCCTATTCGTGTCCCCAAATATTTTTTTCAAACATTAGAATGCGCAATTAGTAAGTAGTTTTATTTGGTGCTACAAGCAAGCACGCCAGGCGATTAGCTCTCTCGTATTTCCTTATAAGTTTGGAGGCTTACAACTTCCTGACTTCAAACTTTACTTTTGGGCAGCATTTGCATGTGCTAGAAAGTTTATTAACTGACAAATAGCCATATTACGTACTTACATTACCACTCGGCATGGACAGTAAAATGTTTTTGTATAGGATTAATGATCCTAATTATTACAAGAGAGTCTGATTTAAGACTGTGAAAGACTTGGTCCGTATTTGGCATGACATTTTAGAGTATGAATCTTTAAGATTTGTAGATATTATTAATCACAAACATCTGAAATTATGGAATAATCCATCCCTCCCGGGTATATTCCAAGATTATACTGCTTGCAGCTGGGCAAGATTTGGAATTGAAGGATTGGGCCAATTGTACGATTTTGTACATTTGTATCTTTGCAAGGTTCTTTTGATTTATCACAACAATCAATTTTTAAATACTTAAATCTTAAATCGGCAACTGTTACAACTTCCACGTGCCCATGTATTGATAACATGTTTTTTAAATCTGGCTCTCAAAACAAGAATCAGCACATTATATCAACAGTTACGTCAGTTGAAAGGTGCTGACATGAGCTATCTAGCTGATAAGTGGAGCCGGACAATAGACATGGCTACAGATACTACTGAAATTGGGTTGGCTATGTTTAACCTAAACAATTCTATTCATTCTACTAATTTCAAACTAAAACAGTATTGTACTATTTG
The DNA here is from genome assembly GCF_964263255.1 of Lissotriton vulgaris. Lineage (NCBI taxonomy): Eukaryota > Metazoa > Chordata > Amphibia > Caudata > Salamandridae > Lissotriton > Lissotriton vulgaris. The sequence continues at coordinate 797,381,264 of NC_141687.1, forward strand.
CATGCTATACTATACTCCTGAAAAAATTAGTAAATGGCGACAAATATCACAGGGACCCGGCCGAGAGGGGGTGGATAAAACAAGATGTCCTAAATGTGGCCAAAGGGCAGCTAACATACTTCATATGTTTTATACTTGTCCTGAGTTGTCAGATTTCTGAGGGAATGTCATGCAATACCTAGGCCAATGATTAGGATAAAATGTATCATTTACTACTAAAGAAGTTATGTTAGGATATAAAGCATTTGATAACCTTGCTATTAAGAATTTTGTTTCTATAGTCTTAGTTGTGGCTCGTCTTTCTAGAGCGAGAGACTGGATCATGCCTAATCCTCCTACTTTCTTCAATGGCTGACTCTTATGAAAGATATTTATGACAGAGAGCGCGCATTAGTTAAAACCAGAACTATACGCTCAATGAAAACATTTGAACGTATATGGAAATATTTTGAATGAACTAGGATGTTTCTTACCTTTTTTTCTCGAGCAAGCTTGTACATATAGCTAATTTTCTTTTTTTTCTCTCTTTTTCTTGAAGTGTTGTTTCTCTATACGATGAGTATATGTATAGGTATTTATGGTGGTTTATGTGTTAAGTATGAATATTATTCTTTAAGATATACAAACAGAAATGGTAACATGGACTGAGGGCGCACAGCTGCGAGTATGGCTAATGCTAAGGTTCCAAGTTATTAATAACGACTGCTACAAGGTATTTCAGCAATTGAAAGCTTTTTAAATAATAGACCAGCAGAGTATTTGGACCATACATCTATGTTGTTACAAATGATAAGAATGGTCTTGGAAAACAATTACTTTCTCTTTGAATCTTCCTGGTACAAACAAAAGACTGGGACTGCGATGAGTTCTAAATTTGCTCCGTCCTTCGCAAACCTCTTTATGGGGAGACTGGAGGCGGAGCGGATTTGGGGCCCTAGGGGCAGTCGATGGATAGATCACATATATTATTGGGGAAGATTCATTGACGACTGTTTGTTGATTTGGAGGGGTACGACAGAGGAATTGGAGTCGTTTTTCACTTACCTCAATACCAATGACCTTAATATGTCGTTTACCACTTATTATGATAAAGAGAAACTGACTTTTCTAGACATTGAATTATTTGTGGAGGAAAACAAACTATTTTGCCGTATGTTTCGTAAAGAAACCAGTTGCAACGCACTCTTACGAGCGGACAGTTGCCACCCCAGAAGCCAAATCGATTCAATCCCCTATGGGGAAATGATTAGAGCAAGAAGAAACTGTTCTAAAGACATTGATTTTGATGCAAATGTTAAGGATATGAAGATGAGGTTTAAAAATAGAGGTTATGCGAATACTATTGTTAACAAAGCTGTTAATAGAGTACAGAAAGTAAAGCGAGATGTGACACTAAGACCTAAGGACAAGAGTGATACTAAAGATAATAACCAGATTATCAGAATGATCACAAACTTTAGTGTTGGAAGTAATAAAATCTTCAGTATTATGAAGTAATATTGGCACATGCTTTACTCTGATAAAGATTTGAAACCTTATCTGATGGAGAGACCGAGTATTACCTTTAGAAAGGTAATGTCCATTGCCAATATTGTAAGCCCGAGCTACCCAAAAGCGATTTCATATTTGGGTCATAGTGACTGGTTACGTACTCGTCCTAAAGGTTTTTATCATTGTGGTAATTGTAGTTCATGTTGGTGGGCAAAGAGAAAGGTTTTGAAATTTGATTACAATGATACAGGCACCTACCACATAGACTCTTTTATTAACTGTGAATCTACCTTTGTGATTTATGTTATTGCCTGCCTTTGTGGTAAGATTTATGTAGGGAGTACAGTAAGGAGGCTTAAAGACCGGATGGTGGAACATTATCGGGCACTTAGGAATGGGGATACAAGGTACCCCATAGCTTCACATTCCATTCAGAACAGAAATGATACTGAGAATCATACATTTTTTTACCATGGTATTGAACAAGTGACTCTAGACAGACGTGGAGGAGACAGAGTACTGAAACTCAGACGCAGAGAGGCACGTTGGATTATGGTACTTCGGGCTGTGGAAGATGGGCTTAATATGGATACTGAACTACAGTATTTTCTGGGAGATTAGTTATGTCTCAGAATCGAATGAATTTAACTGTATGAGATTTGGCTTTTTACGAATAATTTATGAAACTGTGATAAATGACTTATATAATGATACTTGGGTATTTCAAATGCAAATGCCACCACTCTTTTCTCTTTATAATTTTTCTTTATAATTTTGATAAAATTCTTACTTTAATAACTATCATCGGAATGACACGGGACGCTGAACGTTTTGTCACCACTTAACAAATAAATTAATATGGATATTTATCTAATCTATATTATCTTACAATGTTGACTGGGAACCTACATAGTTTTCAGTTCATGTGAGTCGTCTCATAATAGAGAAATTATCTGTTTTTAATCGTATTATAATACGATCTTGATAGGCTTTCTGTATTACTTAACCACCTCCAAGATGCGGAGAAATATTTGGGAACAGTAGTATCTACATGCGCACGTTTTACTTGGATATATGCCAGTAATAGTATGAACCGATATAGTTCCGTTCTTATTTATAATTATGACCGAATATAGTTCCGCTCTTATCTTGAAATACGAACTCTTTAAACATTTTTATCTTGATCACCTACGTTATTACGACCTTTCTACTACAACAAAACAAAGATAATAAATATCTTGTTTATTAATCGTTATCATTTATACAGTTATGCTACCCTCAGCTGACTGTACTGGTCACAATAATTATTATGTGAAGTTAAATCTGGTTCCTTCGTATGGATTCACTAGCCACGTTAAGATGGCGGTGAATTAACTCGCCACCTCCACAGGAAGCTGAAGTACTTTATGATCGGGTACTTAAGTAAGATGGCGGCCATGGTGCATGCCGACAGCCGATACTTGGCGGAGATGCACATCGCAACTTCAAATTGGGATATAGGTAAGAGACTGCTCCATTAGTTACGCGACCCCAACTTATAATATAGATATTTTGGAAGGCCTCTGATATTGTGGTTCTTCGTCTGTAGACCCGGAATTTAATAACCGAAGTGGAAGTGACATTACGGGAGGAGAGCGTTTGACGCCTATGCACTAAAGATATTGGTAAGGGGAGTTTTGTGCTAATTACCTAGCACTTGTTTAACTATATTTAAGTAAGTAGGATCTTGAATTTGTGATTACTTTGTGATTTTTTTATGATAGATTCGTTGAGGAACATATTCATCATTATCGCATAATATATTACGTGGGAGTGAAGAAGTGGAGAGGTACCAGCATTTTACTAATATTTCTTAATGCTAGGATACACTTTCTTAATTAATGAACGAATATGAAGGAACGTTATACTTTTCAATTAATTTCATGATCATAGTGAACTATATATCAGAAGCATTATATGTGTGCTGGCTGTGGAAATAATTTGGATCCGTTTTATAGACTTTGAGATCTAACATAAGGACAGTGTAAAAATAAATATTGGATATTTAGTGGTGACAGAGCTAAGAGCCCCCCTGTGTTATTCCAGATACTGTTGATTCTTTGGATAAACGCCCGCTGAAAGAATCTGATACTGAAGGATATTCGTTCATGATTTAGGTAAAAAAATCTTTTATAACACGAATTTGGCGAAATGCCAGAATGTTTTGCTGTTTTTTATGACCTGACACCGGGATCCACATTAAGTGATTATGGTTACTAATTGTCACTAAAATGAGGGTACTATGTTTTTTCACTCACCTAGGTGGTGATTTATGTAGTATAATTCAACCTTTTTATAAACAAGTGGATTACTATTATTGTTGATATATGTCGTTACATGAGCTTATATCTTGTATTAATTTGGCTTGCAGCCCTGAGGAAGTTGGTTGGCATGAGATAAATGCCCAACGAAACACGTGTTGGCTGCAGTGGATGTTCTTTGAAACTTGTGAAGTTTGGAATTTGATTTGAGAATTTGGAATGAACTTTGAAATCCAAATTAAAATACGCTTTTGATTGAATAAAGGACTTGAGAATCTGGATTGAACTTTGAAATTTGGAATTTAAACACGGACCGACGCACCTCAAGATTCGGGTGTCTGAATGTTTATTTGATGTGAATTTGGACTCTTGCTCTTATACTTGTCATTTAAAATTTTGATAAATATCACATCTATTGTTTTTGAATAACATAATTTGGAATTAGATTGCTCGGCAGGAATACAAATTTTCTTCTTTAAGATGTTTTGTATAGCTTTTACTTTTTGGATAAGACCTGAACCTTCTGTTAAAACAATAAAAAAACATTTAATTTCTGGTTTCAGTATATAATATTTTTATATTTCTTTAATAATTTTATTTGGAAGCATAAGAGACCTCCATAAAAGCTTTAGCACACAACATACATCAATATTAATTTCATACCTTAAGATAAAAAATATATACACAAGCAAAAATACAACATAAACACAAGCTAAGATTGTTAAACGTATAGCTACAAATTTTCAGAGAACATTCCTAAAATACCTATCCTACCCATGTGCTTTTGGACCTCCTACCATCTAAGGCACTTTCCTTATCAATCAGGGTTAAGAATTCATATAAATGTATTACAATTGTTAAAGTGCGATCGTGCAATTTATTACGCATTGAGTGTCAATGTCTCTTAGTCCAATTGATCATACTGCTTAGATCCATTGGATACATATGCCTTATGCCCTATTCTAAACCATGTCTGGTGATATTTTCTTCCTGGCATAAAAAGATGATATTCCACAGCAAATCTCTAAAGTAGGCAGTGATTGCAGGAATATGAAGCATAATGATCTAATCATCGGTAGAGCATACTGTTTCATAAGTTGACTGCAAAAATTGCAGAAAAAACCCAACATGCAAAGTGTTCTGGGACATTGTAACATCACAGAAGCAGTTTCTCAATTTTAAAGATCAGTCATTCATATTTGGGAAACTAGTTAGTCCGTAAAATATGTCCAATCTTAGGTGAGTCAGAATACAAACCTGTGCTGTGCATTAAATACAGTCTTAAGATAAGGTTCCATATTGAAATTAGTTAAAATCTACTTTTTTTTAAAGCAATAGGTTTAGGGACTTCAGTCATCAGTCTAAGATTTTCTAAGTGGGTCATTCCTTCCTTTTTAAAAATATTTCTACTCATAGTATCTAACCTGTCAGGCTTCACAAAGTATTCGGGACGGCCCATGTCACAAAAAAATGCTGGACATTGGCTAACCCCGACAAATACATAAATATGATCTTGATTTGAGACAGTCACCTATTATCACTTGATTAAGACCTGCATGTTTCTGAAGTCCAAATTGTATGCCACAGTAGAATTGGCTGTAACTTGATTAAATCTGTAAGAATTAGATTCAATCTGTAAGGAATGGAGCGCCCACTTCGGTGTGGCATACATACACTGATGTACTTTTGGGAGTTGCTAGAAGATATCAAAAGAATTTATTTTCTATCAATTACATGTCTGCATATTTCTTGTATTCCCATATGCCCCCCATAAAGTGCTATACTTAAGGCATCTAGCTTTATAAATCATCATCTCAGGTGGGTTAGAGCCCAATCATCCTGCGAAGCTTCTGAGGGCAATAAAAGCCTTGCTGAATTGTAGCTTCCTGTTAGCAATGGCCTTATTACATAAACCATCCCTATCAAAAAAAATCCCCAAGTAAGAAAAAGTGTCAGACAAACCAATATTTGTGCCATTTATTTTTCTATCTCTACATGTCTATCTCTACATGTCATGCACTATCTCTACATGTTATACTGTTTCTCCCACAAACAAAGTTGGTAAGGAGGGACTGTAGGACCAGAGGGGTGCAAGCCATGAGAATGGCATCATCAGAATAACAGAGGGCCGGGACAGGTTGCGTTCCTATTTGTGTGAGATCTTTTGAGGATGCCACAAATTCCTCACCCACACAGTTTTTATATATAATGAAAAGGTTGTTTTTTTAATAATTAATATAACAGACATTAGTCAGAAACACATAGCTCACATTGCAACCAAATTATCATGTGTCATGAGCAAGGTATCATGGGTCTATAGAGAGGAGGATTTTTACCATTCCTCATGTAGATTATCAAAATATTTGCAAAATAATATACAGGATAATTTCAAAATAGCAGGCACCATTTGCAAAATGTATGAGTTCTGAGGCATCATGGGAATGTAGTTTCCTGGATTACACTAGAATATTTATTGAAGATGTGAAGCCTCTCTCCAAGTAGCACCAACGCTTCATGTTTACTTATGCCTTCAGCCCCCGCTGTATTTCGGCATTCCAGAACAGCTGCCCAGTACATTTACAGTACTGGGAACTCCCAGTGAATATGTAAAAAAAATTATCCATCTGCCTGCAGCCATGCAAATGTATTGTGTTCCTAGTCCTTTCCATTTTCACCATTGTTGTTCTGTTATGTTATGTTATGTTAAAATGGGACTTTTATAGCGCAACGGCTACTCCAAAGGAGTGTCCCGGCGCTTTGAGCTCCAGACCAAGGAAAAGAGCAAGGGACACAATAGGAGTGATAAAAGGACCCTCACCTGGATTCATCTAAACCCAGAGCATATGGTCAGCTCCTTAAGTGATGCCAGTGCCTCCTCCCATTCTCCATCATCCAAGTCACCCACCTCCTGCACCAAATTTTCCCTTGGGTGCAACATGACATCTGGAGAATGATTGAGTGACTTCTTATATGTCAAGGAAGTGGTCTTTCAGAGCATATATTCATCTAGTAGTGTGTCCTCTACAGTCGAGGACTCTGGAAGGTCAATCCCCTTTGGGAATATCGTTCTTAGCATGTTTCAGATTGGCAGATTGCGGAAGACTTCAGAGGACACCAGTTGATATTCTTGCTGCAGGTTTGGCCAGGTGGTGACATCGCCCTGATTCCAGATGTTACTCACCTACCTACCTACCTGTCAAAGCCTGCCTGGTTACGCAGTATCTCGAGTATTTCTGGCTCCCACAGCAGAGTCACTTGTGTAGTCTTATATGTCCAACCCAAAAATGCTGTGGTTTTCTTGCAGAGTTGCACTATTGTCCTCGTGTGGTCTGTCCAATTTGTGTGCCTAGTCTATGCCTAGTCCCCCTATATGAGGTCCTAATACAGTCTATCCATGCAAAATGCTGGTCCCATGCTGTGCTTTATAAATGATTGATTTTTGATTGATTGATTTGATTGGGCCGGAGTGTGAAACTATTGCCCACCATGTTTGGGGCAATCGCTCCAAAGAGTTTGGTCCTGATAATGAGAAAAGTTGCAATCCCATATGCCAGAGGGGGCTGCCGGTATTACTGTGACCATATGTTTGAGTCATTGACCTGGATTAGAGGAGTACTGCTGTGACCAGCAGCATTAGCCTGTCATATGAACATTACTGGTTCCCTGAAGGTCGCAGGATGTCGCTGAGGACATCGCAACTCTCTCCGGACCTCCTCTTGCGGGAGCTCGAGAACAACCCCCCTCACTTCATGTTAGGGGAAAAGTAACTTATCTTTGGTGTCTGCCGAGCAGGAATGATTCTGATCACTGTACACCGACCAGCAGCGATACTCAACATGAAGAGCCTGTGCAACTGGGTGCTACCGTGTCCATTGTGATTGGCCCATCTTTGCCCACAAGATTTGGCCTCGGAAGCGCACAAAGAAATGGCACTCACTTCACTGCCGAACACTGCCATGCCGTCAGATCAGGTAAGACTGAAACTGGGCCTTTTGTGGCCCCAGGGGATTCACTGCTTAAGGTGATGTGGCACCAAAGACATTTTTAACTGAAAACATGTACAGTCAAAAGGCAACTCTTGAGTACGGCTTAATCATGTTATTCTCTCATGAGGCCACATGTGGATGTGCAATAACCTTGAACACATTACACAAAGGAGAGTGAGGCAGGGATTACCTTGACAACTACTAGAGACGACCTCAAGGGGGATTGTGTTGTTGCTTCTTAATGCCGTATTCCTTTGAATGTGCGGAGTTAGATATAAAATACTGCTTTTCTTATAAATGGCAAGTATTTGGGTAAATATTAACTTATTATTCGTACTGTCAGCACTTTGAGTATGAGTCGTATTTACTGACCTTTACCTATATCGCCCCCCAAAGGCAGCCTTAACAGCTTGACCACAGCTACCACTGAGATTCAAGTGCAGAAGGGATACTTGGCCTAGTTGCTCAGGACCCATAGTAGTATTGGTCTTTGGACATCAGGAGTAAAAAATCTCAACCACCATGATTGGGAACAGTTTGCCCTGTGGTAATCTGAAAGGGTTTCTGACATTCCTTAAAAGGAGGGGTGTTAGACCTGTCAGCCTTAGGATGGTCTTCCACCAAACTTTTACCTTCCTTCTCCATTTTTGCTTAACTTGTTTTTGCTGGCCTTAAGACTTTTTGAACTTTACTATTGCTAACCCGTGCTAACGTTTATGTGCTCACTCCTTAAAACATGATAACATTGACTTATCCCCAATTGGAAAATGTAATTTACCTAGAAGTCCCAAGTAAAGTGGTACCACCCTGTGTCTGTAAGTTATATGCTAAACTGTTGAGTATTGTGCATCCACTTTAGTAGCCCTTTAAACATGTCTCAGGCCTGTCATTGCAGCCTGTGTGTGCAGGTTTAAAACTGCTATTCTGACCTGACAAAATAAACCCTTTGCCAGTCCCAAACCTTTCTTTTTAATACATATAAGTCACCCTTAGGGTAGGCCCTGGACAGACCAGGGGGCAGTATATTTAAAAATCTGAACATGTACTTTTGCCTTTTACATGTCCGGTAGTGAAAGACTCATAAATACATTTTTCACTACACATAGGCACTACCTCTCCCATAGAATAGCATTGGAGTATCTTTGATACATTTAATAAGCTGTAACTTTTAAATGGTAATAGGTGACCAGTTCTTGTTTGGTGTCTTTGAAATTGTAATGAAAAATCCTAATGGTGATGTAGGATTTTAAATTATAATTTTGAAAATGCCACTTTTTAAAAGTTGGATTTTCCTGCCTTTGCCATTTAGTTTCTGTAGCCTTTCGCTGGGTCACATGACTGGGTGTAGCTGACAGTTGGGCTTTGTGTATTTCTCCTAGACAGTCATACACAACAGAGAGCTTAGATGTGCCTGGATGGGCCATAATTCACAGGATTAGAGGGCACAGCTGGCACAGCCCTACTTACACTTGAATAGCCTGTGTTCTGCCTCCACACAAGGGGCTGCATCCCTCTTGTAGTTAGTCTGGAGTCAAGGAAGGGAAGATAGGATGGGAAACCCCTAGAAGCTTCTCCCACTTTCCAGAGGACGGGCACCAGGTATAAATATTGGACCTAAGACACCACCTCTTCAGTACACTTCTGGACCTGTGGATGCTCTGCCAGGAAGAAAGACTGATGTGCTGCTCAAAGGACTGCTAATTTGCTGGACTGCTGCTCTGAAGGAACTGCTGCCCTGCTGAAAGATCCAACTGCCTGTTGCCCTCATGCCGGGATGAGAAGTTTTGGGCCGGCATCTGTTGAACCTAGGACTAAAGTGACTACAACGGCGAGTTTTGTCTGGCCTCCTGACTAGAGCCTGTGGAACAGAAGGCTCAAAAAACAGTAAACTCAGCACCTAGAGTCTGCCTTCTGTGAGTCCTACCCTGCTGCATGGTGCCACAATGTTAATGTTAATGTTATGGGTGTCTTATATAGCGCTCGGCTACTCCAAAGAGTGTCCCTGCGCTTTCTGACCCATAGCTGAAAACGGAAAGAAGAGAAAAACAGAAAGCAGGCTTATCATTGACTATAAAGCCAAGTTTTCAGACCCTTTCTAAAAGCCAGCAGATTTGGAGTACAGCAGAGTTCCAGGGGGAGGGTGTTCCACAGCTTGGGAGCGAGATGTTTAAAAGAACGTCCCCCTATCCTAGCTTTTTTAATGATGGGGACAGTTGCCAGACCAAGGGATTCAGATCTGAGGGATCTTGTGGGCTTATAAAAGGTAAGCCGTTTCTGAATGTAGTTAGCCCCGACAGCCTGGAGTGCCTTGTGGGCCAATGTGAGTGCCTTAAAAACAATCCGCTTACTGACAGGAAGCCAGTGAAGGGAAAGTAACAGATCCGAAGCTCTGGCATGGCGGGGAAGGCCGAAAATGGCCCTCGCAGCCAAATTTTAGACCACTTGGAGTTTTTGCAACAGGTAGTCCGGGAGACCCAAATATAGAACGTTAGAATAGTCGAGTCTGGAACAAATTAAGGCCTGAACCGTCATCTTCCTATGGACCAGAGGAAGCAAAGGGAGGAACTTACGTAACATTTTCAAGAGACCGAAACATGTGCCAGTGAGGCCTGTGATCTGGGACTTCAGTGATAAATTGTTATCAATTTTAACCCCAAGATTTTTAGCCACTGAGGAGGAAGATGACGGGGGAAACATATTCACCGGCCACCAATCCTGCCATGGCGGGTCTGCCTGACACCCAAAGAAAAGCACCTCTGATTTATCAGGGTTGCACTTGAGGCTGTTTCGATGAAACCAGTTGAAAACAGCCCCAAGACAGCCACGGATGCTCTCTCCATCAAACTCCGTACCCTTTTTACAGGTGTAGAGAAGCTGGGTGTCATCAGCGTATGATATGATCTGGGCTCCAAAAGACTCTGCCAGCACCGCCAATGGAGTCATAAAGATGTTAAAAAGGGTCGGGCTAAGCACCGACCCTTGAGGAACTCCGACCTCCAAAGGCGGTACTTCCGCAGAGTACGGGGGAGCCCAGACCACCTGTCGACGACCCGCTAGATAAGATCTAAGCCAGCTCAACACCGTCCCTCTTAAACCGATCTCATAGAGTCTGCTGAGGAGACCCTCGTGGGGGACGGTGTCGAAGTCCGCCGACAGGTCTAACATCACCAGCATAGCTCTTCCACCTGAGTCAAGAACTTCCTTGATGGCTTCATTTACCTCCAAGAGAGCGGTCTCAGTGCTCAGATTGGAGCGAAAGCCTGACTGGGTGGAGTGAAGCAGACCATGACTTTCCAAGAAAGTGGAGAGCACAGAGTGGACGTGCTTTTCCACAATCTTTGCCAAACCCGGTAAGAGAGATATTGGCCTACAATTTGAAAGGTTCTCAGGATCAAGACCAGGCTTTTTAAGAAGTGGAACAACCATTGCCTGTTTCCAGGCCAGAGGGACAGTGCCACTCGCCAAAGAAAGATTGAGAACAGGATTTATTAGAGGGTTCAGAATCTTGGCGGTACTGGCCAAAAAGGTGGCAGGACAAGGGTCCAGAGGGGAGCCTGACTTGATCTTGAGAAGGAGATCCAGAGAGATGGAAGTAGATATAGCTGGAAACTCTGAAAGAACAGGACTGGACTCAATGGATAGAGTTGATGGGTTACTATAGTTGGGAACTGTGCTAAGGCCAGAGGGGGGAAAGGAGTCTTGGATCTGTTTAATTTTAGTTGTGAAGAAGTGTGCCAGTGAAGTGACCCATGGCTCAGAAAACTCGTGCTGAACTGCACTAGCCTTGGGAGAGACAAACTCCTTGACAACAGTGAAGATTTCTCTACAGGAGTTAGACGCTGACTCAATTCTAGTGGAAAAATAACTCTTTTTTGCAACAAGAATATCAGCATGATATAGCTTAATAGCGGCTTTGTACGCGGCCTTGGCTTCCACATCATATTGCTTGCGCCATAGTCTCTCGGCTAACTTACAGTTACGCCGGGACAGAGACAAAGACTCTGAAAACCATGACGCCGAGCTCCGCTTGATAGATGAACGGGGCGTGGAAAGAGGAGCAAGTTCATCTAACCGCTCAATTAACCATCTCTGTAGCGTATCGAGGTCGCTATCCAAATCACCTGACAGAGTGCAGGGGTGTTCCAGACAAGCTTTGGCCAAACTTTCAGGAGTAACCCTATGATATGGCCTACTGGGGTGCCTAGGATGCCTAGAGTTTATACAGGATGATTTGCTTATACCCTGAATTTGAAAACAGATCAAAAAATGGTCCGACCAAAGAACAGGGATGGGACAATTCATGACAAGAGGGACGGTGGAAAACACTTGATCAAGAGTGTGGCCCTTATCATGAGTCGCGCCCGACAGATAGGGAGTAAGACCTAGAGGGGCGGTGACGTCATTGATTTTGATTGCATCACCGTCCATCTCAGCGTCCATATGAATATTAAAATCCCCTAGCACTATGCAGTGTTCTACCTTCAAGCAAAGTGTAGTAATTACTGATTGTAACTCATCAAAGAAGGGACCCCGCAGGCCAGGAGGTCTGTAAATCAGGAGCCCTGAGAAAGATTGATGGGGGGACAGAGTAGTGGAAAAAACAAGGGATTCACAGCCTGAAATGGACATCGATGGTATGACCACACAAGTGACAGATCTTAGGACCACAATTGCGACCCCTCCACCTCTACCTATAGATCTGTCCTGTCTATAAAGTACATAATCCGGCGGAATAGCTGTAGCAATATCCGGGTTGGAAGACTCACTGAGCCAGGTTTCGGTGAGCATTAAACATAATGGTTTTTCCGTTGTCAGCAACTCGAAGATATCCATAGCATGTCTACACAAAGAGCGGGTATTAAGTAATAGGCACTTATAGTTGTCAGTAGGGGGAGGACGAGGCACAATGGATACCAGAAAAATATTTGGGTGCCACCCACAACCAGGACAACAGCATTTGCCTTTATAACGCCCTGGAAAGACAGACCGACAATTGTCTACACTATTCCTGTGGGACAATAACTCAGCTGAGGTGTAAGTGATCCTAGAGCCAACGCCTCCCGCTGCGCCGTCCGCTGCCGTAACGCGGACGGGCGCAGACGGGCAGGACTCTGGCACGACTCCGGCGCAGGTCCGGCGCGTCCGCTGTACGGGTCCGCTGCGCGGAGTCATCACTATCCATTTTTAAAGCGCTGCTAGAGCGTGTCACCAGCCCGACCCACACCCAATATGGCGACCAAAACCGAAGAACACAGCCCTCGGTGTTGATACTCAGCCGAGAGCTGGTGGAAGGCGGAGGGAGGGGGGGTTGAGCACAGAGCGCCAGGGAGCGCTAAAGGAAGTCCCACACACTTTTTAAAATCAAGTCTGCAGAAAGTTTCAACAGAAGTCTAAAAAGATGCAATTAGCAAAAGTAAAGAGGGAGACCTCCCGGCGCCCGCCTCAGGAGGGAAGAGCAGCTTTAGTCAGGACAACAGTCCTGGAGCCATGGAAGTAGGCATGAAGGTGCTGTGCCACCCCATCTGTGGACTCAACAGAACTGATGCATCTCCTCTGCTGTGTGGCAAAAACCGAAACGATGCATTGCATCTGTTCCGAGGGTTTTCCTGACACAAAAGACTCTGCATCAACCCCACAGGTGCAACGGAACCCCCACCAGTGCAAAGCTTTCCTGATGCAGGATCTTGCATCTCTCATCAATGTCAGCCTCAACAACAATACAGATTCTCGCATCAGAGCCTCACAGCTCCTCAGAACCGATGAATCACCTTGACTATGCGACACATCTTCGACGACGGATTTTGAATTGCAAGCACCCATTAACGGAATCCACAATGAAGATGCAGAACCTCACATTGCAGTTCCACAGCACCTCGGAACCTACTCCTCGCCTCGGCTGCGTGATGCATCCTCGGTGCGGAACCTTGCAATGCTCCACAACCAGGACCTAAGGTAATTTGTTTAGCGGGCCTAACTGGGTCCCTGTACCTGACCCACACTCCATGTTAGCCTGAACTTGTGACTTTGTGACATGTTACTTTGTGGTTTCTGCTTGAGTAGGGTTTCACCCTTCTCAACCAAAATGTTATACAAGGGCAGTGTACAAGGGGTTTATATACTAGCAAGGGGATATTGTGGAGTCAGAACTGAGTAGTGAGAGTCTAAAACGCTGCAGAACTGTAATGTATTATTGCAATTTTGTAGATGATTCGATGATAATTGTTATGAAGTTCATTACTATCAGATCGTTTGCATTCTGGATAGAAAATTATTTTTTGTTTTAGTTTAAAATTGTTGTAATAATAATCATTTTCTCTGACGTTTTAAAGGCTTTCCACATATTTTTTGTACTACTAATTGAAAACATTTACATTTTACTTTTCACTTGTTTTTTTCTGTTCTCCCAAATTGTGTGCATCAGCTCTTTGATTTTGAACCCATAATTTCCAACATTTTTTTGCAACTATTTCCTCATACGTCAACCAAAATTTCATGAAATTGAGATTAAAGGTTTGTAATAGCTTTTTTTTAATTTAGGTATTCAGTCAGGTAACTCAAGCGGCAGTTTCACACACCTAAATATTTTCTCCCCTGGCTTCGTCAGATATTCATGTAAATACAAGAACAAAAATATGTTTGGCAAGCAAATGATGAAATATAAAACACAATTTAAGTGAATCCCTTTGAGATTATCAACTGTCTGCAGACACAGCAAGGCATATGACTGTGGAACATTTAGAATTGTGGCTATAAGTGTTTCTGATAAGCATTTTAATTTGAAAATGTTTTTTCGGGAACTTGCAATATTCGTCAATGTGCAAACAACTATCCACCTATGTGTGCTTGTATTCGGAGTATATTTGTAATTTGGCTCGTGCACATACTCTCGGCAAAGGTACTCTTAACATAGGCACACACAAAAATGGAATTGTTGTTTTCTGTTTTTCTTTCCCTACAAAAAGAAAAAAATATATTGCACTGACTGAGTTTTACATTTCCTGTTCTTCTGCATTACAGAATTCTGAAAGGAATTATATTCTAATACTAGCCTGCTGCAGCTTCGAATAAAAGCGGCCCACAAACAAGCTACAAGGTTTTTTTGTGTGTGCAGTTATGGTCCATCATTATTAAATGTCTCTTGTTGGACGGAAAAGGTGCTCCATCACAAACAGCCATTCATCAGCACTTGCCAAAGTCAGCGCACATCTGACCTCTGCAGCAATAATGCTGCATCAAGCGGGCCAACTACCCAGTTTAGCAGCAGAGCAGGGAGCACAGGCCGGCTTCAAGATTAAGTGCGCTGTTTCAGGTTTTCATTCCCAGGAGCTGTGCAGGCTGATGTTGTATTGATTGTGAAAGTTTACCAGTAAGTATCACAAACAACAATAGCCAGGTCAACGATCGGTGATGCCTGAATATGAATTCCCTGGCGATGCGCGCGCGCTCTGGGCTAAGGCACAGCTATCATGATGTCTGAGTGCAGGTTGAATAAGGTTTACAGGGAAAAAAACAGAAAGAGGGAGAGAGAATCTGCAATGTGGAATGACATTTAAGCAAGCTCATGTGGGATCAGAGTGAGAGACAACGGAGTAATTATATATCCCCAAGTTTCCTTCTGCTGCAAAAATCCTGACAGCCTTACGAAGTGTTATGATTACAGCCTCACGTTTACTTCACTCATTATCAGCCGAGGCTGTGAAGACTCGCACTGCACGCAGGCCATGTATGGAAGGGAAACAATAACATCACTTCATTAGATGCAGTGCAAGCATTTTATATCGAAACTGGCAAGGCTACTAATATAAATGTTAAGCGTGTGGGTGTGGGTTAAACAAAAACTTCAAGCGCATCAATATACCACCTCTGGGGCCATCATACGAGTCAGGCAGAGCGGTGTTCTGCTCCACCTGTTTCCAAGTTGGTCGGTTTTTCCACACCCGGGGCCTCATTTCTGAAAAGTGACGCATCGCTGCGTGAAAAGAGTGATGCGTCACTTTTCACTGCGCCTTCCTTGCGACACCAATGATGCGTCATATATACAGTATGACGGATCATGGCGCAAGGAGTTACAGATACGTCAGTATTTCTGACGTTTCTGTATGGCGCAAAAGTGACGCATTGCTGGTGTCAGAAAAGGGACGCAACTCCAGCAATGTGTCCTTTCACATGGGGCAAGCCCCATGTGAAAGGGCCTGCGTCAATCTTACGCCTGCTGTGAGGCAAGAAATTCACGCATTTGTGTCCTAGAAGTGGCGCAGTAAAATCTTATAGATTTCACTGTGTCACTTCCATGACCCTTTCTAGCGTAAAAAAGGCCCCCCTTGTATACATTATACCGTGGTATAATATGGCGCAGGGGTTTACAAGGTGACGCATCTACCTAGATGCGTCACTTTGTAAATATGGCGCAACACAGTGCATTTTTTATGCCACTGGTGCGTCACAAAAAGTGACGCACCAGCAGTGTAAAAGTGACGCACAGCCTCATAAATGAGGCCCCCGGTTTTTCTGGATGTGGGCGAACCAAACTTGATTTTACCATGTGGCAATTCCACCAGCGTCGATCCACTGCTGAAATAAAGCAAGAAAAATAAAAACAAAATAACAATAAAACTAGTTGTCATTTTATTTTTCACTAGTAGGCCGGGGCGGGCCATGCCGCTGCGTCAGCGGTGGAGCACCCCGTGAACTCCACATGGTAAATTATATGAGGCTTTGGCTCCAGCAGCAGCCAAGGCGCATACCCCATTTTTTCCTGACAGGAGAGCGTACAATGTTTCCACCTACCAGAAGCCCCTTCCTCTCACTCCTACCCTCTGTGGTAAATAATATATTACCCTATCGGAGTTTCTATACATTAACAAGGATCATGCATATAATGAGAGGCAGAGTCCGTGGTGTCCGATTCAGAAGGGCTTTATTCAATAGCTCGAGCTATAGGAGAATCGGGTTCCATCTCCACTAGGGATCAGGAAGGATCGTCATCTAAATCTTTATTCTCAGAGTACAATATATATAGTTAAAACATACATTGAATTCAATAAAGAAGGCGGAGCACTCCAGATGGAGCACGTAAAAGAGAGAGATAAGGGCACATGGGCGTGAAAGAGGCGTGAAAGGAGGTGTACACATGGGTGTTCACTTGACGAGTCATAGGTGTGTCATAGGTGGGTGGATGCATAGAGGGGGTCTGCATGGTCAGCAGGAACCTTTACCCTACTTGTGCGCGCAAAACTGGTCATGACGTGGAATTGACGTGGAACTGAGGAGAGCTGGGGGGAGCTGACTTTTGTGCTAGTAGAAGAGTCTGGGATGTCAGAACGACCTGCACCTCTGGCATTATCTGGTATCTTGTGTTTGGAGGATGTCTTGTCTGAAGTAAAGGTCGCTCGAGCAAAGGCTGCTCATCACTGAATGCTAGTGTGTGCATATATTTCTTCGTGCATTTGCGTGGGGGCCATGGGCCCTCTATTGAAACGGGTTCAGTAAATCACTTGGATGGAGACAGAAAGGCTGGGCTCTATCTTCTGCAGGCGGAATATGTTTACCCCTTACGTTAGACAGGAATGTGTTTCCGTGGAGCTGAACAGATAACTGTAGGCAAAATACTGTCTTGGCAGGCCAGGCTGGCTGGGCACCTCTCGGCTGAGCAGGGAGTATGTGAGAGGTCAGGGGTACATAACTAAACTGCAGCTTTCAGAGTATCAAGAGGCTTGGAGCCTAAATTCGGGTCCTGGCTCTGCTGAGCCATGAAAACGACTTCATCTCGATATTTAAACGTGTACCATGTAAATGTATTTGAAACATAGGCCTCAGTGCAGAATTAACGTTTCATTCATGGAGGGCCTAATAACTGACATGCTAACATTGGACGGAAATGCAGAGGCATTATTACTACAGGCATGAGAAGGGAATTGCATGATGACATGGACATACATGGGGCATAGGTACATACATAGGGTGCATGTAGGGGGCACACTGGCCACGTAAAATTTCTATTTCCTCATTCCCTCCTTGTTCCCTACTGTGCCCTTCAGGACATGTCTATATTCATGAGACCATCTATTTGTTCATACAGCATCATTTGTTCGTCTTTTTTTATTCATGCACGTGAACGTGGACGGGGGATACAGGCAGTGGCACACAAGCCGCAAATCGCTGGGCCGCATTGCAGACAGAGACAGCAACTGAATATGACTAGTAGTATTACTCCCAGGAATGACAGTACTTTCCATCCCCAGGCTGATATTACACTCCAGAGCCAACCGGACCAAGTCCATGTGCCTGGATTCTGATGTATCTCGTGAGCTATCTTATGGAGTCTTGTTATTGCTGCGTATACAGATGGCGCGTTATTAGGAATAAACACACAACAACTGGAGCCGATCACTCTACAAGCCCCGCCCCTATCTGCCAGGATGACATCAAGAACAAGGCGGTTCTGAAGAACAACAAGTCTCATAGCAGACTGCTCCTCTGTCAAGTTTTCTAGAGCAGAAGTAGTCTCATTCACTACTGCTTCCAAAGTTCTTGTTAACCTGCGTATTAACTTACTGTTTTAGACGGGACCTATGAAGAAAAAGAATCTTTTATTGAAATCTGTATATTGCTCCAGAGCTGTCTCAGTCTGATCGACAACAGGGGATTCGGTCTCCCTCTTGTGTCTGACATGTACTAATCGTGAATCTCGATGGTAATGGGATGGGGCTAGAAAAACAGGTGGTAGTAGGAACGCTATATAACACATTGGAGCCTGAATTCGGGTCCTGGCTCTGCTGAGCCATGAAAACGACTTCATCTCGATATTTAAACGTGTACCATGTAAATGTATTGGAAACATAGGCCTCAGTGCAGAATTAACGTTTCATTCATGGAGGGCCTAATAACTGACATGCTAACATTGGACGGAAATGCAGAGGCATTATTACTACAGGCATGAGAAGGGAATTGCATGATGACATGGACATACATGGGGCATAGGTACATACATAGGGTGCATGTAGGAGACACACTGGCCACGTAAACTATCTATTTCCTCACCTCTCACACCTCTCCTTCACCCCAACCCCACCGACAGGCCCTCACATGCGTTTACTAACTGAGCCCAGCAGATGCTGGGTAGGTGGTACATGTATGTATTAAACTCCACAGAGCTGCTCCATTCTGGCCGTTTGTGACCATAAAAAAACCTTTCCTGATTCAGAAAAACAATTTTGTAATTTGGTAACCTATTACCGAATTGCAAAACAGGTTTACGACTCGGTACTTGGAAGAGGCGTGTTTAGAACGTCCCTTCTTAATACTGAATCGCAGTGGTATATATGAATGTTTTGTGACCCGAATGCAGTCGCAAAACATTTGCAATTTACCACCTATTTTAAATCGGTGGTAACCCATTCACAAATGGGAAGGGGTCCCTAAGGGATCTCTTCTTCTTTGTGAATGTAAGCAAAAAAGTTTTTTAAGTACAGAAGATGGTCCCACGGACCACCGCATGCTCTTAAAAAATGAAAAGAAAACTTTACTTTTTGTAACGCATCCCATTTTCCTTTAAGGAAAACGGGCTGCTTTACAAAAAATAAAAAAGATTGCTTTATTTAAAAGCAATCACAGACATGGTGATCTGCTGACCTCGGCAGGTCACCATCCCTGCGGTTTTTGCAATTCCTAATGGGTCACAAATTGTAACCTCTCTCCTTAATATTCATGAGGTACGTCATTTACGACCCACTGGGAATCACGGTGCTCAACACACTTTTGTACATGCCGTTTTGCGATTTCCTAGTTGCGAATTGAATGGATTCTCAATTAGGGAATTGCAAAACGGTTTCTTAGTACCTCTGGCACTTGGTTTGTGCTCCCTAGTCTACCACAGATTTCTTCAGCCCTCACCCTAACCCAGAAGCCCCCACATATATGTACCACCTACTAAGAGCAGGTCATTATTTTTATCCATTAAACCTCATGGAATTGGAAAATCTGTTTGGTTTCACAACCGGAAAAAAAATCGGTCCTATGTGATAATTCCCCCTTCAATGGAGTTTAATTTGTAATAGCATGTACTGAGATGGATTTACTGCACAGTATTGGTAAAATCACATGCGATTTTACTGGGCCCCCCGTACCATGCTTCTTGGAATGATGGGCTAAATCTCATAATACAGCAACATGTTTCTAGGTGAAAGAGCGAAGAAAGAAGCTGTGCAACAAACAGCAACGTTTTTTTGCGGAATTTGGCAAGGTGTCAGGGCTCTATGTACATTTTGATAAATCAGTAGCCTTCTCCTTTAAATAATCTGATGCTAGGGATAGTAGGATACAGTCTGCTCCAACCAAATGTAAGTATTTGGGAGTGCACATATATAGGAAACAACAAAACGCACTAGACAGCAATGTACAGAGTAGGATAGTGGCATTGGGATCACAAGTAGTGTTCTGGATTGCGTTGCCGCTGTCTGCTATGGGCCGGCTGGCCATCGCAAAGATGCTACCTAGGGTACTGTACTATTTTACAACTCGCACAATACTAATCTCCTTGAAGGTGTTCCAGGTGCTAGATTCACTGCTGACAGAACTGATATGGGGCGTAGGTCGGTGTAGGGTGGCACTAAAGAAGTTACAACTCCCAACAACAGCCGGAGGTATGAGTGCTTCGGATTTTAGGGCCTATTGTATAGCGAGTCAGTTACAATGGCTCTCATACTGTTTAGCAGGCCACAATTTGCAGGATATTGGCTATATACCCAGACTGCTGGTGCAGGGTAAATTACATGCAAAACTACATAGCACACACCCAATTAAAAGTGCGGACTCTCCACTATTGCAAATAGCACTGAAGTACTGGAAATATGCTTTAAAATACACACAGCTGCGCCCGTCCGATGCACTAAATACCCCTTTTTTGGAGTTGCCTATACCTACAGGCACAGTCACACAGGGTCAGCTGGTCGGATGGGAGGATGGAGGAATAATAAAAAGTGAGGGCAATTTTTCAAGACGGTGTCATGATGACACATGCAGACTTTGTTAGCACTAATGGCTTGCCAAACACTTTATTTCTCCTACATGCAGGTTTATCGCACTGTGTAAGAAGGATGTGGGCCCCAGACGGGCAAGAGCCACCTGCAAATGAACTAGTCCATATACTACATTTAATGGGCAATTGTAGGCATTTGACAAAATGGCTATATATGGGCATAAGAGAAGCACGAGTTTCCCCACTAGGGGATTTGCAGGCCAAATGGGAGGCCTACATGGAAATAAAGCTGACTGATAAGGATTGGAAAACCCTTCTTGCTTATCCGAAAGCAGTGTCACGTAATGCGCAATTTAAATTGAAATGTATTCAATACCTGATCAAGCAGAGGGCATATCTCATACCACATAGACTGAACAAGATGTACCCTGCAAAAACATCGAATTGCCCGAGATGAACGGAGACAGACGCAGGGTTCGTTCACATGTTATGGGCATGTCCGGCCCTCACACACTTCTGATCACAGATAGCGCAAATCCTAACAGATGTGGTCGGAAGGCAGTCTTGAAACGAGGTGAAATGCTGCATACTCGGGATATATCCACAACCAAAGGAATACAAGGTTCAGGTGCGATTTGCTAACTTGGCGCTGCTAATAGTAAAGAGACACATAACTAGAAGATGGAAGGCAGCTGGATGCAATCTAACTTCCTAAAATTGAACAGTGAAAAAACAGAGGCTCTAATACTGGGAAAGCAGAAAAATCTTTGGAACCTACAACATTGGCCAGACAAAATGGGCACCCTTCCTACCCCCGCATCACAAGTGCGAAACCTAGGCGTACTCCTTGATGACACTTTGAGTATGCATGCTCAATCTGTAAAAGTCGCAGCCACTTGTTTTTCCCTCATCAAATGGCTGAGAAAAATCTGTTGGATGCTACCAGAAACAACAAGAAAAACTGTAGTCAATGCCTTAATTACCTCCGAGCTTGACTATGGAATTGTCCTCTATGTTGGCTCAAACAAACAGATTATCCACAGACTACAGATGGCCCAAAATGCGGCAGTTAGACTTTTATGCAAAGTACCAAAAAGAGAATCAATCTCCGTATTCCGACGTAAACTACACTGGCTAAACATTGAAAATCGAGTGAAATTTAAAACACTCACCTACATGCACAAAAATAAATCTGGAATAGCCCCCAACTACCTCTGCACTTTGGCCAAACCCTACACTCCATCCAGAAATCTAAGATCAGCTTCCCATGGCCGCTTTGTTGTCTCTAAATACAAATTAACGCGAATAGGAGGAAAATCCTTCACATATCTAAGGCCATCTTACTGGAATTCTCTCCCAGACTCGCTTAGAAATGAAACAAGCTACTCCAATTTCTGTAAGTTGCTTCAAACCTGGCTGTTTGACAAATAAGATGACCAGGCTCCACCTTGTCAAGGCTTCTCTATCTGCGCCGGGAAACCCTTACTGGGTAGCTGTTGCGCAATATAAATTCTAATAATACATACATGCTTACACTACAGCTAGGCCACCAAGCATAGAGACATGGAAGGACGAAGTAGCGAAGTGGCGCCTAGCCAAAAGCACGGTATACGCAGGGATGAGCAACGAGGGCAGCGAAAAATACCCATAGCAAAGGCATGGGATATGCTGTGTGAAGCCTTTAAAGTGTGGGATAGGTCCACCCAAGTGTCAGCTGACCTGATATCCGATGTGTCATAGGTATCGACACTGAGCACTCATTCTGCTTAAGCATAATGCAAGTTAGATCTTAAACGAGGCAGAGCCAATGGTGTTTTGAGGGATTGGTGTCGTTACAACGCAGGCTATTACAACGCCTGCTGTTACAACGTGGTTTTTACATCGCATACCACTACAACGCATAGTGCTTTTAAGCGCTGGATAGTGATTTATTTAATTTACTATTCCAACTCCAGTCCCCGTGGATAGTAGGGAAGGTGTTGTATAGTAAATTAAATATATTCCCAATCCTAGAGCGCCCCCCAGCGCAATGCGTTGTAATGGTTTGCGTTGTAATGGTTGCGTTGTAATGGTAGTGCGTTGTAATAAATGCGTTGTAAGTGATGTTTCCCGTTTTGAGTAATGGACACTATGCATATGATGACCTAAAATGTGATATGATACACTGTCAAGTGTTGCCTGCTCATGTTTATTTTACAGTCACTATAATAGATCATTACTATGTATGTTGGAGTGAATACCAAATGTGTTTCCCACTTAGCTAACTGCGGGGTGGGTGGGGGGAGGGATCCGAGGTGGTTGAATTGAGAATGCAAGAGATATGCAATATTCATTTAATTTACTGTAGGTAAAATACGCAGAAAATTAGAACATACCAAGTGGAAAGATCATGCTTTTAACTATTAACTATATACACTGTTAAAGAAAACTGACAATTGTATGTCAAAATAAAAACTGTAATGATGGCAAATGTGAATTGCATTGGTATATCCAAGTATTGATGCGGGTGAAGTCTGTATGAATATACTTGGGAAAAAGAAAAACTCAATAGTTTGTGTTAAAAAAAGAAGCAGCATTTGGTATTCTGGGAACGCAAATAGTCGGCCAGCTCAAAGTTATTGGAGGGGGACCCATTGTCCGTGCGGCTCTCTCCAAACAGGCAGTGCTTGGCCATGAGCTTCGCAGGCTTTGTGATGCCCTCTGAGGCAAATGTAGTTGCCACAATTTTTGCCTCTAGATACCGTGAGTAGTCATCTTGACCAGCATCTGTGTCCCACTGGGGAGGCTGAGGAAGTCCGCACTAGGTATCACTTTGGTGATGGTCAGTGCGGGGCAGTTGGGCTTGCTTGCTGCAAGGCAGACTGGGTAAGTTCGCAGAAGTGGTTCCACCTTCTGGTCTAACCCAGGGAACCAGACCTTGCTCCTGAGTCTATTCTTGGACTTCACAAGACCATGATGCACTCCATGTGCAGGAAGGACCGCTTTCTGCGGCAGGCTTTCAGGAAGCACCAGCCCTGGGACTTGCAACAGACAGCCCTGGCCGGTAACAGACAGTTCCTGGCTGACTTTGTGTAGCACCCTGAGGATTGACTGGGCTGCCTCTGTGTGGAACGAAGCTGGGTTTGGAAGCAATTGGCAGTCTCCAGTGGTGGCTGTTTGTAAGCAGTCATCTAGCTGGGTCGCTTTCACTACTTCCGCTAAGGACATCAGGAGAGGTCTGGAGCAGTCTACTATTACCTGGACATACTCTTTGGTCTCTAACGCTTCAG
Organism: Lissotriton vulgaris; assembly: GCF_964263255.1. Classification (NCBI taxonomy): domain Eukaryota; kingdom Metazoa; phylum Chordata; class Amphibia; order Caudata; family Salamandridae; genus Lissotriton; species Lissotriton vulgaris. The sequence continues at coordinate 797,405,286 of NC_141687.1, forward strand.
CTGTCTTGGGGTGAGTGGCTGGTTGTAGCGTGCCTGGGCAAGAAATCAGGCTGATATATTGGGATCAGCGGCTTGTGATCTGTGATGATGGTAAAGGGATGTCCATACAGGTAGATGTAGAAATGTCAGCCACCCCATACGATGGCGTTCATTTCATGCTCTATTTGGGAATAGCATTGTTCTGTGTGCATAAGCATGTGATTGGTGTAAGCTACTTGGCCCATTCTCCGCACTCCTGTTGTTGAGCCAGCATGGCTTACAGGTGCACTGGGCAGGCATCCACCACTAGTTGTGAGTCTCTCTACGGGTTGAAGTAAGCCAGAGTGCTATTGGCTGACAGGGCAGCCGTGGTTTGTTGAAAGGCTTCTTCTTGTTCTGGGCCAGATGACTTGGTGAGCTCTCTGAGTGAACAGGTGATGTCCAATAGGTTCTCCATGAAGTGTCCACAGTACATCACCATCCCCAGGAAGATACGTACTCCCGACACTTAGAAGGGAGTGAGGTCATCCTGTATGTCCTTCTCTTTGTTGGGGTCGGGGTCAATGCCTTTATCCAAGAAGCAATATCCGAAGAAGCTGATGTCCCTCCGCAAGAAGTCGCATTTTTCGTAGTGGAGCGTCAGACCTCATTCCTTTCGACATGTTAAGACTGCATGGAGATGGATCAGGTGTTCTCCTAACGTGGAAGCACGGATGATGATATTGACACTCAAATTCAGCATGCCGGGCAGGCCATGTAGAACATTCTTCAGGATGTTAGGAGGACTTTGGCTGTGCTAGAAATACCAAAGTTTAGCCTGGTGTATCTCCAAAGGTCGGCATGTGTCGAGAATGTGATAATGGGATGGGAGTCCGTATACAGCATAATTTGGTGGTAACCTGACCAAAGGTCTTTTTGGAGAACCAGTTGGAGCCCGACATCTCCCCAATAATGTAATCTATGGTTGGTGTGAGATGATGTTCACACTAGATTGCTAAGTTAGGGACCCTCATTTCTACCCAAATGAGGGCTGCGTCTGGCTGTTTGGGCTTCTTTGCCACCACGATAGGGGGACCCACGGTGTGGGGCCTCTCACCCACTCGATAATGCAGGTAGTCTTAGCTCAGCCTCTACCTTGGGGTGTAGGTGAAAGGATATTCTGTGATGCCTGAGGGCCACAGGGGTGACAGACTTGTCAATGTGCAGTTGAATGGCTGGCCCTTCCAGGCAGCTGATCCCATCAAACATCTTTGTCCATGTTGCTGTCGGACAGGTTGTCTGGGTGTGGCTCCATTGTAAGGGCCATTTGCCATGGAGTTTTGGGCAATCATCCCTGAGATGAGAGGCATACTTTGGAGAAGTTGTTTGGTTTACCACACGCGCTGCAGGTATTGCTGCTGGCAGGGCAGGCTCCAGCATGAGGATATGGGCCACCACACCAGCCACATGTGTGGGCTTGCGCTCCCTGTTTGGCGGGGCCTGGCGATGGATTAGTGGGTTCTAGTTTCACTGTCTGCATCCCTTTTTGGACTGCGTTGACTGGCTCTTCTTTGATGGGGTTAATAAGTTAGGGTCCATGTGTGCTGCCCGAGCTTCTGAAAGTTCCTTGGAGCGACCCAGCATCAGCATGTCCCTCTTGGACATATTGGGCTCTTATAGGATTCTTTCTTGAAGTTTGAAGGATGCACACCCTTGGATGAATTGCGCACAGACTTCACAAGCTCTCTAAGCCTACCTTGGAAGATATCCTCTAACTCATCAGGGTGTTGCCGAGCCTGGTGCAAAAGGAAACTTTCACAGTCGGGTTGACATAAGGCTTTAGTAAACCGTGATTGCTTCCCTCAAGGTGGCTTAGTTCCATGGGGGACCGGACTCAACAGTAGTCTTTGATATTTTATTTTTTATGGATATCGGCACCCCCTAGATGCTGGAGCATGGGAAGACTGTGGCCTGGTGGAGCCTCAATGGCCTTGAAGTCGTTTTCTAAGAGCTCCACCCATGACTTCCAGCAGGCAGCTTGGGAAGGTGGAGGCCCTGTAGTTGTGAAGGGTTCCAATGCCATAGGATCATGGAGCCCGATCACAGCAAGGATGTCTTTAGACATGTTGTCAGCACTTGGATCCAGAGACGCCACAGGGTAACTGCTGGAGAGAGAGAACTCACATGCTTGGGCGAGACAGGAAAATGGGCCTCGCAACGAGGTTGACTGATGAGTCTGAACAGTTCACAACTTTGGGCCCACTGAGGGGAGAGCACGTGGAGCAGGAGAAACAGATGGGCCTGCACTGTCTTACTGAGAGCTGGAGGGGTTGGACCACTGACCTTTATAGGCACCACCAGGCCGGGTGCCAGATTGCCGGGAACAGTAGGGCATTGCTGAGCTGCCGCTTGGAGAAGGCTCCAAGCCAGGGGAGGCACTCGCCGGGAGCAATAGGGGTTAGGGTGATGGTCTCAACTCTGAGCATTCCAGGGTCCCTGGGCTATTTACTCTCTTGTCTGGTGCATACGCCAGACACTACCACCATGCTTACGGGTGCTGGAGTCTGCCATAATTACCCCTTGTGCAGCACACATCATGGTGTTGCCCAACTTCCTGCAACACTACAGGTATGTTGTTTTAGTTTTCAATCTGAGACACGGGGTATGATTCCAAATTAAATATGAAGATCTTCGGGGGCGTGGTCACGCAGGCGACTAGGATGGTCGCCTGTACCTGAAGCTCCGCTGGCTGGGCACTGCACTAACCTGATTTCACCGATGCAGATGGCCCGTAACATCACGGACGCCTTCCTCCGATACTCAGAATATGATGTGGGGTTGATCAGCACCAGGGGCGTGTGAATCCAATGAGTGGAACAGCCCTGTCTGAGACCCTGCGCAGCTGAGATCCATGCTCGGGGCTGGAGGCCTGACCGGGAGCGGAGCTGTGGCGTGGAGTGCTGCGGCTGTGTTGTGAGGTAAGCGGTGGCCCCTGTAATGTGCCTGGTGCTGGAGTTGGCCCTCCCACTACTGCAGTGACCCTCCCCCCGCCCCCCCTGCCATTGCGGTACGGTGGTGCCCCTGTGGTTGCGGGGCTTTGTCTGCCTCACCGTTGCGTTCGCACTGGGCTGCGGGCACTGTGAGGCGGCTAGGGGCGTGGCGGGTTTGAGAGGGGAAGCCGCCAGCTACCGTCTTGGAGGCCGCGCGGCAATGGGCTAAATCAGGTGTGCTGGCTCCCTCCTCTTCCCACATTTGGCCCTGGGGTGGACACGAGCAGAAGGCCCATGTCTGTGGCAGCTTCTAACACGACCCCTGCCTAGGAATTTTGCCTGCACTGGCACCCACAGACTCGGGCCATACATATAGACTTCCTCATGTGGCGGGCAGGTCTCGCTCTTTGCTCTTGGGTTGCTGCTGTGACGCCACGCTGCGGAGGGCCTCTTGGTGCTGGTCACGCTCTCTCCTGAGGAGTCTGGGCTGGATGGACAGAGGGGTACCTGGAACTCCTGACAGTACTTCCACAAGACACGCTGCGCTCCTGTGAGGCACAGCGCACTCCGCTTACCTGGCATCTTCTCTGTCTGCTGTCCGACGTGGGGCTTCCTGGTGCCACTTCTATTTGGCTGTCCCTCTGGCCCGGTGGTTCCCAAACTGTGCGCCGCGGCAACCTGGTGCGCCGTAATGAGGTGCCAGGGGCGCCGCACACAGTCTAGGGTGACCAACTGTCCGTAAATTTCACCGACCGTCCGTACGCCTTTTGTTTGTAATTTTGGCCTTCACAGGGAGCAGCGCTGATCCCCTGTGAGAGGCCTCCCCCCCACCGATGGAGCCGCCTCGCACTCCTCCTAGAGCACAAGAGCAGCCCCTCCCACCCATTGTCATTCAGTATGCTGCTGATTGCCACACACAGAATGACAATGGGGCAGTCTGGCGTGTTAAAGCATGTGGCGGCCTCCTCCTGCCTCAGTGTACAGAAGGGCATTCTGTTAGATTAAAAGTAAAACACCCAAGCTGCAACCTTAGAGAACACTTCATTTAAAGAAGCATTTAAAACAAGTTAAAAAGAACGGGTTATTGTCATTTTAGAACTGTATTTTATTCAACAAAGCCATGGTTGCTGCTTTTTTATTTTAAGGAACTAGCAACCATTGACAAAGCCAATAGTCCTGGCTTGTTGTTGGTGCAATGATACTTGCTGTATTATATAACTGGATGCAATGACAGAAATAACATAATACCAGTCGGGCGCAACACTATGCTAAGAGCAGATTTTTAGCCTAGGTGTTTTAAACTATGCTCTTAATTACATCCAACACCCCCTTTGAAGAGACACCCCAGTTTTTTTACACCATTTAAAGCCCTGTAAACAACATCATGTTACAGTCCCCTCACATCCTGGCACTGTGCATCATGTGTGACTCATGACTTCTACGTTTTCAGTCTGCCTATGTGCAGGGGCATAGTGAACTCTCCACCACCCCACCCCTTGCTGTAGTTCGTTCTTGATAGGCCTCTACCGCCTACAACTCTGCAGACAAAGGCCCAGCTCATAATGTGAAAAGGTGGGTGAGTAAATAAGTGAAGGCATGTCTGAATGGCTGGATGGATTACTGAAAGGATGAATGGATAAATGAAATGGGGAATGGATAGATAATGAAAGAAAGGATGGATGGATGAGTTAATTAGTGGAAGTATGGATGAGAGAAAAGGTAAATAGATAGATGGATGTATGGGTGGGAGGGTGGATGGATGGGTAAAAGGGTGGATGGGTGTGTGAAAGGATGGATGGATAAGTGAAAGGGCAGCTGATGGGTGAGTAAATTGGTGGATGGGTGTGTGAAAGGATGGATGGATGGATGAATGAAAGGGTAGATGATGGGCAAGTGAATGGGTGGATGGATAAGTTGATAAGTGAAATGGTGAATGGATGGATGAGTGAAAGGGTGGATGTAAGGATTGATGAGTGCGGGAAAGGGGGTAGATGGACAAAAGGATGGATAGATGAGTGAAGTGAAATATGAGATTAATAATATTTTCATTGCGTCCCAATTACTTTAAGGAAGACAACAGGAAGTACATACCCCCCAGCGACCCACCGGTAAAAAAATGGTGGGGAGCCACGGCCAACTGCCGGTTAGGTCAAGGGAGCCACAGGTCAAAAAAGTTTGGGAGCCACTGCTCTAGCCAACTGACTGTTGAGAGCATACGACTGTCTAGGCATACATCCCACCGACACTCTGAGCACCTCTGTGGTGTAGACCCTGCTACTCAATGCAACACAGTCATCAGCCCGTTTGAGGTTCAGTTTGCCCGCTTACTATCTGAGGCGTGACTATCCAATTTTCTGCCTGGGTTTGTTGACTCTGCCACCCTCATGCAACCATGGGACGGAAGGACCCTAAACAGTGGACTCTTCAATTCGACAATGTCCCTGATGCCACTTCTAGCGACCAGGCAGATTCGGCTGAGGGAGCGCAGGACGAGGATGACGTTGAAGATTCTGCCTCACTCCCTGCGGCGATTCTCTGGGAGATGCGGGCTGGCTTCAAGGTCCTTGATGGCAGATTTGATGCGTTGGACCAGCTTCTGGCAGACATGGGTATGAAGGTACAAGCTCATGACCGTTGACTCGACGTGGTGGAGGCTAGAGTTTCAGACATAGAAGATGGAACAACGCAATCTCAGAAACAACTAGAAAGAGTGGAACGAATTCTGAAAGAAGTTGCGATAAAGAACAAAGATTTAGAATCCCCTAGCCGACGGAACAACGTACGCATTATTGGCGTGCCTGAAACTACGGCCACTGGTCGAATGGATATATTTGTGGAGCAACTACTATCGGATCTCTTTGGCAGAGAGACTTTCATGCAGGGGTTCGTGGTGGAGCGACCACACAGGTCATTGGGTCCTTGCCCCAGGCCTGGGCAGCCTCCGAGACCCATCATTGCCAGGCTTATGAACTTTAGGGACAGAGACGCAACACTTCGATTGACCCGCGAGAAGGGTGAGGTCCAATGGCAGGGGAGCAAACTCTCTTTTTTCCCAGACTTCACAGTTGTGGTTCAAGATGCACGTCGCAAATTTAACGGAGTGAAAGCCACGTTAAAGAACTTGGGCTTGAGATATGGTATGCTCAATCCAGCCAGACTAAAGTTAGCTGTGGATGGCAGGTCACGCATCTTTGATACCCAGACCGAGGCGCAGGAGTTTTGCCAAGAGTACAAGAAGAATAACAATGGAGTGGCGGCAGCTACACATGCCACATCCCCCCCGAATAGCGGATCTGAGGCCAGTATGGAACTCTTCTCCAATCCTGGGACTGGTTGATTCATTAATTGTATTTGAAGGTGCTGTTATGTAATTACCATTGCTGTAACTTCTTCCATATGTCATTACAGTATTCAGTTTTGCCTGGCCGGCGTGACGCTGCTGCGCCTCATGGTGAACACAGAGGTTTGTTTGTTCAAAATGCCAAGTTTACGGTGTGTATATGAGATAATTGTATTAGGAAGCTTGTTTGACTGGCACCGACAGTTGGTTTGTAGGGATAAGATTGGCCTCGCTAGAGACAGGGCGAGGCTGGGTGGTGGGAAGAGGGGGGACATTTGCAGTTTTTTCGCAGGTTTTCACCAGTAATGGTACATGGCATTTGGTTGGCTTTGCTCAATTCGTGTTTGTTGTAACACTAACCGAATTTCATACTTAGGCTGGCAGCCCGGTCCTTCCAGGCTCACACTGATGTCTTGGAATATCAGGGGGTTGAACAAAACACGCAAAAGAAGACAGGTTCTTAATTACGTTGCTAGACATAACGTAGATATACTCTGCATATAAGAGACTCACTTGTCCAACTCAGATGCTTCACCCATGGCGGCAAGCTGGGGATCCCACAGATACTTCTCTAACTACAGTAGTTATGAGAGAGGGGTGGCAATATTCATCCATAAGAGGGTTCCTTTCTCCCTGCACAAGGTAGTGACTGATGGAGAGGGCCGCTTGTTGATAGTAGTTGGCTCCTTGATGGGACATAATGTGGCTCTGGTGGGCATATATGGTCCAAATGTGGACTCGCCTGAATTCTATCACGCGCTACAGGTGCGCCCTCTGGCTTTGGATCCTTGTTTATTGATATTGGGGGGAAATTTTATTTTGTTAATGGACCCCGTCAGAGACAGTACCTCCTCCACACCAGACTCCAAGCGCCTTTCACGCAGGGTGTTACAGGACATTTGTCGTGTATCAAGAGGGAGAGAGAGGACCAGATAGCTAGCCCGTATCCCCTTATTATATATGCTTAATTCAAAAAGAGGCTAGCTGAGGTGAAAGGGAAGGGGTTGTTAAAATAGTAATCTTATTTTAAGGTATGCGTGACTCAGTATTGTTTTGTCAGACTGTATATGGCACCTGGTAGGTGTGCTCATGAAGCCCTCACCCACCAACCTAGTTGGTGGCATGCTTCATCATCGGGCCCACCCAGTGACACCTAACGTGTCCCGGGTGTGCTACGACGCCTGGAGACAGCGGAGCAGGTATATCACTGTGTGTGCGGTGAAGATTGTTTTGAATGTGAATTTAAAACGGCTTGGCGGGGGTCCCAGTACCCGAAGGTAGGACAGACTTTATTATCTGGGCCTCCGTCAGCGGTTAAAAATAAGGCAGGTGGACGTTAGAGGTGAGTTACGACCTCCCACGTCCTTGGTACGTCAACATGTTTCAGCCAGTGCCTTATGGATATGCTGGCTTTCTTCAGGACGATTAAAAAGTGTGTGTGATTAAAACTAGTGGACGTGTGATACAGACTATGTGTCTACACGCCCTAAAGTGTATCTATGTGTGAGAGGGGGGGATTCCCTTCTCAAGACCAACTGTACAAATAACAAGTAGGACAAAGACAAAACATACAGGGAGAGAAAGAGTCACTAGGAAGATATGCATGAATACTCATGACAGCCGACTTAATAGCGAGGGGGTGCGGGCTATGAGCGGCTAAGGTGTAATGGTATTGGTGGTACCATTATTGTGAGAATCGCACTAGAACAACGTAGGTGGGGTGATTAAAACAGCGGTTTTCACAGTTGTGAAAATGGTGAAAAGGTGAGAGAGTGTAAGTGGTTCTCTTACGCTAGTTTTAAGGAATTGTTCTTCAAGGTTTTTGAAGAGGCAAAGTAGATGATCCTATTGGGAGAAAAAGGGGAGGTAGTTCCACTGAGATTAGGAGACCTGTAGGGAGAAAGGTGACAACGCTTACCTATGGTCGGTGGTGGTTGTTTGATCATACTCACAGGATTACTGACCAGAGCTTGCTGTGGACCTGTAGTGCCTTCTTCGCAGAACCGGTGAGTAGTGGCTGGTTTCACCTGGGTTTTATACTGTGATTGGTTGAAGGTGTGTACCTGTGTAGTGGTAGAGATGGTAGATAGACTCGGAGTGCCGAGTCATGAAGCTACTCAGGTGAGTCAAGTGGGCTATGCGCATGCTCAGAGTGTGCTCGCAGTGTTCGGCAGTAGTAGCGCATGCGCAGGTGGTGGTGGAGTATGCATGTGTGTAGTGACAGGCATGCGTGGGTCTGTCAGGCCAGAATATTGAATAGGTACACTATGCGGTCACTTGTTGTATAATCAATACACCCTGGGGGGTTTTATGCGGGAGCAAGTGTTCCTGGTGGTTCATGGGGTGCCATGTCCCCTCGCTCAGAACTTGTAGATTGTTATCAAGGGGTTGGGATGACCGGCTGATGATTACACTGTAGACAGGGAGTTCCATGGGATGGCATCATTTAAGCCGTCATTAGCTGTGGAAAGGCGATATATCCATCGCTGTTCCTTGTTGAGAAGTTTTTTGTCGTTGTTGATGGGGCTTTCAGGGATCTGCTCAATGACTGTCCAACTGAAGTCATTGGGAGTGTGGCAGTGAGTGATGAAATGGTTGGTCAGTTTGCTAATGTTTTTCTTGCACCGTATCGTGCTTTGGTGTTCAGTGATTCTGGTTCTGACTTTCCGTGTCGTCATTCCCACGTACCGTAGGCCACACGTGCATGTGAGCATGTATATCACATTGCGTGAATTACAATTGGTGTGGTTCCGTTGGGTCCAGATTTTATGTGGTTCCAGATTGAGAGTTTTTGTATGGGTAGTGAGATGACACACACTGCAGTCATTGCACGGGTAATGTCCTGTGACTTTCGGCAGGCCCCAAGCATTCAGGATCGTGTTGTCTTGGGGTCTGGGTGGTGGTCTTGGTCGGGTGCTTACGAGCTGGTCTTTCAAATTACTGTTCCTTTTATAAGCAAACCTGGGAACTTCCCAGTTCCTCTGTCCGGACATTTGTCGACACTTTTCACTGGTGGACATTGAATGCGTACATCACCCGCATCACGTATCCTATACACATTATTCTGGGTTCCACACCAATTGGACCAGAATTGACTACTGGTTAGTCTCACCAGGAGTGGCTGGTTGGAGGCACTTCCACAAACGCTTTCAGACCATTTACTGGTCCTGCTATGACTAAACATTCCCAGGGGTTATGAGAGGTAATGGTGCTTCCCTGGGAGGTCACTTCAGGATCAGGTGTTTCATGAGGAAATAAGGGAAGCCATTGAGATGTACTTTGAAATAAATACAGGTTCGGGGATACCCAGGCGGTGCTGTGGGAGGGTTTTAAGGCCTACATCAGGGCGGTGTGCATAGCGAAGAGTGCAGGGGTCCTGAGAGCTTTGCCATCCACTTTAAACCGCATTGAGCAAGAAATTGCAGCCCTAGATTTGGAACTGTTGGAGAAAGGGTCGGAGGCCGGCAAGGCTCGGCGATTAGCCTTGATGTTGGAATTTCGGGAGACTGCTGAGCGGGAACTATTGTTCCTCGATAAGCAACACATTGCCAGACGATATGGGGAGGGGGAACGGCCCGGTAAGATCTTAGCGCACACACTTTGCCCTCCACGTGACAGGGCCTATATCACTGACATCAAAGGCCCTAATGACCAGGTGTTGCATTTCACTCCGGATATCTGTGACACTTTCCTTACACATTTTAAAACTCTGTATACCTCTAAACTTGATGGGGACCTCCGTGAGCAAGGAGAGTACCTTGCTGAAATCACTTTGGTTTACCTTGAAAGGCATATGCAGGACTTCCTTGCCCTTCCCATATCTCCAGATAGCGTATTGGAGGCAATAGATGCACTTAAAGGTTCCTTGGTGCCCGACCTTGACGGGTTTTCTGCTGATTTTTACAAAGCTTATAAGGATTTACTGGTGCAGCGGTTAATAGAGGTGTATGCGGAGGCTCTCGAATCTGAAATCCACCCTCCAACTTTCAGAGAGGCTGTTATTATCCTTCTCCCTAAGCCTGGTAAAGACCCTTCACTTTGCAGTTCCTATTGGCCATTGTCCCTGCTCAATCTCAATTACAAAATACTGGCAAAGTGATTGCCATCCAGTTATCTTTATTGATGGAATATATCATTTCTCCTGCACAGTCTGGCTTCGTGCCCGATAGGTCCACATCGCTCAATTTGCGAACCTTATTCACAGTATTACATAGGATTGACCCCAATACGCCCCCTGCCAAGGTACTTCTTGATGCAGAGAAGGCGTTTGATTCCCTTGAATGGCCCTTCTTTCTTTCTGTGATGCGCTGCATGGGAATGCCCGAGTGTTTCATCTCTACAGTCTCGCTGCTGTATACTGAACCCATAGCTAAATTGCAACTGAATGGTACTATCTCCCAGCCATTTCGTCTGTCCCGTGGCACCAGTCAGGGTTGTCCCCTGTCCCCATTGCTTTTCATATTAGCGATGGACCCTCTGGTTCGACATTTTCATGAGAAACATTTACATTGTGGATTGCAGTTTCGTACCAGCCCTCTGTTGGTATCTCTGTATGCTGACAATACTATTTTACACGTTCGGCAGCCACAAACTAACTTGGATCCATTTATAAGGGAAATTATTCAGTTTTGCAGGTTTTTGGGTCTGAGTGTTGACTGGCACAAGTCTGTGATTTTTCCTTTAATGGCCAGCACAGCTGCATGAGTTTCCTCTAGAGTGGTGCAGCGATGCTGTTAGGTATCTCGGGGTGTATGTACACTTAGATGCAGCCACTATCATCAGATTAAACTACGGTCGCGCAGTTAGCTCACTCGAATCGCAGGTCGAGAGATGGGTTTGACTGCCTTTGTCAATGGCGGGTAGAGTGACCATTATTAAAATGCTGGTACTCCTGAGATTCTTATATTTTTTTAACAACATCCCCATCCCTCTCACCCAGGCCTTTTTTTGCAGCTGCGGCAAGCTTGTATGGGGTGGCAAGAGATCAAGGGTAAGCTGGCAGACCTTGACACTACCATATGAGCGGGCGGGTTTGAGGTTCCTGATATGTATCTATACTATCTGACGGCGCAGTGTTGTTATTCCTACCACTGGTACCATCCGGACACACGTGTCCCCTTTTTGAAACCAGAGGCGGATCTGGTGCTTCCGCAGAATTTATCCTCTGTTTTGCCTAGAGGGTAAAACAGAGGTAAAAAAGTGGTAAAAAGTGGCGAATAGACTCTATTCACCACTTCCTGTCTGGTTTCTATGGATAGAAACTGTTAAAATGTTTATATGTTGATGATTATTGTTATTAGTAATATGTATAATTTCTGATTTTAATTTTCCTTTATCATAGAGCTTATATTGTGTAATAAACTGTATGATTTTTAAATGTGTTTATTAAATTGACGTATTTTAGCTTTCTCCTTTTGGCCTGTTTTTGCTCTCATTTCATGCCTTATGTTTTCCAGTGCGTTACTGCCTAGGAATTTTTTTACATACATTGTTATCCCAGTCCTAGGAGTTTAGTTTACTCTATTATTCAGGGGGTCCTTGTTTTTCACAATCCTTACCTAGAGGGATCTACAGGATATTCAGACGGTATACACCACATGCTGGGCTTGGGAGAAGTTACGTAGACTGCTGGGTTTGAACCTTTTGTATTCCCCGGCATTGCCTCTTCCGAATCCCACGTTGCTTCCAATAACTGGTGATATTCTACTGCAGCGCGCACTGGCTAAGTTTCAAATTCACACGATAGGTGATCTTTTCCCTGATAACCATGTTGTCTCGGAGGCGGGATTCCAAGATTGCTCCTTTATGGATGTTTTTGTGCTGCGCCGCATGCTTTCCATGTTACGGGCTACCTATCGTTCTTTTCCGGTGGTGCGCGGCGCGGCTGCTCCTCTGACGTTCGTTATAGAGTGCCAAACTGGTGCACACTTGATTTCCAAATTGTACAAACAATGTATGATGGAGCGCCCCTTCTTCGATGTTAAGATTCGCACTGCATGGTAACAAGACTTGGGGCGACCTATAACTGACGACCAATGGGAACACTGCTGCAGGGTTACGAGGGAGGTGTCCCTGAATAGTAGGCATAAGCTGCTGCATTTCAAATTTCTCCACAGGATGTATCACACCCCGGCTTGGTACCACAAGATTGATCCTACTGGGTCTCACCAATGTCAGAAATGTTCGGCCCCACAAGCCAATTTTGCCCATCTCTCATGGACTTGTTCTAAGCTGCAGCGAGACTGGGTACTGATACATGAAACGTTGGGTGACATGCTTGCTATGACATTGGTTCCTACACCGGAAATCGCATTATTGGGATACATGGTAAACTTCCCCCAAAAAGTCAGGAAATTCGCAGCTCTGGGGTTCCTCTTGGCTAAGCAAGAGGTGGCGCTACTATGGGGTAGTAGAAGGGTCCCTACACTACTGGCATTGCTTTGCAGCCTAGCGTTTTGTAATATGAACTGCGAGGAATATGCTACTCTAGTGCCCAGTTCCTCATAACCTGTGGATATATGGGGTCCGTACAGAGCATATATTGCCAAGAAACGTAGAGAGACTTGCACACAGGTTTCGAATGGAATAGTCCCCGAAGGAGTTGGTTAGGGCGGGATGTATCAAATTATTTTTGTACACTATGATTGTTTTTCTGTGCTAGGTGTTGCTGCCGCCATATTGAGGTGCGAGGGTGGGCTGGTGTTGGCTGGACTGTGATAGTTACTGACAGTGATCCACGGAAGAGGTGGGGGCAGAAATTGGTTTTCATTCTTTTTCGAATGCCTACTGTTGCCATAGATATAACGTTTGACATATATTGCATTCCACTGGGATATGAAGAAACAATTGCTACGTACCGCTGTGACCATTACGTATTGCTATTTATGTGTAAAACTGAAAATAAAGATGACAAAAATATGAAGATCTTCATTCTTAGGTTTACAGCTAAGTTCTCCCACAGCGTTCCATGAGTATTCCAAGCAAACTTGGGTAAGTTCCCGTTTAGATTAATGTGAAGCATTTTTCAAGTTTTTGACTGAAAATAAAACACAATAGCACTTAGGACAAGGGTTTCACATTATTCTAATTGTACATTTTCTTTATTTTTTCGGAGGCAAGTAATTTCCCTGAGAAGAAACCCTGTTCCCTTCACCATCAAGAATTCTGAGAGTGTTGCCTGCTTATTCCTACCCTAAAAACAGATTTAGAGCTTGATTAATAGTTTCATGGCTAGAATTCTACATCAAATACGTGACGGGGGTCCTGTCTGGCATATTTTAAGTGCTTAATAGTCAATGGTAGATGTGAAAAGGACATCGACTGTTCCCCAGAATAGTGACCATTGACCAGTAGCGGCTGGCAAGTACAGAGGGTGAGGATGCGGGGGCCCAAACAAAATATAAAAATAAAATAAACTTACCGTTCTTTCTTGCAATGCAAGGTCCTTCTTTTGAGTGTCTTCAGGAAGCTCCGGGCCAGGAAACTGCACTACCCACTCCTGGGGCTGCTCTCACAGCATGAGAGCAGCGCCAGGATTGCATAGAGTGGTGTCACTGAGCATGGCATCATGCGCATGTCTGGCTGGCCATCCCAAGACAGTCGGCCAAAGAGAAAAGTGCATTTTGAAGTGCATAGTTCCCTCTGCAGCACTGGCCCCGCCCTGTCCTGACACTTAGTTTGGGATGGGTTGCTGAAAAATAAAATGGTAAAAAATAAACCTTATTACCATTGTATTTTTCAGCTCTGCGGCTTTTGGGGCGACGCTCCTCCATCAAATGGAGTAGCTGCCCCTGCCATTTACAGGCTAAACCTCTTAGGGAAGGAATGGGTCATGGAGAAACATATACTAACAAACATGTTAACATATGATTGTTGCCAAACAGCAGGGCATTCCTGTCCTGGACCACCCATTCTCCACCCTTGTGGAAGAACATTACCATGTAATATCGCACCATACTGGGGTAATATGAAGTGTCCGACAACATTTTGTGAATGACTGATTTGGTTTACACTTGTAAAAAAACAAATTGCAAAGCTAAGCTGAACAATGGATCTACAAGTGGAAAGGGGAGACCAGCAAGCGCAGAGAAGTCTACTCCTGTGAGAATTCAACAATCACTCAATGTGGTATGACAAACAAGAACACCCTCTATCTTGGGAAAAGAGTGCCACAATAGGGTCTCCAGGAAAGCAAACTTTGTTTTTGTTTACGAAGTGATTGGTTTAGGTTTCGAGGTGAATGCCTTACTAGGGAGCTACCTGGTTCCCTCACATTTAAAAGAGCAAATTAAAGGGTTGGGCAGACCAAATCATATTAAATTATTCAAACGAATATCAAATGTAATGGCAAATTCATTATATATTGTGGACATAGATTACAAAATTCTAGACAGCTAGTATAAACTAATTGAAAATGGGGAGTTCTTCCAAAAGACATTCTATCTAATTTCAGCATCGACGGAATGTTTTTCACCTTGAGAAGCGGGCTTGTAAATGTGACAGAAGTAGACCATCAGTGTGATTTCGGCAAATAGCTAAATAATTCACAAAGACAGAATTAGAATTTGTAAATAATACTGCTAAAACCCCACAGTATGTTTTTAACGATTAATGTTATAATCCATCCCCTCGAACGACAACCATCAAACGTTACAAAAAGAACAACAAAGCTTCTTTTAGGCCAATGTTAGCTTTTTGGGGTCGTGGCCAAGATATTTTCGGACCCCCTGTTTAGAACAGTTTTTAACTTTGAATTTTATTTTTGCTAATTCAAGTCTGCATGATGAAAAACAATTTTGAATTATGCTTCTATTTTTATACGAAAGCAGAGGAAAAATGCTTTACTCAAGTGCCCAAAAAATCCTTAAAATTACACTCAGTAGCGATAGAGAGGCAGTGTCAAAGGTAGAAGTAAAGGATGTTTATGATACAGAAATCAATGAAGGTGGGATAGAGTGAAAGAATGATCACTTTACCAGGGGGTCCCTTGAGAAGGTAAGGACCTGGGTATTCGCCCACTTTGCTCATGCCGTAAAACATCATTGTTTCAGATAGCACTTCTGCATCCTCCAGAGTAGGAGGTATAACTGTAAGGAGATAGTGGTGGTATGTTTTTGGAATACAAAAATGCTGACCATCTCACAATATCAATCGATTTCTTGGCGCCATATTTACAACTCCTGCGCCTATTTTCGACTGCACCAGATTCAGCTGCGTCAGATAGCGAAAATGATTTGCAAGGAAAGCATTCCCCCTTAAAAAGCCACGCAAACCTGATGCAGCAGTATTTACAACAAAATGCGAAAATGACGATTCTTTGACAAAAGATGAGCAGAGTTCCAAAAGCACAAAAAACGTACTGCTACAGCAAACCAAAGAGTAAAAAAAATGACACATTACCACAGGTATAAAAGCAGACTATGCACAAATCACTCTGGCAAGCTCAACTACACCATGGACCTACTCCTACTGCAGCTCGAGTGCCAAAAAGACCAACACCACCAAAACCACCTCAACCTCCACCATCACCACCACCATCACCACAGACTCAGCCCAGGAGAAGGGAGCGGACAAGTTGCCAGAGCATTACACTTATTGACCTTAGGAAAGAGGACATCATTGCCCATTGCAGGCTCAGGACGGAGTCCATTGTCCACCCCCTGCACCAGATTGCACCAAGGCTGTAGCCAATATCACAGCGGTGCACCAACATCCCTCCACAGGTGAGGCTACCGGCTGTACTACACATGCTTGAGTCTGGACCTTTCCAACCCACCACAGCCAGAGTGGCAGGAGTATAACTGACACCCTTCTCAGCATTCTTTCCCTCCATCCTGGATAGCATCATAAGCCTCACACCCCAGTACCTCATTTTCCCTAACACAGCTGTGAGACAACATGAAAACAAGCAGGGTTTTAATGTCATTGCAGGATTTTCACATGTGTTGGGGCAATGGACTGCACACATGTGCAACTTGTGCCCCCAGTGGCTACATCACACCACACCTGTACCACAATAGGAAGCACACACATTCAATGAATGTGCAGGCAAAGTACCCAAGGACTACTCATAATTCTTTCATCTTTCTTCATTCCACCACCAATGAGCACTTCCAAAAAGGGAGATATGGGCATGGCCTACTGGCTGGTAAGTATGTCTGAAGCCCGGCAGACCATATGACAGTCAATTATGTTGTATAACATTGCCATATTAGTGTTGGGCTGAAGGAGACAGGTCATACGCAGCAGTGGTGTAAAGAAACTTGCACGGGCCTCCTGCAAAGTGCATGGAGCCCACCCCCCCACGCTCCAGACACAGTCAGAAGCCCTCAGACCCCCCTGTGCACACTGCTGGGGGAGGCCCCCTGAAACTCACGGACCCCCGAACTGCAAGGGCTGTGGGGGCTATTGCTATGCCAGTGATACATAGTAGGGGTGGGCTTATATTATTGTGCCAAACTACATGGCACTTGCGCACCACAACCCTACAATTCACACATGTCGAGATCGCCTATGCCACTGTAGGCCACATGTGCAAGTGAACTGCAGTGCTGGAGTATCACTGTTCATGATGCTCGGGTGAAGCAGGTCTCCAACTCATATCTATGAGGCAATGCAAAGTCAGCATGTGAGCCCTTGCATGGCGTTATAGATATGCAGAAAGGCAAGCCAGAGCAAAGTGTAGCATTGCCTCACCCTACGTTAAGGATGTGTTCCATGGGCCATGCAGTGGCTTTTCCCATGCAACACCAATAAAGATCACACACATTTCCACATATCCAAGGATCAGTGACCCTGGGACTATTTGCTAATAGTGCGCCTTCCAAGAGGAGGTAAAATGAGGATAAATAATGTCATTCCTCTTTGTCAATTACAATTCCTATGTGTCCTGCATTCCTTAGTACACATAGAATGAGGAAATTGCAAAGATTGTTTGAGGACATGATGCTGACTAACGTGCACCAAAGTGCAAGGGTGTGTGTGTTGGTGCTAGTCACCAAGATGTGATGGCGTGTATGCGGGTGAACCAGGGGTGTGCTGTATGTTCGGAATATGGCATATTCCAACCCTTTATTTGGATGCAGGTTGGTGCAGCCAAGTGATATCCAGTGCTGTCCTCTGGTTGCACCTGCTAAATGAGGCCCTGTGTGTGTGTGTATTCAATTGTTTGAAAGATCCTCACTAATGCTACACTATGTGGAAAGCTGTGTCCAAGCACTGTGTTGAAGTAAGGGATTCCCTTCCTTTTGTCTGTGTGTCCACAGGTCATTCCCATGGTCATGAGGCATTGGATGTATCTCAGAACTGTGATACTGAGAAATGTAGTCGTATTTTAACCTCATAAGATCATGTCTACCATGCTAAATTACATTAGTCTTCATGTGCACACCATTTTGCGGTGCACAAGCCACTCTGTCAGTCCTCTTAGGCCCCAGACTATGAAGCAAGGTACAGCCTCATGCACAAAGTACATCTCTCAGGACAAGCCCCAACACAGTCATCATGGGAATAATGTGCCTGTCTTGGAACAATGCTGTACATTTTCTGCCAGCAAAGGCAGCGAACCCTGAACACAGAAGCAAGTGGAATCTATGTCTAACACTGTATCCAAGCAGTGTGGCGTTGTAGTGTGGTTAGTGTACCAGTTGCACTGTACAGCGCAAGTCCCCCACATAACTCAAACCCCTTGTGTACTGTCAAAATAGTAGACACAGTGCACTGCCATGTATACACTATCATGCCCCACATTGATATCTACTCACTACCTTCCCCATGGCAGTAGATATTGAGCAACAATGACTCCAACTCTCATTGCCAAATATGTATGACTGAAGAATGCAACATCACCTGCTCCAGCTACAAGTTGTAAAATCAGACATGTATCTGTTCAGAAATGGTAATAGAAGTCAATACCAGATACAGTAGAAGAGTGTGAGAGATTTGTCTCCTCATTGGCTAATTGACTCTCCTTACTGATGAAAAGTTATCACCTTTCATGGCATTGGCATTCACAGAGGACAGTACACCTGTATATGTAATACAGTGTCCATCACATCCAATTTCTTCTTGTGTGTATGCCACACAATATCATAGCATGTTTCTTACAGTAGGCAAAGTGTATGAGTCATTCAGGACACATAATAGCATGTACATGAATGTAGGGTGACCCCCTGTCATGATTCTTAACTAATTTGACTCCTTCTCTCTTTGCAGCTGACCAAGGATATTCCCTGCCATAGTCCTGTATGCATTCAGGAAGGGCTATCTCCAGTAGTGTAAAAGATAGTTGTGTAGAGGGATAGTCAATGGACAGCAAGTCAGTACCAGCAGAGAGCAAAAGACTGCAAGAGAAGGCTGGAGGACTGACAAATGAGGGGGTAAATAATATATTTCCTTTAAGGGGAAACCCCAGTATTTAGAAAATAATCTCTTACTACCCTGTGGGGGCCTGATAACCCCAAGAGCCTCATAATAATATTAATAACAATAATAATTAAAAAGTAGAGGTAAATGGTTCAGAGAGTGTGGTTGTTGCTTTCCTGTCATTGCCTAGGATTCTAGTACAGACAATGGTCACGAGTCATCACTTCTTCATAACTAATCAATCCTCAGTAGGAGTGTGAAATTCAATCAATTAATCATTAAATCAGGGGTTTATATAGCACACTAATCACCCGTGAGGATATATTAGCACCAGTATTCCCACAGGAATTGCTATTTATAGAGTTTGTACTCACAATTTTCGATATTTGCCATCCATCAGTACAGCCCATGCTGAACATCTCTGGATCTGCTTTTCCTTTCGGTTGCTTAACTTGATTAAGGAGGGTTTCAATGTGCCACTGCTATTAAAAATGACCTTTCAGCTGATATTTTTCCTTGGTTGAGGACTATATCATATTAGTCGTTTATCACTACAAATATTGTTGCTGGTCTTAGGTATTTATTGCTCTCAGGAACATATCAGAGGGAAGGTTGTGTCTTGATGCTTTCTACCTTATTCTCTCATTGTTGTCAAACATTAAGGGTAATCATTTTCTCCCAACACAAGTCAACTAGATCATGGGACACACTTTTATTTGTCAAGTATTGTGAGAAGTGTAGTGAAGAAAATGCAATCACAATCCTCTTCAATTACATCTATGTGCACTGATGTAGGCAGGAGTAGAGCTGTTTTCCACAAAAATGCATTCGACACGGGCTAGCTGTTTTGTTCCCATTGTTGGACTTCAGACTTTTGTTAATATTGATGTTGATGTACGCAATGATAGATGTGTGCATAAAAATAAAATCGAATCACTGTTGTCAAAATCACCCAATATGAGCTCTCCATCAATCCCAAGTCAGAAATATGTGGTCAGGCAGGCCATGTGTTCCCCATTAAAAAAAAAACCAACATGAGTCAGGATATAATGGAGAACTTACGACCGATCTCCCTGCTGCCCTATCTTGCTAAACTAGCAGAGAAAGTAGCTAATGCCCAACTTATGGCCCATCTTGAAGCCCAAAACGCCTTCCACACATCACAGTCGGGTTTTAGGTCAGGCTTCTCCACAGAGACAGCACTCTTGAGAGCTACTGAAACTCTGCGGGAAGGAGCCGACGAGGGCAAAACCATGGCCTTGATCATGCTGGACCTCAGTGCCGCGTTTGACACTGTAGCACATTCCATCTTGCTACAGTGTCTAAACAGAGCGGGGGTCACCAAAGAGGCTCTGGGATGGCTGAAAGCTTTCCTTACCAACAGGAGCTTTCAGGTCCAAAGGGGAAGTTTTCTCTCGGACAGCATGACATTAGAACAGGGGGTGCCTCAGGGCTCTGCCCTGAGTCCCACCCTGTTCAACTTATATATGGCTCCATTGGCAGAGGTAGTCCAATCGTTCGGCGTAGAGCTTGTCTCTTACGCCGACGATACTCAACTTCTGATCTCCCTGTCCCAAGCTCCCTCCTTCGCGGCCGACAATTTTAAATCTTGCATGTGCAAGCTTGCTGCATGGATGAATGAGCATTGCCTCAAATTAAATGGAACAAAAACTGAGGTGCTCATAATAGGTGGGAACAATACAAAATGGACCAATGACTGGTGGCCCACATGTCTGGGACCTGTACCTACTCCCAGTCAGGAAGCTAAGAACTTGGGTGTCTGGATAGAAAACAAGCTATCTTATGACAGCCATGTCAAAAAAACAGTAGGTAAGTGCTTTGGAGTCATGAAAACTCTCTTCAGCCAAAACTCATGCAGACAAATATTATTCATAGATTTATGTATGTATTTATTTATTGTAGCAACGTTAAACACGGGCCTACAAACAATGAGATAAATGTATTAACATTAGTAGACTGTTAAACATTCAATACTACAGGGTAACATTTGATTAGCTATAGCCACAAGATGCAAATAAAAAAAATAGTTGATTTGAGGTAGGATAAAAAATGGAAATAAGAGTTAAACGGAGGAGAAGGGTAGAAAAAAATTATTTTCCAGACATTGTGAAAATGTAGACCACCAGACCATCCGAAGATGAATCAAAGATAAGACCAAGATTTTTAGCTGAGATGGAAAAGGAAATAGTTCAGCAGGAGAAGACAAGAGGGGTAAAAATAGACACAGATGTCAGGAAAAAGATTATGGGCCAGATGTATCAAGCGTTTTACAGTTCGCAATCTGGCCAATTCTGTTTGCGGAAGGTAAAAAGCCTTTTGGGATGTATCATCTCAAAAGGCATTCGCAAAATATGGAATCACAATTTTTGTGATTACCTATTTTGTGAATGCCTTTAAGGAATCGCAATTTGCTTTTCCCTAAATGCAATGCACAAATCAAAAAAATATTGCGACCTGGCTTTAAGGAATCCAAATTACCACTAAATTCTAGTTGGTGGTAATCGGCAAATTCCAAGAAAAATGCACTTTAAAAAAAATATTCTAGGTGCCATGTGGCGTGCATGTATGTGTGCCACATGTGCACACATCCATAGTTCAGGACTGCAACAGGGTGTCCATTTGGCACCCTTGAAATCGCATGTGCAAAGTGTGAGTACCTATTGGGTACTCGCACATTGTGCATGCAATTCCCATTCATTCCTATGGGCCTCTAGGCCCATTGGAATGAATGGGAAGCCATTCCTTATTTCCGACTCGCAATTTGCAAGTCGCAAATAAGGAATGCGTAGGAATCACAATTTTATTTATGAAACCTAAATACATTGCATTTTGTGAGTCCATAATAGCGAATCGGAAAAATTGGCTATTAAGGACTTGCTAAATACAATTTTGATACATATGCCCTATGTCACTATTACTGGGGTTACATTTTAAGAAGCCCAAACACAGCAAGATTCAATGGTAGAAAAGCAGACAGTGACAAGGTCATAAAAGGAATCACAGAAAAAAGCAAAAGAGAAATTGATTTGAGAATCACCAGATAGAGTAAAGTGTCAAAGCCAGAGGACACAATAATAGAGTCTAAAGAAAAAGTATAAAATCAGAACAGCAGAGGACCGAGAATTGAACCCTATCAAGTGAGAAAGAGCCAACAAAGGGGTATGAACAAAGCCAGTTTAGTGTGGCACCAAACACCCAAGTGTAAATAAAGAACAAATAAGAATAGAGTGCCTCACTGTGTCAAAAAGAATAAGAATTAATGCATGTTATGATGAACTGAAGTAAAGAGTAAGAGAGAAGTGGAGATTCTGTAGAAATGTCAGGAAGAAAGTTTGAATCAGCTGGAGAAAAAAGAGAAGACAATATGGTCCAGAATTTTTGAATGAAAAGGAAGCAGAGAAATAGTTGGAAATTAGAAAGATCATTAAGGTCACGGAAGGCATCTTTAGTAAACAGAGATAAATAGCAGATTTCAAAGACAAAAGTAAGAGCCCTGAAGACAGGCAAGAGTTCAAGACAGAAATCAAAAATCGAGTGAGCCAAGAATAAAGAGATTTCGCCAAGGGAGTGGGAAATGGAACAGCAGAATATGCAGTGGATCAAACCCAGGAAAAACAAATTCACAGACAGGACAAATTCAGATAAGCAAGGGCGATGAAGAGGAAACTGAAAGATCAGTAGGAGATGGAGAAAAAGCATTAGGCAAAGAAGAGGAGATAGCATGATTGTTAGAAATGTGTGTATGTAGAAGTGGGTATGTAAATGAGGCCCACAGCCAATAATGTGTTATTTTACCCATTAAGGCAGACCACACAGAACAACTCCTTAAATTCATGGGAAATGTTGTATTGGGCACATATCTATCTTATCCATATGCTTCTAAATGGCTTTAGGTGAACCCCAAGCATCAAAAGCAACCCCAGTGAAGTAGAGAAAAATAGGTCGGAAACTCTTAGTCCATGGGTAAATTCATTAGGAAGGAAGTGTTGGGGGAAGTGATAACCCAACTATAAGAAGATCTGGGGGACCCCTCAAAATACCTGGATGAATATCCTGTCTAGTATGTTCAGCTGTCAGTAGAATGTACTGTATGCATGACTAACTGTTCCCCAATACTTTGATTTCTGTCCTGGAGGGTTTCTGAAAAATTCAAAGCACTCAATACCAGTCCACTTTAGTATCTCGTCCAGTGTTTTGTCTTTTTTTTCACAACAGATTTTATTGGATTTAGTTTTAACCAAAATAATCCCAGGAGGACCAGTTGTAGATACAGTAGCTTGCCAGATAGATTTCACAACTTTATTCCAGTAAGAAAACCAAGGATTGGTAAAAAGAAAAGGAAAAGAAAACAGAAATGAAACATAAACATGTGCACAATAACCCTCAAGTGCCCTCCCTTTCCACCTAGCTCAGTGTCCATAGTTTGACACATGCATACTTTATGAAGCATGAAAGTCCATGCAGGTGTCCTGGCCATATTGTTGAATTTCAGCTTCCAGTTGCATGTCTGCAGAGTGTACATGCTCTGGAATCAGGCAACTGTGGTCAGCCTATCGCCGCCAAATTTTGGGATTCTTTTCCTGGCACCCACTTGCCTGAAACACAGTGACCTCAAGGACCATACAGAAGTCCATGCCTTGCTTCCAGAAGCCTGCGAAGGTGGCTTTGCAGCCTTCCATTGTCGGGCAATATCAATTTTAGCATGGGTAAGACCAAAGAAAAACAGATTATGTTTATATCTATACTGTCTACCCCTTAGTGCTATGTAGCAGAAGTAATTTTGGGGTCAGTAGAATATCCCACGTGAGAGGCTCGGCCAAGCAAGACACAACCCCCCCCTCTAAGACCAGGCCAGAGCCCTGCAGTCCTAAACTGTATGTAAGAAAGTGCCACCTTCGGCCTCACATCACAAGCATCTAGGGGAGCTAATAAGTCCCCTACTCCACAGCCGGTATCTAGTAAAGTTGGCTCGATGAAGATATTCCAATTGTATTAGTCGCAGAAGAGAGGAGATCGCAGCCCTACAAGGGGACTCTAGAGCCTCCACCCAGGCATCATCGTCTATATCTCCCAGGTTGCTGTGCCATGTTGTCCAGAGGGTATCTAATGTATTGGGGCTATTTGTAACTAGTGATTGGTAAACCTTTGATATTTTATTGCTGCCAAGATCACCCATGAGGAGTTTCCCCTCTAAGGGGTTCAAGTCTGGAAGAGCCCAGAGAGTACAGGTGTATGGGGTCAGGGCAAGGCGCAACTGTAAGTATTTATAGAATTCGCTATAGGGCATTGAAAATTCAGATTGGAGTTCCTGGATTGATTAAAGAACATCTCCCAGAGTATATATGCCAATATGATCCCACCCCTGAAAGCCCTATGACCCCGCTACCTGAGGGATGAGTGAGCTCCGCTGCAGTGGAGTCTCCGATGTACGTTGACCCCACCACTCCATCCTATGAAGGGATTGCCACCATTCTAGGACCAAAACTCTTGTAGCTGGGGTAAGGGAGCCCACATCTGATCTGATATACAGGAACATAATTATTGCTACTCCACATATGCCTGGTCATCTCTGGGGCAATACAAGCATTCATTGATTACTTGCAGATGTGAGGCTGTGTGATATGATTGAATATCTTTGCTAGCGATGCCTCAACAATACATGGATTGGAAGAAGGTGCGTAGAGCTACTTGAGAGGCACCTCTGCCCCATAAAGACTGCCCCAGGACTGTATTGATCTGCCAGAACCATGTGAGGGGGAACCGAATAGAGGTAACAATGTAATTGGTATAAAAGGAGGGGTAAGGATACTATCTTAAAGATGGCAGAGCAGCCATAGAGTAATAGAGGGAGTTAGGACCAAGCTCTAACCTCAGTCTTGACGAGTTCTGTCAATGGGGCCAAATTACGATTCCATGAAACTACACAGCTGCGCGACAGGAAAACACCCTGGTATTGAAAGCTGTCTGCTACTATGGACAGTCCCGCGGCACATGTAATGTTGCTTGGGGTCCTCCTCAACAGCAAGAGCACTGACTTGCTAAGCTTCATATACAACCCCTGATATCTCCCCAAACACCCGCACTATCCTTAGGATCTGGGGAAGAACAAGAAATCATCAGGGTACAATGCCATGCAATCCATCAGCTCCATGGACCATTCAAAGCCCAAACCCGGGTGTCTATTCTCCCCCAGGCAGCCAGAGGGGGGATGGGAGCAACCCTGTCTAGTGCTGCGTTGGGTGGGGAATGGGGCCAAAACCGAGTCCACCACCTGAACCAACACTGTCAGGTCAGCCAGTGTTTTGACTTTTTATGTGAATTGTTTTGATGTCCAAAAAAATCAAATCTCTAATACTATTCATTTTACTGTGGCTTTTGAGGTTGCTGCTTCTACATTTGCTTTGCAAACAGATACCTATAACATAGATATTCCTGCTGCTCAAGAGGTACTAACCAGACCGTTCTGAAAGCATTTGAATAGAGGTCACAGTGTGGTGCCTTACTGTACATGATTACTAGGCATGCTCATTCATTTCTCACTAAGGGCCATATGTGCAAAACTTTATGGAAGGTCACAAATGCTCTGATTCCCAAAATTAGGGCCTTAAATTAATGTTTGGCAGATGGGGTACACTGTCAAAAACATTGCAGATCTCATGTTGACTGTATTTAGAGTGGCGCTGATGATAATACATTTGTAATACTGTGGAAGGTCCATAAACCACATTTGTGACTGAGTACCTTGTCCACTAAAATCTACCTAAGGACTTCACCTTTTGATGCCTTTAAAACAACAGAATGCCATCTGTTTGAGTGATGGCTGTAAAGAGACATGAAAGGAGTTGATAAAGATTCCTTGTCTAATGCAGATATTGTTTTCCCCACACTTTGTTCAGTTGGTGGAAAAGGCAGCAGAGCATGACCTACGTGGCCTCCCATCCATGGTACCCCTAAAAATCTTCAATCCTGAAGTACCGTCCTCATTTTCCGATCCCCTTTTACACTTTACACTTTAGACAACTCATGTTGCACATTATTACTTTCAATGCACCAATTGTAGGTATTTTTCAATAAATTGAATGTTGGAAATGACTTTGAAGGTCTTTCCAGACTTTTCTTTTCTATATGTACATTAGTCATCTTTGAAAGTGGTTTACAATTCTATACCGCCATTAGAGGCTGTATTCATTCTTTCATATCTCAGTGCATTCTCATTCCTTGCCCCAGTTTCAATAATTATTTTAATGTTTCATCCTTCTTGCTTTTATTATTTCTTTATTGTCATAACCGCTTTGCTTTTCTCCCTAAAGTACTCTGCATCTCCATAGTGCTCGCATTCATCATTCCAAAAGTCTTGTTATTTAGGGGCTATAAACTTTGTTATACCATAACTCGTTCTTCGAGTTGCACACCCTTACCTTTGATGTTGTTGTTTGCTCCACAATTTCTTGCCTACACAAGTAAAGAATGTTTAGGCCTTTTAGGTATTTATTTTTTATCATTCAGCAACTATGCACACCTTAGAGTCGCACTCTAGTGAACTTGTTAACAGGAATGCATTGAAGGGTAAGTCATTTTAAAAAGATCATATAGACTGTAGCATTGATTAAAATCTAGAACCTCATAAAGTAACTCACATAGGGGTGTACCATGAGCAGATGGGATTTCCTAAACTAGATCAGTTTAAACAATCCTTAACACCTGTCTGGGAAGACAATACATTTGGCAGCCAAGCAATTAGCCTTTGTGGAGAGTTATTACAAAATAAACATCTCTGCATTGTAGGGCAAAAAAACATAGAGTGGTGTAAGAAATTGGGGTATTAGTTGAGGGGGTAACTGCCCACATCAAATAATCATCCCAATCCTTGTGATTGTGAATCACAAACATCTTTAAATTAACTTAAGCTCAACCCCAAGGTAGCTATGGGCCTGATAACAAGTCTGGCAGTTTTGCGACCGTCAGATTCGCAGTGGCACAGAAGTGGCGGTCCACAGTTTTGACGATTACGGCTTTGCAAGTCGTATTGGTGGTGGACCGCCTGCTGCACCAGCGAACAGTCATTTATTGGCAGTGGTGCAGGAGTGCCACAATGCATTAAGCTGAGAAGGGACTATCTCAATCCCGCTCTGCATATTTTGAGTACCTGCCCCACCATGAAAAGGCTGGTGGTGCAGGAACAAAGGGGGCCATACAGGGCCCTCATATCCCCCACCATGGGGATACATTCAGGGGGGCACAACATATTACTTTCCCAGACTAACGAGCCACCCACCCCCAAGGATCGTGGGATCCCTGTGGTTGCAGCGGTTCTAAAGTGCTCTGACTGCCAAACTTGTAATACAGCGGTTGGATCACTGGTGCAGAGGTCTCTGACCATAATCACACCTCCACTGTGAGTTTGGCGGTCCGATGGATCACCAAACTTGGAATCAGGCCCTTAGTCTCTGACATTGAAGTCAGAAATCCTAAGTGGGCGAGGCAGCAGGTCGTGGGCGAAGAGGGTTCCACGACATTCATTAGCGATGAAAAAGGTCCCAGTGAGGCAGTTGACTTTTGGCAGAAAAGTTCAGAACAGGAGAAATAGGAATTTTGAGCCCAAGGAAAGTCCCTCGCCAGCTGGATACTTTTGGAATTGTTTTCCAGTGAAGGTATCTAAGTTTGGAGCTCAGATTCTTCTAGTGGGGTAAGACTGCAGCCTGTAGCCGAACAAGGCTCTACAAGGTTGGATACTGTCTCTGCGAGGTCCTGCTGAAGTGGATTTGCTGCTGCAGAAAACTCAGAATAGGAGTAACCTGAATCTTCAGTGCATGGACAACTCACTTTTGTTGAATTGGCTTGGCAGTTTGCTCCTGGTCTTCTGGGGGTCTTTGTTGCTGGAAAGTTTTTAAGTCCCAGGTTTCAGGAAATGCCAGAATGAGTCCATATTGACAAAGCCAAAAGTCCTAGGACCTTGGGGACAGCACATGGTGGTCAAGACTCACTCCAACAAAGGCCAGCAGAACAGTGCAGTGGAGGTCTAGTTGGAGCTGGTCAGCCTGGCAGTTGCAGGAAAGGTCTCTTGTAGCTTGCTGTGCAGCTTGAAAAGGAGGTCAACCTTATGTTTGTTGGAGTCCACGTCCTTGACCTGGGTACAAGAGGAAGAGCAGAACCAGTCTTCTGGACTCTTGACAGGTCTCAGAAAGCAGATTCAGTCCTCTTCTGATTTTCACAGTTCCAGGAGTGATCTGAAGTGGTTGCCTCGAGATGCCACATTAGTCATTGGGTAATGGTGACTCCTGGCCTCTTCCTAATCAAGTAAAAGTGGACATTCTTTGAGCATTCCATTCCACCGAGCCTTCTACCGGCTCAGAATGGGAGACATCAACTGACTCTCTGTAGAGTGGGTCCCTACTGCACCTCATAGCGGAAACCACCACATTTCAACTTGCATCCCAAGCATAAGCCCCAAAATTACATCATGGTAATGTTGGTTTTATTTTGAGGAGTGGGTAGTCTCTTGCAGCTGTTGCTAAAAAAGCACATAAGATGTTGCATTGTGGGCAGCAACAGTGTGGTGACCTAATTTGTTTGTATGACACAATAGTGACCACAAAAATAAGGAACTACACAAATATTGCTAAAAATATCTGTTACAATAAGATCATCATCCTATACTTAAACAACATAAATATTGAGTACAAAAATAAAATTGCATATACAAATATCAAAATATCTAAATATTGAAAAAAACAAATAAATACATAAAAAATATTATCATCAAGTTAAATATGTAGAACATTACCTAAATATAATAAACAACAATATCAGCAACAAAAATATTGGTAATATTAAATAAAAAGTTTAACTATGTTTGAATTATGATACATTACTAATGTAACATGCCATAAGCTACTAATAAGATACTAAAGAAATTTAAAAATATTAAAATTAATTTATTTAACCCACAACCACAAAAATGATTTTATATCATACATCAAAATAACATTAAATTAAAGATATATTACCTACTGGCGGTCGCCAGTAGGTAGTTATAGTTAGGACCTATTTCCATAGGAAATCCGCAACTTGGCGCTGGTTGATGAATCTTCGCGAATTTTCAAAACTAATGGCCAGCTCCATTCCACTCCTTCCCTGAAAGTTTTGGGCTGATTCATGAAGCGTGGGCTGAGAAAAAAGGGGTCCCAAAAGGTGTTTTCCCCATGCAATTTCCCATAAGACCATTAGCCACAGCTACAGCCCGAACTGATTAAGGGAATTACACCAAATTTGGCAGAGATGTAGTCCCCAGTTTGGATGAGTGCCTTTTGGTTAAATGGTGTGAATCTGTTCAGTAGTTCCTGAGAAAATGACAGTTAAAAGCATATATATATCTATGGGCCCCGGGGATCGTCACCCACCGGGGCTACAAAAAAAATGGTTGGGGGGCTCCAAGGTCCCCAAAGTCCCGGGGACCACCACTCCCCAGGGCTTTATGTATTGTGCGAAGGCCGGCTCCTGCCGTGTCCCGGGGTGGCCATCCCGCCCTCCCTTAGCTAGGAAATCTGTTCTCTCTTTCAAAATCTAAACCAGATTGCTTTTCAACATGGGGAGCTGCATTTTAGTAGCTCTCCAAGTGGAAAAGTAATGCTGGCTCCCAAACCCGTAGAAGTTGTGCACGAAAGGCGCTGGAGTTTTGCACCCTACAGATTATGAGTCGTGCATCCAGCTAGTGCACACCAGGGGGCCGCACTGAGTTCTGCGTTTGGTGCGCAACTTCTAATTTTACTGTAAAAAAATAGCCCACATCAGTAATTTCTAATATCCCCAGGGACCCCATCCCCCGGGACTTATAAAAAATGTTGGGGACCGTGGGGGGAGCCAAAAAGCCCCCACGGTCCCGCCGGCTCCCTGCATCCTTCAGGAGCCGGCATTGCTTTTCCACATGGGGAGATGCTAACATGCATGTGGAAAAGCAATCTAGTTTGGATTTTGAAAGAGATAACAGATTTCCCTGCTCTCTCTTTCAAAATCCAAACCAAGGGCCCGATTAGGATCACGGTGAATCTGCATCCTCCGGGCCGGCGGAAGCCACCGCCGGCCCGGAGGATGCGGATTCACCGCTGCGGACACAGAAAAGACCCCCCACCAGATTAGGATGGCTGGGGGGGTTATGTTTCCATCCGCCGCTTTTCTGCCACGGTCGCCTTCTGACCGCAGCGGAAAAGCTCTAATATGGTGGCGGTGTCTATCAGACACCGCCAGCCATATTAGGATGCCGCCGGAGACATGCTTTTCCACGGCGGGTAGAAAAGCATGTGGTGTTTTGAGTATGGGGGCCCGTTGCGGGCCCCCAGGGGTGTTGGGGGGTGGGGGGTGCACTTGGGGGGTACCTATGGTACCCCCCTGCCTTTGCATGCATGAAGCAGCAGGCACCTTGCGGTGCCTGCCGCTTTGTGCATGCAAATGAAAACATTCACATTTAACCTTGGGGCGGGTGCTGCTTGAAGCAGCATCCGCCGCAATGTTAAATATAGGGGATGTGACCGCCAGGGTGGCGGTCACATCCTAATTCCAAGGGAGGGAGCGCCGCAGCCCCTGCGGACGGTCCCTCCACCTCGGGGGTGGCGGACGGATGCTGGTCCGTCCGCCATCCTAAATGGGCCCTTAGTTTGCTATGGGAGGGCGGGAGCCACGAGACTCCCGCCCTCTCATAGCAAACAACAGTGTTCCGGGGGTAGGCACCATTTATTTTATAGCCCTGGGAGTGGCTCTCACTCTTGCATAGCAAGCAGCAATGTTGAAAAAATCTTCCAGTAAGATAACAAAGGATTTTGAAGTCCATTTTAGCCATTTTTGTTGTAGTTTGTTGCTGTTAAAGTGAAGACGATTTTAATCCCGTGTTTGTAAATATGCCCCTAAGTTTTGTAATGTCGACAATCTCGTCTCCCATTTAAATAGGCACAAAGTATTTCTTGAAGTGCATTGTGAATCGTGAAGCAACACTGTCTAATTGTGATTGATAAAGAATTGAAAGAGTTGTGTACTTCTTTTACTCGTAATGTGTATAGGGGCAGATTTACAAGTTCATTGCGCTACTGTTACATCATTTTTAAGATGGGAAAAGTGACGCGAAAGTGGGACAAGGGGCTTGTAAATCTGCTACACAGTGTTCTGTCTTACTTTGCTTTCCTTTTTGTTATGTTAAGCATCCTGGGTAAATATAACCGTTTCTGTACCACCAGTACTTTTCAACACTACCCCCAAACTGCTTACTTTCTGTTACCATAGTAACAGTTCTTGGAACAGTTAAGTGAGCACAGAGGTTAGAGGTTCACCACACAATGTTGGTAATCGAAACAGTTACTGCGCTGGAGTTTTAAACATTTTCCATAGGAACCGTTAGTTGTAAAAGAAGTCAGTGGAAAATATAAGAAAAATAATAGCGGGGGTTCGCTGGGGCCCCCACAGTCCCGGGGCTTCGCTCAAGTTGGGAGGGGGGTGCAGTAGGCTGTGGAAATTATATTGGGAAAACAATAATGTGGCGTATTGTGGCTTTTCTTTAATATAATGTGGAATAATGTTTATTGATTAGGCAGTGTTCACTTTTGTTATGGAGAGAGTCACTTTGTTGCAGGAAATTTATTAATATGTAGGAGGGCGTGTTCTGTATGTGGGCGTGGAACAAATTTAAGGTTTAATTGGCTAAGGTGTTCCAACAACAAGCTTAATGTTCATTGGGTGCGAACTATTGAAAATAGAAGTGTTTTCTGCAATTGACTTCTGCTCCAGAGAGTAGCAAGGACATCTAATTGGCTTACATGCTGTAAGGAGGATTTTCCTGAGCTTTATGTTGGTTGGTTGCGAACTATTGAAAGTAGAAGTGTTGCCAGCCCTTCACTTCCGCTCTGCGAAGTAGGAGGGACATCTTATTTGCTGATGTGATCCAAGGAGGACTTTCCAAGCTTAATGTTGATTGCCTGTAAACTGTTGAAAGCAGAAGTGTTGTCAGCGATTCCTTCCCTCTTCACGGAATATTACGGACATTTCATTGGTTAACGCGTTCCAACCGGGACCTTATAAAGCTTAATGTTCATTGGCTGTGAAGCATTAAAAGTAGAAGTTTTGGCAGTCATTCCTTCCTCGTCTGCAGAACAACATGGACATATTATTGGGTAAAGTGTTCCCAGCACAAGTTTGCTTCTTATTGAGTGGGAACGGTTCACTGTTGTCAGTGATTTTGTGACGCACTTCCAAAGGAGTATGCTAAAAGAAAGAAGTAGAGGGGAGGTTAGGAACACTATTAGCTCTGTACAGTGGTCACAAGGTGGTGGACAGGGATTATGAGGGTAAAAAATGTTTTATATGCTTTAAGGGCCATTTATATAATTTCCGTGTAGTGTACAAATCACAGCGGAAAAATGACAGTGTCTTGCTGTGTTTCTTTTATCAAGTTTGCAGGTGGAATACTTCCCAGGAGCACTATTTACTTATAATGTGGTGTTTACTTTTCTGATGGGGAGGTGTGGTTGAGCAGCAAAAATTTCAGTCTAGGTTTGAAACTGTTTTTATTTAGCAAATACAAATAAACTTTCTTCAGAAACTGACGCTGTATATATGAAAGGGGTGACAAATAAAAATGGAATTTCTTAAAATATCAGTTAAGCATGGCCCTACCGTTCTTTTTTCTGCTATAGTTTGTAAAAGTGTTGTCCCATATTCTTGATAATGTAAGAGGGCATTAGTTACTTTTAGATAAAGTAGAATAGAAGTGCTACAACAAACACTCCCGCACTACATTATCTGAGGTCAGGAGAACAAGTAAAAAACAGTTAAATACAAGTGACTTCATATTACATAGAAATGTATGCATTATTATTTCTCAAATTTGTATTTTGTAGAATTCAGGAACGTCTAGAGGTCGCACATTGTTCCACTAACAAATCACATAGTCACTTAAGAATATATTGGATAGTACCATTATAATATACAGAACTGGTCCTATATATTCTTTGGGGAGAAGGTGGATAGGAACCGCAAATGAGAAGAATAGAAATTAGAAAATAACATTCAGAAATGTAGGGTTTATCAAATATTTAAAGTAAGAAAGTATGTATGAAAGCTATATTTTTTATTCTGCATTCTGCAATTTCGTAAAATATGCTCCCTGAAAAAAATATCTGATAAAATACTTTCTAATGTTTCGTAAGCGTATTACAGATGGCGCAGAAGAATCTCCTATTCCTCTTCTGTAAAAATAGGACAATCGATTACAATATAACGATTGATACCATTGTTACAGTAAAAAAAAAGGAAAATAAAGTTATCTATTGAACAGAAGATCCATAACGAAATACTTTCAAGCGGTAATGATTGTCCGAGCTTCTTTTCTCCGGGTGGTCGAAAGGTTTGATCTTCCTGGCGACGGGTCATAAACTCCTCTGAGATCATTATGACTGTGAAAATGATACTATATATATTCACAGTATATGATCAAAATGGGGGAACAGACTAAAACCCAGAAGCTGGTGACGTTGCTTATATATCTTTACTCTTTGTGCCGACGGGTCATGAACTCCACTAAGCTCAGCATAACCGTTAATATTATAATATACATATTAACAGTATATGATCCCTAGGGGAAAACACACTAACAACTGGAAGGTGGTGACGTTGATTGTAAATGTTTAGGGTTTGCACTGACGGATCACCAACACCTCTGAAGCGAAGTACAGTGTCAATATTATAATATAGAAAGTCACAATATATAAGCTGAAAGGAGCCAGAAAAGGAGCAATGTTTGTTGTAATCTATCTGTTTCTGAAAACAAGCTGCTGACGTTACAGAGAAAAAAGGAAAAACATGCAATAATACTTTTTTCTAGATATAAATGTTTAAATATTGACAGATAGCCACAAATTATAACTATCTACTATGCCATAATGAAACAACTTACAACTCCGGAATGTGTTTGTTGACGCAAAACAAGAATCCCATGCTAGAAAAGGGAACCTGCATCACAGATTGGAGACACAGAAATAACTCGAAAAAACAATACTAATCGCACAGTAGGTGTGGTTTATATAGTTTTTGGTTGTTTAGTAGTCTATGGAAGGAAGATTCGGCTCTGCCTGTGTAGATGTCAGGTTTTACAGTTTACACAAGCTCACGCTTTAACTGTTTTACTTGTGCACGTGTTGGGAAAAGTTACACACTGTGAAGCTGTAAAGGTTTCGATTTCTACAGTAACACGTATAAGGTTCTTATTATCTACAAACGTTGGAGAGTTTAAAAAGTGTTACCCGGTAAACTGTGTCCTTTGCATTCTCATGATTAAAAACATCTAAATAGAATACATGAAAAAAAATATTGTTTACAATAGAAGAAAAAAAATGTGTTAATATTTGTTATCACTATGCTGTTAAATTAAAAAAATGCCAGCATTTGTAAAGTGTAAAGCTACCCCTGAAAAAGCGTGCGGGCGCTTCGGGAATTGGGTGTTACCTGCAGTGAGATAGTGGTGAGCTAAGATGCTGATGGACCTTGGAATCGAACTGTGAACGCTGTTGTTCGAAGTCTGGTATTATAGGTGCTGCGTCATACTTTTACCACACTTATATGTTAATTACTGCTAATTACGTTGAAAACATTCTTAAATTATAAGTAGGGCTCCTTGTTTTAAGTTTTTACTGATTTTTACAGATAAATACAGACAGAAAGGTATTTATTTTCCTCTCTGTATTTATTTTAAAGTGTGGATAAATACGAAAATTGTGTCATTTTTTGAGCAATTCTAAATGCTGTCAATGATGAGTACTAGGCCAATAGGTCTGTCGTTCTAAAAGTAAAAGAGTAAAAACAATAAAAGACTTTTAGTAAGAGCCTTAAAGAGCAATATATATGCTCATATAAGAAAACTTGCTAATTTTAATTTGAAGGTTGTGTATAGTTTATAATCTAAGAGTGTTTACATGAGTGAAAACAGTCAGTCTTTCAGCCATGATTGCATATTTAGCATTTAAAAAACCTTTTAAATTCACTGAAAAAACCATAGGTTTCAGACATGTTATTGTTAGGAATTAGCATTTAAAAAATATTGGAAATTCACTGAAAAAATGATAGGTTTCAGGGGTGTTATAGTTAGCTG
The DNA here is from genome assembly GCF_964263255.1 of Lissotriton vulgaris. Lineage (NCBI taxonomy): Eukaryota > Metazoa > Chordata > Amphibia > Caudata > Salamandridae > Lissotriton > Lissotriton vulgaris. Next base: position 797,440,084 of record NC_141687.1, read on the forward strand.
GACATTTCACTCATATAAAACCATTGAAATCCCTCCATTATAGTTAGTTGTACTAAGTATAACTCGTGCGCCCGGAATCCACTGCTGATGATGTCACATATTACATAATTCATGACATGGTCAGTGACATCACTGATGCCATCACTGATGACATCTCAAATGACATCACTGATGACATCATGCACATGCCAATCAGATACACCTCATTATACACTAGTATAACCTTTGATCACTCACTGTAAAATACAGAGTACCATATTTGAATCCATTAACACACCAATACAACTTTCTAAAAACCCACTCAGTGATTCCTAGATCTACACTTGCCTATAGATTCACTCATACATGCTAACAAAGATCACTATTAAATATACGTATACACCTACATCAACATTACACACCAGCACACACCCTATTCACTTATGCAGTCACCCTACCCACTTATGCAAGCAATTGATCATACTTACATTTACTAACCTACACACTTATACAAACACCACTTTATGTATTCATATAGATAATAACTCATACTTAGTGTGCTATAAAATCACTATTACAAGTATACAGTTTTCGATACAGTCACTCATACAATCACTGAGTCTTATGTTTACTTATTTATATGCAACTGTCACATACATTGCATTTTATATTTCTAGTTTGTTGGACATATATCATTCAGAAATATATTTACACATCAACACACCCATAAAGAGATTCACTCACCCAAAACAACTGTTTTCACATACAGTCTTAACATCATATCTGTACTTAATCAACTATTTGCACATCTTTAGACAGTTACACACCTTCCATCCAACTACACACACATTCACTCTCTCATACAAATACTCACTTAACAAATTAAAAACGAATACAGAGTTTCAAATACCTAGTAACCAACTTATGTAGTAGTTCACACAAGACATAGAGTGAAACAAATATTCACACAGTTAAATCACTATCCCATATATTTACTGAGACACTTTAAATTATTCACTTACACAGTCAATCACAGTAGTACTAAATCTTCCATCCAGACACTTCTACATCCACGTTGTCTTCAATGAAGATTCCTATATATAATAACTATATGAATAACAAACCAAACCACATTCACTGGGTGATGCCATCAGTGATGTCATCAGTCATGACATTTGAGATGTCATCAGTGATGTCACTGACCATGTCATGAATGATGTAATATGTGACATCATCATCAGTGGATTTCAATGGTTTTGTATGAGCGAAATGTCCAGCCAACTATAACACCCCCTGAAACCTATGGTTTTTTCAGTGAATATATATATATATATATATATATATATATATATATATATATATATATATATATATATATATATATATACACACAAACACACACACATACATATATCTCACTAAACCAACATCTAATTTAATAAATAACATTAAACCAACTAATACAAAAGGTATAAAATGTATTTCTTTTGAAACAGTACTACATTTACTTGAATAGACAAACAAAATATTTTGAAAAATAAATATGTATATAAAATTAACACGTACACTAGTTAGCTCAAACATGAAAGAAAACAACCAATGGAACTAAACCTAAAACGCACTATCCAATACAAACAGTTCACAAATTAAATTACCACTAGAGGATAGAAAAAGGTTCATTAATTTGCAGGAAAGCATCAAAACTTGATAAAGTGGCACACTGCTGGATCCCAAACAGAACAAAGGAAAAATCTAACTAAGAAAATACACCCAACTTTAAAAACATAAGTAATATAAAGTCAATTATTAGCAGTTAAATTATGTGAACAGCCTAACTTTAAACTTACATGCAAAAAGTAATATACTGTTGTTAATTTATATTTCCCTAGCATAGGAAATGGCAACAGAGCAAATTCAGAAATCTCAAAATGAAAATAGGAAATTCAGCTTTCCAAATGCACCAAACAAAATGTAAAAATGTTACAAAGAAGTACCTTAGCACAAAATAACTCAAAATCCCATAAAGGTTAAAAATAAAACGAACATAAAATTGTCTCTAAAACTAGAGAAAATCTGTTAATAAATGTGTAAAGCTAACACAGATTCTTTTTTAAATCGGCAGGAATCAAGCACCTGTACCATTTGTTTACAAAAAAACAAAGACTTCTATGAACATTTCAAAAAACATAAGACAACATCAAATTTGTAAGTATGAAATGTTAAACATTGGGGTGTGTGGCTTGCACGCCGGTGCGTCATGGCGGACCCGGTGTGAGCTCTGCTACATCGCAGGACTCTTCTTCAGTTTAAAACCTCGCTGGACCGACTTTCTCGACTTCAAACTACTGGCATGGCTCTAGGAGTGAGTGGTGAGTCTCCGAGCCACTTTTCAGTATTTCCCACGTCTGTTTTCAGCCTGCCATTTTCTAACGCGGTGCTCGCGTTCTCTTTGATCCGCCAGTTTTCTAGGGGTGGGCGTAAGTCGCGTAAGGGACTTACGCGGAGAGGCACAGAGATTGAATCAATCTCTGCACTCTCTGCATAGTTTCGTTATGTGACGCCTGCCCTCGCCAGGAATGCGCATGTGCAGGCTCCCACACAAGCACAGTTCCCAGAAGAAGGCGCGATGGACACCGATGCGCCGCTGATAAGGTATGTTTTATTTTAAATGTTATTTAAGGCTTTTTAATGTTATTTAATACTGTGGGCAGGAGGCGGGCGGGATGTGGGTGGCGGGCGGGAGGCCAACTACCGTTACGCCCCGAGTGTGCGGAGATTTGCCTCGTTTCTCGGCCTACATTGCGAAAGGCGGAAGGGGCAAATCTCCGCACATTCCGTGGGCGGAACGGAGATGTCCGACAACCCCTACCGTTTTCTTCTCATCGCTATGCAGAAGTCACGTGTCTGAGCCCTCAGCACCGCTTATTACGCAAATATTAAATTTTTAAAGAGACATTATCTATCTCTGCACAAGGATATATCTATAAGTATTTATTTTCCACTTAATTTTTCAGTCATCACTTCCACACATGGAAACAAAGGCAAGTTTGCAGCAAGCTGGTGTTCGAGCAAAGATGTATGTGTGATTCGAGGTGGTGTTTCACAACAGAAGAAACCTGATTACTAGGTCTTCATCACAGGAAAAGCTTAATGCTCTCATCGTCCCCCGTTGTGGTGTTCATACTCGTATTTTATGCCTGCTTGTCATATTCCTCATCTCTTTATAGAAGTTGTGCGTCTGAGCCCTCAGCACCGCTCAGTATGCCAAAATAATTTTTTTCTTAAAGACATTTTTATTTCTCTACACAAGGATATATATATAATTATTTACTTGCCACTTAATTTTTCAGTCATCACTTCCACACATGGAAACAAAGGCAAGTTTGCAGCAAGCTGGTGTTCGAGCAATGATGTATGTGTGATTTGAGGTGGTGTTTCACAACAGAAGAAACCTGATTACTAGGACTTCATCACAGGAAAAGCTTAATGCTCTCATTGTCCCCCGTTGTGGTGCTCATACTCGTATTTTATGCCTGCTTGTCATATTCCTCATCTCTTTATAGAAGTCGTGCGTCTGAGCCCTCAGCACCGCTCAGTATGCCAAAATATTTTTTTTCCTAAAGAGACATTACTATTTCTCTACACAAGGATATATATATAATTATTTACTTGCCACTTAACTTTTCAGTCAACACTTCCACACATGGAAACAAAGACAGGTTTGCAGCAAGCTGGTGTTCGAGAAATGTTATATGAGTGATTTGAGGTGGTGTTTCACAACAGAAGAAACCTGATTACTAGGTTTTCATCACAGGAAACGCTTAATGCTCTCACCTTCTCCCCTTGTGATGCTCACTTACTTCGTTTATGCCTCCTTGTAATTTTCCTGAGCCTAAATGATGTTCCCTCTGTCTCTTTTTCTGGAATAACCTTTGGACACTGACTTTCTCACAAATTAGTTCTCTTTTTGTGGCATTGGAATACTTCATATGATATTTTTTGAGATCCTTGAGTTCCTTTGGCTTAATAGTTATACTACATGTATATGACTCATGCTACGCTCTTTGACAGTATAACTTCCTCCTCAAAGATATGCCTCTGTTTTTTATATACTAGATTTTTTTTAGATATATTCATTCAACGTTCATAAGTAGACTTCTTCAGCATTCCACGATGGCTAGCGACCTTCATATTGCTAAATCTTCTTCCTCTGGTGCTAAACAGAAAAGACAAAAAAAGGACCCGCCATCCCCTGTTCTCTCCTCACAAAATCCAGTTTTGGACTCCATATTAGATGAGGTACGTGGCCTTCAACCTTTCATGTCCACTACTAATGAAAATCTAAAACAAATTTAGGAGAGACGGATTGTAAAGGAGGAGTGGGTCAGTGACCTACAAGATACTTCTTCAAAGATTCCAATTTTAGAACAAGAAATCCACAAGTTAAACATTCACATGGAGGACCTTGAAAATCGTAATCGTAGAAATAATCTGTGCCTTTATGGACTTCCGGAAAATATTGAAGGTCCTGATATGGTCTCATTTCTTCAGAAGCTTCTTCCTAAACTTTTAGGTCTTCCGTCATCTTCATCTAACCTTAATATACAAAGAGCACATCGTCTTGGTCGCCTACAACCTTCTTCAAACAAACCACGTGGAATCATTATGCTCTTCTTAGAATTTACTGAACTCTTACGTGTTCTGAAGTCTGTAAAGCTTAAACGTCGTCTCATTTGGTCAGGCCATAATATCTTCATATCCCAAGATGTTTCCAACGCAACAAATGCTCGATGCAAAGAATTTCTAGCCCTTCGTCCCCAGATGAGACATCTCAACATTCAATAAGGTATTCTTCATTCGTGCCTATGTAAAATTACACATGAAGGAAGTCACGTTCATTTGATGATCCTGAAAAACGTAAACTTTTTCTGCAAAATCTCTCCACTCATGGAATGGATACCAGTAATTGACTGTTTATTATACTACAAGATTGTTGATATGGTTCTGAAAGTTTTACTTTGTTGAACTTCTATAACTAATTATTGCTGTCTTTTTACTTATGAGGTTCTCATTTCATCTGTTTGATATCACCGTTGTCCATGTCCTTCGGCGTCATTATGCCCCGCTTTACTTGGTCATTCTTTTCTTCACAGATCTGGACTTTATTCCTTGATCTGTTTACTTTTTTCTTATTCTGCCTTCTTTTCTCTTTCTCCCACTTTGTTCTTCTTTCATTTCTTTCTTGTTCTTCTATTCCTATCATCTTTTTTTCTTTCTGATTCTGCTGTAGGTTAGTCTTGTTTTATGGTACATGTTTTTACTTTTATCAACTTGTCTGGCTTTGGTCTGTATCATCACATATTCAACATTGTCTTTCCATTTTTCTCTTTGTTGTTTATGCAGTATCGTGCTCCTATTTCCTCATGTATTCCTTAATCCTTCCTCATGGTTAATATGGTCTTGTGGAATGTTCGCGATCTTGGGCATCCCGTCAAACGTCAAAAGGGATTGTCTCATTTAGCTAAACTTAACACCCAGGCTGCTTTTTTACAGGAAACCCACTGTAATGATGCTGAATCTCTTAAACTCAAACGCCAATGGGTCAATCAAATTGTTTTTTCTCCTGCTATTGATTGTCATGGCGGTGTTGCTATATTGTTTCATAAATCTACTAATGCCCAAATTGTGTCATCAGATTGTGATCCTTCTGGTTGGTGGGTGATGGTTGATGCTATCATTAACAAAAGACAAATTACCTTCTTCAATATTTATGGACCTGGTAAACCTGATCCAGAATTCTGGCAATCTATAAAATTGAAATTATTATCTGATTCTAATTCTAACATTGTGGTTGGTGGTGATTTTAATAATTGGCTAGATCCTTTTTCAGACAGACAATCCAAATGCAAATTTAAACCAGATAAAACCCACAAATATTTTCAATCTGCCTTGTCATCTTGTCCCCTATTTGATACTTGGAAAGCTTGTAATCCTGAAGTTTCTGAATTTACTTTTTTCTCACCTGTACATCATACCAGGTCTCATATGGATTATTTTCTAATTTCCAAAGCATTATTACCTTGCCTCCACTCTTTGGATATTGCCTCTATTTTTATTTCTGACCATGCGCCAATTTTTACTTGTAAACAAGGTCGTTGGCGTTTTAACAACCACCTTTTATCAGATCGTACTTTTATTTCAGAAGCAACCTCTTTTATTAATGAATTTTTTGTTCATAATAACTCTATAGACACCTCCCTACACAATAATTGGATGGTTTTAAGGCATCCTTTAGAGCCTTCACTATTGCCTACTCCTCAAAGAAAAGGAAACTATTAAATGCTAAATATAAAGAAACTCTATCACAACTCAAAACATTAGATCATAATTATTACACATCCAAAACCTCATCATCACTACAAGAGTTAATTAAAGCTAAATCCACCCTGAATAAAGTAGCTACTGTAGATGCCTGTAACATCCTACTTAAGGTTTAATCGAAAGATCACGGAGGCCAAAACAAAGCAGGGAAAGTGCTTGCAAATTATTTAAAAATCAAATCAGAACGTAGGGTAATTGGCCCTATCCATGCAGAAACTAATAATACACTCCTCTCATCTGATTCTGATATTATTAGCACATTTCAATCATAATATAATCTTTTATATACAGATACTCCTAAGCCTTCTGAAGAAGATTTTACCTCCTTTTTTCAATATATCCCTAAACCTAAAACTCTCCTGAATATTCTCACAACACTTGAAGAGGATATTTCTCTTCAAGAATTATCTGATGCTTTAAAATCCTTGAAAAAAAATGAAGGCTCCTGGCCCTGATGGCTTTTCAGCTGAGTTATTTTTAGCCATCTCATCAATTATTGCTTCTAAATTATTAGAACTTTTTAATTCCTTTATATCCAACTCTAAGACCTGTGGCTCTTTTTTAGAAGCCCTTAAAATTGTCATCCCTATGCCAGACAAATACCCCTCCTATTGCAAACATTTTCGTCCTATATCACTAATCAATTATGATTGTAAAATTTTTGCAAAGATCTTAGCTTCTCCTCTCGAGCAAGATATCCCTTCTCTTATTAACCCAGATCAAGCTGGCTTCTTCAAAGGACGTTTAGCCTCTGACAATGCCAGAATGTTTTCCAATATTCTTTCTCTAAGTAAAAAATATCCCTCCCCTTTAGCCGCATTATCCTTGCAAACAGAAAAAGCCTTTGACCAAATTAATTGGGGTTTTATGATACGCACTTTACAATGGTTCGGTTTTGGTCCAAAGATCATTTCATATGTTAAATTATTATATACAAATCCAAAAGCATGTGTTTTTGTTAATGGCCTTTTCTCCCCATATTTCTCTCTCCAAAGTGGTACTCGTCAGGGTTGCCTCTTCTCCCCACTTCTTGTCTTACTGTGTATGGAACCCTTTCTTGAACGCATTACAAGTAACCCCCTTATTACTGGTTTTACCCTAAAGTCTCACCAAATTAAAGTTTCTGCATATGCCGATGATATTCTTATTTATATGTCCAATCCTACCTCTTCTTTACCCTCATTTTTACACTAAATCTCTTTATTCTCTACTGTTTCAGCTTATAAATTAAATTTCTCCAAGACTGAGATTTTGCCCTTAAACCCTTCATGTTATAAACATATGTTTTATTCTACCAATTTTACATGGTGTCCTCAAAAAATTAAATATCTAGTCACTTGGTTCTCCTCTAACTTCCGTGATACACTATCCCATATCTTTACTGCTTTAAAACTTAAAATGACCAATTTGTTGAATTCTTGGTCTCCTTTATTTTTATCATGGTGGGGCAGACTAGATACAATTAAAATGATGATTGTTCCCCAAATATTGTTCACATTGTCAATGTTACCATTCAAAATCCCCAAATATAATTTTACACAGGTTAACTCTTTATGTATTAAGATTCTTTGGAATAATAAGCATGCACGTATTTCCTTGTCCAAAGTGCTGCGTCCCAAGACTAAGGGAGGTGTAGTAAGATTTCCTGATTTGGTTTAACAAACACATCAAATTCCGTCACAAATCATTTTATTACAATAAGGTGATCTTACCTTTTCATTAACTGCAAGTGACCTTCCTGATTCCTTCATTCAATAGTATAACATTTTAGCTCCAATACTTCAACATTGTTTACAGAGTTTCAACTCTCTTCCAATCCCTACTTCCCTCATTCTTCATACTCCTTTGTACCACATCTCGTCTAACACTATTCCCAGTGCCTCCTTTATTTATAAATCTTTATCTACTCCTAACTGCACACGGGTTAAATCGAATATTGAACTAGATTACAAACAGGATCTTTCTCAAACACTCTCTGTATCTCGATGGGACAAATTTTGGCAAAAACTCTTCAAAACCTCCAAGGCTGCACATATTAAACAATCCTCATATTGTATTTATAATAGATTTGTAATTACTCCCCTTCTTTTACATATGTTAAACCAATCAATCTCTTCATCTTGTGGGTCATGTCTTAATGCTTAAGGTTCTTTAATGCACTTATTGTTCTATTGTCCTACGGTTCATGATTTCTGGAGAGCTGTTTGGTCAAAATGTGTAACAATTTTTTCCTATAAGATTCAATTTAACATTCACAATGTATTGTTAGGTACTTTGTCCCCTGACTTTGATCAAATTATCTCTAAATCAATTTTATTTAATTTATTTATTGCTATAGCTTTTAGGGTTATATTAACATACTGGAAAGACAACTCTAAACTGTCATTTTTAATTTGGTGGAATCTAATATGTGATGAACATAGAATTGCATCAGTGCCCCATGATTCAATTCATCTACAAATTAAATCTGATTTACTGTGGCTACCTTTCACTACTTTTCTATCATCAGATTCACCTTCTTTATAGTTTTCTCATTTATACTATTTATTACCTTCTTTTTCTCTCTCCTTCTATTATGTTTTCTGTCTATCTCCCCTTTCTCTCTTTTTTTCTTCCCCTCTATCCTTTTTATATAAAAAATGGTAATTGTTTTTCTTAAATACTGTTGACCTTCTCTTATTTCACGCAGGTTCCTAATTCACTAAATACAAATGTTTATGTCCCAGTTCTATTCTTCTCATGTATTTTGCTTCATAGTCCTATGTTTAAGTCAAGTAGTATAAGAATTGTACAATATGCTTTATATCACTTATTTTTACTGATGCTTTGTATGTATACCTGTATTCTTTTTCCTAATAGGAACCGAATGATTTTATTTGTATTCCTGTATTATTTTTTTTATCCTCAATAAAAAACATTATTTAACAAAAAAAAAGAAGACAGTAAAATGTTAAACATTGTAATGCATATGTATTGATAATGTTAAATAAAACATAATTATTACAAACGTAATAAATACATGAATCTAAACCTCACATATATAATGGCAGAAAGAGCAGCTTACATCACATTTCAAAAAAAGCAAAAGTGTTACTTCTTCACATGGGGTATACTTATAGTTGAGAGAGCACAAGCACAGAAAATATACATTGGAAATGTACAAAGTATTATTCAAATACTTACTATGGAAGGGCTAAAACTACAAATGATGTAATAGTGAATGTTAGAGAGCATAATCCCCACCAAATGTGACAGAAAATAAAAAATGTTTCATATAACGTTGGAGAAGCAAGCACTAGTTCCCAAGGACCTACAGGAACTGTTTTGAACAATATCATACCAAACTTTCTTGACTATAGTACAGGTCAACTTCCAGGTGCCCCAAATTTATAAGACCTAATGACATGAACCAGAAAAGCTACAACTGAAACCCCTTGTGCTTCTAAATAACCCATTACATAAATATCCACAATTATTTAACAAATACCAATAACGAGTGTTAGGAAGTAGTCGGTCGCCCAGTCCTGTTTCTATGGCCATGTACAAGCAGATATTTACAACAAGGGGTGGTGAGGGACAGAGTCTCTGAATTAAGCAGAAAGCTCTCACCCAGTCAAGAGATCAGGGCTAGATCCAACACCGTTTTTTAGCTCACTGCACCATCCCAGTTTCAGAACCTGGCTGTATGCAAATTAGTCTGTTCCTGTCCCAGTGCATGATGGGAACAGGGCAAACCAAACTGCAAAAGCCAATTCTTACACTGGGAAGGAAACAAGCTCCCGGGGACCGGTTTCTGGCATTACAGCCGTCTTCAGCCCGGTTTGCTTGAATCCTGATGGTGCAATGAGCAAGGGTCTCACATCTGAGAATACCCTTCCACGCTTAGGGTGGACAAAAATATTTACAACAAGGGGTGGTGAGGGACAGAGTCTCTGAATTAAGCAGAAAGCTCTCACCCAGTCAAGAGATCAGGGCTAGATCCAACACCGTTTTTTAGCTCACTGCACCATCCCAGTTTCAGAACCTGGCTGTATGCAAATTAGTCTGTTCCTGTCCCAGTGCATGATGGGAACAGGGCAAACCAAACTGCAAAAGCCAATTCTTACACTGGGAAGGAAACAAGCTCCCGGGGACCGGTTTCTGGCATTACAGCCGTCTTCAGCCCGGTTTGCTTGAATCCTGATGGTGCAATGAGCAAGGGTCTCACATCTGAGAATACCCTTCCACGCTTAGGGTGGACAAAAATATTTACAACAAGGGGTGGTGAGGGACAGAGTCTCTGAATTAAGCAGAAAGCTCTCACCCAGTCAAGAGATCAGGGCTAGATCCAACACCGTTTTTTAGCTCACTGCACCATCCCAGTTTCAGAACCTGGCTGTATGCAAATTAGTCTGTTCCTGTCCCAGTGCATGATGGGAACAGGGCAAACCAAACTGCAAAAGCCAATTCTTACACTGGGAAGGAAACAAGCTCCCGGGGACCGGTTTCTGGCATTACAGCCGTCTTCAGCCCGGTTTGCTTGAATCCTGATGGTGCAATGAGCAAGGGTCTCACATCTGAGAATACCCTTCCACGCTTAGGGTGGACAAAAATATTTACAACAAGGGGTGGTGAGGGACAGAGTCTCTGAATTAAGCAGAAAGCTCTCACCCAGTCAAGAGATCAGGGCTAGATCCAACACCGTTTTTTAGCTCACTGCACCATCCCAGTTTCAGAACCTGGCTGTATGCAAATTAGTCTGTTCCTGTCCCAGTGCATGATGGGAACAGGGCAAACCAAACTGCAAAAGCCAATTCTTACACTGGGAAGGAAACAAGCTCCCGGGGACCGGTTTCTGGCATTACAGCCGTCTTCAGCCCGGTTTGCTTGAATCCTGATGGTGCAATGAGCAAGGGTCTCACATCTGAGAATACCCTTCCACGCTTAGGGTGGACACAAATATTTACAACAAGGGGTGGTGAGGGACAGAGTCTCTGAATTAAGCAGAAAGCTCTCACCCAGTCAAGAGATCAGGGCTAGATCCAACACCGTTTTTTAGCTCACTGCACCATCCCAGTTTCAGAACCTGGCTGTATGCAAATTAGTCTGTTCCTGTCCCAGTGCATGATGGGAACAGGGCAAACCAAACTGCAAAAGCCAATTCTTACACTGGGAAGGAAACAAGCTCCCGGGGACCGGTTTCTGGCATTACAGCCGTCTTCAGCCCGGTTTGCTTGAATCCTGATGGTGCAATGAGCAAGGGTCTCACATCTGAGAATACCCTTCCACGCTTAGGGTGGACAAAAATATTTACAACAAGGGGTGGTGAGGGACAGAGTCTCTGAATTAAGCAGAAAGCTCTCACCCAGTCAAGAGATCAGGGCTAGATCCAACACCGTTTTTTAGCTCACTGCACCATCCCAGTTTCAGAACCTGGCTGTATGCAAATTAGTCTGTTCCTGTCCCAGTGCATGATGGGAACAGGGCAAACCAAACTGCAAAAGCCAATTCTTACACTGGGAAGGAAACAAGCTCCCGGGGACCGGTTTCTGGCATTACAGCCGTCTTCAGCCCGGTTTGCTTGAATCCTGATGGTGCAATGAGCAAGGGTCTCACATCTGAGAATACCCTTCCACGCTTAGGGTGGACAAAAATATTTACAACAAGGGGTGGTGAGGGACAGAGTCTCTGAATTAAGCAGAAAGCTCTCACCCAGTCAAGAGATCAGGGCTAGATCCAACACCGTTTTTTAGCTCACTGCACCATCCCAGTTTCAGAACCTGGCTGTATGCAAATTAGTCTGTTCCTGTCCCAGTGCATGATGGGAACAGGGCAAACCAAACTGCAAAAGCCAATTCTTACACTGGGAAGGAAACAAGCTCCCGGGGACCGGTTTCTGGCATTACAGCCGTCTTCAGCCCGGTTTGCTTGAATCCTGATGGTGCAATGAGCAAGGGTCTCACATCTGAGAATACCCTTCCACGCTTAGGGTGGACAAAAATATTTACAACAAGGGGTGGTGAGGGACAGAGTCTCTGAATTAAGCAGAAAGCTCTCACCCAGTCAAGAGATCAGGGCTAGATCCAACACCGTTTTTTAGCTCACTGCACCATCCCAGTTTCAGAACCTGGCTGTATGCAAATTAGTCTGTTCCTGTCCCAGTGCATGATGGGAACAGGGCAAACCAAACTGCAAAAGCCAATTCTTACACTGGGAAGGAAACAAGCTCCCGGGGACCGGTTTCTGGCATTACAGCCGTCTTCAGCCCGGTTTGCTTGAATCCTGATGGTGCAATGAGCAAGGGTCTCACATCTGAGAATACCCTTCCACGCTTAGGGTGGACAAAAATATTTACAACAAGGGGTGGTGAGGGACAGAGTCTCTGAATTAAGCAGAAAGCTCTCACCCAGTCAAGAGATCAGGGCTAGATCCAACACCGTTTTTTAGCTCACTGCACCATCCCAGTTTCAGAACCTGGCTGTATGCAAATTAGTCTGTTCCTGTCCCAGTGCATGATGGGAACAGGGCAAACCAAACTGCAAAAGCCAATTCTTACACTGGGAAGGAAACAAGCTCCCGGGGACCGGTTTCTGGCATTACAGCCGTCTTCAGCCCGGTTTGCTTGAATCCTGATGGTGCAATGAGCAAGGGTCTCACATCTGAGAATACCCTTCCACGCTTAGGGTGGACAAAAATTTTTACAACAAGGGGTGGTGAGGGACAGAGTCTCTGAATTAAGCAGAAAGCTCTCACCCAGTCAAGAGATCAGGGCTAGATCCAACACAATTTTTTAGCTCACTGCACCATCCTAGTTTCAGAACCTGGCTGTATGCAAATTAGTCTGTTCCTGTCCCAGTGCATGATGGGAACAGGGCAAACCAAACTGCAAAAGCCAATTCTTACACTGGGAAGGAAGCAAGCTCCCGGGGACCGGTTTCTGGCATTACAGCCGTCTTCAGCCCGGTTTGCTTGAATCCTGATGGTGCAATGAGCAAGGGTCTCACATCTGAGAATACCCTTCCACGCTTAGGGTGGACAAAAATATTTACAACAAGGGGTGGTGAGGGACAGAGTCTCTGAATTAAGCAGAAAGCTCTCACCCAGTCAAGAGATCAGGGCTAGATCCAACACCGTTTTTTAGCTCACTGCACCATCCCAGTTTCAGAACCTGGCTGTATGCAAATTAGTCTGTTCCTGTCCCAGTGCATGATGGGAACAGGGCAAACCAAACTGCAAAAGCCAATTCTTACACTGGGAAGGAAACAAGCTCCCGGGGACCGGTTTCTGGCATTACAGCCGTCTTCAGCCCGGTTTGCTTGAATCCTGATGGTGCAATGAGCAAGGGTCTCACATCTGAGAATACCCTTCCACGCTTAGGGTGGACAAAAATATTTACAACAAGCGGTGGTGAGGGACAGAGTCTCTGAATTAAGCAGAAAGCTCTCACCCAGTCAAGAGATCAGGGCTAGATCCAACACCGTTTTTTAGCTCACTGCACCATCCCAGTTTCAGAACCTGGCTGTATGCAAATTAGTCTGTTCCTGTCCCAGTGCATGATGGGAACAGGGCAAACCAAACTGCAAAAGCCAATTCTTACACTGGGAAGGAAACAAGCTCCCGGGGACCGGTTTCTGGCATTACAGCCGTCTTCAGCCCGGTTTGCTTGAATCCTGATGGTGCAATGAGCAAGGGTCTCACATCTGAGAATACCCTTCCACGCTTAGGGTGGACAAAAATATTTACAACAAGGGGTGGTGAGGGACAGAGTCTCTGAATTAAGCAGAAAGCTCCCACCCAGTCAAGAGATCAGGGCTAGATCCAACACCGTTTTTTAGCTCACTGCACCATCCCAGTTTCAGAACCTGGCTGTATGCAAATTAGTCTGTTCCTGTCCCAGTGCATGATGGGAACAGGGCAAACCAAACTGCAAAAGCCAATTCTTACACTGGGAAGGAAACAAGCTCCCGGGGACCGGTTTCTGGCATTACAGCCGTCTTCAGCCCGGTTTGCTTGAATCCTGATGGTGCAATGAGCAAGGGTCTCACATCTGAGAATACCCTTCCACGCTTAGGGTGGACAAAAATATTTACAACAAGGGGTGGTGAGGGACAGAGTCTCTGAATTAAGCAGAAAGCTCTCACCCAGTCAAGAGATCAGGGCTAGATCCAACACCGTTTTTTAGCTCACTGCACCATCCCAGTTTCAGAACCTGGCTGTATGCAAATTAGTCTGTTCCTGTCCCAGTGCATGATGGGAACAGGGCAAACCAAACTGCAAAAGCCAATTCTTACACTGGGAAGGAAACAAGCTCCCGGGGACCGGTTTCTGGCATTACAGCCGTCTTCAGCCCGGTTTGCTTGAATCCTGATGGTGCAATGAGCAAGGGTCTCACATCTGAGAATACCCTTCCACGCTTAGGGTGGACAAAAATATTTACAACAAGGGGTGGTGAGGGACAGAGTCTCTGAATTAAGCAGAAAGCTCTCACCCAGTCAAGAGATCAGGGCTAGATCCAACACCGTTTTTTAGCTCACTGCACCATCCCAGTTTCAGAACCTGGCTGTATGCAAATTAGTCTGTTCCTGTCCCAGTGCATGATGGGAACAGGGCAAACCAAACTGCAAAAGCCAATTCTTACACTGGGAAGGAAACAAGCTCCCGGGGACCGGTTTCTGGCATTACAGCCGTCTTCAGCCCGGTTTGCTTGAATACTGATGGTGCAATGAGCAAGGGTCTCACATCTGAGAATACCCTTCCACGCTTAGGGTGGACAAAAATATTTACAACAAGGGGTGGTGAGGGACAGAGTCTCTGAATTAAGCAGAAAGCTCTCACCCAGTCAAGAGATCAGGGCTAGATCCAACACCGTTTTTTAGCTCACTGCACCATCCCAGTTTCAGAACCTGGCTTTATGCAAATTAGTCTGTTCCTGTCCCAGTGCATGATGGGAACAGGGCAAACCAAACTGCAAAAGCCAATTCTTACACTGGGAAGGAAACAAGCTCCCGGGGACCGGTTTCTGGCATTACAGCCGTCTTCAGCCTGGTTTGCTTGAATCCTGATGGTGCAATGAGCAAGGGTCTCACATCTGAGAATACCCTTCCACGCTTAGGGTGGACAAAAATATTTACAACAAGGGGTGGTGAGGGACAGAGTCTCTGAATTAAGCAGAAAGCTCTCACCCAGTCAAGAGATCAGGGCTAGATCCAACACCGTTTTTTAGCTCACTGCACCATCCAAGTTTCAGAACCTGGCTGTATGCAAATTAGTCTGTTCCTGTCCCAGTGCATGATGGGAACAGGGCAAACCAAACTGCAAAAGCCAATTCTTACACTGGGAAGGAAACAAGCTCCCGGGGACCGGTTTCTGGCATTAGGTTCTGAGCTGGGATGGGGCAGTGAGATAAATAACGGTGATGGATCAAGCCCTGATCTTTGGACTGGGTAAGAGTGGTCTGTTTAACTCAGACACTCTGTTCATCACCACCCCCTTTTTGTAAATCATGTACAAGCAGGTCACCTGGTTTACGACTAGCGTTTGCTCCCTAACACACTTTAAAAAGGAGCACGTAGCCCTCCTACCTTGCTTGGTTTCTTTGCCTCGTCATATTTCACCCGTAAAGGATCGGAAGGAGTCTTGTGTCTTTGCTGGTGGTTCCTGAGATCGCTGAAGTCCCGCTGCCCTTTCCACCTTGTTGTATGGGGTCCGGTGGCCATTGGATCCCTTTCCTTGGTTACTGACTCCCCGTGGTTGATGTCTTCTGACATACTAGCCCATGGGTGATTCTGGGTACCTTCTTTTTTTCCCCTGAGCTCCTGAGGATTACCGGGTCCCAGATTGATACGCGGCTGCGTGTTGAATTTGCATTTACGGACTGGCTATTTCCTGGAACTTTGTTTCCGCTCCTCGTTCTTGTGTAAAGTTCGGGTGTAATTACAAACGCTGCAAAACTTCGGTAGCTTCATTCCTTTTCCTTTTGTTTATTTCTTGTACCTCACTATGTGGCACTTGCATTCAGTTTTCAGGAGTTTTCATTTTTTCTTTTCCAGTGGAGCAGGGTTTTTTTTATGTCTTTTGACTTTTTCCCCTTATGCTCTTTCTTGTTCATTGAGGGTGCATGCCTCTTGGAATTCTATGGACACTTCTCTCGGGATTCTGTGGATGCTTCGAGAACATTGGAGCCTGGAATCTTTACAGTCACACAGCAGTTTTTAACTGGTAAGAGAGATCAATGTGTGCAGGAGACAGTGCTTGTTTGTATCTCCACATACCAATTATTGAGGATTGCTATTTATATCCTTCTCCAGGTGCAGCTTCAGTGTTATACTATGCCCATAAGAATAGAACAGAGACGGAGTGCATAATTGGTGGCCATCCGGTCTTGTCTTCCCCATATTCTCCCACCCTCTCCCAGCGCCCTAGTGAATAGTGCACTGTGTTATTTTCAGTGTAGGTTACAGGGGTGTGGGCAGTGGAATGGGAACATCCTCGCTCCTGCAGAGTTGGGCATAGTCTGGAGGTGAAAGGTGACAACGAGGAACAACAACAACAGTACCAACAACAGAGGAATAATCAGTTATGCAATAGACAATAATTTGCTAAAATAATACATAGTAGCACATGGATAATGGAGAGCACATTTAAATCATGCCCTCCGCCATTCACACAGAGTTACACGAACATGGAAAACACCACATTGCAAATATACCTTTATTATATGCACTTGTTCCTAACAAAGTGCTACATACTACAAACTGCCAAGTCAAATAAAATTCAAAACAAACAGCTGCTACCATCAAATAACTTCCATACTCTTTGAACAGACAATGGTTAGTTTCCTAATAAAAATTCTGCCCATATACACTTAAACAGAGATGTTGCTATCGATTCAATCAGTGTATTTGGACACACATCTAAAAATCTGCACTACAGGTAGAGTACTCAACAAATGCACATTTTGCCTCCTAGATAAAAGAAATAATAGACCTGAAACATCTACATGTTTCAGACATAGAACAGCACTACAACCTCCTCATAGAATCACCATATTTCCTAGCAGACAAACCCATCCTGAGTCCACTAATGAACTATTTTGAATACACTTGGGTTGACAGACTGCACCTTTCTGGCCAGAGACAGTAAACCCAAGTATAACATACAATGGTGGGACATATAACATAGCACCACCATTCAACAAGTTGACACAAACTATGCAGGGAAGAGTGTCACAGTACTTTCCAAGGCACTCTAGGGAAAGCCACGCTACCCTTTATCAATTTCTAGAAATATTTAAAAAAAAGGTCAAGCTGACAAAAGATAAAACTACCAACAATTTAAAATAGAACTATCCACTACCTAAATAAAACCCAAAATAGCCAAACAACCAAAGAGATTTATGAAATATTATATGCAAAGTACAAACATTTATTAATGGCCATGGCCTACAATAGCTATAATCCTGCTTAAACTAGATTACAATTTTGCAATTTTAAATTCCAATAATGTTCCAGATATATTTATTTAATAATAATAATATTTTATTATTATATTGTCTAAAAAATATATTTTATTATAAACAAATTTCAGTGAGATTGAAAATTAAATAATAAGTACAATATATATTATTCAATAAATTAACATGCATTTAATAAACCAACCTTGAATCTAAAAATAAGAGAAATCCTTAAAAGTATGAAAAACATGTACAAAATAGACACAATACCCCCACACCAAAGTATAACTACATAAACAGAATAAATAAAAAAATCATATAGTACAATCTGATAGTAAAGCAAGCATACTATATCAAGGCCTACTGCACCATACCATAAAAACTCAAACTACACCCCAGCATAAAACCAATAAACCAAAACAAAATACTAGACTATTCTAAATTTACTAACCTTAAACACACCCCCTTCCACCAAATCCCCAAAAAGTAAACAGAAAAGTAGTCAGTCAGGTTAATAGACTGTAAAAGAAAGGCATTAGAAAAAAACATGGCTGCTAAATAAAGATGAAAAACAGACTACCTACCATTGAAATCAATGATTATAAAAAAATAAACTATAAAAGAATGTATTTTATATTTTTTAATTAAACATTATAATAATTGTATAAAATATATGAAAGTACAAAGATTAATAAAAAGTACAATCAAAACAAATTATGTTAATTATATATACATATCATTATATAATCATTCAACATATGTTTGCAAAAGCTTATCATAAAAATCAAAATACATAAAAAAGTATTACTATAAGCTCAAATGTCAAATGAATGCATTAAATGTTTTCTTCAAAAAATACAGCTGTAAATATGTACCTTTAGTATAAAAAATAAAGAAATTGGTGATAATTACAATTAAGTAAATAAAAGTTATAGAAAAGGAATGTATAATAAAAAAGTATGTATACAATATAAACATTGTAATACTATTTGCAAATAAAGGTCTTATAATATAAAACATGATATGTATTTTAAAAACCAATGAATAGCAATTATTTCTAATAACACAACAACACTACAACCAACATGGGGAAAAGTATGCACTTTAAAAAGGGTCTGCTTTCTATGTCCAATACAATTTAGGCTAAATTAGGGAAGGCGTTGAACTTTAACAGGGGTATATTTACTATTCCCATCTCCAATTTAAGCTACAAAGGTAGGTTAAGGTGTTGAACTTTAACAGGTGTAAATGGAAAGGGGCGACCACTCGGTACCCCCGAACGTATGGTCGGGGGCCCGGATCCTCCCGGGAAACCATTTTGTGCGGGGGGGGGCGTGTCACGACTGGGATGCCCGAAGCGGCGTAGCCGGGGCGCGCCTTTTCCCGCCCAAGAGAGGTTGTCCTAGACACCTACACCGTTGGCCACGCCCCATAGGCGTACCGGAGGAGGGTACACACCCTCCCGAAGAGGAATAAAAGGAGCAGCAATCCGAAGAAGCATCCTCTTGTTCCTGTGCTAGGAAGCTGCACCCCTCGTTGCACGTGAGCCCTCGACAGAACAAAGAGCAATTTTTGAGAACTTGTCATTTTTTGTGTTTCTCTTCCAGTGCCTTCGAACCTTCGGATCCAGGACCGTGTTGAACAACAAGGGTCGAACATCCGACAACAATGCCTGGCAGGAAGGCCGGAAAGAAGCCAGGGACTGACCAGATGCTTCGTATGCTGATGAAAGATATGGCGAGTATGAAGAAGCAGATGGCAGCAATGAACAATACGGGCAGACCAAAGAAGGTCATAGGACCGGCGTTGCCTGGAGTCGTCCCCGCTGGGAGAGGTAAAAGGATCAGGGATAGGGCAGCAGGGGGGGAGGTCCCGATTCCCGAGTTACCCCCAGCAAGCCCGGTCATTCCAGTTGAGGCCCCGGTACCGATCCCGGATGCGGGTCAACCGATTCCGGTCGTTGTTACGCCTGCCAGGGAGGAGGATATGCCTCCAGAGTTAGCCGCCCAGTTAGCCGCATGGCTCGGTAGGAACACAGGGGGTGCTACGGCACCGGGAGACACGGCCGAAGAGGCCAAACAACTAATGCAGCAGTTGCGGCAGTCACGAGATGCCCCGAAGGCGAATCTCCCTCTTGTCCCCCCACAGGTGACCTCGGAAGGACCAGCAGCCGGCGTCGACAAAGCAGCGGGACCTGCAATGAAGCCGGGTAAGCAGGCATTGCCAATGGCAAGGGAGGGGTCTTTGCCCTCGAGAAGGGAAAAGGTGGTCCAACATATACCGCTGGCCACGAAAGAGATGATTTGGGCTGATAAATATGTGAATATGTTTTCTCTCCTGACTGACCATCACGAGATGGAGTATGTTAAGACTCAGAAGGATTTGTGGCATCCGAGTGTGTGGCGAGCAAAAATGGCGGGATTCAGGGTTGACGAAACAATCTCAAATTGGGCCAAGGCCTTTGCAATGTTTACGGCAATTATTGGGGAACGTCAGCCCGAGGTTTTGACCGAATTGGCCTGTTATCAGGCACGTATAATGGATTTTTATGAAACTTATGAGGGAGATGAATGGATGGGCTATGATATGAAGTTTCGCAAAGCCAAGGAGCACGATTCATCTCTGACGTGGGATTGTTTCGACTCCATCTCTTGGCAGAAGCAGCTCCTGCCGGGCGCGACGAAGTCGTCCTCGCTTGGCGGGAATGGGTCGGGGCCGTCCCGCCACCGGCCGGCGGCGCCCTTTCGAGCGGGCCCCGCTGGTGACCACCAGCCAAAGAGTGGTGGGAACGGGGGTAGAAAAGGGGTCTGTTGGAATTTTAACAGGGGCAAGTGCACTAGGCCACAAGGGACGTGTAAGTTCAGACATGAGTGTGCAAGTTGCGGAAATTCTTCTCACCCCGAGAGTGGTGATACGGGGGGTAGAGGAGGGGCCAAACAGGTCTGAGGTGGACCAAGGAGTTCCGCTACCGACCCCTGTAGATATCATGGCAATGATCCCCTGGCTAAATGAATACCCTGATCATGTCTCCGCTGGGGTGTTGAGGAACGGCTTCTCGTACGGTTTCCACATCCCGGCAGGGGATTTTCGGGGGGAGTCATTGTGTAGAAACCAACTGTCGACACAGCATAATCCAGCAGTGGTGGAAAGAAAGATTACAAAAGAGGTTGCCCTTGGCCGAGTCGCTGGGCCTTATAGGCACCCACCAGTCACTAATTTCGTCTGTTCTCCGTTGGGAGTAGTCCCCAAGAGGGACCCGGGTGAGTTTAGGTTGATCCACAACTTGTCAGCTCCTAGGGGTCTTTCGGTGAACGATGCGATTGACCCGGGAGTTTGTTCGGTGCGGTACGCATCCTTCGATGATGCCGTCGCCATGTTGAATCGCCTGGGGCCCGGAGCGCTGATGGCAAAGTCGGATATCGAGTCAGCGTTCCGGTTGCTCCCGGTACACCCACAGGATCAGCGTCTGTTAGGCTTTGTTTTTCAAGGACGTTACTACATGGATAGATGTATGCCAATGAGTTGCTCCATTTCTTGTGCTTATTTTGAAATGTTCAGTTCTTTTCTGCAATGGGCGTTTACCAAGGCCACGGGCCATACCCAGGTTATGCATTACCTAGACGATTTCTTGTTCTTGGGGGCAGCCGGCGACACTCAGTGTGCGCAGGCGTTACGAGAATTTTGCACTCTCATGGAGCAATTCGGGGTGCCATTGGCACCAGGTAAGATGGTTGGACCATCGACTTCACTCGAGTTTCTAGGCATTGAGCTCGATTCTGTGGAGGGATGTTTCCGTTTGCCGGTGGGGAAGGTAGCGAAGTTCAGGGCTTCCTTGGAATTGTGCATCAGCAAAGAAAAAGTCACGCTTCATCAGCTACAACAAGCGGTGGGCCAGCTTAACTTTGCCCTCCGAGTGATACCAATGGCCCGCCCCTTTTCCCGCTCTATTGCACAAGCCATGGTCGGTCTCAAGGAAGGACACCATCGCACGAGACTATCGGCAGAAGTTCGCCAGGACATGCGCATATGGTTGGCATTCCTGGCGGATTTCAACGGTCGAGTGGTGTGGACCAAACCACCAGCGTCCTCGGACGAGCTGGGTTTGTGGACCGACTCGGCGGGGAGCGTGGGTTTTTGGCGCCATCTTTGGTAATCGCTGTTCGGCGCAAACATGGCCGACGTGGTGGCACACCAGCGGTCTCACAGGTAACATTGGGTTTCTCGAGTTGTTCCCCATTTTGGTGGCTCTGATGGCATGGCCGGATGAGTTCAGGGATCGCTCTGTGGTGTTTTGGTCCGACAATATGACTGTTGTTGAATGTGTAAATAGTCAGGCAGCGCGCTGCAAGTGGATATTGAGATTACTGAAGGAAATTGTACTAATTTGCATGAGACTGAACGTACACTTCAGGGCGAAGCATGTGCCAGGGGTACTCAACCAGGCGGCTGATGCACTCTCTCGTTCACACATGCAGGCTTTCAGGGGCTATCTACCTTCCGCGGACCTAGCGGCGGCCCCATTTCCCGAAGCACTCTGGTTACTCGGTGCCCCGGATTACAAGACCTCGTGGCAGCAAGCCTAACCCCCAGGACATGGAAGGCATACGAAGGAGCGTTTCGTTCCTATTGTGCATTTTTGGGTCGGCAGGGGGGGTCAATTGGGGTCAGGAGGAGTATGTCCTGAAGTTTCTTGTAGCATTACACAGTGCAGGCCGATCAGCGGCAACGGCCAATAGGCACCGGGCCGCCATTTCATTCATGGCGCAGGCGCATGGCATCGAGGACCCCACATCGTCCTTTCTGGTAAAGAAGGCCCTTCGTGGTTGGCAACGCCTTGAGGGTCGTAGAGTAGACGAAAGGCGCCCGATTGGGTTAGAGAGGCTGTCCCTGCTGATGTCGATACTGCCCACGACATGTTCCTCCCAGTTCGAGGCAGTGCTGTTCCGGGCCGCTTTCGCATTAGCGTTCCATGGGGCTATGCGGGTGAGCGAGCTGGTAGCAAGAAATAAGAAAGATGTAGAGGGAGGCCTGTGTCGGGATCACATTCTGATCAAGGGTGATTCAATGGTGATCACAATAGCCAGGTCCAAGACCGACCAGGGTGCTATGGGAGACAGTATTATCGTCCAGCGCATGCGAGGGTCCCCCATGTGCCCGGTGAAGTGCGTTGAGGAATATTTGGCGCGAAGGGCGGATGCATGGGGGGGAAGCTTGCTGAGACACATCGACGCCACCCCACTGACGAGGTTCCAGTTTCAGCGGGTGCTAACGATGGCAATCGCAGCGGCGGGCTTGGACCCGGGCGATTTCGGGACCCATTCCTTTAGAATAGGGGCTGCTACAGAGGCTACAGCCAGGGGTCAGAGTGTTGAGAAGGTGAAACACCTGGGACGATGGTCCTCGAACTGTTATAAAAGGTATGTGCGGTTGCACATGTTGTGAAGCCAATGTCATGCACTCACGCTTCTTGTTTTCTGTTTGGTTTACAGTTTCGCGAGCATACGATGCGGGGCGGACTGTGCAGTCGACCCGGCACCTGGGGACCAGCGGTCAGAGATCACCGGCTGAGGAAAGAGTGGTGTGGGTCGTGGGCCACTCATACGTGAGGCGGGCCGGGGACGTATTCAAAGCAGGTGACGTGATTCACGCAGCTGGGGAATACGGGTACAGGGTGACCTTCCACGGAAGGGGCGGGCTCTGTATTGACCGGTTTTCATGTTTTATTGAGGAACTGTTAGGGCGGACAAGGTCACCGCCGTCTGTAATCATAGTTCACCTGGGAGGCAATGACTTAGTGACACTCGGTCGGCGAGTACTACTCGAGCGAGTCCTATCTACTGTTAGCTGGCTGGCTAGGAGGATCCCTGGGTGCACGATAGCATGGTCCCACATGATTCCCAGGAAGGTGTGGCGGGGGGGCCTCTCTGTGTCAGCACTGAACCATTCAGTTAAGAAGGTCAATAACAAACTTGGTAGGTTGTTTCGCTCGGCGCAGTTGCACTGTATTCCGCATGGATGTATTCGGGGGGATCACATGTATCTCGGGGATGGGGTCCATTTGTCCCGGGAGGGGAATATGAGAAGCAGTGTGGGGTCGGAGGGGGGTCCACGCTACCTTCTAGACACCTCACACGAGTCCTCGGACGACCATTAAGATGGCGTCGAGTTAAATAGAGGGCCCCGCGAAGACAAGGGAAATTGGAGTTGGCACAGAGGTACAGTCCTCTGTGCGCCCGCCCCTCACACCGTGAGGGGGGAGTTCTGGTAGTTGGGATCTGACACCGGTTGTGACCTTGCCGTTGGCCCGTAATGCTAGGATGTACAATTTTAATTTAGAAAAGTATGCATTAGCAGGATGTTAGACTCGGCTAGGAAAACCTTTGTACTAGAGATTTGTTAAGGTTAGCCAATCAACGTGTCTTCATCATAATGTAATAAATGAAAATTGTACATGATATGAAACTGTTATTTTAATGTTTTAATTTTGTTTCATATTTTAATAAATACGGCCGGGAGGGTAACTCCCTCCCGCCTTCCAAAAGTTCAGAACGGCGTCCGTCTTCCCATCCTTCGGGATTGTGTTGGGAGGGGGTGACAGGCATCCCGGCCATATGTACTATTCGCACTCCAATATAACCTACAGTGGGGTGAGTTTTGGACTTTAACGGGGGAAGATCTACTATTCCCACTCCAATCTAAGCTACATTGAGGAAATCACTGAACATTGAAGGGCTTAGATTTACTATTCCCACTCAAATTGCAGTCAGATTGAGAAATGTGTTGCACTTTGACAGTTGTAGACTAACTATTTCCTCTCCAATCTAATCTATGTAGGGGAAAGTAATGAGCTTTAACAGGGGTAGGTTATCTAGTTCCATTCCAATATAAGCTACTTTGGGGAACATTTTACAAATTGAAGGGGTTAGATCTACTATTCCTACTCCAATGTTAGCTGCATTAGGGAAAGCAATGGAGTTTAACAAAGGTAAATGTACTTTCCTCACTTCCATCTAGGCTACTTTGGGAAAGAAGTAGGACTTTAACAGTGATATATTAAGTATTTCCACTTCAATCTAAGCTACATTTGGGAAGGTGTTGGAGATTAACTGAGGTAAATTTACTGTCCCAACTCCAATCTAAACTACATTGGAATAATGTTGGACATTGAAGAGGTTAGATTTACTATTCCCTCTCCAGTCTAAGGTGCTGAGCTTTAACAGGACCAGATTTAAGATTTCCACTTTCTAAGCTACATTGTGGAAGATGCTTGAATTTAAGAGGGTTACATTTACTATTACCATGCAAATGTAAGCTATATTAGGGAAACATTAGAAAGTTAAGGTTTACTATTCTAATCTAAGCTACATTTGAAAAAGTATTATATTTTACTGCCAATATGCAATCTAAACCTAATTTAATAAAACCATAATTCAGTAAAAGTAGAAATTTCAAACATAGTAAATAAACACTTATTTAAATATAATGTTACCAAATAAAAAAAGTTTAAATATATACTTAAAATAATAAAGTAATTGCATACTTAACAAAAAATGTGGAAAAATAAATCAAAATACTAAGAAATATGTAAGTTTACTTTATTCAAAAATAAAATATCAACAATAAAAAAGCCAATCTTAGCTAAAATAAATATAAATATTAAAACAATTAAAAACAAATATTTATATTTATATAAAAGTAAAATGAATGTAAAATAAAACCCAAAAGTAAATATTAAAATAAAAACATAAAAATTGTTTTATTGTTCTAAACATATTTATTAGATATACATTTAAGTATGTTATGAAAAATACATTTATTCTAAGGTAAAATCGTTTTCTCTAAATAAACAAAAATGCTGATTATTTCTAAAAGATTAGAATTAACAACATAACATTTGCACATGCATATTTTTCAAATATTTCCAAAATTACTCCCCTCCCTTCTACTCTACAAACCTTACATCCTGCTACTAAAAGAAAGTGACAAAATTAAAGTCTACATAAACTACACCAATGCATAAAATGCAAATAAATACATTCTATCCCAAAAAAATTGCATACATTAAAAAAAAAGAAAGAAAAAACAACACCCACCCAATCGCCCCTACAAAAAAACACATCCGGCTACTACAAAATGTAAACTTTTTTAAATAAAAACCTATAAATTATCATTTATAACACAATAATATTGAAAAAAACTATATATCATACAACTATATTATGTAATATGATATTTTAACTGCAATGTTAAACAAACTTTAAAAATGGATATTCTTACTTGTGAAATTCCTGGTGATAATGTGTTTTATGTTACGCTATAAAGGCGATGATTTTATGGTAAGAGGATATTTCCAACTCAATAGTCTGATCCTTATTTGCATGTGGAAAGCTATTATGCAAATGAGGCAGCCCTATTTGAAAGTGTACTGGTGAGGAATTCCTGAAACCAGGACAGACTACAATCCACTACCTGTAAGTGCATGTGTGGGAGGCAGACATTACCTACTTACAAATGTGGCCTCTTCATACAGAGAGCTGACACCATAACAGGGCTGTAGGTTGAATAAAGAGTGTTATCATGTCTTTGTAAGCAGCATATTAAATCACCAGGTTAGGCCCACATACAAAGTTGACTGTTAACTTTCGATATGTGCAGTAGCTCATGTTGACACATATATTCGAATTATGAGTATAGCTATTAAAATCATATATCCTCGCATAAATCTCCCTATGTAAAACCTGATTAAATGTATTTGGGTTAAATGCCTTGTATATACCGCAATGTGTAGATTTTTGCGTAGACAGCACCAAAATCTATCTCTTATGCCCCATTATTCGTGAAAAACTCGCCATTGGGTGGGTCTTATCGCACCTGACAAATTCTGATCCACTATAGTGAGTTTTTGTGGTGTGATGAATATCACTTCATTTACCTGTCCAACTCATAGTAAGGGCTTAATTATGAACTGCAAAAATTGGAAGACAAAAAAATATCAAACCCAAATCTGTTTTGGCTGTGCCATGGTCTTTCTTCTTCTGTATCAGTTTGTTATTCTCATGTAAAGGCGAGTGCGAGGGTACTCAGTCAAATTAGGGATGTTATCTGTTAAATGTATGTTCTTCTATCAGCAAGGCTATTTTTGAATGAATGGTGACATTGTGTGACTATTGCATAAAATAGTTAAGAGGGCGTTTAACTGTGAACTCGATATTCACAGATCAGTTTAAGGTACATGTATTGCAACTCTATACCGAAATCGTGCATTTAAAGAAGGAATTCACCATAAACGAATCAATCTGACTGCTAGTAATTCTGTGCCATGAGTAATTAGTGCCCTCAGCACTAGTTTCCGCTTAATCATAAGCTCATCTTCAGCAAATGACTTGCACGTTTTACGGTTTTACTAACCTGGGAAAATTCCGCGAGTTGTACATCATCTCCAATGCTCATTGCGTAACTCGTAATGTGTACATTGCCCTTTATTTCTTCCCACTCAGCCCAGAAATCGAAAACATCCGATGCAAGAAGAACCACTACAATATTGCATATGTTGAATTTGTGTTTATAAAATGATACGCTGACCGAAACGCATTTGAATAATTGGATTCCTTTTCTTTTTTAAAGTCACTTTTTATTCGAAACGGCTGGTCTGTCCGTGAATTGAGTAAGAGTTGACAGTCCTACTTAATGCCTTTGACAACTCCCAGTGGGCCAGGCCTTTGCAGCTGGAGCTTTACTGTCATCGTCTGCTGTGAGGGTGGAGTGTGCATGTTATTTATCGGCGCGGTAATGAAGTCGACTCCGGTGCCAGAGCTGGTCTTTCAAAGCATGCAATGCGGTTTATTCAAAATCAGCAAAGACAATAGGCTGCCCTTCCATTCAGAGCACGCATTCGTTGTTACTCAGTCAGCTTTTTTAAAGGCGAATACCTTTCTCTACTTATGTTTCTGCGATCGCTAAAATAAAAAATAAAAAAAAATCTACTGTGGCATTACCATATTCTGGTGAAGCGCATTTCCTCACCTAAAATAAAAAAAAACGTTAACAAAGACGCCATTTAACACATTTCTTTGAACGAAACCGTCTATTTCTGGCACTTTAGTCCTGTATTAATATTTTCTTAACCGATTGACCTCAACCTGGCAGAATTTCCAGGCCCTCATCCTTGCCGTAATGTTTTCTCTTAGCCTCTCAGCACTTGCCACGGGAGTTGCACCTAGTAAGCTCTGCCTCAGGCGCCGCTTGAATTAATTACAAAACGAAAGAGAGGCAGTTGAATTGTCATATCGAATTTATCACATGCCACTTAACGTAACACATCTGACCTAATGCCGCCTGGACGTCACCAGAGACCTTTCCACCGGTTCGACCACAGTAATAGCAGAGGTGTTCTGTAGAGCTAACGTGCATGCAGAGCAGAGTACACATCTGCCGGCAGCCTTGTTAAAAATGCCCTCAGTCCTGCCCTGGAGGCAAATGTGCTAACAATGCCCCTAGCAAATTGCAGATTACCATCACACCATGCTTCCTCTGAAGCAGAACGTGGTTTACCTAGAGGCACAACACATTTAATTTGTGTTCTTTGGAAATTACAATCTTGTATTTCATTGGAAGCATCTCCCTAAGCCATTTGTATAGCTGGTTTCCTGACATAATAGCAGCTATCCTTCAGTGGATGAAAATTCAAACAAATTTAGTAGATATCATTTTCACACGGCAATTAAATTAAAGATATTAGATGAAGGAAATGAAAACTGTTTTTTTCTTTTTAAACTAAAATGTTTAATAACATTAAAATGGTTCTTCAGCACCACCGGCTTGTGCTGCAACAGGGAGAGCCACACTCTTAAATAAATTTGGACTCAATTCACAAATATTTTGCTCTGAGTTGTAATCCAGGAGTACTTCAGCAACATCTTTGCGAATAAGTCCTATTTGTAAGTAAACCTGCACTCATAAACGTACTCCCACATTTGAGTGCTGATATCTGAATTTCTCAAATTTACAAAGGCTTCCATGAGTACTTCTGTAAACTTGAAACTGTCACAGGTTGCCAAGAAGACTCCTGGAAAACCTTGGTGAATTTTAAGGAAAACCTTTGTGAATTCCCAATTAGGCTTTTGCAAAGCCACATCTGCATGAATAATTTTCCATTGTGCTCAATTATGATTGCACAAAAGATAAATGAAACTTGGAATTATTAAATTGCAATGTAAAGTATGTCATCCCTTTTTGTGAACAAGCATCGGTAAACCCAATAGTTCTGGCATTGTCTGCCAGTCTGTTGACATTGGAACTCTTGTTTTGTTATGTCATGGTTTGTGCTAAAACTTATTGCTGAGGAAGCCGCCAGACCATGATCAATCTAAAAATTCATTGGCTAATGCAAAAATATTTCTTTGATATTAAAAAAAGCACACATTACCATCTTAGTCCCTGATGCTGAAGGGGACTACATGTGTGTGGATGTGCCGCTTATAAAAGGGCAGCATGTTGTAAGCCAAAGTGAAGTCAGCAAGTGGCTGAAGTGTGCTAACCCAATGCCCCATGGTGAGTGCTTTTGTGGCTGGTATTAAAATGTCAATGACACAACAACAGACCAATGGGTGAAGTCTGCCTGAAGACTCCTGTAAGTAAATATGTCATTCACATAACAGTAATAAAATCAAAAGTTATTGGCTAACACCAGACCTAAAAAAGTAAATTCATCTGGTATTGGCAACAAGTTTCATATATTTGCTAATGATTTTATGTAAAATTTTTGTAACGTTTTTTTACAAATAGATAAAGAGGCTTACAAAGACAACTAGATAGAGAGGCTTGCAGAGACAGATAGGTAGTAAAGGGTATATAGATAGATACCAGGGCCGGCTTTAGCACGGGTGGCGTCCAGTTCAACAATGTTTTTTTGGTGTCCCAATGACCATCTACACCCTGGGTTCCCTCCCCACCACCCTTTAACAGTCTCCACAACCACTCTGTCTCAGATGCATTTCATTTAATTAATTTTTATAGCATCACTCATAAAAATGAAGGGTTTCAGAGCACTTCACATAACACACACATTACATAGAGACTATCAATCATAGGTGTGTAAATCAGTGTATAGGAAATGTTACATTAGACAGGGGATTACAAGTGGTGGATTCACATATTATCCATACAGGTAGGCAGAGTAGTTGAACAGTACTTGATCTGGCTGGAGAAACACAAACTTTGAATTTAAAATGACTCTTTAATAACAAGAACTGATTTGTGCTGAAATTAACTCTTGCAACATTAGAATAATGAAAGTCTGGGGAAAAAATCCATACGCTCTAATCTTTACCTTGAAGTCTGCACGCAGTTCTATGACAGTTAATAGCTCACTGTAAACTGTAACCATCAAAAGGAAGTATCTGACAAAAGCAGTAATCCACTGACCTGTTTACATTGCATTCACTTTTTGATCTGCATGGTACATGTTTTTTTGCAGCAGGCATATTAACCCTTTGCACTACATTACCATGAATCAAAACTTCCATGAGTTAAAACTTCTACTAGACAAAACTCGGATCTCGCCTGAAGAACATTAATCGCTGGAGTTTTCTTGACATATTAATTGTTGCCTGGAAATTGCTGGAGGCCAGGAGCGCGGCAGCAGGTGCTTTTAAGCACAATATAAACTAGCAAACAGGTGCCCCCATGCATAGGCAGCACCCGGTGTGGTCCCTGATAGAAACTGTTGCAGATAGTACTGAAAAAGATAAATAGTGTTACAAGGTTAGTATTACAAAGAGAGATAGACAGTGTTGCAAAGAGAAATAGTTAGCTGGATAGGCAGTTTGGCAGATAGATATGCATACATTGAAATGAAAAGAATTTTGTAGAGCGCGATTGCTGCCCTGAGGCGTCCAAGCGCTAAACATTGAGACAGTTGCAATAGATGGAGAGGGTTGTCTAGATAGATAGATAGATAGATAGATAGATAGATAGATAGATAGATAGATAGATAGATAGATAGATAGATAGATAGATAGACAAGTTTGCAAAGGTGCACAGCCAGAGCTACCAAGATAAATAGATAGACAGGGTTGCAAGGGTAAAGAGACAGACAGATATACAATATAGGCAGATAGATGGATGGATAGATGGATGGATGGATAGATAGATAGATAGATAGATAGATAGATAGATAGATAGATAGATAGATAGATAGATAGATAGATAGATAGATAGATAGATAGATAGATAGATGGATAGATCTGCAAAGGTAGACAGTCTAGGCAGACAGATAGAGTTGCAAAGTTAGATAGGTAAGACAGGATCAAAGAAGCAGCTACACTGGATTTCAGACTCACCTTTTTCGTTGCAGCATCACTGTGAGTTTGTGGGAGCTGCCTGTCTCCTGTTTCCCAGTCTAGTGAACATGTTTCAAAGAGCGTTTTCATTCTTATTACAGATTATTTTATGTGTTTCCAGCTATATCAGTGATATTTTAATTAGTCTTACTTTACCAGTAGATGCACTCCACAAGATAGTTTGTGGAGTGCAGTTGGGGTTGCTGGACCCTTGTTAACCATTTTTCTTTGCCTGGACTTTTTAAAATTTGTCATGCTGAATAGCGCTCCTGACCATGCCCCTTGTCACACCCACGAATGCCAGGCTTCAAAGCCGGCTCAATGGCATGTCTGCACAGCGTCATTGAGGAAGCATCTACACTGGATTTCAGCACCACCTTTTTGGTTTCATGTAGCACTAGTGTGCATTTGTGGGAGATGTCTGGCTCCCATTTTTCAGACTAGGTGCCATCGTACACAGAGCAGTTTCATTCTTATCTTACAAAACTCGGATCTCGCCTGAAGAACATTAATCGCTGGAGTTTTCTTGACATATTAATTGTTGCCTGGAAATTGCTGGAGGCCAGGAGCGCGGCAGCAGGTGCTTTTAAGCACAATATAAACTAGCAAACAGGTGCCCCCATGCATAGGCAGCACCCGGTGTGGTCCCTGATAGAAACTGTTGCAGATAGTACTGAAAAAGATAAATAGTGTTACAAGGTTAGTATTACAAAGAGAGATAGACAGTGTTGCAAAGAGAAATAGTTAGCTGGATAGGCAGTTTGGCAGATAGATATGCATACATTGAAATGAAAAGAATTTTGTAGAGCGCGATTGCTGCCCTGAGGCGTCCAAGCGCTAAACATTG
Organism: Lissotriton vulgaris; assembly: GCF_964263255.1. Lineage (NCBI taxonomy): Eukaryota > Metazoa > Chordata > Amphibia > Caudata > Salamandridae > Lissotriton > Lissotriton vulgaris. The sequence continues at coordinate 797,472,062 of NC_141687.1, forward strand.
AGACAGTTGCAATAGATGGAGAGGGTTGTCTAGATAGATAGATAGATAGATAGATAGATAGATAGATAGATAGATAGATAGATAGATAGATAGATAGATAGATAGATAGATAGATAGATAGATAGATAGACAGACAAGTTTGCAAAGGTGCACAGCCAGAGCTACCAAGATAAATAGATAGACAGGGTTGCAAGGGTAAAGAGACAGACAGATATACAATATAGGCAGATAGATGGATGGATAGATGGATGGATGGATAGATAGATAGATAGATAGATAGATAGATAGATAGATAGATAGATAGATAGATAGATAGATAGATAGATAGATAGATAGATAGATAGATAGATAGATCTGCAAAGGTAGACAGTCTAGGCAGACAGATAGAGTTGCAAAGTTAGATAGGTAAGACAGGATCAAAGAAGCAGCTACACTGGATTTCAGACTCACCTTTTTCGTTGCAGCATCACTGTGAGTTTGTGGGAGCTGCCTGTCTCCTGTTTCCCAGTCTAGCGAACATGTTTCAAAGAGCATTTTCATTCTTATTACAGATTATTTTATGTGTTTCCAGCTATATCAGTGATATTTTAATTAGTCTTACTTTACCAGTAGATGCACTCCACAAGATAGTTTGTGGAGTGCAGTTGGGGTTGCTGGACCCTTGTTAACCATTTTTCTTTGCCTGGACTTTTTAAAATTTGTCATGCTGAATAGCGCTCCTGACCATGCCCCTTGTCACACCCACGAATGCCAGGCTTCAAAGCCGGCTCAATGGCATGTCTGCACAGCGTCATTGAGGAAGCATCTACACTGGATTTCAGCACCACCTTTTTGGTTTCATGTAGCACTAGTGTGCATTTGTGGGAGATGTCTGGCTCCCATTTTTCAGACTAGGTGCCATCGTACACAGAGCAGTTTCATTCTTATTAAGGTTTATTTGTTGTGTTGTTAGCTTCATCAGTTATTTTAGCTAGTATTACTTAATCAGTAACTGCTCTCCACAAGGGAGCTTGTGGAGTTTAGTGGGGGTTGCTGTACTCTTGTTTGCCCATTTTTGTTTGCCTACACTTCTTAAAATGTGTCAGGCTTAATAGCGCTCCAGACCATGCCTCTTGTCACACATCCGGATGCCGGTCTTCAAAACCAGCTTGATAGAGCGTCCATGCAACCTCGTCTAGGAAGCACCTACACTGGATTTCAGCCCCACCTTTTTGCTGGTTCCTTGTAGCACTAGTGTACATTTGTGGGAGATGCCTGGCTCTCGTTTCCCAGTCTAGCTGCCATCCTAGAAGGGGCGGTTTCATTCATATTACAGTTTATTTTATGTTTTTTAAGCTTTTTGACTGTTATTTTAACTAGTCTTACTTTACCATTAGCTTCACTCCACAAGGGATCTTGTGGAGTCCAATGGGGGTTGCTGGACCCTTGTTCACCATTTTTCTTTGCCCACACTTTTCAAAATTTGACGCACTGAATAGTGCTCCTGACCATGCCCCTTGTCACACCCCATATTCTGGGCTTCAAAGCCGGCTCAATAGTGTGTCTGCTTAGCAGGCGCACCTTTGGCTCACCAGTGGCAAGCCCATTTGTGCCTGTCTGCCCTCGGACCATGCCCTTCTGCAGTCCCCACCCTGCCGGTTTTACATCTAGACTCACTACTCAAGGGACGAGTTGCTTAGTTTGAATCTCCCTGGTAAGAAATTAAGTAGCCCTATCTTCATGCCACTAAGGGCCTCATTACGAATTTCTTGTCTGAATCGTTTCCGACCGACCGGGTGAAGAGGGGCTAGCTATGGGCCCCCAAAGTCAGTTTTTGACAGCTGTTCTGTGTCGGACGAACCAATTCAGAAAGGCTGTTCGAATCCGACATCGTATTACTTTGGTCAGAAAAGCGGTCCATAGAGTTGTACGATTCAGCTCTGACTGACTCGAAGTCTCAGAGTGCCACTCGGAACTTAGTCAGACAGACCGAGCGGTTACCTTCCATCATATTTGGTCGGTCACAAATGTTTCTGAGTCGATCAAAGACATGGGTTCCGACCCGGGTTGGGAACATCCGACTGCTGTTCAGATCATTTCCGACCGACATCGTAATGAGATGTGATGATATGCCGACCTGTGCAACATGTAAGCTTTAATTAACTAAAACCAAAATTAAGACTCTCCACCCTCTTTGAACAGCCAATGAGGAAAGAAGTAACATCCTACTACCTGCTGCTGCGCCTACAATTAAGGCCAGCTCTCTTAAAAAAAATGGGTTTGAATTTGTTGACTTCATTGGCTCTCAATCTCTCGATCTGGCATTCATAACTGAAACTTGGGCTGATGCTGCTTCAGGCACTGATCTGAACTTGGTGTTGCCAGCTGTTTTTCTTATCTTTAGGCATGACGGCGAGTGGAGAAGTTGCAGAGGCCTTGCCTTCATTTACTGTGAACATTTTAAAGCCTCATATTGAGGGCTCCCCATAACACAGGATTGTGAAGCCCTGTCTTTTAAAATAGAACTTGACAAACTCTACTCACTTAACGGACTACTGGTACACCACTCTCCTGGTCCCTGAGCTGCATTCAATAATAATGTAAGTCAACTACAAGAAACAGAGGCTTACTCTTCAGACTTTATGATCCTACAGGATTTTCATTTTCATTTTTAAATCCCTCTTGATAATGACTCAGTTCAGCTCATAAATGTAATGGCCAGCGTAGGCCTAGTTCAACTGGGTAATGGACCTACCCATGTAGCAGGCCATATACTCAAAGGAATTTTATCAGATAATCTCCACCTTCAAATGATGTCTTCTCTTCTGCTTGGTTGGTCAGATCACCTGGCGGTCATGTTTGAGCTCAATTAGAAGGCCAGAGATTATTAATCAACCTCAAACCAATAGGATCTGGCACCCATGACACAAGCACAGTGCTGATATGTTAGACACAGCTCTAGCTCATACCATGCCTGGGGCTTCTGAAGATTTGGACTCTGCTGCCAGCAACTGCCATCTACAGTTAGACTCTACTATTAACCAACTGGTCCCACCCAAAGTCAAGTATAGTCACAGAGGCACTCACTCCGGTCCCTGGTTCAGTGACAGTCTTGTGCTTCAAAAACAGAAGTGCTGTAGGCTCGAAAGAAAGTGGAGAATTAACTATGACCCAATGAAAAAGAAATATATAAACACACCATCCAGGTCTAAAAAGAAATGATTGACAAGGAAAAAACCCTGTTATTTCATCCTTTAAAATTGAATCCACAATGAACTCTAAAGAACTGTTCGACAACAGTCAAAAAACTGTCAAAGCTCCCAGAGAATATAAAATAAAATGGTCAATCAGCTGTTCTGCATTGCCTTGGCCTCTAGTTCCCAAGATAAGTTCAAAGCCATCTATAACACCTCCTTGGCCAATAAAGAGCCTCCCTGTTTTCTGGTTGGCAGTGCCTCAGCAGACAATCTAGTTTTAGCAGAATGGTGAGAGAACTCTGTTTACGGAAATGCCCTTCTAGAGTCTCCAGTTCATCCCCACCCCAGTTCTTCTGTTGATTCCCCACAAATGGACAAGTCTACTATTCTGACTTCCTTCTCTCCCCTAACTTTGGATCAAACCCTGGGTTTATTAAATAAAATAAAATCCTGTATTTGATACCTGATATCACAGTGACACATCTTATGGACATTTTTAATAAGGTGTTCAGAATCAGCTATTGTCCTATAGAGAGGAAACAAGCCTCCATCCTTCCTCTTCGCAAAAAGCCCAATTTAGATGTCATAAACCCTAACAGTGCTTAATTTGAGCAGGTGCTTTCAGGTGCTCAGCACTGGCACTTCTTTCACAGGGCCGGGGCTACGATTTCTGGTCCTGCAGGTGGTGGTCACAATATTAATTGCCCAATTTAAAATAAAAAGAACCACATACCTTGCATGGTGACAGGCTAGTATGTTTTCATATGCAGGCGTACATCTGTTCAGGCAGGCATGATTGTGTATAATCACTTTAGTGATGATGTTGTCACGCCTGTCATTAATCCTAGAAGTCATCATTAACGAATGGCTTGCATTCTATTCCCGTAGTCTGCTGCACCCTGCCACTGCCTGAGCCTAAGCCTCCCATTGGATAATTGTAGTGGGGGCCTGCAGCCCTGCATTGCTACTATCCTCAACGTGCTTGATGTGGTGGTGGCCCACAGCAACTTTTGTGCGCTATTGAGTCACCTGTAGTTTTCGTGCGCTGTCTTCAAGCATTCTAATTTCTGACTGTGCTGGAGCCTAGCAGGTGCATCGGCCATGCTCACATCTCACAGGCATTGCAGCATCACAACTGGGGACAGTGCTTGTGCTGTGGCAGGCAGGGTCACAGCAAGCTGAGCAGTGGATGCCTATGCCATCGTCATAACTGGACCAAAATAATTACAGGCAGCACTAGCAGTGACTTGACCTGCTATGCTCAAGCAGCCTCCTGACCTGCAACAAACCCAGACAGACCGCACTGATTAATATGTTCAAAAAAAGCAATTTCATTTGGTGTACATTCTGTTTTCGCACTCATCTGTCGGTGTAGGTAAAGAAGTACAACTCATGTCTTAGGGGACAGACAGCAGAGCATGGTTATAGGATAGAGACTGAGGCAGTGCGGGTGTTGAAAGTTGGGCACACTGAAGGTAGAAGTGGGCTGCAGCCTCCGTGGCAGCATTTTCAGCTCCGGCACTTCATTTTTCTACAAATTAAGCAATGAACCCTAACAACTTTTGGCCAATTCCATGTCTACTGCTCCCTGCAAAAGTTGTTGAGAAAGCCAGTAACTTGGAACTGATTTCATTTATTAATGTTGGGCATCTGTTAGACCCAACTCAGTTTGGCTTTAGAAGCCATCATAGTATGGAATTGGCCTTTATTACTGCCACAGAAGAAATCAGACAGACTCGTGATGCTGTAGGAAATGCTGCTTTGATTTTATTAGACCTCGCTGCAGCATTTGACACAGTCAATCATGACCTGCTTATTGACTGTCATGCCTCCGTAGGTATTAGGGACAGAGCTCTCTTCCTTTTAAAATCCTTCCTTGCCAGAGGAAGTTGTTGCTTTAGAGGATTTCATTTCACCTCCATTTTCTCTGACATGTGAGGTTCCTCAAGGATCATCTTTGTGTCCTAACCTTTTTAACCTTTACTTAATCCCACTGTCTAGTTTGATCAAATCTTTTTGCTTCTCACTAGTGTCCAGCGCTGATGGCACCCAGATTGTGGTGTCTGTGGCTAGGATCCCAAAGGTCCCCTCCGCTGGATTCCACAATTGTATGCTTCAAAGCAGGAGATGGATGAATGACAATTGCTTGCAATTGAACTCTGCCAAAACCAAAGTTCTGTTATTTGGCAGAAACTTGTCCTTTTGGTCCCCAAGTTGGTGGCCTCAGGAACTTGGTACTCTCCCCACCCCAGTCTCGAAGGACAAAAACCTTGGGTATCTTTTTGACAGTAAGCTGTCTTTTGAAGGCCAGGTCAATTTAATTACTTCTTCTTCCTTCTTTCTGCGGAAGCTACTTAGTTGAGTCCTCCCTTTCATCTCACATGAACTACAGAAAACTGTGGTTTCCAGTATTATTATCTCTAAATTGGACTACTTTAATGCACTTTTCACTAACATTCATAAAAGGTTCCTAAATAAGGTACAGATTCTGCAGAGCGCTGCTGCCCGCCTGCTTCTAGGTATACCTAGACACAAGTCTGCATCACAAGCCTTGGTCCAGCTTCAGTGACATCTCATCAGGAAGTGCATCAACTTCAAGGCCCTCTGCATCACTTTTAAATCCTTGCATAATCTCGGTCCTGAAAATCTCACATGGTGTTTTCAGTGCTATGTACCTGTCAGACCTCTTCGGTCATCTTCTACTGTTAATTTAGTGGTCCCTAAGTTCAAAACATTGAACTGGGGTGGCAGGATTTTTGTAAAACCTGGCTTTTCTAACAATCTTGTATCAGGTTTTATCCTTCCTCTTCCAATGGGTTGTCTCCCTCTTTTGGGATAGCACCTGGACACCTCTGGGTATTAGTGCGCTTTATAAATTGTATTTTCATTTCAGGAAATTGCGATAAATATAAGAGCTTTAATTAGTAATCTAATAGTTAAATGCCTATAAAAGAAGGATATGCAAGAGCACAGAAAGCAGTATATACAAACTAGATTGATTTGCAAATATAACTGTAGTCCTCTTTTAAAATACTTTCACAGCATGACACTCAGAAGTGCAGTTTTAAATGCAGTCATTGTTCGCATACTAACATAACAGCTTTGTAAAGAAAAGTTTCAAAGGGGCACAATTTGCTATGTTGTGAAATAGCAACAGTCCTATGAGGGCCACTACAAAAGGAGTTTACAATGCCATTAGGAGGGGACAGGAACTGTTAAAAGTGAACTCCCCTGTGCTTAACAAGAGTTGGTAGAAAACTTCCCGCCTTCACATTGTTATATTTCATATCGGTACCCTGATATAGGTCCAGGGAACATCGTACACTTTCCCTGCATCACCTTCCCATCATTTCATATGATCGAGCCTTATAAGGACATAACTCCAAATAAGGACATATTGCCCTGCATGGACGTAACGCCTAATAAGGTCTGCAGCCTTTTATGGACTCAACCTTTCACCTAGTTCATGACGAGGGTGTGTTCTGCCCGATCGATATTGCTCAGAAGTCACCCGTAGCACATATGAATAGTTTATGAGTACCCTTTACATGAGGTCCACTTCGCCTCTCACATTGACGCAAAAGGTTTAATCCCCAACGTCATCCTCATACTAAAAAATGTGTAACATATGCACTTAGACTGTATAAGTACAGAACCTCTTGCTATCAGTAAGCGGGAGGGAACCGAGACTTCAAGGTCAACACACTGACCAGAGACGCTGCAGCTCAAACATGACATCACTCCAGCTGACAGTGGTCTGACGATCCCTTGCGGGGTGTCCAGATCAAGTCCAGGACGAAGTCCTACACTATCACTATTCAGGACTACACTACAACATCAGACTTTAAACACAAAGGCAGCACCAAAGTAATAAAGTAAAAGCAAAAACACTGGCACTAAAAAGAACTTCCTTATTTGTGGATGAGCTCGTTGTGAAAGAGAAGATACACCCACTCAAAGTGAAGTTATCCAGTGTCTGAAGTGGACTGACCCCCTGCACCATACTGCATGCTGTAGTGGGTGGAAGCAAAATGTGAATGACACAACAACAGAGCAATGGTTGAAGTCAGCTTCCTGAAAGCCCCTTTAAATAGGTATATTTGTTAAACATCAAAAGGTCTAGGCTGACACCAGGCCTTATAAATATATGACTTGTCTAGTAGTGAAGTTTGAGTTATTTGCTTTTAATTGCAGTCATTCTCAAACAGTACAAAACTAGACGATATGTATTGTCAGGTTTGGCGACAGGAAACAAAGGATTGTTAATTGGAAAGGTACATTTTTCAGTTACCCCCTGGTATTCAAGTTGATTAAAGATCTCCCTGACCTGTTTTTTAGCTTCTTGCTTTATTGGATATTACCTCTGAGCATTAGGTGAAACCTTTAACGGGATCACATGGTAGGTTGAGTTCTCATCCCACCCTGCATGATTTTTGTACAGTGCTGGAGCTTGGGCTACTGCCCACTTCTGTGCATAAGCATGTTTTAAGTGAACGAGAACATAGTTGGAAAATACAGGAAAAATTATACTTTCTCCCCTGGGGCACTCCATAATGAATGCTGGTGGCCAAACTTGTTCTGCTAACGGGATGTTATAACCAAATGATATGTTCTTCCAAAAAAGAGCTTTTACTTTCCTGGGCTTGTCACCCTCCAGCCGAAGTGTTAATTCATATAACCTATGTGGGACGCTCAACCTGGTGTCTGGTGTTTCTACTGTGATGTAAACATTCAACTCCGCTGTCACCAGAAATTTCTTCAGGTTCAGGCGAGCTATTGTTACTTCTGCCATGATGTCTAGCATCGTCAGAGCCCATTCCTTGTTCAGAAGTTGTGTCCTCAGAATTCTGGGCATGTCTGATTTTCAGACCCGTAACTTTCTTTTTCTTAAATTAACATTTGGGATTTTGCTTATCTTCGTTTATAGAAGTAAAGTCTTGAGCACGCTGCTTGTCTCTGGAATGTGTGCGCTACTCTCTGTGTTCTGACTGTCCTTCTCTTTTCGGAGCTTTTCTTCGAGCCCTGAAAGGTATAGGAGGAACGTGTATCACTATCCTGAAACCTGTCAGGTTTTCTAATATTATCCCTATTCCAGAGGTTATACCTTTTTTCAGAGGGTTCCTGTGCAGGAGAACTACCTCGGGCTGAGATCTCTTATCTTTAGAGTTATATTTTTTATCCAACTTCTTTTTTTTGTTTAATAGTGTCCTTCTCAGGACTGCCCCGTATTTGAGGTTTTAAAGCTTCCCCCCCAAACTATCTCTGCCTAATTCTGCAAATGCAGTTTCAATTATTTGGGTTGTTTAGCCTCCCGATCAAATGGTGAGAACTCCCTTAGGCGTTGGAGGATTGCCACTGAAGCAGTTTCCCCTTTGATATTAGCTAGTATTATGGCTGATACCTGGTCGTAATTATTTAATAACTTCGTCCCTAAGTTTAGGGCAAGTTCTGATCCATAGTCATTTTGTATTTGTCTTAATACATCTGGTATTACTGCTAATGAAGGAATACCATGAGTTCTGGTATATATGGCAGCAAAGACTGTACCCCAAGAGGTGGAATCCTCCAACTGGGGTGTTATCCCCATGGGCAAACAGATTGTTAACATTATGTGGTTTTCAAATGGTGTTGTATTTGGGAATACTGCTTCTAACTGGGTTATATTTTGAACTACTCAAAAAGGAATTTGTTCATGTTTTGTGGGCACTTTGCCCATTATCACTTGGAATTTTTGTGGAGTAATTTTAGTACCTGAGCTCTGTGTGAGAGTTGGATTTGTTGTAATTACCATAGGATGGACTGCAAGTGTCCTTAAGACAAAATGTGTCATGTTTCTGTAGAGTTTTATCAACTTTTTGATTTGAACAAGTAGTTCATCACCTGGCATTGTATCAATGTCTGTATGTTACACAGGTCCCTAATATCGGCCATGTTGCTACTGGTCTGTGTAGGGTAGGGTACCATTAAACCAGAACATATGTTCCTGGAAAGTAAGCAGAATCTCAGTCTCCTCAAATGGAGTGTAAACTGCTGGAACTTCTTCATGTGTGTAATAATGAAAGGTTTTTGTTACAGCATCTGGGAATGTAACCCATGAGTAGAATACCTCTGTTTCGAAATCTTTATGTGCCTCTATCACTAATATTACTACACCTCCTCTGGGTGGTAACCCATGTTTGAGTAGTTTAGTTTGACTGTTAGAGTTTGTCGTACTTTGGGTGCAATAAATATTGCATCTGCATCTACCTCACCAGACCTATTAAGTCCCTGGGCTAGATGGTTTAAATCTTCCTCTTGTTCAACTGTTGTGTTTTAGAACGCAGGCTAATTTTCCAAGGAAGTTTATGAAAGGTTTTATGCAATGGTTTTATGCATAAATTTGGAATTTTTCCTTTCAAGCTTGACTAACCATCTTGCCTACTCAGCTGTGGTGACGTTGTTCCCACCTATTCCTATTGTAACCGACACGGAAAGGTATGCAGAGTTCACTTACGGGGGCCTGTTGCCGGCCCCCAGGGAATCTGGAGGGTGGGGGATGCATGTGGGGGTACCTTGCGGTGCCTGTCACCTTATGCATGACAATGCACACAGTGCATTCCCAGAATTGTGGCGGGCTGTGCTGTGAACATCGCCCGCCACAATGCTGGGAATGGAGGCTGCCACCGCCACGGTGGCGGTGGCATCCTAATCACCAGGGTGAGACCGCTGCAGCATAGGCGGTCGGTCCCAGCACTGCTAGGGTGGCGGGCGGACAGCAGTCCGCCCGCCATCCTACTGGCCCCCTAAATATTACTACTCCGATTAATGCTCTTTAGCTAGCATTTGTAAGGTTGGTGCTAGACCACCACCATCACTCCGTTTAAGTTATGCACTTTCTGTAACTAATGCAGAATAGGAGTTTGACTAAAAAATCTCATCTCTTTCATACATGCATTATCCCAATTTTACCTGAATGTACATTTCGCCCTCCCATTAATGCACTTTTCCCCAGTGTTTTAGGGACTAAAGTTAGATTAGTAAATCTCACCCTCTTCAATTAATATACTTTCCCCAATTGTTGGTGCATTGGAGTAAAAACAGTAAATCTCATCCCTTTTTTTATGTATTTTCTCCAAGTTTACTTGGATTGGACTTAGAAAAGTAAATTACACCCTATAGATATCTGCACTTTCCTCTTTATTTGGCAGTTTGAATAGTATATGTTACCATCTATTAATTTATATATTTGTGTTTGATGAAAAGCTGTGTCAAGCACAGGTTTCCAGGAGGAATCCTCGGATGTCATAAGATTATACAATCAGGATTCCATTCTCACTGTTGGAAGTTTTCCAAAGGCGGAAAACTTAGCAGAGGAAAAATTGGAACCCCTATCCAAATGCACATTTTCTTCCTAGTGGAGAACCACTTCCCCTACACCTGTCCACAATCTTAAGGTGTTCCATTTCCCTTCCCACCTTGGAAAGAGATTTATGCCAGCTATGTGATGGAGTGAAAATCCATGCATGAAAGGGGCCTGTGAGGTGTTTGCAAATTAAACCAAATATTGTTGGTTGGGAGTGTTGCCGAACTCCCAAAGCTTACCACACCTCAAAACACATTGGAACATTCACAGTAATACCCCATAAGTGGGATTTACAGGTCCTGAGAACTCCACACTTGTGATGGAGATTCCAGTACCTACTTTGTGAATTCAAGGCAGGCGTTAACATGGTGAACTTGATTGTAAACTTACATTTAGAATCAAGTTTACCTTTGTGAATTGGCCACTATATTTTGTAGTAGATGTTTTGGTAGTGGATAATTTTATGTTAACACCTTAGATGCGGCGCAAATATCCCTCCCCAGTGCTGCGCTGTCCATTGGAACTAGTGCTGAATGGACGTCCAATGGTCGTGCGCAGCACTGGGGAGGTAGTGCTGCCGTCGGCCAACGCCCCGACGCAGCACTTAAGAGGTTAACTATATTTTTAACTGTTGACATTTTTGTAGAAGATATCTTTATTATTGAAAACTGTTATTTAGCCAATTAATAATGTGACCTTGATATGTTTGCAGTTGGATATTTTTGAGGTTGACTTGTGACATTCAAGAGTAGGAAAATATAACTATGGCCAGACAAAATTATTAGAAAATGTGGAGCTATGGCTAGGATTGAGGGGAAGGTATGAAAAGGGAATACAAAATGAATGCTGAGAACAACATTAAAAATAGTGCTTTACGGCTAAAATTAAGAACAAAGTACTAGGTGTTTATGGAACGTTTTGCTTTTATTATTGCTTGTTTTCTGCACTGATAGTGCATGGTATATAGACAGTGTATGTACAGTGCATACAAGGTCCCAAAAATGTTTTGCAAATCAAATGTATTGTAGTACACCATACATTACTTCTTCAGTGAGTCCATGGTCATGTGCGCTTACTCTTTCCTTCTCAGGTAAACTTTTTTCTGTGAAAAAGCCCTCTCAACATTGGCACTTAACATATGCAACGCCAAAAAAGCCAGTACACAATTTGCTAACTCTGGCCACTGACATAGCTTTCCATGCCAATCCTGGTGCACTTGAAGGTTGCGATTCTCTGGGTAGGTTCTGCAACATTTGCTTTAAACTGTGCACCTATGCTCTCAGAGTTATTGAATCGGTCAAAAATGAAGCAGCACGTTGATCCTCCAAAGAACAACATTTGTATGTATCTTTATTGTATTGTATGTAATCTGTAAATACCAATAAAAACATGTTTAAAAAAACTACAGGGAAGATTCCCTTTACAGAAGGGTTCTGGAACTTGTACAGAGTACCACAGTGAGGTTTCATTGACTTCAAATGGCACGGTTGGTGAAGGGACATTTCTATCTATCCTTGCAAGCCATTTCTCATACATTGTAAAATAAAAGCTCCTGAATTATTTTTCAACATTGCTTTGCTTACCAAGTGGCAAGCACTCTGACATGGAACATGCTGCAGTGCCAAATTCACTAAAGGTGTCGCCCAGCCTACTCTCAAGGAGATGTTTCACATCTACACCAAATATGCTGAACACCTGGCAGACAAGAGTGTTTTCAGACTTTTTTTTTATAATGTGCACTCCAGCAGTTATGCTTTCTTGTAAAAATCTAAGAATGCTGTAGAGTTTTCTTTTCACATCACTATCAACGGTGCATCACCGTTACAACGCAACTTTTACATCGCACTACCACTACAACGCAACTTTTACAACGCAAAAACCATTACAATGCATGCCATTACAACGCATGGCATTACATAGCAGATACTATTACAACGCATGCCATTACATCGTAAGTATAGGTATGTATATAATTTTTATTTAATTTTATTTTACATTATTTTATTAATTTAATTAATATTAAAATTAATATAAAATATTAAAATATTATTTTAAGTAATTTTGGGGTATTTTAGGTTTTAGGGCTGGGTTTGGTTTTTGGGGTACAGGGGTATTTTTAGGTTTTAGGGCTGGGTTTGGGTTTTGAGGTACAGGGGTATTTTTAGGTTTTAGGGCTGGGTTTGGTTTTTGGGGTACAGGGGTATTTTTGGGTTTTAGGGCTGAGTTTGGTTTTTGGGGTACAGGGGTATTTTTAGGTTTTAGGGCTGGGTTTGGGTTTTGAGGTACAGGGGTATTTTTAGGTTTTAGGGCTGGGTTTGGTTTTTGGGGTACAGGGGTATTTTTAGGTTTTAGGGCTAGGTTTGGGTTTTGGGGTACAGGGGTATTTTTAGGTTTTAGGGCTAGGTTTAGTTTTTGGGGTACAGGGGTATTTTTAGGTTTTAGGGCTAGGTTTGGGTTTTGGGGTACAGGGGTATTTTTAGGTTTTAGGGCTGGGTTTGGTTTTTGGGGTACAGGGGTATTTTTAGGTTTTAGGGCTGGGTTTGGGTTTTGGGGTACAGGGGTATTTTTAGGTTTTAGGGCTGGGTTTGTTTTTTGGGGTACAGGGGTATTACGACTTTATATAAATTAAATTAATTAAATTAATTTTATTAAATTTAATTAAATTAATAACAATATTTACAATTATTAATTTAATTGAATTAATAAACTATTATAATTAAATGATATTATTTAAAAATGTTTAATTAATTAAATTCTTTTAATTATATTAAATATAATTATATTATGTATTTTTTATAATTTAATTAAATTATATTTATTGTAATAAATTACATTATATTATTTACTATTTATAAATTTATTATATTTCATTAATTATATTACTTTAAATATATTAAATTAATATCAATTTTAATATTAATTTAATTACTATAATTAAATTAATTACTGTTTTAAAAATTTTATATTATTGTTATTAATTTAAATTAATTTAATTAACTTTATTACATTTTTTAAAAAAAGATATACTTACCTATACTTACGATGTAATGGCATGCGTTGTAAAAGTATCTGCTATGTAATGCCATGCGTTGTAATGGCATGCATTGTAATGGTTTTTGCGTTGTAAAAATCGCGTTGTAACGGAATGCGTTGTAAAATAACGCGTTGTAACGACATAGATCCCCATCAACATGTGACCAAAGATCCTCACATTTCTTGCCTTTGGCATCATTACTGATCAAAAAGTCTGTAAACGGTTGCCACATGGATAATATAGCATTCCCAGGCCCTTCCCCTGGACTGAGAACCATCAGCTCAGTGTAAGTGACACAGCTGGGATGACTCTTTCTTTGATGCCACACAAAGCACAAAATGAGAAATATTTGCGTTTTCTTTCCAGAGCATGACAGAACAGTGCATCAAAATAGACAAAAAGTCAAAATCATTCTTCAATAACTCGGAAGATTGTTAGGATGCTTTTAGCATTCCATCTAACAAGTGGCAAGGATCTCTTACAGGGAAGCAGTTCAGCCCAGGTATCAGTTTTGACAGGTTATCAAACAACTTTTTCATATACGTAGCTGAATCACTACAAATACAAACAATATCACTCTATTCTTTGTTGAAATTGGAAAGAACCTTTTTACAGCAGCATTTCAAGTGACACAGTGTTCCATGTTTTCCAAAAGCCTGGTGTCATGTTTTCACCACTATCCCAGATGCTTGGTGATAGCACTCTTTTCATAATATACTTGTCACTATACCTTGCGTTGGATGTTTAAAGCCTGAGGTGTTGGCAATTCACCTACTATCCATACTGACTTACTAGAAACTGGGGGTTGATGTATCAAGGATGTTTACCCATTCTCTGTGGGTAAATGTGATGGCACATATTGGGAAAGAGGCTTATGAAACCAGTCATTTTATCTTTCAGTGAAAGAATCAAACTCAGCTAAAATATCAAATATGAATTTGACATTTCCTGATTCTATACAGTTTATAAAATACTTAAATAAGACAAAAACGGGGGCGTGGCTAGCGGCCGTGTGAAATGGCTGCCTAGAAGTGAGGCTCCGTGGGTAGTATAACCCTTCTCGTCTATCCGTCCTAAAATCCGCGACACTACGACACCCCAAGGACTGAGGCCAACGTCCGAGAACAAGCGGCGACGAATGCAGGCACTTTCGTCCGCAACCGCAGCCGGGAAGTAACAGATCTGGTGTATGCCCTGCGGCGGCCTGCTCCAGCTCTAGAGACCGGGGCCTCGATTAGGTCGCAACCCGGACCGGAAGTCGAGGTGCGCCGGAGTCGGACCGCTGCCCGGAAGTCAAAGCGGGTAGGAGACTGCTGCACAGTCAAGTCAGAAGCCTCCATAGCCCCAGGAGCGGTCCCAGCAGTACTCGCACCGACGTGGGATCAGCGCCTCCTCAGACGATCTGTGCCGGTGCCACTGCTCGCGGTACTCAGCCTTCCGTGACACTGACCCGCCCGAAGCCCGCCTGACTCCAGAACACATCGCAGGGCTGCAATCCTGGACAGGGGCCACTGTCGGTGGGATGATGGTAATTTGCCATCACGATCCTCCCCCGCCCTACTGCTGCCTATCACACGTTCAATACTGAAAGACGCCCATTCCCCCCCCCGTCTCCAGAGTTGTGTACAGTGGTGGCCGGCATCTGGTGATGGAAGGTTCGGGCTGAGACCGGGGAATAAAGCCACATTTGTGAAGGGGCGGCAAGGTGAGGCGCAGTGGGGAAACTCCAACATCTTACTCTGGTGGCTGAGTGCGACCCTACACCATTGGCGGAGTCAAGCACTACAGAGACGTTGGGAACCATGCTGACCAGGGACAAAGCGAAGAACTGAAGGGGTCGAGGGCTAGACACTAGATCCCCATAACAGCCGGTTCCTCTAACGTGATAGCGGCAGACCTGATGTGTGGACGCCACTGGTGCATACCAACTCTGACCAGACAACTTAGGGACACCTGATGACGAGGGACTGAGTCATAATCGGACCTGTGGCACCTCCTACAACCTGTAATAGGGATTAGCCTACACCTGTAGTCACTTACCTGGCCAGCGGCGACGCAAACGTGGGCTACTATGCACGGACCCAGAGGCCTCAACCTCGGGGACAATAACCCTCTACTTCTAATACCCTCTCGACCGGCATCATGGCGGGCAGAGGCCCCAAACATCCGTCAACGCAGGTAAAATTGGACAAGTTCGCCTATGATAAAAACTCACCGCTCCTATCGGAGGGTCGTACCTCCTCAGGCAAGATTGCGGACAACGACGGTGGGACGAAGAAGGTCACGCTGGAGGACATCATGAAGGCACTATCGAGTGTCCAAACCACGGTGGGCTCAATCTTGACTGACATCTCCCTGCTGCGGGCCGACTTCCACAAGATGGCCGACAGGGTCAAAGAGGTGGAAATAGTCACCAAGTCTCTGGTGGCAGACACGTCCGAGCTTCAGACTGTCGTCTCCCGCCTAGAGACAGAAAAAAAACTACTCATAGATAAACTTGATGACCAAGAAGGACGCTCACGACAAAACAATATACGTCTCCTTGGTGTTCCGGAGAATGAGGGGACACAGGCCATGGATCTTTACATGGAGGACTTAGTCAAAACCCGGCTACAACCTAAAGGTCTCTCCAGCTTCTTTTCTGTAGAAAGGGCTCAGAGGATACCTGGAGGCCGTCCCAAGCCGGGGCGCTCCCTCGGCCAATAATTGCTCGTCTATTCAACTTCAGAGACCGGGACGCAATACTACAAACAGCTAGAGTCTCTCCTCCAATTAGAGTCCAGAACTCCGTGATCACCTTCTTTCCGGACTATACAGCAGCAGTGTCCAGACGCAGGCACAGTTTTCTAGAGGTCAAGAAGGCGTTGCGGGAACAGGAACTGCCATACTCCATGCTCTTTCCAGCAAGGCTTAGAGTAGTAGCTGAGGATCGGACATTGTTCTTGAGACACCCGAGGCGGCGTTCGATTGGCTCGATGGATGGCGAACAGTGGGCGGCAATGCCCGTGGGAATAAAAGTAACCGCCGACGCGGTGAAAGAGAAGGTCAAGGAGGTCAGCGAGCAAGGAGTCCCGATCAAGGACACTCGGCAGAACCGATGACAGAAGAGAATGGCTAGCGACAATGGAAAATGCTGACTGCACCCTGGCGATACTTGCAGGTTTCTCTAGACTGTGATTGTGCTGGCTATTGACACTGGACTAGGCGGGCCCTGAAGGGCAAGGAGGGTTAATGTGCCCTGAGGACCCACCACCCCGGACAAGCAAGTACTATGGTTTTGGAGGGATAGAAGCACTCTGCTGAGTTGGGGAGGCGGGCGGTTGTAGGTCCGCTAAGCAGGGCGGCAGGGAGGGAGGGAGGCAACCAGGCTTGGGGATTTGTTGTTTTGTTTGCTCTGTTTTTGAACATTGCTGGTGGAGAAAACGTTGCGATGCAGCGGAGCAGAGTAGTTCGTGGTTTCGTGTTTATGTACGTCATGGCAGGATGTGATGAGATATGTATACTGTGTATGCGACAAGAAGACAGGTACAGTTTGCCAGTGATATTGAGACAAATCCGTATCTTTAACCAATGTCCTTATGACGCTCTTGTATTGGCAGTATGCAATGTTATTGGGGTACTACTCCCTTTTATTGTGGGATCTGGATGGGACAAGGGTAGCTTTGAAATGTGGTCGATTGTTACCTTGACTTATTGCTGAATGTAATTCGCAGGAGCCCAGAGCTCCCCAAACAGCTCTGGTGATATTATCTTGGAATGTCCGTGGTCTTGGGGATAAGGTGAAGAGAGGTCTGCTTTTACAATATCTAAAACGCTGTGGCCCCGCGGTGGTCCTACTGCAGGACACGCATCTAACGGGCTCGACTGTCAAGGCCATGGATAGATGGGGGTATCAGATGGTCGCTCACGCAGAATTCTCCTCGGGTTCTAGGGCTACGTGAATACTCATCAGGAAGAAGTTCCCTCTGGTGGTACAACAAACACGAGTTGATGATCAGGGTCGATTTGCGGCGCTTACATGTCAATGGGAGGGTCAACTGTTCAATTTGGTCTCTGTGTATGTCCCACCGGCCCTCCACACACAGGCCCATTCTGCTCTGACAAACTTTCTACTATCACTACCCACTGCAACACTGCTCATAGGGGTGACTTCAATGATATAGTTGACAGTTCTCAAGACAGATTTCCCACTAGACCGGGGGTGCAGGGCAGGCGACGCATCCTTGGTCTCTTGGACGCTTTGGGGCTCACAGATAGCTGGAGACACGCACACCCTAATGAGCGGCAGTACACCTTTTACTCTGCAGTCCACGACTGTCATACACGCATTGACCACTTCCTAATCTCCGCAGACGGCCTACCTGGAATAGAGGAAGTAATTATCCGTCCTAGGGGCATATCTGATCATTCTCCACTGCTGTTGAAATACACACATCACCAGACCTCTAGGAGGCGTATGTTTCCGCTTCATGCTGGTTTCTTGCATGTTACCTCTATCATGAAGCACCTCGCGGCCACCACTAGTCACTTCTTCCAAGAAAACGCTGGATCTGTGGACTCCCCTTGCACGCTATGGGAGGCCTATAAGGTGGTCCTGCGTGGACAAGAACTGGCCTCCATTACAGGTCACAAACGATCACAACGGGCGGAATTAGATAACCTGGAGGAGGAGCTCAACACGGCAATGACTGAACAGGCGATGCCCCCTTTGCTTAACGCCACCCTTGAGGTTAAGCTTAAGCAAACCGCGTATGTGGCGTACCAACGGGAGAGTGCAATACAAGGCCTTCAAGCAACTAGACAAAGGGTATACAAACTAGGTGCCAAGGCTGGGAAGATGCTAGCCTGGCTGGATAGGAAAGAAAGAGGAAATAGGGTCATAGCACAGCTGTTGTCCCCTACGGGTGCAGTGGTCAATAAGCCGGACGAAATAGTGGACGTTTTGGCCGATCATTATGAACAACTGTACGCTCCCCGGGCGACCTATACGTCGGAAGAGGCGTATGACTATATTAAAGACCTGACAATCCCCCAACTCTCCCCAGAAGCGGCACTCTTGTTGGAGGCAGACATCACCTTAGAAGAATTAGAAACTGCAACCTATTCTCTAGCGTCAGGTAAGGCGCTTGGGCCCAATGGTCTCCCAGTTGAACTGTACAAAAGGACAGCACAGACGACTGCAACCTTTTTACTTGAGATGTTTCTTGCTAGCCTAGAGGTGGGAGAGTTACCGAGAGACCAGCACCTCGCCACAATAGTTGCGATACACAAGCCCGGCAGACCAGAGGGAGATTGTGCGTCCTACCGCCCAATTTCTCTGATCAACGCAGAACCTAAGATTCTAGCCAAGCTGCTGGTGTTGCGCCTTACCCCCCATCTTGCCTCTATAGTACATCCTGATCAGTCTGGATTTATGCCGCACCGTAGCACTGCCCTCAACTTGCGCAGACTCCACGCAGTTTTGGCCCACAAGTCATATATCCAGGAGCCTTCCGTTATACTCTCCCTGGACGCCACCATGGCATTTGATACCGTGGAGTGGCCTTACCTCTTCGCGGTGCTCCGTCATATGGGCTTCGGCCCGAAATATTGTGCATGGATTCGCCTCCCATACAACAAGCCTCTGGCCCATGTCTCGGCCAATGGACGCACCTCTTGAGATTTCCCGCTTGGACGCGGCACAAGACAGGGATGCCCTTTATCCCCGCTGCTCTTTGCGCTGATCCTTGAGCCACTCGCAATATGGATTAGATGGGAACCCTCTATTAAGGGACTTTCCTGGACCAACACGTGGGAGGACCACACTTCCCTATATGCTGATGACATTTTACTATACCTCACCTCCCCCAAGAAATCCATCCTAGAACTCCTGAATGTCTGTGAAAAGTTTGGTAGGGTGTCAGGTTACAATATCAATTGGTCTTAGTCCGTCCTCCATGTGTTGACCAGTCCCCCCATCTTACCCTTGAGTTGCCCCTTGCGGCCTACTGTGACAGCGTTCAAATACCTCGGTATTTATATCATGTCCCACCCTGGCAAATTTTTGGACCTGAATCTCACTCCCCACCTAGAGCGGTTTCGAAGAGATGTAAAGATCTGGCGAACGCTTCCTCTCACACTCTTGGGTAAGGATGCATTGTACAAAATGATAGAGCTCCCACGGTTTTTATATGTCCTCGAAAATGCACCGTTCCTGGTCCCTGACTTTTATTTTCGAGCTATAGCTGCAACCGTTACCACTCTTCTGTGGGATGGGAAGCCACCACGTATTGCACAAGTTAATAAATGGTTGGTACGATGGAGGTATAGCGTTTTTGACCGTAGAATTCTATTACTGGGCAGCCCATCTTAAGCAGATAAACTACTGGTTGCACGCTCCACAGACCGATCCGGCATATCTCACTGACAGACGAAACCTGGAGAGCCGAGGCCTACTTGGCAATCTATATTGCCGTCGTATGCCCGCGGACCTAATCGGACCCACGCAACACACGGTACATTTTTGGTATAAAGTGCATCGGCGTCTAAAATCCACTGGGACGATTAGGCTGATGACACCACTGTGGGATTCCTACAAATTAGGCCTCCTCCGCAACAGTAAAGGATTCCAGAACTGGGATGCCATCGGCATTTCCGTGGTGGGTGACCTTTGGAAAAAGGGAAAAGTGGTAGATTTCTCCCACCTCCAAACACAGTATAACATGGCGCAAAAGGAAAAGTTTAAATACCTTCAAATTAAACACGCACTCCAATCGGTCATTCCTCCAGGTACTGATCTACAGCAGTCCACCCCTTTAGAAGACAGACTTCCAACAGAACACATGCCAGATAGGGCTGCTTCACTGACCTACCGGAAATTGATAAACAATCACTCTGACCTGACGTCCACGCTGCGACAGAAATGGTCCAGAGAAGTGGGCGACTTTGATGGCTCCGAATGGCAGGAGGCCCTCTCGTCTCCCAGAGAAACAGCGATATCCTCCAGGTTGAAACTGGTTCAACTCAAAATATTACACCGCACATATTACACAAGAACGACTTTATTCACAATAGGGTCTGCCCCCCACAAATTTTGCCTGCATGGCTGCGGGGACGAAGGATCATTCTATCATACCATATGTGACTGTGTACACATAGCAAGGTACTGGATAGCAGTTATGCGCACAATATCACAATCTACAAACATTTCCCTAACGCCAGAGCCCCGGCGCTGTTTACTAAATGTCTGGGAGCCAAACTACTTAAACCACAGACAACAAGATTGGGTAATGCTGGGTATGATGGTGGCAAAACGCAATATTGCTTTATTGTGGGGCTCCAAAGTGATACCTACCCTCTGCAAATGGTGCAGGGATATGGACGAACTAATGGTGGCAGAAAAATCAATGTTCATTCATCGACGGTGCCCTAAGAAATGGGAGAAAATATGGGCGGCCTGGAATCAGTTTCGCGGTAATATTTGTGAACCTCGAAAACGATGACAGTGCCTCAGTGTGACCTACTTCAGCCATGTAAGGATGTTACTAAGTTAAGATGTCAACTTCCAGAACCATTTTATGTAATGCCATTTATAGACTGCTCTACTTTGTTCTTGTGATCCACATAATGTATGCTATTGTGCTGCTCTGTATCACTGCCATGATTGTTTTCTTAATAAAATTTAATAAAAAAAATAAAATAAAAATAAGACAAAAACATACATCCAAATCCTGCGACTTTAGAACAAAGACCACAAAACTGAAAAAATCAAAAGGAAGAAGGAACTATATTTTATTGACATCCCTAAACAACAAAACTCAAGCAGAATAATGTTAGCCAGTCTTTCTTGCTGATACCTTGTATAACAAAGTTTCATTGTATTGGGCCCTTCAGGAAGAAAAAAAATGACACTTTCACTCTCCTTTTCCTTTCTTTGAATGACATTTAGTTTATGGTTGTGAAGGTGTTTTTCAGTGTTTATATATATATATATATATATATTTTTTTTTTTTTAAATCTTTTTTATTAACAAACCAAAATAAAAGCATCAGGTGACAACCAACATACTTACAATAATCATATGTTTGTTACAATACACCAAATTATACATATAGGATTTTCTTAGGGATCATTGAGACTCCAGCGTTACAGTATCTTCGTGCACAGTCGGAGGAGTACAGATATCCCCTCTGTAACTATCCCAAGCGCCGCAAATTTTCCCCCACTTCCCGGGTCGACCCCTGGCCACATACACCGACCTCTCCCTACACATACACCATTCTAAATCCTCCATCCATTTCCCCATCTGGGGCTCTTGACTGGCACCCCACAGCTGCGCGATGTTACGCTTAGCAATCATGCATGCCAGAGTCACCCATTGCTTCCCATGTGCTGTAAGGTCAGAAGGCTCCCACACATTCAAAACATAACGTCGGGTCTCCAACAGTACTTCCACTCCCAGCACCTCTCGAAACATTTCATGGATCTTGACCCAATATCGTTGGATTTCTGTACAATGCCATATAATATGCATGAACGTTCCGGCCTCTCCACATCCTCTCCGACACATCCCATCCTCCGCCAAGCCCATCCGCACCAGTCGAGGTCCAGTTATGTAAGACCGGTGCAATATATTCAATTGCACCAGCCATAGTCTCATTTGGATAGCAACTGGTTTAGGGGAGGACACTGCCTCCCTCAAGTCTTCATCATCTAGGACTAGGCCATTGGCACCCCATTGCTCTCTAATTGTTACCAGTGGATCCTCCATGTGGTTAATCAATTTTTTGTAGATCAGTGAAATAGTTTTGGTGGGAAGATGACCATCTAGCACCCGATCCTCTAATGGGGAAGCCTCTGGAGGTGTAGTGCCCCGCGGGATATTTGTCAATAGGGCATGTCTCATCTGGAGGTACTGGTATCGCTCGCTCTCATGCAGCTGGTGGCTTTCGCGCAGGGCATCAAAAGTAAGGATCCCGTCCTTCCCCCACACATCTTTAACCCATGAGATCCCATTGAGATTCCATCTGTCAAAGTTCTTCATCTCCCACAGGTTACCCAATCCTTCCGAACTCCATAACGGGTAGCCAATGTAATCCTCCTGTCTCACTTAAGATACAGGTTAACCACATGCCACACCTGAACTGCATGTGCTGCCGGTCCAACAAGGGGGACCCGGCCCATTCTAGCGTAGAGGGCTCTCATATAGTCTCGGCCTGGCATCTGGCCTCGATCCATCGCATACCTTGGGTTCAGGGGCGACCCATAGATCGCATGATTAATCGCCGCCAACTGGGAGGACCAATCGTACTTACGGAAGTCAGGCAAACCCATCCCTCCGTCATACCAGGGCAACGTGAGTTTGGAAAATGAAATACGTGGTCTGCCTTCCCAGAGGAGCTGCCGCTGGAGGGACTCTATTTCCTTGAAATAGGAGGGAGGTACCGGGTCCATTGTATTCTGAAGCGTGTATAAAAACCGGGGCAGTGCCATCATTTTAAACAGTACAGCGCGACCCAACAGGGAGAGCGGCAACTCCTTCCATCTCGCCACATCCCGCCGGAATCTAGCCAACGGGGGCCCCCGATTATTATCATGTCGTAGCTTCAGGTCTATGGTCACAAAGATTCCCAGATATCGCAAGCGCACCGATTCCACCCGTAGTGGGCAGGTGATCGGGACATCCGGAGGTTCACCCCTGATAAAAAAAAGCACTGACTTCACCCAGTTAATGGCGAAGCCTGAATATCTCCCAAATATGGCAAGGACATCCAGAAAATTTATCAGTGATTGCCTGGGGGTAGTAAGATAGAGCAGGATGTCATCTGCGTACAGCGAGATTTTATCTTCCCTTTCGGGTGTCCCCCTCAGTCCTCTAATCGTCCTGTCCCAATGGACCCACGCCGCCAGTGGCTCAAGCGCTAGCGCAAACAGCAATGGGGAGAGAGGACATCCCTGCTGTGTGCACCCTTCCAGGGTGAAATCAGCAGATTTGTGGTTATTCACCACTACCCTGGCAAGGGGATCCGTATACAAGAGACGGACCCATCCAATATATTCCTGTTCAAAGCCCATCTTTCTCAAAACTGCAAATAGATAGGGCCACTCAACTCTGTCAAAGGCCATAGTAGTGTCCAGTGACAAGAGAACCGCTGGTTCATGTATGTGCGATGCGCCGGCCAGAATCCCGTGCAGCCTCAGTATGTTGAGGGCTGTGTTATGGCAGGGCATGAATCCAGATTGATCCGAATGAATCAGGGCCGTAATGACCTTGACCAGCCTGGTCGCCAACAATTTTGCTAGCACCTTCGGCTCTGCATTTAAAAGTGAGATTGGCCGATAAGAGGAACACGCTGTCTTAGGTTTACCGTCTTTATGAATGACAACTATATTGGCTACACGCTGATCATATGGGAGCTGATCCTCTTCTTTGCTCTCAATAAACATGTTGCGCAGGAATGGCGCCAACTTGTTCGCATTCAATTTATATAACTCTATGGGGATTCCGTTCGGGCCAGTGGCCTTCCCAGAGTTCACCCCCCTTATAGCCTGCACAACCTCATTGTTAGTAAAGGGGGAGTCTAGATGTTGCTGTCCTCCTCTGAGAGCGTCGGCATCCAGATATCCTGTACCATATCTGCATTATCAGCCTCTGTATATACATTCACCGCCGCAGAGACTATACTGTAATAGGTCAAGAATTCCTCCACTATCTGTTGCGGATCTGTTATTCTACCCAAGCTCTCCGAGTGCAACTCTGGTACCTATCGTGACGCCCTCTCCTTTCTCTCAAGCCATGCGATCAATTTCCCGGCTTTGTCACCATGTTCATAGATTCTACTCTGAGTGTCTGCATGTTGCACCTTAGCCCTTTCCCTCGCTAGGTTCTTATAATCACCCTTCCGGAGTGCTAGCCCCCGAATCCACCCCCTCCAAGGCCGCCAATTCTGTCTCTACTCTGTCTACCTCTGTTTGACCCTTTTTCTTCTTTCCGGAGATCAAAGACATTGCCTCCCCTTGGGCAATGGTTTTGTATGCCTCCCACAGGGAGCACTTTGACTCCACCATTCCCACATTGTTTTGTAAATACCGTTCCGTGACCTGCTGAATCTCCCTCTTGATGGCAGGGTCTCTTAATTGCCATGCATTTATGGGAGCGACCCTACCGACGTCCCTCTGTCCCACCTCTACACGAAGCCAGATCAGTGTGTGATCAGAAATCCCCCTTCCCAGATGTCGCACCTCTCGGACCCCTGCTATCTATGACGTCGGTACCAAGACATAATCTATCCTTGAGAGGGAGTGGTGTGCGGCAGAGGTGTGTGTATAATATGTTTCTCCTGGATTCCTCAGCCTCCACCCGTCAACCAGCCCAGTGGTCTCCACTAAGTCTGACAACCACCGCCGAGATGGTGGCAGAATTCGGGCGGGGAGCCTGTCCACTTCACCATTCATCACAGCATTAAAATAGCCCCCCACAATCAACATCCCAACGGGCAAAGTTTGGTAAATTGTACACAGGTCACAAAAGGTTTCAGCCTATAGGGCCGGTGGAACATATACAGACAAAAAGGTAACAGTTCTCACCTCCCACAAACCAGAAATCCCAATGTATCTGCCGCGGTTATCCGCCCATGTGGCTTGAACGGTCAGTGGGAAGGAATTTCTCACTAGGATCCCCACCCCCCTGGAGCCCGAGGTAAATCCAGCATGTACTACCAGTCTACACCCCCCCTGTGCAGTGCCATACAACAATTCCTCAATAGATGTGTCTCCTGTAACAACACTATATCCGGAGCGTGCCTCCTAATCAGTTGATTAACCATTCCTTGCTTTATTTTGTCTCCTAGCCCATTCACATTCCAACTGAGCGTGGCGATCCACAACCCCTGTCTACCAGAATACATTAAGGTGGTACATAATATCTAAGTCACCTGATGCATAAAGAAGAAAACAAATAAGACAAACTTCTAACAATATTGCACATATTATCATCTCGATTGTTTTAACAAAACTTCAGATTCTCAAACCCCCCGCAAATCTCACCCCTCCGCCCCCACCCTGCACCCCTTCCTGTAGCTTACACTCATCCCCAACTAGCAGTGTGCCTGTTGCCCCAACCTACTCTAAAACTAACTAAAAGTAGAAAATGGAGGAGGGCCCTGGGACGAGCCGCCCCCCCACTCACCTCCCCCACACCACCTCTACATAGATCAATCCCCCAAAGCATCTCTGCCAACTTAGCGGCATCTGGGGAGTATTGCTCTCCTGCCCCTCTTCCCACGCATGGCACTCCACAGTTCAGGCCCACACATTCCCATGGACAGTTGTTTATTGCTCATCCGCCTCTCCTCTATTTTGGCTCTCCGTCTCCGCTGTATGTGTGCTGTCCAACCAGTCCGCCACCACCTCAGGATTGTCAAAAAACAAGGCCTTCCCGTTACACTCCACTCGAAGACGGGCCGGGAACATCATGGCATATTTCATACCTTTATCACGCAAGCTCCTCTTCCCCGACAAGAACCCCCGTCGGAGTTTTTGCACCATTTGAGTAAAATCCGGAAAAAAGGAAAGGGTCGCGTTTTCAAATTTCAACGAGGGCCCTGATCGAGCCGCCTGCAATATCACATCCTTGTCGTGAAAATTCAGGACCCTTGCAATCATAGGACGGGGAGGCGCCCCTGGCCTGGGTCTGCCCCCTGGGGCCCTATGCGCTTGTTGAACTGTGAAAAAGTTACTGAGACCTTTAGGTTTGAGGTGGTACAATATTTTCAAAAAACAGGTCAGGCGTTTGACCCTCCGACCTCTCGGGCACCCCTAAAATGCAAACGTTGTTACGCCACGCTCTACCTTCAAACTCATCCAACTTCCATTCTGTGAGGGCCCTTGAAGCCTTAAGGTCCCGCCATTCTTGTTGCAACAGATTCACGTCATCTATAAGGCTGGCTGTCTTGACCTCCAGTGACTTCACCTTCTCACTTGCTTTAGTGAGATCCGCTCTTATTAGCCCCACTTCGATTGCGACGGTGTCTATCTTATTATCCAGGGCCGCCATCTTTTGTCCCAGAGACGTTTGGACACCAGTAATGGCCACCATGAGATCCGACAATGTTGGCTCCACTGAAGAAGGAGTATCAGACTCCCCTCCCACTTGCGCTTGTTTCGACTCCGCCGGGGACCCTTTGGGCAGGGTGTAGCGATCCAATTTATTGGACAGAACATTCCTGGCTCCTTTGGAGGTTCGAGTCGGGGCTTTGTCCTGATCAGTTTTCGTCGCCATCTTGCTGCACACTTACGTGTCACACCACTCCACAACTCAATGACGGTCTTCTCCACACTTGCCCTACGAGTCTCCGCTGGACCTCACCTGACCTCCCAGGCCGCTACACCAGCAACTATCTGCACAGCTTTATGGAACAACAGCCACAGGGTTACTGCATCGCCTGAAATACACCCCCCAAACTCAGCAACTGGTCGGCTCAGACTCGGTGTCTCACCATGCAGGTCAAGTGCCCAACAGCGCAGAGTCCCCGACTGGTCATCACCCGTATTTCATCGTTATCTCAGTCAGCATACAGAAGTATCCGCCTGGTGTCTCCTCCAGCTCCCAAGCGTCACCTTAACAATTCTTTGTGCCTTTGTCTCCAGCTGCAGCCCGTCGCTCACAGGTTTGCCTTGGATGGGGTGCGCCTATCAGGCAACTCGACAATCAGTCGCAACACTGTCCGCATCTGCCAGGCTACTGGACCTCCTTCACATTGGCCCGGTAATCGCCCCCGTGTGGCCCCCAACACCACTCACAGTTTCAGGGGACTCCCCACGGGGAGAGACACTCACCACCACCCTCACAGGAAGTGCCTCTCTCACGATTTTCAGGGCGGGTGGAGCGGCGCTTCAGGCTCCTGTAGCTCCTGCCAACCTCCGGGGCTGCACCCCCACCGGCCGACCCCGCTGCCGCCACTGAGGCGCTCCAAGCCACGTGCCAGTCAGGATATTGCCAGAGACCTTGGCTCGCCTACAACGACATTTTGGGGTTAATGTGTGTTTTGTGGCCCCATACTCTTCTGTGCAGCTTAGAAGGGCGTGTCCTCCTGGGCTCGGGCCCCCCGCCTATATGCCACTGTCTTGTTCCTTAATGCCGGTACACTGTCTCTCGGCCGCATTCCCAGGGACAATCCGGGTGGATCAGGACCTCCGGGTCTTCCGCATCCGATGTTGTTGCATTCCCGGCCGACCAGAAAATAAATCGAGGCCCCGGCTTGGCCGCCGAACTAGGACCTCGGAGGCGGCTTGGACAAACTCCGGTGGGGGTCTCTTCTCTTCCCACACATGGGACATCGGCTTGGGATCAGGATATGCCGCAGGATATTAGTGAGGGTGAGGGAGATTGGCGGAGCCGACTCCCTAAGCGGCCATCTTGGTCGCTGGTTAGGCTCCTCCCAGTGTTTATATATTTACACTGGTGAGGGCTATTTCCCTCTCGAAGGTGTTTTATCAGTTATTATAGGTTTAAACTGAAAGCCAGCCAGCCTAGGGATGTGATAGACATGGGGCACTAAATCTAATGATGGTTGTAGGACACTAAGGGTCTGATTACAACTTTGGTGGTGTGGGAGCAGGCCACCACACCATCATCCGGCTCCTGCTGCACCACCAAAGCTCCCTGCCAGTCGCATGCCAGACTACAATTGTTTTTAGTCTGGCCGGCGGTCCTTCGGCATTCCCACAGTGGTGCCTTTTAGAAAAGCACCGAAATGGGAATGTCAAAGGCAGTACCTGTGCGGCATGGACTGTTAAGTTAATGCTGTGGAGGAACGGGTGGTGAATGCTCACAGGGGAGCACCGTATGTGACCCCCCTGCATGTATCCCAGGCCCTGAGGCACAAAGGGTCCTGTAGTGCCCCCTTTGTTTTCCACACCTCTCGTTTCATGGCGGGCGCACTGCCATGAAAAGTGAGCTTGGGAGGAAACTTGTTATAGGCTTGGTGGTGGCACAGTGGCACCGCTGAGCATACTACAGCCTCAGGACCACTGCGCCACCTTCGGGGATCCTGGATCCCTGGCAGTTGCGGCGGTCCCCTCGTGGTTCGACTGCCGCACTCGTAATGCACCAGTTGGACCACTGGCGAGGCTGTCCACGACTGCCACTGCACCTCCACTTCGGGTTCGGCAGTCCCATAGACTGTTGAACTCATAATCAGGCCCCAAGACTTCAGTTAGTCAAGGATGTGCTAAGATCAGAACTGGGCACACAGTATTGAAATCAAAGTAAGGGAGTATTTCCTCATATTTCTTTCATCCTCCATGTGTTTTCTTCTTCTCCTATTATGTATAATTTTCTTCTTTTCTCATCTTTCTTTCATTTCTTGTTTCCATCTTTGTTTTCTTTCCATCATTATTTGTATCGTTCTTTCCATCTTTATGTGCATATTTCTGTATTTCATATTGCATATTTTTTCCCATTTTCAATCTTTCTATCTATCTTCAGTTCCCCTCGCTTCTTCTTTCAATTCTTACTTTCTTGACATCTTTCTTAACTTTTTTTTTCCATCTCTTTTCATCTTACATTCTGTCCAACTTCCTGTACTTCTTTTGTTTTTACTTTCTTCTTTCCCCTTTATACTTCACACTCTTCTTTCCTTATTTCTGTCCCCTATATTCCCATTTCTTCTTTCCATATTTATTCCATTTTTGCCATTCTACTTTCTGCCTTTTCCATCAACCATGAGTTCATAATTGTTCCGTCTTTTATATATTTCAATCCTTTCTTATTTCAAATATCGATCCATCCACCCTACCATCCCCAGTCAATCTTTCTTTTTTATGTTAATCCATGTTAACCAACATTTCTCCTTCTTTCCTTGTCTATTTTGTGATCTCCCTTCTTTATCACTGTACAATGATTTGTCATGGTTCCCTTTTACCATCCTCTTTTTGTTTTTCCTTGCTTCCATCATTCCTTTTTCCGTCTCTCCATCCATTCATTCAACACTATCCTTACATACATACATCCATATGTCCATCTATCCATCTATCTGATGCGCAGCGGACATGTCCAGGGAAACTGTTGAAAGGCCTTCAGGTGCAGAGAGAAAACGCATGGTGTTACTGGCCATTTGTTTTTTGGAACAAAAAGACTTGACAACCTTGCGATTTAAAGATAGTGCCTGCTGCCAAACCTTATGTACTGTGTGGCATCCTTTCACAGCTAAGGCTCCCAGATAGGCATTCAGAAATCTCTCAATAGGAAAAGCAGTCCTCTGCCAGGGAATTTTCTTCCAGAGTAGCAGAAGTAATGACAGGGCTTAAG
The DNA here is from genome assembly GCF_964263255.1 of Lissotriton vulgaris. Classification (NCBI taxonomy): domain Eukaryota; kingdom Metazoa; phylum Chordata; class Amphibia; order Caudata; family Salamandridae; genus Lissotriton; species Lissotriton vulgaris. The sequence continues at coordinate 797,501,902 of NC_141687.1, forward strand.
AGAAATTTACACTAGCCTAATTCGTGCAATTTTGGGAATTTTGCATTATGCTTGTTACGCAAAATTACCAAAATTACACCATTCTGTAGTATAGGAGCATTGAAACAATGTGAACAAATAGAATGTGAGGAGCTGATGTTTGTTGCAATTACCTTTTTTGTTCTAGTATTTCTATTTCTTGTAATTCTATGTATTTTGTGTAATTTTTCAGAAATGTTGCTTTGATATCCAAAAGCAAATTCACACACCCATAGTAGCAACCTCCACCCCTTTTCAGCCTAGTGGACCATCCGCCAGGGTAAAAATAAGGCCTTGAGATTTAGGACCAAGAATTAGCTGATGCTTTAAGAACAGAAATGGAACTTTGATATTAAGGCCAAAGATGGACATAGGTATGGGGCACTGGGGTAAGAAATAGGCTTATGTGCCATGGACCAGGAAATGGGCATAACGTGGAATTGGGAATGCTGGGTTATCCAATAACATTTCTCATTGAACCTGTGGAACACAGACAGCTTTAATAATACAGAAATTTTCAGAAGAGATTAGTTTCTTAAGAACTTTTTGATTGTTTGGGGCATAGGGCACAATTCAGTACAACCACTGAGATCAAAGCTATAAAACAAACTTCAAATAATGGGAAGGAGAGTTAAATGGAGATAAAAAATACAGCTAGAAATCTAGGAGACCTTTAAGCGATGCACAAGAAATAAGCAATGCATACACATTTTTTATGTTCTCTCTGTATGGGACTTGCTCCAAAGATGGGTTATCTTGCCGTATTTTCAATGGCCTAGGGGTCTTGAATAATAAATCCCAGGAGTGGATGGGAAAAACTTAGGGGCATATTCACAAGGATTTATCTCCAAATTAACCCCACTTTAATGCATCAAAAGTGGTGATAGAATTGACACCCCATTCACAAGCTGGTGCAAACTGCAGATAACACCAGTATTCCCGCGATAACTGCCCCCGAATTTATCTCCACAGTGAACACCACCAACTAACACTAATGAGATGCAGAGAAGACGTTCCCGTGCAAAAACACACGAGAAAACCACAACACCACATTCACAATGAACTGCCAGATCTGCGAAGCGAAGCAAAAACAAGGGATAACCCGCGGTAGCAACAGGGATTTTACACTTGCCTTTTGCTGGTGTTAAGCTGGACGACTACCTGGAGCACGGAACGGAACATAGCCAAGAGCCTTTTAAGATGCAGGTATTCCAGAGGGAAAGTGTCTGCCTAAGTTAGTACCACTAAAATCACAGTATTTTTGGTTAAAACAAATGGTCAGACTTCGAGGAAGCAGATTGCCGCGGTCACCGTGCTGCCAGTCTCACAGTGACACCTGGCTTCCATCAGGGGCAGTGTTGGACCAGGAGCTAAAAGTAGTGATGATGGGACATCTGAGCCGATAAATGGCCATTCACAACGTATCGCTCGCTAAAGCAGTATTCTAATTCCCCATCGTGCTGATTGGTACTTGGGTTTTGACACCCCTTCCCTTATACTATCGCCGTGTACCACGGGCTTGCAAATAGCCCACTAACATGGTGATATTAATCAGGGTTAGGCAGCGCCTAACTTTTCTTGCGATGACTGACGAGGGCGATAGTTATCGCCCATCTTTGTGAATATACCCCTTAGATCTTTAACAAGGAGGCAACAACCTTTTAATGACTTCCAGTGAGCTAAGGAGGTGGCTGAGGGCGGGGATAAACCTACAGAAGGGCACCAGCTCCCTCCATCCTGCATGCTGTCTCAATCACTTTTTCTCTCCAAATAAAAAAAAACATCACCATGTGACCATGAAAGATAGATAAATAAAATACAGATATTTCATAAAATGTATTATAACCAAATCTTTAGAATAAATCTTGTTAGATTCGTGCAACTGTAGCAATGTATTACTCCATACAAAGTTTGAAGGCTGGTCAATCAAGTCAATGAATTGCTCATTCTAAGTGAGTATTGATTAAATTTAACAACTGTGCAAATCATAAAATCCTTGGTGAGGTGATGTAAAAATAGAAACACAGCCCTGATGTGTTTAAAAATATAAAGACGGAGCAGTGGTAACGAACGTTTCTCCTTGGCACTGTATCAAATGTATAATCCTGGATGTTATGAATAGTAGATTTTTCTGTTCCTGTCCATGTCCTCTAGGAAAGCCCTTCCAGCTGAAGAAAGACTAGGCACATTTTCTGCCTCCAACTTGAAGTAACTGGAGCATCATCACTGCTTTCCCCAGAATGTCTCAGCTGCACCTGGCCATCTCTTCTACCTCGCACCATTATTAACACTCAAAGCACTGGGGGTACTATATTAAATCCACCATAGTTACCGACTGTTGAAACACGGGTTGTGACCAGAAAATGTGACCTCTTTTGGGGAAGGTACAGTATGTAAGAAGACTCGGACAAATTACGTTGGTAAGGGAAAACCACTAACAGGCTTGGTCTTGGCCACCAAACACAGAGAAATGCAGATCATGGCAGGTGGGACCACAAGGGGACATAACAGGTTGCCATGTAAATCCAGCCTCAATGTTGCAGGAGATGAGTCCAGACAAAGAATGTATCTGTCATTTATCTGCCAGCACCAGCACATTGATGATCTCTGTGCTGATATCGAGTCTCCCAGCCTAGCCCAATCCTTTAGCAATAATACTAAAGGTCTTGCCAGGTGTTGGCAAGCCCTCAGTCAAAGGCCTAAGCAGCTCCTCCGGCATGCCACATGCACTGTGTTCGTTCACACACTCGCTCGCCGCTGGAAGTCGATAACAGAAGAGGATGAATGAAGTCACGCCAGCAGCTGGCCACTTCCAAGCCCTCTTCCTGTCACTCAGGAAGAACTATGCTCAGGGTCAGAGGTCAACATATTCTGAACTGCCCAGTTGACAGGCCAAAGGCATACATAATATCTGCATCAACAAGATAATATAGAAATATCAAATAAATGTCAAAGTCGAAATTGAAATTTAATAGCTTTTACTCATACTACACAGGGAGCAGAAGTGTCTGTAAAACAAACTTTGAGGCCTTGGCAACTACATCATTATAGTAGAATACATATAAAAGGCATGAATACCAGTAAAATATGTGGAATCCTATCGTTAGGTTTTACATAAATCTCCTTGTGCCATAACTTAAAATTGATATGTAATTTTCTGCAGCATTGACCATTGAATATCATATGTTTCATCTGAAAATACATGTTTGAATAATTTACAAATACAGTACAGTTCCATGTATTTTAAGTATACTAACAACGAACGTTACTCCTTTTTAGGTAACTCGGTTATTCATATTTATTTTGCACATAGACACACCCTGGTGTGGTGGAGATTTTGCAACAATTTGCAGGCCTTTTTGCACTGATTCTCTAAATGTGAATGCTTAAATTGTAGAAATGTGCTAATAGTGGTTAATTTTTATAATAATATTGAGAATGCACATTTCAGGGAAGAACTACTGAAAGTGACAAAATAAATGAGGGAGGTAAAACCCTTAAAAGGGAAGGATTTAATCTGGGTTTGGGTAGGGGACTTTAATGTAAACATATGTACTAGGGAAACATGTGGCTTCCAGGACTATGGGGAGGGGGCACATGGGGATAGCAGCCACTTTGAACATCATACAAAAGGGGAAATCCTAAATGACATTATGGCCAAGTTTGATCTTGGGTTTGCAAATAGGTTATGCTACCCTAAGGTTAAGTTCACCCCCACTTTTATGGCAAGGGGACTCCACTCAATTATTGACTTTATTATCCTCCCAAATAGGTTTGGGAGTAGGGTGATGAACTTTGAGACCCCTGCTATGGGTCTGAGTGATCACCTACCGTTACAAATTCTCCTTAATACACCGGGAATAAAAACACCCTCACTAACTGAGACCCTGGCATGGACTCAAAATCTAGTGGTCGCACGCCAAAATGGTATTGCTTTAAAATGGAGTATGGTAGACCCCGAAAAAATCTTGCAAAAAATCGTGAAAGACGCTCTCCCTTCATTACTTGTATGTTTAGAGGATAATCCTACAAGTGGCGAAATATTGGAGGCATTTAACAATATCACGGGGAGTATACAGGGAGTCCTGACCAGGAAGTGTTCAAGAAAGAACAATACTCCCAAGGGATGGTTTGACACCCAATGCACCAAGACATATAAAGCCCTAAAAACGGCTCTAAAAGAATCAATAAGGGATCATGACAGATCATGACATGATTAGAACACTTAGAAAAGCATATAAGTTAGCAAGAGATCAAAGAAAGAAGGCTATCAAGGAAAAGGCTTGGCGAGACTTAATGGATGCGGCGGAAAGTAGAGACCCAAAGTTATTCTGGCAGGTAATCAACTCACCATTCATTAACAATAAAGTGGTAGCTAAAATGGAAATCGCCATTGATGAAAACTCCTGGGTGGAGTTTTTCTCAAAACTATATTGCAATGCCCAAAATGAGTCCCAATTACAGAGTAAACACCACCCTATCCCGATAGAGTTTAAATTAGAGGAGGTTGGACAGCTATAAAGTCCACTCAGAATAATAAAGCCCCGGGACCAGATGGGATCCCAAACGATCTTTATAAAATGAACACAGATCTCTGGGCACCTGTCTGTCTACGAGTAATGGGGGCCTGCTGTGAAATAGGTTTTGTTAAAACTTGGGCAGAATCACTGATCATCCCAATACATAAAAAGGGGGATAGGGAAAGCCCATCAAATTACAGACCGATATCATTACTAGATTCCCTAGTGAAAATCGCAGGAAGAGTGGTCCTGACTAGACTGCAGGACTGATGTAAATAGAAAAGGAGAACACCCTGCCTTAGGATATAAAGGCCCTAACCGAAGGGTCCAACAAATATATGTAAAGGGGTGATTAGCCTAGGGGTTGACACAACACATAATAATCACATGGTCAAATCAAGAATGGACAATACAGTTCATATTTATAAATATATATATTTTTTTATTTTTAAGGATAACAACGATATAAATATAGAGTTTTTAGGTATCACATGTATATATAAGTCATAAAAAAGACAAACATAGATAAGCAAACAACATAATTAGGGGAATTCTATCCTACCCAGTAACGGCCACACTTCACACACTCTATCTCTTTTACTTCAATCTCTACCCACTCTTTCTCATTTAGTATCATTCACCATTCATACTACATTCATTCTTCTAGTCCTGGCGAGTACACCACAAGGATGGTTTAGCGTGTTGTATAAATCGGGGTGTTTAATCCAGGGAGATGGTTTTGACTACGGGTCCTGATGTAATAAGGACAATAGCCATTTTCCTGGAGACACAAGCCGACGCGCGTTTCGGTGACAGGCCAATGAGGCCGCACCTCCGTCAGGGCAAAGGGCAGTATACTGGGAGGGGGCACACGTGAAAAAATCTGAAAGATAGAGAGCGAAAACAAATTTCATTTTACTTTTATATATATGCATATGTTTTTCAAAGAATACTTCTGTGCTAACAACATATATTCTTAGCGATTTAGTATGCAATAAAACATTTTAAACATCTGAGATCACTGAGATTCAAGAAAATTAATTTTAACCATCTGATAACATTGGAGCAAGGCTCCTACACTTGACTGGTGATTGCCATGCAATGTCAGACCCTCTAGATACACTCCCTAGGAGAGATTCCCTATTACGTGGAATCTAAAGAGGCATCAAGATAGCCTTCTCTAAATGGACCATAGAGCACAATTCACAACAACACTGAATCTTCACTTTCAAACAGATATTAAAAAACTTTTTTTAGTATCAGCCACATTCACATAGTTCATGGTACATACCAGAACTATTTTCTTTTGTACACACATGGTCCTATAAATGAGGGCAGGAGCGCGGTCCTGGAAAGGCAGATAGTTATGCTAATCCTGGTTTAGTCAATGGGGGTCTTAGTTAAAGGCTAAACCATTATTTACTATCTCTTTTTATCTCCATATGTTACCTGTAGGTGTATTTTATTCAGTTATTCAAGAGATGTCGGAGCACAGCTGTGGCTAGTTTTTGTAGGCAAAACTTCCGGTCGGTTCGGGTCCTGTAAGGGGGATAAATTAATATCATACTAGTTCAGACTGCTAAGGTGCCTCTAATGGGGCCAGAAATTTAATCGATAACCCATACCCCTACTCAGCTTAAGGGTTGTAGGTATGTTAAAACCCTTTTCTACAAACCTCTAGTTTTAAAAGGAAATCAGGGCTCCTGCTTATGATCTCGTAGGAGGGAGTTGGTCTTTTACAAACTGGGCATGATATTGCGCTTCCATGATTAAGGGTACCTACTGTTATCACCAGCACCTCAGCGTAGTATTTTTTCTTTCAGGTGTCACAGAGATCATGCACGCTTTAAACAATGATGTGCATCCGTCAAACCTGTAGATAAAAACGTGGCTAGGATCACTAAGATGGTATGACCAGAATAATAAATTCTTTACAGTATGAGGAAAGAGGCACATTTTGCAGCAATTGTTTAAAGAGTTACATGGTCACATTTAGGTGCAGCTGATGGTCTGAATACATACCAGCGCCGCCGGATCGTAAATGCTGGATTTTCTTTTTAAATGTCCAGGGGTCCCCAAGGGTATACAGCTTTAGTTAGGTGTATGGCAAGCCTGTGGGTAGAGGTGGCATTTAATAAGCGCTAAGCTGCTAAGTATTAACAGCATAATCATTTACGAATTTGTCCCAAATTTACCTTCCATATGATAGGTGCTGTTCCTAGACGGGGGTTCAGATAAACAATCCTTTTGGTGTTTAATTGATTTTCTTCTTGGGACACGGGTCTAAGCGACGTCTTCTCTGGGTGGTGTGTAACCCATAAAGGGGCTGGCTGATCTAAAGCCTAAGAGTGAAAAGACGGAGAGGTATTGTCAATTATTTTTAGCCCTTGCCGGATTCCTATTTAGAAAATACTCGATTTCGCGGGCTTACCTTAGTCCCAAAAGGCTGTCTCTGAGGAGCAGGGGTTCCGCCGACCGAGTAAGCCGGCCAACTGGTGACGACTGGATTCTCCCTAGGTGCTTCCGGCATCTCGATTAAATAACGCCATGTTAGCGCCTTTGTTCAAGTGATACCAGCTGTGTACGCTATCAAGAAGATAAATGACGGACTATCTATTCCTCTTCAACTTTCGCCGCCATCTTGTGTATACCGGGGAAGAGCTGGTTTGCAATTCTCTAGGTTTAGGTAAGAAGTACTGTGACGGCCATCTTGGTCAAACCCGTAATCTGCTATCGTTTTAAAAAAAAAAAATTATTATTAGGGGCCTTAAGTTGGTTTATTCGATCTACAATAATGTTAAGATCGTATCTGCGGTATCCTATAGATAATAGGCTGGCCTTTCTTTATTTTTAGATTTTATCATCCTCCATTATATAGCATGGAGCTGATGCCCTATATACCAATGGTCGAATGTTATTTTTATGGTCCCGGAATCAGTTTCTTCAGATAAGGTTACAGCTTACTCACTGGCTATAGATAATAGATTTTGTCATAAGAGGAGTCAAACTAGCATTTGTAGAGTGTGAGACACTCTTCCCTGTAGCGGCCAGTTCCAGTATCGGTTTTCCCATTGTGGTCAGTTCCAGTATCGATTTTCCCATTGTAGGCATATGACTACTGCAGTATTGTTATAGAAAGGCCTGATGCCAAGGGCATTCTTCATTTAATCCTTTTCGAACAGTATCCAGATAAAAAATCCAGAACACCTCCCGTTTCTTTCGGAGGCACGTGGGATCAATTCCAGGATTTGCTTTTATCTTTTCCAGGATAAACCAACGTATTTCCGTATCTTTGTGATCCTTCTCCAGCCAGTGAGCCACAATCGGGGCTGCCATCTTTTTATTTCTTATATTGGACTTATGCTCCCCTATGCGTACCCGGCAATCTCTACCAGTTTCTCCAATATATGGGAGATTGCACGGGCACAATATTAGGTACACGATGTTGCTGGTACGACAATTGGTTAGAGTGGCATTTCGACTGACTGAGACTGTGCGGGTGTTAGTGATGACAGTATCGCCCATAATGGCTTGAGGGCATATATGGCACGTCCCACATTTGTGATTGCCATATATTGGATCCATTCCTGTTATGGTGGTTTGCTTGTTCGTCGGTGGTTCCTGTATTTTTCCTCTTACCAGATGGTTTTTTAGATTCTGGTTTTTTTTGAAGGCGAAGATGGGTCGTTTTAAGTGTGTTTTGTCACTCTCCAGATTCAGGATATGCCAGCTTGAGTTTATCGCTTGCCTAATCTTGTGGTTCATTTCGGAGTGACGAGTTACACATACTAGTTGATTTAATTTCTCCGACTCTTTTTCTGTAAACATAGCCTCCCTGTTCGTGTATCTGGCACGTTTAAAGGACTCTTTGATCAGTCTCGGGGGGTATCCCCGGAAGCGCAGTTTCTCCTGAAGTATGTCAGCCTGGGTCAGAAAATCCTGTAAGTTAGTACAGTTCCTTCTAATGCGAAGGAACTGACTATAGGGGATACTATTGTGGGTGGAAGCTCGCGTATTGGAGCAAGGTGTTTCGCGCTGTTGGTTTGGTATACAGCGATACTTTGATGATGTTGTTCTGATGTTCAATCCAGATGTCTAGGAATTCAATTCTAGACCTACTGGTGTGGCTGGTAAATTTCAGATTGTTGTCTGCCATATTCAGCCATTCAATGAATTCAATCAGTTGGTCTTCTGCTCCCCTCCAGATAAAAAAGATATCATCGATGAACCGTTTCCAGTTCACGACGTTTTCGAAGAAGGGGGCCATCTCATTGAAGATATTTGTCCTTTCAAATTCACCCATATATAGGCAGGCAATACTAGGGGCACAACTCGCTCCCATACTTACACCAGAGGCCTGTCTATATAATGTGTTGTCAAATTCAAAGTAGTTCTCAAAAAGGACTTCTTTGAGACATTTAAGGATGAAATCAGAGTTGTTTATATTGGTATTTCTGGAGAGAACAGTTTCAATGGCATCATATGCTCCTTTTTGAGGTATGTTCGAGTATAGTGCCGCCACGTCAAGTGTGACCATTATTTCGGAGTTTTCGTAGAACGGAGTACCTTCCACTTGCTGAATAAAATGCCCGGTGTCCCGTACGTATGACTCCAATTCTGTGACCATCGGGTTTAGAAATTTATCGATGTACTTTGATAATGGCTCGGTGGCAGAGCCAATAGTCGAGACTATTGGTCGCATAGGGGGGTCTACACTGTTTTTGTGTGTTTTTGGTAAACCATATATGATAGGAATTTTGGTATTGGAAGGAGTCAGATACTCAGCCTCGGCTTCACAGATGTAGTCCTCATTGACCGCTTTTTGGACCATAGTCAATATTCGTTTTTTAAGGGAATTTTCAGGGTTCCTGGTAACCTGAATGTAGTGGCCTGAGGACGACAGCAGTTCATTCATCCTCCTTTTGTAGTCGGTGGTATCAATGGTGTAATACCGCCACCTTTATCACAAGGTTTAATTGTGATATTTTTGTTAGTTTCCAGTTCTTTCAGGGCTTTATTTTCTTGGATGGATAGGTTGGCTTTTGGTAAGGGCACATATTTGGTCATCTTGTTGATTTTTTGCATGACTGTCTTTTCAAATATGTCGACTTCTGGTCCCACCATTTCCAAAGATGGTGTAAAGGAGGATGGGGGTTTACAGCCAGATCTGTTAGTTTCATTGTTAGTGGGGGGCGCATCCTGGAAGAACTTTTGAAGTCGTACTTTTCTAAAGAAAAGTTGTAAATCCCTGTTCAATTCAAATTTATTGAAGTTAGCGGACGGTACGAATGATAGGCCCCTAGATAGAAGTTGGATGGCCCCAGGGTTTACTGTTTCATTGGATAGATTGAACACAGGGAGCCCCCTTATGTTCGCCAATACTGATGATGGCGGGTCTGCACATACATCTGCGGCTGTCCGCGACCCTGATGGTAATTCCTCGGTTGGGGTGTTCTCAATGGGGGACGGGTGTTGCCCCGGCGGTTCCCTAAAAAACGATTTGGTTGGTAGTTGCAGACTAGACTGCAGGACTGGGCAGAAGAACAGAACATCTTGACCCCAGTACAATATGGATTTCGGCTAGGGATGGGCACAGTGGAGCAAGTCTTAAATTTTGCCCTATTACAGGGGAAATACACTAGAGCTAAAGAGGGATGCTTCTACGCAATCTTCGTCGACCTTTCGTCGGCGTTTGATTGTGTCATACACAATAAATTATGGATAACATTAGAGGAGATGAAAGTGGACCCATCGATTGTTCTCTTCTTGAGACAATTATACTCGAATGCTACTGCCAGAGTAAGGTGCGGGCTGAGGGGGGAATGTACAAGGTCCTTCCGCATACAGAAGGGGGTGAGGCAAGGATGTGTGCTGGCCCCATTCCTTTTCTCATTATATACTAACAGCTTAGAGAAGGAATTGGGTGCCAGCAACATTGACTCTCCAAAGGCTGGGAATAGGCAGATCAGCTCCCTTTTGTGTGCGGATGACGCTGTGTTGATGGCAAGAACAAAGGTTGGCGCCCAAAAAGTATTAAACAAATACGTAACCTAAATGGAGGATAGGGGCCTCAAACTGAATGCTAAAAAGTCCTTTGTGATGGGATCTGGCAAAGGTGGAGCCAGATGTAAGCAACTCAATGTGGCAGGCACCCAATTACAAGCTACAAAAACATTCCCATACCTAGGAGTCACAATCGAGGCAACAGGGGCTTGGGGCCCGAGGTGAAAAATAGATTGTTAGCCTTTAAACGCTCGGTGGTGGCTATAAAGCACATTGCTAGCAAATTAGGCAGAAAACAACCAGAAATAATGCTCAGTATATATGTGGCCAAGTGTAAAAGTATTGCTCTGTACGGAGCAGGGATATGGGGATACCATGACGTTACGGCGCTCCAGATCATCGAAAATAACTTTTTTCGATACCTCTTGTCCCTCCCAAAAAGTATATCAAATTACAACTGTCATATGGAATTAGGAATGGAACACCTGACAGACCTCATTAAAATCCAGCCAATCCTACTTTGGAGGAGAATCTGGGCGACGCCAGAATTGGGCCTAAATCGAGAAGTAATCAAGGACGTCATGGCACTAGCCAATGCAAAAAGAATCAAATGGCTTGAGTATGTGAGGAAAGCCCTGACGGACATTGAAAGGCCAGAAAGGTATTACAAACCTGAACTAATTGGGAAAATACCTAAGAAAGCCTTAAAAAATCTATGTATGGAACATTTTAACATCTTAAGGCTTGGGAACAAAGTCAGTAAAATATCTGTGCTCGACCATCAGCCGCTGCTGACTACCTATAAAATACAACCATACCTAACCATCGTTACTCTGGGGTTTGAACGCTTTGTCCTGACTAGATTCAGGTTTAACATTTTTCACCACCTTGTTTCATATCCGGAGAAAAATGATTGGAATAGAACTTTGGCCCCATGCCCAGGTGACAATGTATCCACCCAGTCCACCTTCCATCTTGTACTATTATGCAAACTGTATAAGAAAGAGCGTGCTAGATGGCTGAAACAATATTTGAGAGGTGGGGCATGGAGGCAATGTAGGCCGGCTTATCTAAATCTCCAACAACTAGGAAACCCTCTATGTATTAGTTCTATGTCGATGTTTTTAAAAAGTGTTTTGAAACTACGGAATTTATCATGAACTTCTGAATTATCGATTATTCACCCTAACTGATTTAATACTTTTTTACAATTATTTATTATATGTATTTGTAAAGTGAAATTTTTGTATGAACTGCTTTTATGATTTTTAAAAGGTGAAAATCGAATAAAGCAAATTGAAATTAAAATTGAAAAAATTGAATGCTTGTTTAGCTGGTTTGAGAATTACTGTTTGTGAATCCATAGTTTTGCAGAGCAAACTATTTGCTTTTATCACAGTGCTTTGCAAACTCTACAAACCCTTCCTTTGCATTGTTTTAGGAATCCCAAAGTACTATTTTGCAATCACAATTGATTTAGCAACTGAGTAAATATTCTCAAGAACATCAGGCACCTGAAATGCATTTGCAGTGCACATCATGCAAACAAAGCATAACCTGCGCAGTACTGATCTGCTTTCCACAGCATGAAGTTGTTTTGCAAAATATGACATTTACTTTTACGGCAAATTAATTAAATTCTACTAGGACTGGGTATAGTTTTAATTTCGCTACACAAATTAGCAGTAGCGGCTTGTGGTGGGAGTGGTGCGAGGCGGTGTGGCAGGGCGGGGGAGGAGCAGGGTGAGGGTGCTAAACTACGGAATATGGCAGAACAGAGGTAAGTAAATAAATAAATAAATACAACTAATTTTGTTGCGCAAGCTGCATCACATTTGGAAAATGAAATTCGTTTGTATTTATTTATTTGTTTACTTACCTCTTTTCAGCCGTATTCCATAGTTTACTACCCCCACCATGCTCCTCGGCAGCACTCCCTCCACGAGCCACTACTGCATATTAGACGTGTTACGCCTGCTCCTAATTTCTAGATATCCTCAATCAAAATCAAAACAGCACTACTGTATGTAACCTTCAAATTCAAAAAATAAAAAATATATAAAACTAAAAGACCTTAGAATAGCAAGCTGAATAAAATCAGCACACATATGTTTGTACATATTTAAAATTCTGTGCTTCAGCACTGCAATAGCATCATGCAGATTCATTTCACCCTGCTTGGGGATCATATCTTGGATCAGGGCATTAATTACAATATTTGTCAGGCATTAATGTGAAGATCCCATTTCTCCAGAACTCTTGAAAAAGGTAATTAATCAAGCAACTCCGTAACCATTTTACCTACTAATTGCTCATATTAGCTGCATTTTATAATAAGGTAAACTTCATCACTCAATCCTATATTAATCTTCCATAAAAGGCTACTTAGCACGAAAACTATCTCATAGCAACCTTCAGACGTCAACGCTATCATGGGGGAAAGCCAGAATATGCCATAGTTGTCCTTAGCATTAAGAATGATAGCGATATGCGTCCATCTTCTTCGTAGAATTTCACAATGGAGTCAGAAAGCAGACGTGTGCAGGTGGTACTGTGTGGCAAGAATATTTGTGCATATTTGTTGTTTGCATTTTATTGTATCGGTGATGACTTGTGATGTTTTTGTGCTACATTACATTGTGTTAATGTTGAGTTGTACTTTTGCTATTGTTTGATTTCTCTGTTGACTGTTTTGCTGTTTTGTGCCCACCTATGTTTTTTTGTATTGTTATTTTGCTTGTTGTTATACTGTTGTGTTTTCTTCTGAAACTATTTAGATCTCCACAAACATTGCAACAATTCCAGCCAAAAGCAGGACATTCCCTTATAGGTCTGATGGCAAAATAACCATTTACTTCTGTCTAAGGTGGTAAACTACTTCAGCTCCAGCTCTTCAAACACTTAAAACGCCACACAACAAAAAACTGTGCAAGACTCCTTGGGGCCTTATCACACAAACAGAACACTGCAATCATTAATTTAAGACATGGAATAACATTCTGTATCAATGACCCATGAATAATGGATCTGGTAACAACATACCACTTGTTATCCCGTTTTGGTAATGTTCTGCCAAACAGAAATCTGGGATCCCGCAATAAGACCTTTGTAGGACAATCATGATGCACATGATTAGTGTATTTTCAGCTGTGCACTAAATATATAATATAGAATTGACTGTTTATAATGAATTATGAGACATCCACTTTATCAGTAAACAGACACTCTAACTGTTACATTTGTGTTCCCTTTTTTATCTTGGCCTTCCCACCAGGATTTGACCATTTACAGCTATAATAATGATGAGACCATAGCTCATTTAAGTCTCAGAGGTAACTCATGACTATATAGAAGTTGCATAACCTGCGCAGTTTTGAGAAGACTAGGGGAAATCCTTAAAGAGTGGAATAACCAATAGATTACATGTTGAGAGATGTAGCAATGGATGTGGAATGAAGGTCTCATATGGAGGACAGAAGAGGATCAGCAAAACAAATTATAGGGTGCATCTAATCAACTATTTTGTTAAGGCTATGGAATACAACATTCTGAATGTTTCCTATCTTGATTTGTTTTTTTTTTAAATAATTTGTAAACTGTGCGTACCTTTAGGTGTGGAAAGGATGCTAGAGGGATACTTGAGTGAATGATGCTAATGTTGACTAAGTGAGAGAATTAATTGCAATTCAGTTCTAATACAGACTGTGATATGCCTTACTATGCGGACTAGGGATCTGAATTATAATAAGGCCGTATTTTTCAGCCTCTGTTAAAATATGGTGCCTTAAATCTGTTCAGTTTGATTCCTGATCTGGCTAAGTGCTCTTGCACATATTGGTTGTGGATAGAGAGGTTTGGCCATGGGGCATGGACTACGGCCAGGCTCCTTACCCAGCCCACTGTGGTTGACCAAATTCGATTATGCACAAGGGAGTGCTCTGCTGTGCAGTCTAATTTGAAGCCCTCACCTTCGTTTTTCTGGGAACTGCTGCTGTCTCTTACCCTGTGTCGTTCCTCCCCAGGAGAGACTGCTGACTGGACTTTGGGTTGCATAGGGGGAGCGGGACTGCGAGGACCAGAGGTATTAGCGCTTTGAGACCACGCGCACCTGGTGCCTCTTCCCGCCCCCTCCTCCTTCTACTTAGCGACGCCCATACTCGGGCACGCAGGACGCGCGCGGGCGGGCACCGGGCGAAGCCCGGGCCAAGGGCGGGCCTTTGTAGCCCGTTAGAGCCCGGGAGAGATCGGACCGGGCCACCCCCTAAGTCTGTGTCCAGCAGTCCCTGGTGTCCTTGAACCCTATTTCTATACCTTGATTGGGTCCTGTGAAGTAGGTGTTGATCAATATGGCAACAAGGGAGACAAGGAGCAAAGCGGCCACCCTGGTAACAGGTACTCTGGATAGTTTCCTTGTCAAGGCAAACACTGTAGTAAATAATGGTCTCACAGCCCTAGAAAAACAGATAGCAGAAGGGTTTGAAAGTTCGCAGCGGGTTTCTACAGGCTCATCCATGAATGCTAGATCCCCAGAACTGCTGGATGTTACCCATCTATCCCTTCTGGATAGCATCGACCAAACAATAGAGTCAGTGTTGCAGCAGCTGAGGACACCATCTAACTCACAAAGAGATCGAGACTCATTCCTTACCATCCAAGAGTCGACGTCTCCCCTAACATCTCATCCAGTTCTAATTCGGGAAGAGGGGAATGTCTCTACTGCATCACATGTAAGGGGTCTTCGGGAGGGTGCAGTTCTGAAAAGAAAAAGACCTAGGCAGTCAAAGGGTGCTATGAGGGCAAAAGTAGATTACGTCACGAAAACAACTTCTGCCGCGATCGTCACTGAAATGGTGAGCCCTTTACACACTGTCTACACCCATATGCCACCACACCCTGGCCCGTTCATTTTTGGAGAGGGACTCTCTAACAGCTCGGACCATATTATTCATTCTTTCACAAACATCCTAAAAAATCTGCTGGACCCCCTGCTGGTCAAACTCGACAGTATCGATACTAGACTCTTAGCCATAGAAAAATCAAGCCGGGGTAGGGTTGTCCAGCAAGGGTTGCGACCTAGCACTAATGGAGTAAATGGGACAAACAGTGGGATCCCCCTTCCATCTAGTGCTTCTACTGCTGTGATTGCAACTCAGCCCACTTCCTCTCTCACGGTGAATGTTCCCACAGTTACCCTACCTCAACCCGACCGCCTACCTCCACCCGACCCCTTACCTCTCCCAAGGCAACTCCCTCCGGTGCCTCTTGTCAGGAAGTCGAAGTTGCCTACTTCGACCACCACTATGAGGCAGGAAACATTACCCTAACCAATGGCTGACCGCCCTAACCGGATAAGTAATACTCAAACCGGCCAAAAGTAGTTAATCTGCCTCCAGAGGCGGCGGCCCACACTGTAATCCTGACTGGGGTACCTGAGCTCTCTAGCCATGTGGTGGAATCTTTTGACTCCTTACACAACAAAGTTATTAGCTGGCTGAATGTTCACAGGCCCCTACCTCCTAATTTGAGAGGAGAAGTACTGATGGTTAGGAGGGTCCCATGGGTTGGGTACACTGTTAAGAAAATAAGGGGAGATTGTATCCTTGTAAGCTTTAGGAACTCCCAGATTGTCCCCCACATATGCAACTGGCTCGGGAGTACAGGGAACACATCCATAGAACTGGTCCCGCTGTCGTTTTTTTATCCAAGTGGCGATGTTTCGCACTTGGGGGCAAACGACGGCTGGACTAGGGTGGGATTTGCTATTGATCGGTCAAGGTATAGGCACCCTCGTCATGACATTTTTGCATACAGCAATTATGTTCATGCCAATAGATATAGTTGCCTTGACCAGGTTGATTTACTTCCGATGGTGGCATGTACTGGGGAAAGTGAAGGGGTGGTTCCCCATAATCCTTTGCTGGGAACAGGACAGTCGCTACTGTTAATACCAACTACAGCCCTGTTACATCATTATCGGAGAGCGTAACTACCATTAGTACCCAGGGCTACCCCGCCAACCCATTGCTAAGATCATTTCATTATAACTTAACATCCAAAGATGCAACTGATCTGGGGGTCCCTGAGGGGCAAGTCTTACCGGATAGGCCTCCATCACGATCCACAGATAACGTTGGTGAGAGGGGGGGGAAAGGCACCTAAGTCAGGCTCGGGAATTATAAAGGTCCTTTCCTGGAATGTTGCAGGCATTGCCAATAAATTAGATTCTAATGACTGGGGCTCCCTAGTAGACAGTAATGATATCTGTCTCTTTCAGGAGACTTGGGCTAGGGAATTCTATCCCAGGGTGGGTTATGCAACTTTCTATATCCATGCTAGGTGGAGTGGTAGAGGGAGGCCTTCCGGTGGACTCGTTGTCTGGGTGGCCAGTCACATTGGCTGTAGAACGGAGACAATACCAACCTTCTTGGAGGACATTCAATGTGTTCTTCTTAAATGCCACACGCCTTTAATTTGGCGATTGTCAATGTGTACTCGCGCCCAGTCAGTGTGTCCATAATCATCCTTCCTACATGATCTATCCTCATTTCTGGGGCAACTACCCGTCGATTGTAAGATACTGATGGGCGGAGACTTCAACTGCCACTTTGAACCACTGAAAGGTTTGAAGGAGGGTGCCCTAACTGCTGAGGATGACTATTGGGGGATTCCCCCCTGCCA
Source organism: Lissotriton vulgaris (assembly GCF_964263255.1). Lineage (NCBI taxonomy): Eukaryota > Metazoa > Chordata > Amphibia > Caudata > Salamandridae > Lissotriton > Lissotriton vulgaris. The sequence continues at coordinate 797,519,121 of NC_141687.1, forward strand.
ATCCCTTAACCCAAAATCATGGTCCCCTTTAGAGGTGCAGATTATATCCCTAACTTTGAATTATGCCCTGAGGGCCTGCAATGGGCGCACTCCATCCGACACCCCTTCGTTGTGTACCTTCATTAGGAAGGACCACGAGGCGCGCTTGGACTACATTTTTGTAGATACAGGCATGTGGTCGAGGGTTTTGGATTTCAGGGTAATTGAAAGATTAGACAGTGACCATAATGCCCTCTGCTTAGACATGGTACACCCTGTGCCTGAAGAAGGGACCCCACCTACAGACCCAAGTGAAGACACAGGGAACTTAGTTCTATCCAATAATAGACGGAGGGTAAGATGGGGGAAATTGGTAAGTTCAACAGAGTGCATCACAAAAATTTATGATTTGGCACTCCCAAAGCTAGTTGAAATGGACAAACTAATTAACAAGCCAAGAGCCACCAATTTTAATGAGAAACTAGCCCAAATCCATGCAGATTTAGTGGGAAGTTTAGGAGAGGTTTTTTACCCTGAGGTGATGACTAGGAAGAAGAGGACACTAACCTCAGCTTGGTACAATTCCACATGTAAAAAGATAAAAACCGTGCTGATTTTTATGATAAAGTCTGGTACTAATAAGGACAAGGTAGTTGAGTTGAGACGCAAATATAGGGAAGCCATCACCCAGGCAAAGTCAGAATGGGATTGGGATAGATGGCAGGACCTATCTCTGGCACTGGAAACCAGGGATTCAAGAAAATTCTGGTCTCTAGTCCATACAGGTACAGGCGAGCCGAAATCAGCTGTGGAGCCAAATATCGCTGCCTCAGTATGGGAATCTCACTTTAGTAAATTGTACCAAAACAATCCCGTAATTGCCAATGAGGCAGCCCTCGACACCTCCTCTGAGTCCGCAGAAAAATTAGAATTCACACTGGGTGAGGTAGTAAATGCTATGGAGAGATTGGCGTTGGGGAAGGCCACAGGTCTCGACAAACTCCTCGGAGATTTGTTTAGATACCATCCAGAGATCTGGGGTCCTTAGTTCCTAATTATATTCAGCTCTATTTTGAGAGGGATGGAGATCCACTGTACTTGGCTGGGGGCAGAGATAGCACCCATTTTTAAAAAGCGCTCTCCTCTGCTCCCAGCCAACTACAGGCCGATCAGCCTTATAGACGTACCCCAAAAACGTTTTGCCCGCCTTCTCCTGGACCATCTCCTTGGCTGGATGGAGGATAATGCGATCCTTAGTCCTCTCCAGGCGGGCTTCAGGAAAAACACGTCCACCATGGACCAGATTTTCCGCCTCGTCCTTCTTTACTGGAAAACAGTGGGAATCGAGGGGGGGAGTCTGTACATGGTGTTTGTGGACCTGAAGTCCACATTTGATTTGGTACCCGCAGGAAATTATGGGCGGTTCTCAAGGAGCTAGGTGTTCCTTCACAATTGCTACAGGCAATAATCAGGCTCCATGATGGCAATTTTGCCCAGGTCAGGTGTGGGAGGGATGGAGCGTTGTCTTCTAGGTTTCCAGTTCTCAGGGGGGTAAGACAGGGTTGGGTCCTTGCGCCGACCCTGTTTTGCATCTTTGTTAACAGTGTCATATCCCATCTTGACAATGTCAGGGACAATGATGCACCTAGGCTGGCAGGCAGGAGGGTTCCGGCAATTATGTTTGCCGATGATACCCTCCTGCTTTCCAAATCCCCGATGGGGATCCAACGGATACTGGATGGGTTTGGGGATTTCTGCAGGGCGCATGGCCTGGATATCAACGCAGAAAAAACCAAATTCATTGTATTCAATCCCTCCACAACAACCAGGCCCAATCCAACCCTGGGATCTGAAAGGCTGGAAAGGGTTAGAACGTTTCAGTATTTGGGGGTAACTTTACATGAAAATCTATTGTGGGGTCCACAGATAGCAAGATCCCGTTTAAAGTTATCCCAAATGGTGGGGCAATTTTGAGGGTTTCGAACTCATCAACCTTCAAACCTGTCAGTCCAGCCTTGGAGATGTACAAATCCCAAGCCAGAGCAGCCTCTTCCTATGGTGGTGAGATATGGGGCCACAAAGCTGGGACAGAACTTGTCAAGGTGGAAAACATCTTCCTTAGACGCTTGTTGGCCCTTCCCCAAGGCACACCTTTGTTACCTCTGAGATTAGATCTGGGGCTCCCGTCAATAGGGGATGAATTGGCACTAAAACCATTGAGGTTCTGGCACAGGCTCTGGTCCACTGGCGAACTTTCCCACTACAGGCAAGATCTCAAGCATGTCTTGAACCTCAACCATTGGAACAGAATTCCATGGGTGGCATATGTCAAACGAGAATTCTACCGCTTGGGACTGCCTGAACTGTGGGACGATCCTGAAAGAGGTTGTCTAGGGGTGCCACGCAAAATGCTTACAAAGATTTTCAAGGATAAAAGCCTAATCTCGCTTGTCTGTGCGCTAAAAGTAGGCACCCTAACTGAACAATTTTTGGCCACCAAAAATTCTTTTTATTTTGAAGGTTTTATGGACATCATATTTCCCATTTTTGCAAGGAAACTTTTCATTCAATGGAGGTTTGGCACGCTCCCCCTTAAAGCTTTTACTAGTAAATGGACAATTCTGGATGATAAAATCTGTCCTGGGTGTAGTGAGAATGAGGAGGATGAACTACACGTGTTGTTTTTCTGCCCTGCCTACAATAGACCGAGGAAATTCTGGCTAGCGCCACTATGTAGGAATCTGGGCATCAAAAACTATTTACAATCATACAGAATCTTGAAGACAAGTACCCTGCAGTATATAGTTTTTGCAGTTGCCAAGTACTTAATGGCCACATGGGGAAAAGTATTGAAAGGTTAATTTCCTACTAAACGTGTAATGAATTGTAATGAAATGTAGCTAACTGTGTCCTCACTGCCTTAGACCTTCCAGGAAACTGAATTAATTTGTTTGTTGCTCCTTGCCTTGTTTTTACTGTATGTTTTATTTGTTTTAAATGTTCTTTTAATGAATCTATTATGGTCTCAAATGGCCGAAATAAAGAATGTTTGGATTGGATTGGATTATGCACAGCCTGTGGCTATGTGCAGTGTGGGTTAACTACAGGATCTGACCTATTGCAAGACCCTGCACTCAACCCATACTACACACAGCCTGCTGCCCTGTGCACATGGGATGACATCAGTCAAACCCTGCTCTCAACAATCATGTGATCAGTTAACCCTTACTGTACGCAGCCTTTGACCATGTTCAGTGAGGTTTTGATTAAGCATGGGCGGAAAATCCGTTTTGCTCGCGGATTTTGCGGATTTTCGGTAAATTCGCAATCCGCGAGATTCGCGAATCTCCCGCAAAATCCGCAAATCCGCGAGCAGCGGATTTTGCTCGCACTGTTCGCGTGAGTTCGCGGCTTCCCAGTACAACTTTGCGCCCCGCGAATAAGTGCAAAATTGCAGAAATACGATCTTAGCAAAACTGAAACTACTTACCAGGTTCAAAAGTTCAGGCTCATCATTAGTAGCCATTTCCTGTAGTGCTTCCTGAGGGGCCCCTCCAGAGTTCAGTTGCCAGTTGCAACTATTATGTGACCCTGCTCTGAACCTCAGAGTAGTTACACATATGCCACAAAGGTCCTGAATTACAGCTAAGGGAGACAAGCAGGAGCCAGGCTGGAAGTTCAAATCCATTAATCAGCCCCTAATTCATTATTGTCAGTTGGGGCAGGGCAGGTGTTGTAACTAATTTTGCAACAATGAAAGCACTTAGCAAGTGCAAAAGATCACTAATCAGGAAGCACTAAGGAAGCAGGTGCCAGCTAAAAAAATATTCTGTGACACATTAATCAGCCCCAAATTAATTCAGGTCACTTGAGGCAGGGAAGGTGTGCTTGCGTTGCCACAATAATGTACACTGACTGGACAACCAGAGGGTGCTGTGATGAAACAGAGGGTGGCATGGGTGGGCCAGAGGGTGGCATGAGTAGTCAGAGAGTGGCAGTGGTGACAGAGAGTGGCAGTGATGAAGAAGAGTGTCCCAAACAGGCTGGACACGTAGAAACAACAAGTTCGCGAAACTTGCGACCCGACAGGTAAGTTCGCAATTTGCGACATTGTACAAAACGCTCGCGAACTGGCAGAAACCCGCGCAAACACACAAAAAAAAAATCCGCAAATTCGCGAGAATTCGCGGATTTTGCGGATTGCGAGTTCGCAAATCCGCAAAATTCGCGAACGCGAGATTCGCAAAATTCGCCCATGCTTAGTTTTGATGCAGGTCTAGATTTGTAGGTACTTTGGTCATGTGCAACAGGGTTTAAACATAGAGCTTCTAGGCATATTCCACAGAATCTGTTGTGCAGCAAGCCATTGAAACATGTAAGAAATATAAGATACAACAAGGAAACTCTCAGGCAGATACAGCAACCCAGAAAGACCTGTTAAAGACGCAGCTGGGAAAACATTCATGGTAACGAACGTCAACAATGAGGATGGGTGGAGAACTTTGAAGAACTGCTGAACAAGCCCATGCCACATTCTCCACCAGACATACAGCCAGCTGACAGGAACTTGCCAATCGACTTCAGCAGACCAACCAAGGAAGAAATATGGCACGCCATAAACCATCTGAGAAATGGGAAGACAGCAGGACCTGACAACATTCCTTCAGATGCACTGAAGGCAGACATTTAAACATTAGTAGACATACTCTACACCATGTTTGGAAGAATTTAGGAAGAGAAAAAGGTACCACCAACTGGAAGGAGGGGTATCTGAACAAGAACCCCAAGAAAGGCGACCTAAGTAACTGCACAAACTATCGAGGGACAACTCTCCTATTAACCCTAGGTAATGTTCAACAAACTGAAGAGAATGAAGGAAACTTCTGCAAACATAGATCTTGCACAAACCAGGTTGCAACAGTGTGCATCATCGAGAAGTTGATGGAATAGAACTTCCTACTCTATATCAACTTCATCGACCATGAGAAGGCATTCAACAGCATTAACAGAAAAATCCCCTGGAAACTCCTCTACCACTACATAGTGCCAGATAAATTCATAAGAATCATCTGAAACTCTTATGAGTGAATGACCTGCAAGATAGTCCATGGACAACAACTAACGGAAGTGTTTGAAGGAAGGATCGGAGTGCACTAGGCTTGTTTGCTCTCACCATTTTTCTTCCTGTGGGCCCAGGACTGGATCATGAAGACATCCACAGAAAGGAGAATAAATGTAATCCAGTGGACACCTTGGATGCAGTTCTAGAACTTGGACATTGCCGGTGACCTGCCCTTACTCTCCCATACCCATATGCAGATGCATGAAAAGACCGACAATGTGGCAGCCACATCAGCACTACCTGGCCTCAACATCTACAGAGGAAAAACCAAGATCTGGAAGGCTAACATGGCCAGCACAACTGCAGTCACTCTCCCAGGCAATGCACTGGAAGAGGTGGAGGCCTTCATCTTCCTGGACAGTGTCATAGACAAGCAGGGCAGCAGAGACGCCGATGTCAAGGCAAAAAGTTGTAAAGTAAGGGCTGCCTTCATGCAGCTAAAGAAGATATGGAGCTCCAAGGACCAAACCCTGCAGACCAAGATCAGACTGTTTAACACCAACATAAAATCTGTCCTTCTGTATGGAGCAGAAGCTTGTAGGACTTTAGTGACCACTACCAACAAAGTCCAGAAGTTCACCATCACCTGTCTGAGTAAAATCCTTGAAATCCATTGGCCAAACACTATCAGCAACAACAGCCTATGGCAGCAGACTTCCCAACTCTCTGCTCATGAAGAAATCATGAAAAGGCGCTGGGGCTGGGTAGGTCCCAACCTCTGCAGGCCTACATAAAGCACCACCAGGCAAGCCTTCCCCTGGAACCCTTAAGGGAAAAAGGAAGGCCAAGAAACACCTGGCGTCGAGGAGTCAAGGCTGAATGCAAGGAGATGAGTCACACTTGGAGTCAGATTGAAAGAAAAGCTCAGGACAGAGATGGCTGGAGAGTCCTGGTTGATGACCCATACCCCAGGAAGGGTTGTAATTGAGTAAATATTTAAACACCATACTGAGTCTGAGCTTTGGAGTGATGCACACTTGTTAAAGAATTGCTCCTAATGGTTTTGTGCTTTTTACTATAGAAACCCGAATTTCTAGTGCGTCTTTGTGAAGTGCTGAGTCCCCTTGTCACCAGCACCTCAGCTCTCTCCCTCCCTCTCTCCCTCCCTCTCTCTCTCTCTCTCTCTCTCTCTCTCTCTCTCTCTCTCTCTCTCTCTCTCTCTCTCTCTCTCTCTCTCTCACTCTTTTCCCTGAGGTAGCTTTATCTTCAGGGATGTTATTCCTCACCTTTTGAGTGTCCTGTTTTAGGTACAGAGGTGAATTCATGTCACTCCTGAAAACCCGCAGCCATTCTCAAGTTCTGAAAGAGTGCCCAAAGTCATTACATAATAAACAAAAGCAACAAGTAATGGATACATTTAAATAAGTAATTTTGTTCTTTTTAATACTGGTTCGTGGACCTGGACGCAAAGATCTGCACACCTCAGAAAGGAAGTCTCTGGGACTTATTCTGTTAAACTTATTATTGGAGTCCACGAACCTTTTAATTTACCGCCAGCACTTTAATCTTCCCTCCCCCATTCGCACTACCTCAGTTGTTAAAAGACAGTAAAAAGCAATAAAAATACATATTTATTTATATTGCTTTTTACTGTCTTTTAACATACCCAATGTCTATCAATTTTCCTCTTTTTTAATTCTCCTTTCCTCTGTCAAAATATATGTACTTTTATGATATTTATATCGAATAAAGTATTACAAACGAAACTAAACTATCAAACCACTTTAATGACCCTCTCCCCTCCAAATTCCTCAAGGAAACTACACACCTCCTGCTGATAACCCTATGGACCAGAAGTATCAATGCCTCTCTTACGCAAGGCACTGTGACTGACTGTCTAAAAATTGGACAAGTCACACCTATCCTTAAAAAGTCAGACATGGATCCCAACAATTTCACCTCCTTTTTGAGCACCCCAACCTTAGCCAAGCTCCTGGAAAAATGTGTCAAATGTGTTCATAAACAACTCTGCATTCACATTTTGGAGCACCAACTCCTCGACCACTGTCAATCGGGTTTCAGACCAGGTCACAGTACTGAAACTGCCTTGGTACACATTGTCTGTGATGTTTTACGCTTTCTCAATTATATTTAATCCTGTCTTTTAATCCTTCTTGACCTATTAGGTTGACACAGTCAAATATGAAACTCTCCTGAACCTCTTAGAACTTAGGATGTATCTCCCTGGTGCTGTCTTAAAATGGTTCTGCTCATTCCTACAAAACAGATGTCAACGAGTCCTAATCAATCATAACTTATCCGATCAGACGCTGGTCACTATTGCATTCCCCAAGGTTCTCCACATTTTCCCACACTATTTAATCTTTACATGGAACCCCTGACTGAAATACTCAAACACTCTAACATCTCCTACCATATGTATGCCAATGATACACAATTGTACATGAAGATTACCTACCCTGATAACATCAACACTCTCAATAACATCCTGAACAAAACGCAACACTGGTTAACTCTTACCCACTTCAAACTGAATGCTCTCAAAACTGAATTCTTTGATTCAGCAAAATCCCTAGGAATAATACTATACAACAATCTCTCCATGTTGAATCATAACAGCTCCAAACCAGAGGGGCCAATTTCCATCTCCACATTTTAAGAAAACTAAAGTATTTACTGCTCAATGCAGATCTCAAGATGGCGGGTCAGGCTGTTGCGATTTCCCTCGTTGGGCTACTAAGACTAAAACTAGCGCCAATGAGGGCTACCCTCAACGCGGCTCCACGGCTCATCACAGGCATAAAGAAAAATGATCACATCACCCAGGCCCTCCACTTGTCAAACTGTCTACCCTTCGAATCTAGGAACCACCTAAAAATAGCATGCATGGCGTACGAATCCATCTACCACTACCTGGCTCAGAAACTGGTTCTATCTGGAGAGTACAGAGCTTCTCGATGTACATGGTCCCTACTACTGAAACCCCACACATCTCACTAAAAGAAACCTTAGACGAGAACTTTCTCTGGAATTGCCACAAAAATTTGGAACTCTCTTCCCCGAGAGATCAGGTCCATACCTTCATTCGCTCTTTTAAAAAAACAAAGTAAAAATAAGACTACTGAATATTCTCCTTCCTGTCTGATGCAACTATCCATGTCAATTTGTATTATTGCTGGTGTTCTCACTACGTCTCTTTGAATTATCTTTTCATGCTGTATTTTTCTTCCCCCTTTGTTTAGCATTCGGGCTCCCCCCTATGATTCGATATTTTGCTCTTTGTATAACGGATGCTATTTGTTATATATTTATAGTCTTTGTTCATGATTTTCAAACTTCCTACATAAATAAAATAAAGAAAGAAGAAAATGCCTCTGATGATTGTTTTTGTGTAGGAAGGTGTCCCTTCCTGCACATAAACAATCCTGCCTTCAACGCAGGCACACTTGCAAAATGGTGTAAGGATGCCTACATTGGCATTGGTGCTCCAGCGCAGGCAGAGAGCAGGAATGCGCCATAAAATGTTAAATACAGTGCATTCCTACCCTCTTCCTTTCATGCAGCACAGCAAGGTGGCTTGCTGCATTGCTTTGTGTGAAATACTTATAGATATGGGCCCGTATATTTTCTCACTGTTGAAAAGATAATTTGAAGAATATTTAGAAATTACTTAGCAACACTCATTTTGTTTTGTTTGAATCTGTTTATTGGTTTTGATTTCGATTGTGTAAGTTGATGACAAGTCATACAGATAACAAGATATGCTGCAGTTATAGAGACAGTGGTGTGCAGCTCGTGTCGTATCGAAGTGACGGGGTGGACAAAACTAAAACAAAACAAATAAAAAATAAATGTACCTGAATCCAGCCGCAAAGCCACATTGCCGCTCTTATGGCTCCACTGCAGGCACATGCTCCCAGACTGCCCTGCAGCCAATCCTGATGCTGCTCTCACAGAATGGGAGCAACGTCAGAATTGGCCTGAGTGCCCTCGATTTGTGCTCCCAGTCTGCTGTCTCCAACCCAGCAAAGCAGTTGGATTGGAGACAGCTTCAGTGTGCATGATGGTTTGGCCGGCCTGAGACGGCAGCCAAACCATCATGTGTACTGACAACAGTGCCCACCACTCCCCCTCAGTGCCTGTCATCCCCTGGGCCAACCGCCAAGACTCCATGGTAGGAGAAAAATAAAACGATAATAAACATGGTTAATTATCATTTTATATTTCGAATTTTGCAGCTGCTGGCAGGGGGCAATGCTCCTCTGCCATAGCAAAGGAGCCATCGATGGTGGTGTGCCCAAAAAGCTGAGCTCCATGGCAAATTACAGATGGTTTTTCCCACTGTAGGGCAGTATTGAGAGAATGTTGAGCATACAAAAGCATACAACAGTCAGCCAGGCTGCACACCACATGTAGGATAGAAGATACAATAAGAACATAGTGACCCGTAAAGGGGGTCAACAATTACTTAGCAACACTCATCCCCTTCACATCTGATTGACTCCACAGAAACATGTGAACGGAATAATAAAATCTGTGCCGTAATCAATTAAGCTACTTTTTATGTTACGTGTAATGCTTCAAACGACAAGCATCAAGAGGCGTTCAGCCCAAGGAGTGTGTTACTCATGCAGTCATAATAGCTCACTCCCTCAGCTCTCACTCCCTCACTTACTCCATAACTCCCTCACTTACTCCCTCACTCCAGCTGTAACACTCTCTTTTGTTAACTCTCACGTCCTCCCTTAATCCCTTTCTCACTCTCTCGCTAGCAAAATTCCTCACTTACTCCCTCACTCACTCACCCAATGACTTCCTCATTGCATTTCTCACTCATTCCCTCACTTTCTTATAAGAAGAGCAGTTTGGGCAGATTTTGTTTTTACTTAACTAGGAATCGGAACTACTTCCTTAGATTTCTTCAATAATTTGAAGCCAATTGGGTACAGATATGTGCAATTAAAATTACCTTCTACAGCTATCAAATGCTGAAGTTCTAATGTCAATTTTAGCAAACTGACATTGAGTAAATAACATGTACATACCAGAATTTTTTTATACTCAGTGTTTTGTTTTCTACTTCTATTGTTGGACTGTCAAAAGGATTTGAATCCTGTGTTATAAACAAAACATAAGCTGCTTCAGATGTTTGCTAAACAGTACAGTGCTGTATCAAAATACGAGCAAATGAACTTACCCTTCAAAAATAAACAATTATCTGTCTCTGCGGCCGCAATATTAGCATAGATGTAGCATTCACTTAATTGTATGTAGTCAGTTTAGAGTTGTCATCCTGTAGAGTTGGTCATTTAAAGATAATTTATAGTTCAGAGTTGCGTTATTTTGCCATTTAGAAACTGATTGTTTCTAATGTAAGGTTAGTATTATTCTAGGATGCTTAAACCATAACATTATCATAATATTTATAGGCTTTTTTAAAATTCGGCTTCAAACTGTCCCGGCTCTTTAATGCATGAATGAGCCTGGCAGAAGATAATAGCAAAGTAACACATTTAAAGGACACTTAGTAGCATTTCATTAATAAGGCAATTTATTTCTTAGATTATTTCTCAAGACTTCCTTTCTTTAACCTCATGGAAAGGCAAATTTACATGATGTACAATTGATGCTTCCTCTTGCATATTAACAGTTGTCCTGGCACATTCTTTGAAAAAGAACACTGATAGTAAAGGTACAATATGCCTCCCTGTAGAATACTTAGGCCTAAACTACCATAATCTTTCTGCTCAAACAACAGGAAATCTAATTCGCAGCTCAATAAACCTGTTGGAAACATGGATTTTGTAACATTAAAGCGAAAACTTTAAAATGCCAAAGCCTAGACTTTGCTTCCTACAAAGCTTTTGATCTAAGGAACAAGGGTTGTGCTAAAAGGCAATTTTCTTGTTCCTCATGACTAGGTTATGACTGGAGTCATCGCAGTAATTTTGGTCATTCCGCCTTGCTTTTTGATGCAGAATTACTGATAATAATATGATTTCGCCCGCTCACATATTTAAGGGTAATTTGGAGGAAAAAATGCTACCACAAAAGCACATTTCCCCGCTTGCACTGCTTTTCGCGTTCTGTTGCATTTTGTTCTATTTTCTCCGTTCAAAATCAATCCTTGGATCCATGTTGGATGCAAGGATGCATTTTGAGCTATGAAACTAGCACTAAATGGTTGGAGTAACATAGGGGAAAATAAATACACAAAATCATACACCAAGCGCATATTTAGCGAGCACAAGCAGCTACATTTATTCAAATTTCTTAACTCCGAATGCAATTTGCGCATCCACTTTGAACGTGAAAGGGCCTTTTTGCATTAAGAAAATAGCGCTAAATGCAGAACTACTATTCTCGTGCAATTCTGTGTAATCTCCTGGAATATTTAGGTAATTACATGTGGTTATGCCCAAAGCGACGCCGACCCCCCCCCCCCCCCCCCCCCCCCCACTTCTTGTGACGACAGAATAAGGCCCTCAACATGAGGGGTGCCCTAATTTGGGTATGGCATAGCAGGAGGGGAGCTACTATACCACAGGGTGTGGATTTTGTGCCCTAAGGGTTTGACTGTCCCTTTTCTGAGTTCTGAAGATCAGAACGGGGGGATTGCCTGGTAATTCCTCATACTGTTTTTTACCATTTCCATGCTGAAAAATACTGCATCATTTTTTTAAACATCACATGGTAAAATATGAATTGGAAATATAGTGGATGAGTGCTGTTGCTACTACAGCACTCTGAATCGGAAAGCAGAGTCCATTGAGCGCCAACACACAAGGACAGGAATTCATGTATCTGATAGATACCTGCCCTTTTTATGCCATATGGCAAGCCCAGCAGGAAGGCCTGCGGCGATGTCCTATGGAAAAATCTTGTAAATAAAGCCTCTGAGTTCAGTATATACCATGTGTGCCATTTGTGTATGATTCCGGGTTCCTGTCCTCTTAATGGGGATAATGCAGCAGCAAAATGTGTATTCCTACTTTCCAATCTGCAAACACTCCCACACGAATACCACGTGCGCTTGCCTGGCAAAACCCTGCATGAAGAATCCATGAGTAGAAGTGGGCATGTCTGGAAATCCTGATTCAGGCGCACACTCCGGTTTGCCCTAAATTGATATTTGAGTTGGAAGCGTAAGGGGGTCCTATGTACCATGCAAATATATACAATCTGATTAGAGGCGGAGTGTGAATGTGTCTATTTCACCTGAATTATTACATGCTTTGTTTCATAACTTTTCAAAATGTAATTATTCCTAAAATTGCAATTAAAAGCAGTGCATATTAAGGGAAGTTAATATGACAGTAAAATATATAATTAGATAGTCCTGGAACATCAGAGCAACAGTAATTACTTTATGGCTTTGCGCAGGGCGGGCGTAAATGCAGAACTGGAATTCAGTACATTAAACCAGGGATGGTGCTATGTGCATAAGTGACAAAGGGATCTTCGCAGAAGCGCTTGAATTTCAAGCATGCTGTAGGAAGCAATGCTGATTCTTGCATGTAAATTGATATTGCTATGGTCGTGGTGAATAGTTTCAAAGATTTTGACACCCTGTAAAATATTTAGTCATATATATATATATATATATATATATATATATATATATATATATATATATATATATATATATATATATATATATATATATATATATATATATGTATGTTTATTTATGTATGTACATGTGGTATATGATAGACAAGCAGACATACATACAGATAGAGATAAATAGAAAGATATATAGATAGATATATAGATAGATAGATAGATAGATAGATAGATAGATAGACAGACAGACAGACAGACAGACAGATAGATAGATAGATAGATAGATAGATAGATAGATAGATAGATAGATAGATAGATAGATAGATAGATAGATTTGAATTTTTAGACTTGACAACGAAATATACAATAAATGATATGAAAGATTTCACTGTGGTGTAACTGTGTTTATGCACAATAATTGTCATGCAAGAAGAGCAGTAAGTAATAATGTGGCATTTAATGATAGGATCATGAACCTGCCAGATACTAGCGCCTGCCTTACACTGCTTACATTTCCCTGCTGGAGAGCACAAAGATGTCCATCTGGGAGTTATTAACATATCCTCGTCAATTCAGTTCAGACTTTAACATAATCCATATTTGTTGGAGAAAATCCAACACCAGCCAGAGAACAGCAGTCACGTGACACAATGTCACATTTCAAGCAGCACACAGAAAGCATGCTTGGCCAGCTAAGCAATTCAGAAATGCAAATTACCAAAACAGTTTTCTGGCTAGATAAAAAAAGATAAATCCCTTTTGACATGACATCTTCTGCATGCCGAACATTAAATTTAGACAAGGACAGAATGTTAGTGAAGGAAAATAAGAGCCACTATAAAATTGTTTATAAGGGTATATCTTTGAAGTGCACTACCATTGATATTAAACAGATATAATAAATACATTGCAATTTATTGTATATTTTATATATATCTATATATATATTGACTGAAAAAAACATAGGTTTCACATTTATTGTAGTTATGAATTAGCATTTAAAAAACCTTTGAACTTCACTGAAAAAACCATAGGTTTCACACCAGTTATAGTTAGCTGAACATTTTACTCATACAAAACCAATGAAATTCCCACGTTATAGTTAGTTGGACTCACTATAACTCGCGCGCCCGCAATCCACTGCTGATGATGTCACATATTACATCATTCATGACATAGTCAGTGACATCACTGATGACATCACTGATGACATCTCAAATGACATCACTGATGACATCACTGATGACATCATCCAGTGTCTGTGTGTTTCTGTAAAGTTCTATACATCATTTGTGTTACTGTAAAGTTTAAATATGTTTTACATATTCAAGAATGAGTGGGTGTATAAGTGTCTGGATGAAGGATTTAGTTGGTGCGTGACTGAATGTATGAGTGAGTGATTAAATGTGTCTTACTGAATGCATGGGTTAGTGACTAAACTGTCTGCATGTGTGCATCATTATGTCTGTTGTGTAAGGTGCTGCATGTGTTGATTAGTAGCTATTTGAGTGGCTATATGGGTTATTGATTGGTTGCCCAAGTATTTGTATGTGAGGGTGAGTGTGTGTGGGAGTGGCTGGGAGTTGTGTGACTCTGTGCATAGATGTGTGAGCAGTTGATTCACTTGGTGTATGGGTTCAAGAGTGCATGTGGAAATAGCTGTATGGACGGTTGACTGTGTGTATGGATGTGTTGGTGAGTGAATGGATATCTCAGTGCTGCATGTCCAAGTAAGTACATATGTAAAATGCAGTGCATGTGAGAGTTGGCATATATCAATGACTATACATGAGAGTCTGTGATTGCGTAAGTGACTGTATGGATCAATGTGTACTTGTATTAGTGATTGTAAAAGAGAGTAAGTATGTCTTAGTATATGTTTGAATAAGTAAGGTTATGTGTTTATAACTGTATAGATGAGGAAATGGGAGTGTGATTGATTCTTTGCATTATTAACTAGGTTTGTGAGTAACTCCATGGATGAGTGTCAGTGTGTCAGTGTCTGTATAGGTGTATGAGTGCATATGATAGTGTTGTATTGATGAGTGACTGTATGTATGAGTGATTGTATGGGTGAATGAGTGGATGTGTGTGTAGACTTAGGAATCAGTGAGTGTGTATGTAGTAACTAGTATTGGTGTGTCAATGGTTTCAGGAATGGTAGTCTGTATTCAACACTGGATGTATCAAAGGTTAGATTAGAGTGTGAGGAGGTGCATTATATTATCACATAGATGATGTAATCAGTGATGTAATCAGTGATGTCATTTGAGATGTCACCAGTGATGTCATCAGTGATGTCACTGACCATGTCACGAATGATCTAATATGTGACATCATCAGCAGTGGATTGCAGGCGCACGAGTTATAGTGAGTCCAACTAACTATAAGGTGGGAATTTCAATGGTTTTGTATGAGTAAAATGTTCAGCTAACTATAACTGGTGTGAAACCTATGTTTTTTTCAGTGAATTTCAAAGGTTTTTTAAATGCTAATTCCTAACTATAACAAATGTGAAACCTATATTTTTTTCAGTGAATTTCAAAGGTTTTTTAAATGCTAATTCCTAACTAGAACGATTGTGAAACCTCTGGTTTTTTCACTGAATTTCAAAGGTTTTTTAAAAGCTAATTCCTTTCTATATCGAGTTTGTAACCTACGATTTTTAGTGTTTTTTTTTATTTGCTGTTTTGTGTAAGTATTAATTATTATTAATTAATTTTTTAAAATATTTTTTTCAATGTATTTTTCTTTTTTTATCATTTTTTCCTGGTGCGCTCAGGGTGCATGCACCGGTGAGCTTACCTGTATCATTTTGCCTTGGAGCGCTCCGGTAAGCTCTCCCGAGAGCGCAGTGAGAGCGCTATTTCTGCGTTCGTAAAAAAAAAATATGTTTGAAAACTAAATAATAATGCAAGACAATCAGTACTAGACTTATAAAAGTAGTATTTTTGATTTTCAGAATAGATATGATTTTGCATTTCCGTAAAGCTATCAAAACGTCACTTAGACGCGCCGCGTAAGCGCCCACGGAAGCGGCCACGTTTGTGCCGCGTAAGCGCCCCCGGAAGCGCCTACGTTCGCTTCGCGTAAGCGACCCCGGAAGTGCTCCGGTGCACGCAGCGTAAGCGCGTCAAGTCATGTGACCTTAAATTAACACTTTTCATTGGTTGCTAACAGTTTTTTTTTCAAAGAATGAAAAACACACCCATTTCCTTCACTTCTTCTTTCACTTTTGTGACTGAAAGACCTGTTTTTTGCTGCTCATCATTTTTGGAATTATAATGGCTGCTAGATCCTCCAGTAGCTATGATGACTTGAATGAGTTTATAGATGAAGAGGTTCCTCAGCGCAAGGTAAAGGAACACTTCATTTGGAAGTTTTTCTCAATACCAAAAGATCACAAAAAAGTAAATACTCCAAAGGTGGAGTGCCGAATTTGTAATACTATCCTGTCACGGGGTGACCCTAACAGGAAATACTCTTTTGGTAATTCAACCATGATTCGGCACGTTGAGAGGAGGCACCCCCAGAACTATGCCCGGGAGAGTGTCAGGGCTCTGACACGAGATGCTCCAAGGGATGGTGCTTCTACTTCGACTGGAGGAGCAACTGCATCATCGGTGAGGAGGCGACCAGAACAACTGATTCCAAACATTCAGCCAGTTTTCGACGGAATCACAATCAAATGCAAAGATTATGATGAATTACTTTGTTATGGTGAACAAAGTATTATGAACATTGTCTGAACCAGAGAAAATCACTGCTGCCGTCCCCAGCCCTAATTTTGATTCTTTTTTTTGTTGCTCCTGTTGAGCAGTTTTTCATTCCCTGTTTTTGTTTTTGTTGAGAAAAAAACAAAAAAAGAAGAAAAAAAAGTTCTTTTTAGAACTACCTCCAATTCTCAAAAAAGAGCTATATTCTTAAAAAAATCAAAAAGAGTAACTGAAGCGGAGTGCAGTGAGAGAGGAGAGGAAAATGAGTGAGAAAGCAAAGAAAGGGACAAGAGGGGAAGGGAAGTGAAGTAGGGGGACTGAAAGAAGGTGAGTGTGGGAGGTGAGTGAAGAGAAGGAGAGTGAACATGGGGAATGAGGATAAGTGAAGAAAATGTAGTAAAGGAACGGGGTTTGGAAGGGTAAGAAAAGAGCAGTGATGTTTAGGAAAGAGTGGAGATACAGACTGGATAAAGGCAAGTGAGTTTGAGACAAGGTGAGTAAGGGAGTGAAGAGACAGAGAAAGTGAAAGAAAAAGTGAGAGTAGAAGACTGAGTGAGGGAGGAAAGAAACATAAGTGAGGCGGTGTTATAGGGAGTGAGCGTGATAGAAGAGGAGTGCCAGACTAAGGGGTCAGAGAGAATGAAGCAAACAGAGAGAGAAAGAGGGAAGGGGAGTATAGAACTAAGAGGACAGAGGGAGTAAGAGAAGGAATTAGTGAAGTAGAGTAAGGAGAGTAAGGGAAGGGAAAACAGTGAAGGAGTAAAGGAAGGGAAGTCAGAGGAAAGAAAGTAAAGGAGAAAGTCTCAAAGAAGGTGAGTGTGGAAGTATGGCTCAGTTATAGGGAGTGAGCGTGATAGAATAGAAATGAGAGAATAAGAGGATGGAGAGAATGGGAATAACAGAGAGAGAGAGTGAGAAAAGGGGAGTGAGTAAGTTAGAAGACAGAGGGATTGAGAGAAGGAGTTACTGAAGTGGAGTAAGGGGAGTAAGGGAAGGGAAAAGAGTGAAGGAGCGAAGGTTGGGAAGAGAGAGGAAGGGAAGTAAAGGAGAAGGTCTGAAAGAAGGTGAGTGTGGGAGTATGGCTGAGTTATAGGGAGTGAGCGTGACAGAAGAGGAGTGAGAGACTAAGAGGACGGAGAGAATGGGAGTAACAGAGAGAGAGTGAGAAAAGGGGAGTGAGTAAGTTAGAGGACAGAGGGATTGAGAGAAGGAGTTACTGAAGTGGAGTAAGGGGAGTAAGGGAAGGGAAAAGAGTGAAGGAGCGAAGGATGGGAAGAGAGAGGAAGGGAAGTAAAGGAGAAGGTCTGAAAGAAGGTGAGTGTGGGAGTACGGCTGAGTTATAGGGAGTGAGCGTGACACAAGAGGAGTGAGAGACTAAAGGGATGGAGAGAATGATGCTAACAGAGAGAGAATGAGGGATGGGGAGTGTAGAAGTAAGAGGACAGAGGGAGTAAGAGAAGGAATTAGTGAAGTGGAGTAAGGAGAGTAAGGGAAGAGAAAACAGTAAAGGAGTAAAGGAAGGGAAGTGAGAGGAAAGAAAGTAAAGGAGAAGGTCTGAAAAAAGGTGAGTGTGGGAGTATGGCTCAGTTATAGGGAGTGAGCGTGATAGAAAAGGAGTGAGAGACTAAGAGGACGAAGAGAATGGGGGTAACAGAGAGAGAGAGTGAGAAAAGGGAAGTGAGTAAAACATTGTCAAACATTGCACAAGGGGCTTCTAAATATGCAAATGAAACCATTACACTATCTCTATGCCAGCATTAATGTCAAACATTGCGCAAGGGGCTTGTAAATATGCCAATGAAACCATTACACTTTCTCTATACCAGCATTAATCTCAAACATTGCACAAGGGGCTTGTAAATATGCACATGAAACCATGACACTATCTCTATACCAGCATTAATGTCAAACATTGCGCAAGGGGCTTGTAAATATGCCCCTCTTTATCTTATATTCCATCTCAATTGATGCCCTTACTGAAATACTTTATGCATCTCCCACACCATTTCATATGGTTTTCTATCTGCTATTCCTATCCCTCTCCATACATTCACTGCTTCCACCCATGTTAAAGGTTGCACAAGTCGCTTCTAAAAAAGGAGCATATTTACAAGTCCAATGAAACCATTACACTATCTCTATACCAGCATTGAATCCAAGCATAAAAAACAATTTAAAAAGAAGTCTACCTTATAAACTAAAAAATACAAACTGTAAGCACACACAGCTAACATTATGGAAAAAGGTAAAAATATAATTCCTTAATTCACACAGACACTCACTGTGATACTTGTCAAAAATCTTTAAGCTCTCTATCTTTTTTAAAAGAATCATTACTCACCTTTAAAAATGCTTTGGAAGATGTAAAACAGTGTCAGTCACACTCAACAGAAATTCTTAGGCAGAATCTCTGAAGAATGCTTCTTTCACTTGAGCCTGAGAATAATGGCACAGATTCTTCCTAATTTCAGACCCATATTCTTGTACCTAACCAATCAAAATTGTTCCCACACGAATTCAAAACCAAACTGCACATTTTAATTGGTTGTACATTTCTAGACTTTGAAACTCATATAACATTCACCCACCCCCCCAGTGCTCATTCACCCTGTAACCATAGTAACTCCCTCCTAACCCAGCACACAGTTCATAAGTTCATCATACCATGTTGCAAAAGAATCTATCAAGGGTGTTTGACCAATCAATCTACTAGCTAATCAACTACAATGTTTGTTTAAATGACTTTTTCTCAACCATTGAAATGACGTTTTACAAAAAAAAAAGCATGCACCCTAATTTTCAGTGGAGATTTTTAAGAAAGCACCAATCATTTCTGGTTTTTCAACTGCACTGATTCTCATTCACTTTTTTTCATAATCAAACTGCCATTTAATTTCCACAACTCATCTGACTAGAAGCACATCCACCTTCAAGATGCAAAAAATCTGGTTTGTGGGTCATAGCTATGTCCACTGGAGTCAAAAATACGCAGCTAACAGAGGCATTTATACCCTTGATTTACCAAATGTGGACATTGTATGGATTGGACATAGAGGAGTGAGAAGTCACCAATTGATACCATTGGTAAAATCCTTTATGCATTTGGACAACAAGGAAATTTCTTTTCAAATTACATCAACACATCTTGAAAATGAAAATGGCACAGACATTGAAAGCACCATTTCATCACAAAGAGAAGATGACTTAAAAGATTTTTTTAATCGATCCATAGATGAAGAATTAATTCAATGTTTGGATGAAATAGAATCAATGAACAATTTTCATGAGGACATTAAATATATGAATGATGATGAAATACCAGATGAGAACATGCTACAAGTTCTATTAAATTATGAGAAATCTGAACAATAAATTATTTATTACAAATTGAAAATTGGTTGACATATTATTCAATTTTATTTCTAAGTTATGAGGTAAAAGCGAAGTGATTGTAGTATAATGTAATACTTATAGTATAGAGTGCAACATTGTTATGTTACATAGTAAGTTTACTCATATTTACTGCCCTTCTCCCACTGTATTTTTACCAATGTATATTTCATATCTCTTCTTCATCTCCTGCCTCCTTTCTCTCACTATCTGTCTCTGATACACCCTATCGCTGCCATTTTGTGTAATTTCAGAAAAGAGTGAAATGTAATACTTCAAAACTTGAAAAGAGAGCAGGGTAGAGTGCCCCTCACCCCAATTCTTTTTTAAAACTATTTTCTTTCACTTTTTTCCCCTTGGTGCGCTCAGGGTGTGTGTACCGAAGAGCTCACCTGAGAACGCACCCAGCGCTTACCCCACGAAAATTGAAAAAAAAAACACGTTTTTTTGCCCTTTAGGGTCCTTCTAGGCCCCCCTCAGAAAACCTAGGGGGTCAGGGGTTGTCTACTTTGCCCCCTTTTAATTATTTCCCCCTTTTCTTTTTCACCTCTTGTGTCTCGATTCTACCGAGACACAAGATGGCGGACTCTCTGGACTGTTTAGAATGTTGACAGACACCCGACAGCCAATCAGCTTTCCGCTCGCGCACTCCCGTAGCGCGCCGGGTGCGCTCCCAGGTACGCGTACCGGTGAGCGCTTGTAGCGCGCCTATAGATATATATATGTGTTTTTGAAGTAATTAAAAAAAAAAAACACTGAAGCAATTTTCACCAAATAGAGCAAAGGCACATCTGCGAACCAGTCCCTACAATTGTGCCAAGATTGGCGTAATTCCATTCAGCAGTTCGGGCTGTAGACTTGTCAGACCGTCCTATGGAAATTAACATGGGGAAAACACGTTTTGGGACCCCCCTTTTTTCTCAGCCCCCAGTTCACGAATCCCCCCGAAACTTTCAGAGAAGGAGCGGAGCGGAGCTGGCCAAAAGTTGGGAAAATTACACACAAATTCCTCAACCGGCGCCAGAGTTATTCCCAATAGAATGTTGTGGATTTCCTATGGTAGCTAGGTAGGTAATATAGATATCTATATATATATATATATATATATATATATATATTAAAGCTGCCTCGGTTTGCACCTACTTCGCGCACTCAAAGGACGGGTGCTTCCGCGGGTGGTGCATCCCGCAGTAAATTGAAGCTCTAACTCGCCTCGTGTTCCAAAGAAAAGAGAAAGCACTCTAAGGAGCGGGTTCACAGTTTTATTTCAAAACCCACAGCGACCAGACGCGTTTCGGCGTTTTGCCTTTGTCGATGGTAAAGTGCGCGTCTGAGGCAGCCATTTTTATTTTACATACACACGTGGTGTTCAACATAGAGAGAGGGCAAACCTGCAAAAAGTATGAGCGCCATCTTGGCATGGTCATATACAGTCATTTTCAGCCGGCAATCCGCCATGGCATCATTACAGACAAACAAAATATTACAGTTCATCCTACTGATTCGTAAACATTATATGCAATCATCACAATGTTACAATACGTTGCAATATCGCCTCTTTTCTTTGGAACACGAGGCGAGTTAGAGCTTCAATATATATATATATATATATATATATATATATATATATTCTCTCCTCCAGTGCCGGTATGTGCATATGAGGCTGTCGCGGCGCGGTCCCGGTTAGGCCACCGACAGGCCTATAATATTTACCAAATCCCTCCAAGGTTGTGAAGGAAGCCAGGACACCCGGAGTTCGTTGCAAAATATTTAATGGCAGCAGAAAAAATTGCGACGCGTTTCGCCGATAAGGCTTGCTCACAGCGTGAGCAAGCCTTATCGGCGAAACGCGTCGCAATTTTTTCTGCTGCCATTAAATATTTTGCAACGAACTCCGGGTGTCCTGGCTTCCTTCACAACCTTGGAGGGATTTGGTAAATATATATATATACCATTCGATCTATCCCGTATGGAGAGTTCCTTAGGATACACAGAACATGCAGTTCAGTAGAACAAAGGAACTTCCATCAAATGGAAGCTATGAAGAGGTTGGAAGCTAGGGGTTACAAAAGCAGTGCCCTTAAAATAGCAATGAGCAAGGCCAACAAGATAGATAGAACTAATCTCCTGCAGGCCCCTTCTGATGTGATGCCCTCATATGACAACCGTGATGACAGCCGAAATGCACTTAGATTGATCACTGGCTTCAGTCGACAGGCTAGTCAAATCTCGAAGTTAATTAGGAACCAATGGTCGGTTATACTTACTGACCCCATCCTTAAAGAAATGATGCCCAACAAACCAGTAGTGACTTACAGGCGAGCATACAGTATGAGAAATGCTCTAGTCTCTAGTTCACCGGAAACAGCCAAAAAAGAAGATTGGTTGTCTCCTCGGAAGGGTTTCTTCCGATGTATATCGTGTAGAGCGTGCAAGTTTGGCACCAATACCAAATCTTACACGACACCATTCTATGATAAACCAATCAGCATAAGATCACATTACACATGTAAAACTGAATTAGCTGTATATGTTCTCACCTGCTCGTGTAATCTGAGGTACGTTGGAAGTACAAAATTGCCAGTACACCAACGAATACTACAGCATCTGAGAGCAATAGTGAACTGTGACAAAAACTACCCTGTGGCTCGCCATTTCGACCAATTTCATAACAGAAATCTATCCCATCTAAGCTACTTTGTTATTGATGCGGTTAGAACTAGCAAGAAAGGTGGGGACTATGAAAAGAAATTAAGACAGATGGAGTCCCTGTACATAGTTCGCCTCAATACTAAGATGCCAGGAGGTTTGAACATGGGTGAAGATCTTAGCACCTTTCTGTAAATACTTCTGCAAATATCTCTGTTATTGTTGGTCAGTCATTATGTCATGGGCGTTTGTGTAGTTTCAGCCCGGCTACCTCTTCTGAATGTACATATAGTTGCTCTTTTGCTGTCTTTCTGAAATTATCGTTGTAAACGCCATTTCATTGTTCATCTTATGATTCTAATTAATCATAGGCATGGCTAGGGTCTGTGGCAGGGACCTTAGGCCTTAATCATGGGTCATTATCATTCACATCCACCTGTGCAACTATTGGGCAATGTTGAAATTTTATGCAGTAGCATATTTTAAATGTAACTGAAGCAGCGAAGCTAAAGATTTTTTTGATTGCTTTGTTTCACATAACCCTGATGTTTTCCTGTTCAGTTTAGCAGGACATCACAGCACTCCCTCACCTTCACATTATTTTTGCACTTTTTACGGTACAGCAATATTCAAACATCAACCAGCTTTATATCTATTGCGTACATGCATTGATCCTCTAAGTCTAAATTTTTGGGAACCCAGGCAATGCAATACATTTTCAGAGCCTACAATATGCCAATCATGGATGCTACAATGCGATATGGAATCTATATTTTTGTACATAATTGTTGATTTGTATAAACAACTGCGATTTTATTTGTATGACAAACTACGAATTTTGGCACAAGAGAATAAGTGGTAAGAATAGATTTTAATTTGTGTATATATATGAAATATCTTCATTTGACTATTAATGTATTTGTACAGGTAGTATGTTGCGTATTTGCACAGTCATACATTTTTGCGTATTTGCACAAGTCAAAATTTGCACTTTGAGGATGTTTATGCATTTGCACTTTACATTTTACTATTCTTTCATCGAATGTGCCGTTGTCATAGTCATCAACCCTTGGTTCCACTTTTTGACAACGAAAACATCATAGTTGTCAATATCTAAAAGCATGGCGTGTTTTAATTCAATCACACACCACTCCAAAATGGCGGAACCAATATGTGTGTGTTTTGAGAATGGGTCCCTACCACAGTCCTACTTTGATTGCACTGACTTGTTTGAGGAACGTTTTTGGCGCGTTTTTTGCAATTAAGTGATGTATTTAACACGATGTTGTACCGTTAACCCGCTGACAGTGAGCAAGGGCGTTCACGCCCGAAACGCGTCTGTTTGGCAGTATGTTGCACCTCTGCACCTTATGAAATAAAAGGAAGAATATCAGAAGGAAGTCTGGCTTGGATTTATTCAGCTGTGTCTGCGCACTGGGTTTGGTGTAAAAGGCGTTGCACTGACCTTCCGGTTGGAATTCATATATATATATATATATATATATATATATATAAATATATAAATATATAATTTAAAAAACAAAGGTCACAGGGACGTTATTGTTAGGAAATAAAATTTAAAAAAACAGAAATTCAGTGAAAAAAAACAAAGGTTACAGAGAAGTTATAGTTAGGCTCAGATGTCACTCATACAAAACCACATGAGCTAACTATAACTTACACCCTCACAATACACTGCTTATGACCTCACATATTACGTCACTCATGACATCACTAATGACATCTCAAATTACATCACTCATTACATCACCAACCTCTTACACACCCACTCAAGCACTGACACTACCACTCACATACCTATTCACAAACCCATGCAAGTACTAACACAACCACTCACTCTTCCATACCACACCTATTCACTCACACAGCCACTCATACAACCATTCACTCACCCATACAACCAGTCACTCACCCATACAGCCACACACTTACCCATACTGCTATTCACACACAAACGTATTCACCTATACAGTCACTCACACACCCATTTACTCACCCATACAGCCTCTCAACACAGCCACTCACTCAACCATACAAGCACAGACGCACACAAGCACTTACATGCCCATTCACGTATCCATGCAAGTACTCCCGAATCTGCTCACTCGCACATACAGCCGTTCACACTGACACTCAGTCTCCAATATAACCACTGCTCATATATCCACCCAAGGAGCATTGGCGATTGGGCTGACTTGGAAGCAGCTCCCACTACATTCTACTCCTCAGCAGCAAATCCTGTTCAGTGGTCCTTTGTCAAAGGGGTATCTGGCCTCATGGAACTCTCATCGACTACAGCCTTGTCCCACTGAAAATGTTTGTCTTCCAAAAAAGTGACGGAGGGCCTGATTCTGAGTTTGGCAATCTGATGGGCCGCCAAACCCACAGTGGCAGTGCAGCAACTGCCGCACCGGCGGTTCAACTGCTGTATTATTACTTTGGCGATCAGACTGCCATTGGACCATCACATCCGCCAGGGATCCATGATTCCTCTGTGGTGCAGTGGTATGAGGTCGCAATTTTCTACAGCACCACCAAGCATATTACACGTTTTCAGACCTCCACACTTTTCATACTGGTGAGCCTGCCATGAAAAGTGTGGCGGTGAGGAACTATGAGGGCTCTACAGGGCCCCTTGTTGCATCAGGGCTACGAGGTTGCATGCACCACCACTTCCTGCATGGCATGGACTCTTCATTCCATGCAGCAACTTGCTTTGGCATTCCCTTGCTGTGCCTTTCTAAGGCTTACCGCCAAAGCACCGCCCACCAAACCAGGAGAAACTCCTATTCTGGCGGATGGTCGACGGGCGAGTTTGGTGGTGCGGAAGCAGAGTGCTGGCATGGCAGCCCACTCCCAAACCGCCAAACTCGTAATTAGGCCCTAAGTCTGAACTTTTTATCCAGCGACTACCCGACGATGACTCTCCCTCATCAGACACCGCCTGCAGGCTTGCTCTGCAGAACTTTACCTTCTTAGAACATTTTCTTCAAAATGTCTTCAAAAGTCCGAAGGTAAGCACTGATTGGGCCCAATCCAATCTTTGTATCCGACTCCCACTGCATCGCGGTCGGACATCTTTTTCAACTTTGAACCGCTCTCATATGACTAAATTTCTGTGGCTGGATCTTTGATCTTTTAGGTGCTATTTTGTACCTTAAACTTTACAAATTCATAACTCTGGTACTACTGCTACTTGGATTTCTGTCATTTTGGTGTCAAATAATTTATTTAAATGTACACTAGTGTTCAAAATTGGTGTGGAATGTTTCTGTTGTTTTTTCACTTTATTACTGCTTGTGGGCTGCATACACATTGGCTCTAAGTTAAGCCTGATTGGTTTTGTGCTAGGCCACCAGAGGATTAAGCCCAGGTAAATTTAGTGACTTTTGCGTTTCATCACCCTACTCAACAACAATCCAATTTCTCAAACTCATCTTCAAAAAAGCTCTATAAAAGAGCCCCAAGCTTTAAGGATTCTAAGTGTGAAATGAGTCAGCTGAGGACTTCTCTGTGAAAACTCTGAACTCCACATGAGCAAAAAACTCCATGGTTCTAAGCAAACCCTGAAAAATGTACTGTCTGATTTGTCAACAGCAACCTCTTCTCTGGGTTCCAAGTGCACCTCATTAACAGACAGTTCATTCTTAAGTCAATTATCTTATAGTCATAAAACATTTCCTGCTGGCTTAAAGATTGTCAATGACTTTGGGTCAATGGGGACCCCACCTTAGTCAGTGACATATCCCTTATCGATGTCAAATGGAAAAAAATGCCTTTTGACCAACACCAAAAGAAAGTTATGTAAAACTATGGCATATTCCTTCCACTAGTCATAAAGTCACTTATGCCTTCTACTACTTGTGTAGTCTCACAGGTATCTCTTTTCAAGACTCCACCTCAACCTCTGGGCAAATACTAGAGGAGGATCACGAAGAGCAACAGAAAGGTGATCCAAGAAATTTAGAACAGACATGATACAGAAAACCAGAATCCTTATACAGAGGAAGCGGCGCCATCCCAGCTTCCTATTATAATTTATTTAGCAGTTTCACATATCAGTCCTGCCACATGAGGCCTTAGTGGATGGATGGGTAATGTTGGCAGATGAATCATGTGTGAGGGTAGATTATTTGGAAAGTAGTGGAGTTAGGGTGTGTGTTTGTGTGTGTGTGTGTGTGTGCATGTGTGCATGTGTGTCTGTACATTTAATTGAAGTTATCATTGGAAGGATCCATTTTGAACAAATGTGCATGGGTGTACAAGATGGCGTCTTTGGTTGCTGTCCTGTGCTAATGGTAGACATGAAACTTTAATGTACCTATGCTAAGATCGCACTCCTTTCATCTAGCCTTAACTGTTGAGTGATGGAAAGTTTTAATCACCTACCATTTCTGCAAAGGTTTTTTCCTCTGCATCCGATTCTCCTGCCTCACCCTGTTGCCTAGTAACTGCAGCCTTCTCTTGGATTGTCACAAACAAATTCACACCATGACCATCGCCAATCTAATCTGCTGTCCTAACCTTGCTCCACAAGCCTACAGAAATAAGATATACTTTGTAATTAAGAAAGTTTGATTGGCCTGCGCTTCCTGCCTTGATAACCAAAGGGGCCTGTTAGACCCAGCTTTCTGGGCACCAGGGCACTCAGGAGTAACTGCGCCCCAATCGCATCAACTGGAGTGTTCCCTCACTGGTGTCCTGGGGCCTCAGTACTAGTGGACCCAAAACTGGATAACCAAGTACTCCTCTCCAGCAATTGACTCTCTCTGGGTAGCGAGACAAAGCAGTCCAGTCTAAGTCTTACTCAGGGAGGTGAGGTGGGGTTAGACATTCAGATACAGTGTAAACCATACCACCAGCTGATAAACTTAATGTCCAGTCAGTGCTTTACTTTTCATTAAAAAAAGTACTTTAATACACACAAGATACTACACATAAAACTAGGATAAACAGTGAAAACCAGATGTCTCTACAACCCTCTGGGACAAGCATTGCATATTACAGATCATGTTACACAGGGCTGCTCTCATTCACTAGAGCCTTGATACCAATCTTTGGATTGAAAGGATATAGTTTCAGGATATATGATGTGAAGTCAAATGTTCTTGATCAGCCCCATAACCCCCCACCCAAAGCAACAGAAGTGCCCTCCCGTTGTTGAGTGAGGATACCCGTCTAGTGGTGTCAGGGATCTGATCACAGGTGCCTGATGTCTTGGCACAGTTTACTGGAGTCCCACTAGTCCAGTTGCCACTGGCTACCTGTAGGAGGGTAGTGGCTAGACAGAGTGCCAGTGCACCCTGATACCCTCAGAGATCACAACCAGAAAGGTGGGGGCCTGCTTCACTGGCCTCTATTCCCAGTTACTGCTTGTACAGGCTCCCACAGCGCAAGGGAGGAGCTTAGAGGGGATGTGATCTCACCTTCAAAGACTAGAATCAAGCATCCTCCTCTCTGGTCTCTTCGCAAGCTTCCTTTCCACACCTTGGGCAGCTGTCTGTAATTTTCTTGTTCCAAAGCGCAGGCTCCCCCAAGCCTCACAGAAACAGCTGGCCCAGACACAGTGAATAGGGTCTTATCTCCTGCTTTTACACTGCAGGTCGCGCCTGGCTATCTTCAGACGGCCTGGTGTGGCTGCCTCTTCCGTCATAGGCCAGTCTTGAACAACAGCTGACTTCTCAGGCCAGACTTTTATCACCTCTGATTGATAGGCTCATCCAATCAGAGAGTCGGTTACTTTTGCATCCTGTATACACCTCCAATCACAAACCATTCACGGCGAGTTCAATGCATGGGTAAAGCATGTACCAGGTCCCTTCCTGGTATCAGGCTGTGCAACTCCCTAGAGAGGAATTTTAATTAACTCCAGCCCAGGAGACCCTGACCAGTGGGGGATGGTCCTCACCACAATGTTAATACAGCTAAACCCGGATAAGAGCTGAATGTCTACCACACCCCACCAGGCCTCTCCAAGGAAATAGGGAGAGGCACGGGGGAGCTGGGATGTCCAGCCGAACAGCTTGCATTCCTCACACTGGCTCAAATCACCATTCTTCCCCTCTACACCTACGCGCTCTCAAACATAAATCAGGCAGACAAAGGCAACAGGCCCACAGGCATGGCAAACTGCACAGACTTAGTCAGGAGGGTGCCTATGGACTCACCCCTCCTGACTATAGATGTATTGCTGCCACCACTGTCAGTCAACCACAGCCTTAATAGAGAGGGAAGTAGCCACTCTCTGAAAAATAGGGGTGCACTAGGCATGCCCCCTCGACCTCAGAGCAAAGCTCTAGGGTCTCAATACATGTAAAAAGGGAGACCCTCAGTGGACATGTATGATTGTCATGCACACTGAGGTAGGAATCTAGAAACTATACAGTAGCTTTTGAGTGACTTGCCTGGAGATTAGCATAAGGCAGGGGAAGCACTCCCTCCAGAGACATGCAGGAGACTTCCCGTCCCAACAGGGCCTTTTCTAATCAGCACATTGTTGGGACATGCCATATGGCCAGAGGCATTTCACCTGACCATCAGACAACCTGTACAAGGCATGGGTGATAGAAGATTTACTTTGAAAACACCCCAAGAAACCAAGGCAAGGACCAAAGACAATGCATTGCCTTTATTGTGGCACTGAATCTCTTTTCTTACATCAAATTGCTGTTCCTGCACCATGCTATATTCAGCGCTACCACTGAAGAGCATGTTTCTGCCAAATCACATTCCCATTGAGAACTGCTGGTATTGCAATCTTAATGTGCATATTGTTTCCAGTGGCCAAAGATTATGATTTCAGAACAGTTTGAGCTTTCTTTATAGCTTTGTGTGTTATTGTGATATTGTTATTTTAAGGCTAATTTTGGTCCTAATCCTAAAGTCCAGTTAGCAGTCGGAACTGAAAAAGACATGCAGCCCAGTGAGTGTCCCTATCCCATGAATACCATTGCCACCAATAATCTTGATCATAACTGCTCACTTAAGATAAGGGCCCCTAAAGCTGTGAAATGTATTTGCACACTATTGAAAAAACATGAGACCAGTTAGGCACCCTAAATGATCTTGGTACTAAATTGTATCAAGTCTGTACTCCTACTAGATCCCTGGTTGCCCATTAAAGTTGTCTTTGCTCTTTAATACCATTGACTCTTCTGTGTTTTCATATATGCAACATCTCTACCAGGTTGTCAATTGCATGGCTATTATAAAATGGTTTGTAAGGCAAATGCCTAAATGTATCTTGAGTATTTAGAAAATTGCTGCTGGCTTTTTAAAATTGCAAAAGAAGCAAAGATTGTCAATATAATTTTTGAATACTCAACTGAAAACCCTGTCCATTTTACATTTATGTAGCTAAGGTCTTGAGTAAAACCTTTACGACTTGCACAAAAATCTTTGTTAAGTAAAAAGAATGTTATTATTGTTACGAATGAACAATTGTTGCCACTGATCTTATTTTAGTTGCAAGGCAGGGTACAGCAATTCTCTGGACACTGTCAAGGGGTTAATGACTTTCTTGGGTTAATACCAAGAGGATGTTGGGTATCAGTGTTTTAAATGAACAATGAATAAAAGAAAAAAGATCTTTTAAAAAAAAAAAAAAAAATACCATTGACTCTTCTACACAGTTCCACTAACCCTAGACAGATAAATAATACACGTACGTTGCATCTTAAAGGACATGTGCATTCATCACAAGGAGCATATCTGAATATTAGATCAGACTCAATCCAAAAAACCTCTGCAATCAGTGATGATTCCATCTTGAAATGTATTAAAAAAAATTCAGGGTACATATTGACTCATAGAGCCAACTGAATGAGGCTGATCACTGTTCATTGACAACAGAAATAAGGGCCTTATTAAGAGTAATGGCAAGCGCCCCTCCATCTGCCATATTTAGGTTTTTCCACTTGGCTGGTGGAGAGCTCTATGCCTTCAGGGAAGCTGCCACCACAGCTCAAGTTACTGAAAGTTTGCAAAGTGATCACCATTGTTCATGCGGCTGCTCAGCAAGCATTTTTGCTTTGCACAGTTCCACAAATCGTAGATGAATAAACAATCCATGTACATTACATCTTAGAGGACAAAAGAAATAATCAAAAGGAACATGTCTGGATATTACTTCAGAGCCAATTCAAACGACTTCTGCAATCAGTAATGATCCCATCTAGAAATATCTTCAAATCCAATTTTTTTCAGGGTCCATATATACTCATAGATAGAACTGCATGAGACCCATCACTGCTGATTGACAGACAGAAATAAAAGCCTTTCTTAGAGTTAAGTTAGATGCCGCCAAAACTCTCCCATATTTAGAGAGCTTCACCTGGCTACTAGAGAACTCTATTTCTTCAGGGCAGCGACAACCATGACACAGTTCCTCTGAACAGACTGAAAGTTTTCAGAGAAGTCATCATTTTTAGGTCGAGCATTCAAGGCCTCTTGTATATACTTTAGTATATACTTATATGTGTATGTACTTTGTGGGCTCTGGAGATAAGCCCTAAGACTTGTCTGCTTCCGCTTAGGGACTTTTTTTCTGTTTAACTGCCTCTTTTTACCTGTCTTAATAGAAAGCGACCAGTAGAGGTCAGTAAAGTGTCAGAATTGCTTTCCGCTCTTTCAACTGTTTCTATTTAACTGTCTTGAAGGAAAACGACAGTAGAGGTATGTAAAATACCAGAATTGCTTTCTTCTGAGGGACATTCTTTTTTAATATTTTTCTGGCAACTGCCTCTATTTAACTTTCTTGATAGAAAACGACCAGCAGAGGTCAGTAAAACACCAGAATCACTATAGCATTCTCTAGATTCCAGTCCAAATAAATTGTCTTCTACAAACACCCATAGACAAAATATATTTTTCAAATCTTGTATTTTCACCGATATGACCACTGAAGGCCCTGATTTTATAATAAATACAGAGCTATGGCGGGCCTTAGGGAGATGGAGGCTGCAGAGAACCACGCCTCTGCGTAGTATCCCGTGACCCGGAACCTGGACTCCACCCCCACAATGGCGATAGCGGGATGCTAGCTGCTCTTTACCGGAGCTCCCTGCCTGAAAACCAAGTAGAGTAATCCTTCGCAAAAAGGCATCGGATAATGGGCGGAGGACAAGAATAAACGCCGAGAAACGCCGAGAAAGTTGCTGCCGATGCAGTTTCTGACACCACGCGTGTCTGGACCAAGAGCTCTCTGCTTAAAGGTTAGACAGAGTAATCGTTCGGGAAAAGCTTTGGACATTGGGCGGAGGTAAACGTTGACAAAGTTGCTGCTGCTGCAGTTTTCTGCCACCGCGTGTATTTAGATGGACTGTGGAGCAGTGTATGTGTTTTACAGGAGGTGCCTCGCAATTAGCTATCAGCTGGGGAACTCGAGCACATTTAGTTTACTTTCTGCCTTCTGCTTTATGTCTGCCTTCTGTCTTTGAGGTGAGCAGCTGTCTGGGGTGGTAGCTACTTGCAGACTGTGGATTGTTATGGACATCAGGCGCCCCCGAACCAGCTAGAGCAATAGATCTCTGGACCAGGACCAGAGTGCACCACCCGAATCCTGTCAAAACCCGGTGCGGATTTTTTTTATTTTTTTAAAAAGCTGAAATAACCAATAACAATAAAAAGCTGAAATGACCTTGGAATCCGGGGGTGAAGGAGAGAAGAAGGTGAAAAGAAGGTGTAAGGGCAAAGAAAAGGAGAGACCACAATGGGTAAGCCCATGAAGGAGGGAGAGGATGTAGTAAAATTAAGTAAAGTCGAAATGGCCGCTCGTTCGAAGGCAAGGACCCGACTTGCTCAAGCCAAAAAAGCTGCACGTAAGGCAGCCAAAGAAGAGAAAAGTAAAGACAAGATTAGAGAGGAGAACTCAGCTGAAGACACTACGCCGGCATCCTCGGAGGATGAACTTTCTCCCCCCTCTCCCTCCCTCCCTCCCTCCCTGCAAGATGAAGGACACATGAAATTAGCCATAGAGGGGTGTAAAAGTTTGGATTCTCTGGATCAACCTGAGGCAGGGGTTTAAGCGCAGAACCCCACTCCTACCCCTACCCGGGTCTCAGTCTTAACACCATCCCAGGCAACAGAGGAAAAAAGGAAGAGTGATAATGGAGGAAAGGAACTGAGACACTTCCCTCTATTTGCCAAAAAAATCCCCAAAATCTCTATCGCCACCTCCTCCACAATCTTCTATTGTCTCCATTGACTTTGTTGACCTCAGAGACTCTGTTCTAATGGAGGGTGAGGATCAAAGTTCTGAGGCTGTATTGATATCTGCACCACAAACCCCCCACATGGCAACAAAGGAGACAGCCATGGAAGGGGAGACTCAACAGAATGAAGCATCAGGAGCAGAAGAGGCAGAAGATTCTAGTATACCCAGCTCGGAAGCAAGATATCAGCTAGATATCCGTGAGATGTTAAACCTGATCCTAGACGAAATCCGGGAAATAAAGAACAACCAGCAAACCGAGATAGCTGCTCTCCATGCTAGGATGGATAAATTGGAAGAGCTATACATGCCGCTCCCGAGCAGAATTCAAGAGGCAGAGGGAGGATCTCCGTTCTCGAGGATCGTATGAATCTAGCTTCGTGGGAGGCCAAGGAAGCAGCAAAGAAGAGGATCTTTATGGAGAACAAGCTGGAGGAGCTCGAAAATCACTCACGAAGATCGAATTTAAGGATTGTGGGGGTTCCGGAAGGAACAGAAGGCTCTGATACTGTCCAGTGGGTCAATTCTTCATCCAGAAAGCAGTTCTACCTGATTTTGAAGGAGACCTGACTATAACCAGGGCCCATCGAGTTCCAGCACAGAGGTTCGCAAATTCAACATTCCCGAGAACTATTTTACTGAACTTTGCAGATTACAGGATCAAGGAATGGATTCTTTCAAACTCCTATCAGCAACGCCAATTTGCCGTACCTGAAACTACAAAATGTAGGATCTTTTCCGATATGACAGCGGCAGCTGCAAAAAGAAGGAAAGAATTCGTAAAACTTCTGCAGTTATTCAAAGCAAACGGTGCTCAAGCCTCGATTGCTCAGCAATCAAAGCTGAAAGTCTTGGTCAGGGGGAAGTTTTTCTTATTTTCGGATTTAGATGAGGCGCAGTCTCTTTTGAAGGAGATTTCAGGGGGTAGGGAGTGAAATGGTGGGAGAGGAATCTACTTTTCTCTTTGTGTGTTCACCTTCTTCTTCCCCTTCCCAGCGCAATGTTTTTTTTTTTGTCTTCTCTTGGTATCTTGTGGGTATCTTGCGGGGAAAGAAGAGGCATAGGGTGAACTAGCGTTCTATAAGAAATTTGGTAAAAAACAGGGTGGGTCCATTCAGACGGGTCACTAAGGGTGTAGGAAGAAGACACCCAGTTGAGAAGGAAGGGAGGGAGGAATGTGGTCATCGTGGAAGTACAGGGTGCTACCACATTCCTGGGGTAGGAGGGCGCAGGGGGAGGGAAATGCAGTAAAAAGGTACATAAGCAATGGATGTAACAGTTATTTTCTTAGCATTAGGTACTTAACAAGGACAAGACATTTCTTTCAAGATGAATCATGATATATGTAAGATACTGTCAATCAATGCGATTGGTATGTTGAACAAACAAAAGTATGGGGCTCTCTTGAAGTGGGCAATCTCACTAAATACTCAAGTAGTCTACTTTCAAGAGACACATCTGAAAACGAACGACCCTAATTTATTTATTCCGAGATATTTTAGTCAAGGTGTTTTCTCATCTGCAGGGGTTGCCCAGAGAGGGGTAGCAATTTATTTCTCTAGGAATCTACCATGGGAGTTTATCCAGACCAAAAGGGACTCCAAAGGAAGGTGGCTTTGGGTTTCAGTTAAACTTCATGGGAAGGCTCTAAATTTTGTGAACTACTACGGCCAAATTCTTGATGATGTTTCTGCTCTGAAAGAAATTTATGAGGCGTTAAGAGGTGTCCCAGGACAAAATATTTGTGGAGGGGATTTTAATTTTATCCAAGATCTGAAAAGGGACACTTCAAATAAAAATAAAAAACAGTTGAAGCCCAGAACTAAAGGCTCTCTCGAAGCATTGGTAGGTGAATACCAACTACGGGATCCCTGGCGCTCCAGGAATGTAGAGAGGGAGCTTTTCACATGTTATTCTCATTGTTTCTGGACTGCATCCAGAATAGATTTTTTCTTGATATCAAGATCTCTGCAGATCTCAAATAATCTGATTGGATGCAATCCTTTCTCCGATCATGGCAGAATCGGATTGGATCTCGTTTTGGGAGGGGCCGATAGGGAGCGCCCAAAATGGCAGTTAGATCGTACTTTGCTTCAAGACCAAACCTGGGTATCTGGATTTAGATCATGGATTGTGGAATATTTTGAAATAAATCAAGATTCAGCTGAACCCTTCTCAGTCTGGGGCAGGTTTAAAGCATCAGCACGGGGCAAGATAATTGCTTTCACAAGCGCCCAGGCAAAGGAAAGGAAACAAAAAATAGCTAAATTACAATCTACTGTCGAGGAGCAGTATTTATTACAGCTTCAGTCTCAGCCAAACCAATTGGAACAAGCTAAAGCATGCTTAAGGGATTTTTTTATTCTCGAAGAAATAAATAGCTCAAAAACTTTTCAGCAGAAAATTTATGAAGACAGTCAGTTGGTTGGGAAATTACTAGCCAACTCTGTAAGAAAAAAACAGGAATCTTCTCATATACTGAAAATTCAGGACCCTCTGAGTGGGATCAAAGTGGTAGAAAGTGAGAAGATCTCCGGGATTTTCCTAGACCACTTTAAGAGAATCTATTCCACAAACTACCAGGTAGAGGAAGAAAAGATACACGAGTATTTCGCGAATTTAGAGATTCCTAAAATCTCAGAATTTCGGAAGACTCAAATAGATAGTGAATTAACTGTTTCAGAAATTCGTACAAGTGTCAAGGCAACTGCTGGGGCAAAGGACTGTGGCCAGGATGGGTACCCTATTGAATTCTATAAAGTATTTCTTGCGGAATTAGAACAACCTCTAATAAAATTATTTAACCATATTAAATTAGGGGGTACCGTTCCTGGGGTTTTCAAAGCATCGACAATTATATGTTTTATAAAAAAAAGATTAAAAAAAGGATGATGTAAATTCATATAGGCCAATCAGCCTTTTGAACTCTGATTATAAAATTTTTATGAAGATATGGGCAGAAAGATTTGTTCAGGCAGCCCAGGAAGTAATCCATTATGACCAGACTGGGTTTATTGCAGGACATTATATGGCCACAAATACGGAATATCTAATTCAGGCATTGGACTATCTGAATACCAATTTGGTGCCAGCTTGCATTTTAATGGTCGATGCCGAAAAGGCATTCGACTTGGTGAACTGGGAAGCCCTATTTTATTCTCTCGGCCAATTTGGATTCCCGGCATAAATAATTAAGATGCTACATAATATATATTCTGGAGCTTCTGCTTAGGTAATAATTAATGCGAAACAGGCCGGGATGATTAACGTAACCAGGGGCACTAGGCAGGGCTGTCCCTTATCTCACTTGCTTTTTACCTTTTGTATTGAGCCCTTGCTGGCAAGGATTAGGGATAATGCAGCTATCGTGCCCCCCATCATCAGGATGTCTAAACTAAAACTATTTGCCGACGACATTATTCTTTATCTTGCTCCTGAAAAGAAGGTAGTTGAGAACTTACTGAAAGAGTTTAAAGCCTATGAAAAGATCGGGGGATATAAGATAAATGCTAAAAAAACTGAAGTCCTTGCTTTCAATTCAGATACAGGATTTCTCCCTAATTTCTTGCAAGTCCAAGCTGCGAGAAGAGACCCAATAAGATATCTGGGTATTTTTGTAACTGCAGAGTATGATAGGCTTTTAGACCTAAATTACATTAGAATGAAAAATAAAATCAAGCATATGTTAGATAAATGGCTTTTGCTACCTTTGTCAGTGATTGGTAGGGTGTCAATGGTTAAAATATCAGTTCTGCCTTTACTTATATTTTTGTTCACTAATGTACCGATAAAAATTAATCTGTCTTTTTTTAAAGAATTAGAAACAATGTTAAGAGGATTTATCTGGGGTAATAAAACTCCTAGAATTAAGCTCCCGACGGTACAACTCTCAATAGATCAGGGAGGGTTAGCGTTACCCCACTTAAAGACATACTACGAAGCGGCTTTTTTTGATATAGTGGCAGGTCTTTTGAGGGGTTATCAGACAAGAGATAATTTTTTTTTGGAGAAGATGGTTCAAGAAGCAGGTTATCAAATCCCAATTTTTTTAAAGACCGCAAAGCTTCCTAAAAAATCGAGGTATAAGACGTTGAAAGAATATACAACGCGCTTGTTGCTGCTTTTTAAAAAACATGGTTCTGATGGTTCCCAGTATTTAAGTTTTTCAGAATGTAGTAAAATAGGCCTTCCATTAAGTTTGTCGAGGATTAAAAAATGGGATTTGTGTGGGTTTCGGGAATTGAGAGACTTGTTAGTCCAAAATAGGGTTATTAGTTGGCAACAGGTGATAACTAGAATGAACATTCTAAGGCGACCGTCCTTTTTTGAATATCTACAGATTATTTATTTTATTATAAAGGAAGTAAGTGGTCTGTTGAATACCCCTAATAACTTACTAAATACCCTTTATGGAAGGAAGAGCAGCGGGATAGGGCAGTGGTATAAATTGCTCCATTGCTCTGGTCAATCCCCACTGATTGATAAACATTTGAATAAAGTAAGTCTCTCGACCCAGTGCTTTTTCTCCTTGAAAGATTGGGAGGCTCTCTGTTTACTGGGAAACAAATCCTTGCGCGCTGCCAACTATAAGAGGTTGGCCTTCCTGTCTCGTTGGCTAGCTTATTATACACCTGAGGCTATGGAAAGAATGTTTCCTGGAAAAGAAAACAAGTGTTTTAGATGCTTAGCACACGGTCAGGGAGGATGGTATCATATCTTTTTTGCCTGCCCGATGTTGGAGTCTTTCTGGAAAGAGATATTTGCGGAAATTGAATTGGCCATTGGAAAATCATTTCCGCCTATGGTAGAAGTGGCCTTGTTTGGCATAAGCAAGGATAGAAGCAGGTTCAACAAATCGGAAGAGGTATTTATATTTATATCATGTGCGGTCGCTCGCTCTTTAATACTACAAAACTGGAAATCAAGGGAAATTCCATCACTGATAAAATGGTTCAATAAGATGAGGAGAACCTGTCTCTTTGAAAAAGCATACGCGGGCAGAGTAGGTTCTATTAGGAGGTTTGAAAGGAATTGGAAATATTTTGGGGATTTGGAACAACTGAAGGATGGAGATAAGGAAAGGGTCTATACATTTGACTGCACTAGCACTTTTTTAGATTTCACTTTATCATAGCTTTTTGCACATGCAGTAGCACTTTATTGCAGGTTTTTGCACTTTTTTGCAGTGTCACTTTATAGATTGCGGATTTTGCACAGACCCTTCTTGATAAAATTGTTGTTTGTATTCCTTTTCTGTGCTTGATGAATTTCTTCTCCCTTTCCTAATTCTCATGTCTGATATATATATGTATATAGATTTCTTTCCTTTTTT
Organism: Lissotriton vulgaris; assembly: GCF_964263255.1. Classification (NCBI taxonomy): domain Eukaryota; kingdom Metazoa; phylum Chordata; class Amphibia; order Caudata; family Salamandridae; genus Lissotriton; species Lissotriton vulgaris. The sequence goes on from NC_141687.1 coordinate 797,557,067, forward strand.
ATTGCTGTTTTTAAGCCTGTTTAACTATTGAAATGATTATTGAAAAAGAAAATTGAAAAGATGCGTTGTACCATTGATCATCCATTGCTGTGTTCAATAAAAAAATTATAAAAAAAAAATAAAAAAATACAGAGCTTTGGCCTACACCATTTCCCGCTGAAAGGCAATATTTCTCTCCATGTGTTTCTCTTACCTGGCATGTTACGCAATTTGGTGCTTACTTTCCCTCCCAGTTAGAGAACAGTAGATGTTTCAGCACGCAGGCTAATGTGCTGCATAGCTAAGTATATAGAAGTTCCCAAAGGCAAGACCGATTGCATTGCAAATGCTTGTTCATTAAGTCGCTCCACAAAGATTTTTGTTTTTTCAAAAACAAATTCCCAAAGCAAGTGTTGTTTTTGAAAAGCAAAAAAGTAGTGACCTTGAGACCCTGGAGTTTTCTCCAAGGATTTTCTTAGCAGTCCCTTGCATGAAAAAGTATTGACAGAATGTCTGCCTGAAGAGAACTGTGGTCTGAGGTACTGACAAGGACAGTCCAATGTCTGTCAGTGCAAGATTTCTGATGAAGCAGACAGCAGGAGTCTTCAGGAAGAAACTTGTTGGTTTGCTCTACTCTAAAAAGAATGGTCAGACCATTACTTTGGTGGACAGGATACCAGGCAATAGTGTTTTATTTCTCAGAGCTCTCGATATAATAATAATCCATTATATAATATCAATGTGTATTTCTGTAGTCAAGCTCACCTTTCATATTAGGTTCTGAATTATATCCCCCACCATGCCTAATCAAGCCTTCAACAACCTACCTCCACCCCTCCCCCTGCCTCCCATACTCTTTCCTAGTGCTACCTCTCCTATGCTCTTTTCCATACACATTCCAAAGTCACTTTGAAATAGGAAACTGCAGAACGATTTCTAATTTCATGAATTCCATAGATATCATTCATAGGGCTTTTTGTTCTCAATTTGCTATCTATTTATGCAGGAATGGACAGCCAATTAACTAAATAACCTAAATTATTTGCCGAAATTGATCACAGTGCACCACGCCTGAAACAAACACCTGCTATTTTCTTGTTTTCTATGCATGTGTGGTGTGCCAGAGAGTCCCTAGACATTCCTAGAATTCTGTGGTGTACTACTGTGGTGCTTTCGCTTTGATGGTGAGTTCTGTCGTTGGAATCCTTCAGGGTTTGTGATAACATTGCAATACGTATTCTACTTGGTTGTCTAAGCTGTTTTATTGCTTTTGAAATCTCACAATATGGCTAAAAAGGCACTGCATCACGGATAGGTCTTTTTGTAGTATCTTATGTTGTATTTATCTATGCTTGTTGTTCCCTCTGTCACTAAGTTCTAGATCTCCAGTGTTCTCTGTGGTTCAGCTGCGCTGAGTATTCCACTATGGACAGTTGGTTTTCTATGCCTCTACCTGACGACAGATGGTCCTGTTCTCCGCTTGGGTTTTCAGCTTCTACAATTAAACCAACATTTAAATCCACCCCGCTTCTACTCTTTACTACATCTATTTTTGGCGACGGGTGCTGAACAACCCACACGGACCCACTACTTCAAAACAAAAATCGGCAAGCAACAGTGTGTTTATCAACAGGAAACACCTTCACCTCATAATTGCAGCATCGACGATCTATTTACCGCTCAGAGGAGGAACTCGTCTTTTATCTGTATTCATCGATTTTCATCGTTAAGCGTCAATTCATCCTCTCCTCCAAGCCTGATGACGTTCCTCCTTCCGAGACTGTAACCAAGTTGCGGTAAGCCGCGCATGCTGTATGCGAGTGCCTGTGCTCAATTTGCGAGTGGAGAACTGGATTTATTAAATTGTTTTTGGTCGCGCTTGGTGTCATATACGCTGGAACGCAAAGTTGTGAGATGCGTTCCAGCAACTGAAAAATTAACGTGATTCACGCGCTGTCATCTGCGTAACTGTGACGTTTGCGTTTCAGCCTGAAGCGCATCGTCCATTTGATGTCATCACGTTAACTGTGCCACGCTTGAAGCGCATCAGCTGTCCTGTGACACGTTTGTGTTCTACCGAACAGACACTTTACTACGTCACAAAGGGACAATACATTCTTGTTCAGGAGAGGAAATTTCACGAAGTCAATGTAATTATAAAAGAACACTTGGACAATGCTCTGACCTCACAAAGCTAACTTCACAAAGCTTATAAAAAAAAAAAGCATTCAAGAACTCTGAGTTAAGTCAGGCTTGCCTGAAATAATTTATATCGTCATAAGAGACATTATCAATACAGAGTTGACAATATTTTTCATTTTTTTTCCACTCTCTTCACTAGCACTATCTTGCATTTGACTTGTATATTTCCTACAACTTTGTTCTCACTTTTAATAATTTGTGGATTCTCTCGTTATGTCCTTGCAAGGAGTTCTACCACCTGCTCCTTTCTTAGAAACGCCTGGCGATCCACCTATTAAGTGGCGCAAATGGTTCGACGGATTCGAAACCTACATTGGCGCTATTGGTGCGTCGAGATATCGTGCAGAAAGGAAGAAGTACATCCTGTTACATTCTCTTGGATTTGAAGGCAGAGAAATTTACAAACATCTTCCAGAATTAGTACTAGCTGAAGGAGAGATTCTGGATGAATATCAATAGACATTAAAAAAACTCGAAACAAGATTTGATGTGCAACCCAGTATAGTGGTTCTGCGGCATAATTTTTTTAAACGCACACAAAACACGGGAGAAGATGTAGACAATTTCATAACAGCACTAAGAAGGCTTGCTTCGGACTGTCAGTTTGAAAATTTTGCAGACCAATTAGTAAGGGATCAGTTCATAGCAAAATGTACTGATAGAGCAATTAAACAAAAACTATTATCCTTGGGCAACCCTACTCTAGAAGAAACGATTAGAGTAGCGAAAAGCATTGAAACGTCACAAATTTCTGTGAAAGAGTTAGAAGAAAAGAAGAATGAGGCTGTCACAGCAGTAAAGTTAAAAGAGACAAAACCTCCTTTCAATAAGTATGGCGAAGCACAGCAGTCTTTTGATAAGCAAAATTCTTTTTTTAGTAGAACGAACATTTGTTTTCGTTGTGGTAACAGACCACATGGTCAAAATGGGAAGTGTCCTGCAAAATTTGCACCTGTAAAATTTGCAATAGGGTGGGACACTTTGCCAAAGTGTGTCAGACGGGGAAGAACAAAACGTTTCAAAAGTCTAATCCTGTGAAGTGTGTGGTTGATGCTGATGCCTTCCAAACGGAAGAAGAGTATGTAACCAAAGATCTATGTAACATGGTCGTTGTTGTAAGAGATGATGGGGTCATTACTGGTGATCCCGAGCTGTGTGTTGACCCATACGTTAATGTACAAGTTGGTGATCGTGTGTTAAACCTATTAGTCGATTCTGGTGCACCCATTTCAATGATCACTCTTGATCTTTTTCGTACGACATGGCCCAACAAAGTGCTACTCCCTCCTGATAGGAAAGCAGTTTCATATGAGGAACGTGAGATTACCGTAGCAGGATATTTCGAAGAAATTTTAGAATTTAAGGGAAGGAACATTTTTGGGAAGGTTTACGTGGCCGAAAAGGGACTAAATATTTTAGGCTGGCTCCACCAAGGCCTATTCGGCATGCAACTCAGGCCTGGTACGGAAAATCAAGTAGTTGCTGTGAGAGACAGTCCAGAACTCGAAGAACTGATCAATGAATTTCCTCATGTTTTTTCAGGGGAGTTGGGAAGGATAAATAATTTTCAGCATAAAATAATTTTAAAGGAGGGTGCCTGTCCTGTAAAACATAAACTTAGAAATGTACCTTTCAGCATTAGGCAAGATCTGGAAAAAGAGTTAGAAACTTTGCGTGATAAGGGAATCATTGAACCAGTGGAGTCCTCCCTGTGGTTGTCTCCATTGGTTGTCGCTAGAAAGCAGAATGGTGAACTGAGGGTTTGTGTGGACTTACGCTGCATTAATAAGGAAATCTGGGTCGATTCGTTTCCCCTTCCTAACATTAAAGAGTTGTTAGCTAGTTTGAAGGATGCTAAGTTCTTCTCAAAGTTGGATTTAGCATCCGCATATCACCAAATCGAACTCACACCTGAGTCCAGGCCCCTCACTGCCTTTGTGTCACCCTTCGGAACCTTTCAGTATGTGCGTATGCCGTTTGGGCTTGCCTCAGCGGCGTCCGTATTCCAAAGGGTCATGACAGAGATACTGAAGGGAATTGATGGCTTGTCAGTTTTTCAAGATGATGTACTTATACATGCTCCTGACAAGAACACTCATGACGCTATTCTGAAAGAAGTTTTATTTAGGTTTCAAGAAATTGGAGTAGTACTACGCCGAGACAAATGTGTCTTTTCCACCAGTGAAGTGGATTATTTGGGGCATATGATAAATCAAAAGGGAATGCTTCCAAAGTCTAGTCTAGTAGATTCTATCACCAAAGCCAAAGCCCCCTCTGATAAGAGTGATTTGAAATCCTTTCTAGGATTATGTGAGTTTTACTCAAAATTTATGAAGGATTTTGCAACCAAGCTCAGACCATTGACACGTATGTTAATGAGAGGTGTTCCCTTTGAGTGGAACAATGAATGTGAAGAGATTTTTGTGTGGGTTAAACAACAATTAAGTTCTCCTACTGTTTTAAAGCATTTTGACCCTTCTTTAATGTGTACGCTTACTGTCGATGCCAGCAATGTGGGGTTGGGAGCTGTCCTTTCACAGAACAAGGATGGTGATTTCAATACGCTGGGTTTTGCATCGAGAGTTTTGTCTACTGCCGAAATGAAATATTCTGTCATCGAAAAGGAATTACTAGCTTGCTGGTGGGCTGTAATGAAGTTCAGGAACTTTCTATGGGGAAAGAAATTTTGCATTAGAACTGACCACAAACCCCTTGTCTTTATCCTTAGTGGGAAGAATGTGAGAGGATTCACACCTAGAATTGCACGTTTGTCCTCCAAGTTGCTTCAGTTTGACTTTCTTGTGGAATATATTCCTGGGAACAAGAACGGGTGTGCTGATTTCCTTTCCCGTTCTTCTGACACGATTGATAAGGATTTTGATATGGATGAAGAAGATAAAGACCAATATTTGGTTGCTTCTATTGATCTTCCACAGTTGTGTGCGGTGTCTGAGGATGAGTGGAGGCAGGCTTTACTTTTAGACGTGACCTTGCAGAAGGTGGTCACCTCTATTAAGAATGGTTGGCCTGAGGAAAGAAATCTTGCCTTTGATCTCAAAACGTTTCTACAAGTTGCAGATGAGCTTACGATTGAGAGTGGTTTGGTTTTAAGAGAGATGACAAGTTGGTTCCTCCACTGGTTCTGAGAGACAGGTTGATTAAATGTGCGCATGAAGGGCATTTAGGGGCAACCTTGACTAAGAGAAGAGTACGTCTTTCTTTCTGGTGGCCATACATGGATCGAACGATTGATGAGTTTGTTAAGGGTTGTGTTATCTGCTCTAGCTGTGATAAAGTTGTGAAATTGCATACCCAGCCTTTGTCCCCCATTGAGTTGCCTTCTGCACCGTGGGTGAAGCTTGCGTTGGATATCGTTGGGCCTTTCAACGCGCTTGATTCTTCTTCTAGGTTTGCAGTGGTCCTTATGGATTATTTCTCCAAATGGCCCGAGGTTAAGTTTGTCAGGGAAGTCACTGCTAGAACTGTTGTTGACTTCCTTCGTGATGTTTTTTTGAAGGAAGGGTTTCCTGAGTTTCTAGTTACGGACAATGGTACTCAATTTGTTTCGTGGGAAGTTGAGGATTATTTGAACAAGTGTAGCATCAAGCACCTGAAGAGTTCCTTATATCATCCGGAAACTAATGGCCTTGTAGAACGTATGAACAAAGTTTTAGGGGAGTGCATACAGTGGGCTCTTAAGAATGGTTGTGTTGTCAGTAGCTCCGTGAGGAGCATGTTGTGGTTTTACAGGACTACGCCTCATTCCACCACTGACATCTCACCGTTTGAGTTATTACGCGGCCGGAAAGCTTCTACTTTGTCTTGTCCGGGTTGGATGTCCAGGTGGGTGAAAGGTGGATGTTGGAATGATGATGTTGTGAGATCTAAGGTAGAATCCGTTCAATCTAAACAAAAAGCGTATTTTGATAAGAGGAAGAATGTGAAGGTGATTGATTTGGTCCCTGGAGATTATGTCTCCATTAAGAAACCTGTTCACGTCAAAAAGGGGTTTTCTAAATTTAGTTCTCCTGTTGAAGTGTGTGATGTCAGAGGGAATTCTGTTAAACTGGTTAATGGGAATTGGTGGAACAAGAGCCGGTTGGTGAAATGTTCTTTGCCTGGTGAACCTGGTAATTCCTCTGCTGTGGCGAATACCTCTGCTGTCAGTCATAACCAAGATTGTACGGGACAACCGGTCCTGAGGCGCAGTTTACGTACTAGGGCTGTTCCTCATAGATTCAGAGTTTAAGTTCTCTCATTTCCGTAGATTTAGAGTTAAGTTGCTTTTCTGTGCTTTTCTGTTTCTTCTTTCCTTCATCTGTTTCACTTCTCTGTTTCCGCCTTCTTGTTTATTCTTCTTTCCTTTTCCTTTCCTGCTCACTCTTCCTTGTGTTTAAACTACTTTCTAAAGGGAAGACATATGTAGTATCTTATGTTGTATTTATCTATGCTTGTTGTTCCCTCTGTCACTAAGTTCTAGATCTCCAGTGTTCTCTGTGGTTCAGCTGCGCTGAGTATTCCACTAAGGACAGTTGGTTTTCTATGCCTCTACCTGACGACAGATGGTCCTGTTCTCCGCTTGGGTTTTCAGCTTCTACAATTAAACCAACATTTAAATCCACCCCGCTTCTACTCTTTACTACACTTTTGTTATTCCAATATGAACAAGACTGGCTAAAACACCCAAGAGTAAAACGTGCAATAAATAGAAACTCTATGAACATGGATAATCTTCACCCAGGATGGATGATTTCAAGATAAAGATTGTGAAATTGTAAACACTTTCTCTGGGCTATTGGCAATAATACATCTATTCAAAATGGTGCTTATTCCCATAATAACGCACACCATTGGGAACATGTTCATAGACGTTTTTAATGCTATATTCTCCAAGGGCCAGATGCATCAAAGGGTTTTACCCATTCTGTGTCTATGGGAAAATGTGTTGATGCATATGGCCCTATGTATCATCACTTTTTCAAAAAATTATGAGACCTGGAGAATATACCATGTGTTGAGAAGAAATCTTTATTGTTAATATCTAAACTTCAAGCACAGCAGAATAGATGATTCACTGTATCTAAGAACCTACGTTATTTCCATGAGCTATATTCTACAAAACACTTCAAGAATGCTGCATGTGCAAAAGATGGGGTCTCAGTTTTAGGTGGATTTCAAAAGGATATTCTGTGATTACTCCCTATGCTTTCTGATTTGCAGTCAACTTACTTTCCAAAATTCGCAGAAAAATGCAAGAAACTGAAAGAGAGCACAGAGATAAAAAAAAGAGGCAGAAAAGTTTTAGAATAAATATGTTTGGTTTATTTCTAAGTATAGGATATTAAAAGATGCCTGTGGGCCTTTACCAAAGTAACTTGAAAGACAAAGTACAAGGCATTTCCAAAAGTAGCCTCCTTCATTTAATAATTCTTTCTCTGTAATCTCAGGACCTCTTCACTCACAGTGAAGGTACGTTACCTTGATCTTCTGGCATGTCCTCTCGACTGATTTTTGGAACCTATGATTTTCTAAGAACATAATGTTTTTAGCCTTGTTATTGTTACCATTTCTATATGTTGCTTGAGACTTTTTATGTGATGTCTTTGCAAGACAGTGTCCAGGTGGGTAAAGTATCATTAAGCTCCACTAAGTAAAAATGCACTCTAGGGTCTTTGTTCTGAGGTCCCCAGAGTAGCCCACATCTGCCAATGCCTTTAATCAAGACTCAAGCTGACATTGTCTGTACCCTGTAAGAGGCTCCATTTACTTGACCATCCCTTTAAAAAATCCCACTAGATTTGGGTGAACTAATGCATAACATCTACTTCTTCAGACTTACATATTGAACATCATGAGTATGGCCTGCAGCCCAATGTGAACAAAGTCTTTGACATGTAAGACACATCTTAGATAACATAAAAGTGCTGAGTTTTGAAAGTCAGATGTTAAATTGGATATGACTTTTTATAATACTTTCAGATCCTCTTTGTAGGCCAGTGCTTACACCTATCCTTTTAAAGTACTATTCAACCTGTTTTACAAAGCTATTCTCCAGCAAACTGGAGAACACTGTAAAAAGAAATGTAATCCTGTTGGCCTGTCATTCAAAGGTCATCTTTTCCACCAAAGGGTGTGTACCTAAGTCTATGTCCTTCTATCGCTAGATAACTGAAAATACCTCTTATCCTAAGTACATGTGTATACCTGCCCTTGGTGTGCTGAAAGCTAGCTTTATTCTTCCATAAGAATTTTAAAAAAACAATATCATACAACTGCTCAGGTTGATGTAGTGTGGATGTGCCTGATTTCGTGCAACTAGCCTAGTCAAATGTTGCTGAGAGGGAAAGATTGTCCCAAAGTGGTGTATATTGAAAGTATACAGGAAAACAGTACACACTACATCAAGTTTGCTATAATGAAAGACAGTCAATGGTACCTTAAAATGTGCCTCTCCGAAATATTTAGCTTCATCCTGACGCAACTAACATAACGAAAACTAGATTTATGCGGCAGCAGATAGAAATCAGATGTCATCTCCTGTTCCAAACCCTTTCAGAGCACCTGCTAACCTGCTTCCAATTGAAGACAAATAATGCAATTTAAATGCTGTATCCCAATTGTGTTAATATTTTTTACCTCTATGCCTCATTTAGTCTCCTGGAAGAGAAAATACCCTGGATTTAGCATCTCTAGTTCTTCCTTTTATGACTTTTCACTTTTGTAACAAGTTAATACAATTTACATTACACCTCAATCTCTGTATGACCACCACTAATGTTGCATACTATTATATTGCACTCACCGAATCATGGGAGAGGCATCTATCAGATGAAAAACAGCTGCTTTCTCCAAACGTTCCTGTACATTGCTCTGCTCTCCAACATGTTGGACTATTGTAATAAGCTATTGGTAGCCCTTCTTCAACAGTTCTTCTCCCACATAGAAAAGGTCTTAAAAAATTCCAAAATAGCCATAGACAATTTTCTAGACCTCGTCTGTCTACAATAACAGAGCCGTTTTCGAACCACTAATGCTTGCATATAAAGTGATCAAGGCTCATTCCCCTAAGTACCTTTCCAATACTAAAGCCCGTTTTATTCCCGGATCACTGGCATAATATTGATGCACACAATATCGAAATACAGAAATATGCAAATTAAATATTGTTAAAAAATTGTCGCCTTCCAATACTTAACTAATAAAACCGCAAATGACGAGAGCACAAATATTGTTTTAAAAAAGATTGATTTTTACTTACATCAAAACACAAATATTGTCATCTTGAAATAAGAATATTTAAAATAATATTGACTACGATAATATCGGAAAAATAATCAAATTATCATGAATAAAAATTAAAAAGCACTTTTTTATGTAAAACAAATATTTAAAACACATAAAATATTGTAAACACATAGTTGATTTTAAAATAAATATAGTACATCACCAAAATATTTATGATTCACCCCCCAAAAAATATAACTAAATTCATAACAATTTAACACAAATTCTTTTTGCATTAACTGCAAACATTTATACTACAATCAATGGCCCTCATTATGATGATGCACCGGCCTGCCATCGAGGGCATCAGTCTGATGACTGCATTACAATGCAGCCAGTCCGACCGCAGAGGTTAGGGGGTAGGACCGCTTCCTCTGACAGGATCAAAGACCCTGTCAGGATGGCGGTCAGATTCCAAACCCTAAAATGGAGGCGGTGCCTGCGCAGCCACCGCCGTAGGGATTAGAATATCCCTTTCCGACTGCCTCTTCATGGTGGTCTCACTACCATGAAGAAGCAGAAGGAAGGTAACTTTGAGGGCCCCAAGTAAGGCCCCAGTCTTCCATAGGCCACTGTTAAGTGGCCCTGGGGGCAAAAGTAGTGCCCCCCAACATCCATGCATTGTGTGCAAAAAGTGCCTTTTTCTACTACTTCTTGTGCTGCGGCCCCTTTTCTGGGCTGCAGCACAAGCCGCAATAGAAAAGAGTACTTTATGACCCCCTGCACAGCGGTCCTATCATACTAGGGCAGGTGGGGCAGCCAACTCACTGTCGGACGGTCGCCTGCCCGATACAATGGCGATGACGGTCCAGCTGACTGCCATCGTAATGAGGGCCATTCTATTCATAAATATGTATGAATATAAATAAAATTATACATAAAACTATCAAACTATATATCAAACATTATAAATAAAGCCTAAATTAGTGTTTACCACAGAAGGACATAACTGCTAAACAAAATTCAAATTAAAACTAAACTAACCAATAAAACCAAACTATAAACAACCTTAAGCAATAACATCAAGCAAGCAATTGCATCAACAACATAAAAGGCACACTGTTAGAAATGGATGTCTCTAGTTGGCACTGGTTTGCACCGTTGTCCAAGTAGGGACCCTTTTCCCTAGTCAGGGTAAGAGGATACACTTCTAAAAAAAAACCTGCTCACCCCCTAGGTAGCTTGGCACGAGCAGACAGGCTTATCTCAGAGGCAGTGTGTAAAGCATTTGTGAACACATACAGTAATACAGTGCAAACACTACAAATGGACACCACACCAGTTAAGAAAAATAAGTCATCTTTATTTAAACCAAAAAAAGAACGAAATGACAAAAATCCACAGTACAGTTATCAAGACATGACTTTTAAAAAGCAAAAATAGTTCTGTTCAAAGCAGATGAGGGATGCAACACTTTTACACAAAGTATTGTATTTAGTTTGAATTTTGTTTACACAAAGCACCTTGGATGTGTCGAAAAAGGCAAGCAAAAAGGGTTACAGGGAAGGTGATGCATCGGTTCCTTACACTCAGGGAAGGTGATGTGTTGGTTCATTGCTCCAGGGGATGTGATGCGTCGGTTCCTTACTGCTGCGCAGGGGAGGTGATGTGTCGGTTCCTTACCAGAGAGCAGGTGATGCGTCGGTTTCTTACTGCGTGGGGATGTGATGCATCGGTTTCTTACTGCATCCACCCTTGATGCGACAGACTTGACACTTCAATGCGAGGCATGACGATCCGGTATGATGCGATGCATGAAGACCCGGGATGCGCTGCAATGGTTTCAAACGCGTCCCCTCGATGCGTTAGTTCTTCCCCAACAGGGCCTGCATCAGAATCGGTGTTGTGATCTCGGACATCAAAGATCAGTGCACAGGATTAGTTGCAAGGCAGACACATCAGTTGTGAGCAGGCGCTGCGTCAATTCTTCGACAGTAGCAATGCATCAGAAAATTCTTCTCCCACCGCTGCGATGCGTCGTAAACAGGTGATGCATCGATTTTCACAGTTCTTGCAGTTACCAGTCCCAAAACAATCTCCAGAGGACCAGAACACTGGCAGGCACCTCTTAGCAGGTCAGACTTGACACTTCAATGCGATGCATGAAGACCCGGGATGCGCTGCGATGATTTCAACCACGTCCCCTCAATGCATCGGTTCTTCCCCAACAGGGCCTGCATCAGAATCGATGCTGTGATCTCGGACTTCAAAGATCGGTGCACAGGATTAGTTGCACGACATACACTTCAGTTGCGAGCAGGCTCTGCGTCAATTCTTCGGCAGTAGCAATGCTTCAGAAAATTCTTCTTGCACCACTGTGATGCGTCGTAAACAGGTGATGCATCGTTTTTCACAGTTCTTGCAGTTTCAATCCCAAAACAATCTCCAGAGGACCAGAAAACTGGCAGGCACCTCTTAGCAGGTCCAAACCCCCAGCAAATGACTTCAGTGGGGATTGGGGGTGAAGTCTTTGTGTCCCTGAGACTTCAGAACAGGAGGCCAGCTCTATTTCAAGACTTTGGAGATCTTCCTCAAGCAGCAGACACATGACACAGCAAAGTCCTTCTCTTTTCCTTTGCAGAAAGTAGCCAATGCAGGCCAATCCCAGACAGCAAACAGCAAAGGGGCAGTACTCCTCCTCAGTTTCTCCAGCTCTTCTCCTTGGTAAAGGTTCCTCTTGATTCCCAGAAAAGATCTAAAAATCTGGGGTCTGGGCTCCTTTTTTCATGATACAAAATCCTTACTTCTGTGTGGCAGAGAAGCTCTTCGCCCAGCCAAAACCAGTTCTGTCCTTTCTGGTGCACCTTCCTTTCAGGAGGTGGAGACAGCATTGTCTAAGGCAGACCAAGCCCATTCAGGTGTGAAAGCAATCTCCTCCCCCTACTCTGAATTCAGCCCAGGTCCAGTCAGCCAGGCCCTGACTCACCCTGGAAAGGCAGGACAGACATAACCCTCCAAGTGGCTGTCTGAAAAGAATGCACATCCCCAGCCCCTGTCCTTCCAAAGCCAGACAGCCAATACACAACCTAATAGAGGCACACTAGATGGTTAGGCAAGAAAATAGCTACTTTCTAAAAGTGGTATTTTCAAACCCAGAATTAAAGAAACACCCTTGCTAAAAGACGCATCTTAACATTGTGAGGTCAGGCATATTAAACATTATTTTCCAATCTTGTTCCCAGGGGTGACTAACATGTAAGAAAAGGGAAGGTTAGAGCCTTACAAGTGTGTGCACATGCCAGGTCAACATGACAGTACCAACTGCGCACAGACACTGCAGTGGCAGGTTTGAGTTACATTTACAAGCTGCTTATGTGGGTGGCACAAAGGGCTTGACAATGGATTTGTCGCCAACGACAATGGCAGTAACAAAGTTAAGGACATTTCAAATGGTGGCTATTCCAGGGTCATGTGTTTGGTGCACTGCATTAATTTCATTGCTCAGGACTTTCTCAAAAAGAAGGCTGAATCAGCAACTTACTGTCCACATACAGAAGAATCTGCATTTATTTCAGTCATTCTTTTAAAGTCCAGAAACAGTAGGTGGTCATTTGGAGTGATATAGAAGAATGGCAGTTAAAGAACTCATACAGGTTTGAACTCAACTTATTACGTGTTGCAACATTGTTTGAGCAGTGCAGACCGAACAATGACTATGTAATGCAAAGAGGGGATTCAACTGTGAAAGCCATGATCATTGGAATGAATCGATGGCGCCTTGTCAAATGCTTGACAGAAATGCTGCTTCCTATTGCGGTTTTCACACGGGAATTCAGCAAGGAGGACAATACCTTGGGCCATACTATCCCGTTGTTGCATATCCTACAGGAAAAGCTAGAGGAGGTCCCTGAGATGTTCACAGGTGTGGACGAAAAATCAATTGCACATGAGTTGGTGGAGAGCTTAATCCTTTGCTTGACTGTAAATACAAGGCTGCATAGAGACATTGTGTCGTCCAAACATTAAATTTGTGCCACAATTCTTGGTCCACGGTAAAAACAATTACTGGCCACTTCCATTCCTTTTTCAGACGGGTATGTTTCAAACTAGAAGTTGTGGATTGCAGAGCAAGCCAGCAACCTATAAAAAGAACATCTGGGAATTAGAGAACCACTCCCAGGCAGAAGTACTGGAGTGCAGCCATCAACTTCCATTGACACTGAGGGCAATGCTATTGGCTCACAGCAGCCAAAACGAACAACAAGAACACCAGCAACAAAAACAGGATCAGGAGCATCAGCACTAAAAACTGCATTTGATTTGTTTCTAAAGGCAGGGCTAAGTCCAGTGCAGAGATAAAGGCAAAAGAGGTCGAGAAAGTTGGACCGGCAAAGACTATTGAGAGGATGGTCCAGACCATTTTGCATGACCCAACAGAGGGCTATATGGATCAAAACCCATTGGTGGATTGGTTTAGGAAGAGGTGCCAACGACCATTTCGCAGCAAGATAGCAATTAAGTATCTGACTTGTCCGGTAGCCAGTGTGTCTGTTGATTATGTGTTCGGTGCAGCTGGTTCAGTTGTCAGAGTGAGAAGGACCATTCTCTGGCCCCAAAACATGGAGCGATTAACCACGATCAAAACAAATCAGCACCTGATACCGCTGAATTGCACCATATCAGAAGTACAACAGGAGGAGGATGATGGTGATTGGTCAGAATCAGGGCATGGTAGTGTGTTAGATGACCAACTTTTGGGCGAATAACCTGAGTTTGAGAACAAACTCTAGTACCATAAATACTGAGTAGGCCTGGGCCACCATATAACTTTCTTTCACTGAACAGCTTTGAAATAAATGGGTATAACTAGGGGAACATTATATTATTTTGTTTGTTTATGTCTGACTGACTAATGCATCCCCACCATGTTAGACACATGTATGGCTGGATTGAACCAATGTGCAGTGAATAAGCCTCTCCCCCATTCCCTTCAAGGACAGTGAAGAGACAATGCCTGCCTCCATTCTATACCAATCCTTTCTTTCATCCTCTAGCAGGACTGCCCCAGAATATTAGTTTTACAAGACTGGCCAATGTGTTTTGTGTGAATCAAAGAGGTTTGGCAATGTACCGCTGTGCTTGAATTGGAACAGGTATGTAATGCACCAAAAGTGATGTATAAGTTATTGTTTGTGAATGTTGAGATGGTTCATGTGGTGGCAGACAGTAAGGGTGGGTGTACACCTATAATTTGTACGCTTGATTGTGTTTGTGATGACTTGCAATGTTGGTGGCCTAATGAGTGATCCTTTTTTCCTGAAGGTGATTTTTTTACTTCCCCTTTGATATTTAGCGAGATTTGTTTGCCGGGTGCACACTGCTTTGTTTTCTGGTTCACATTCCTCAAAGGCCTAACAAGTCCATTTAACTAACAAACACAAATCTTGTCTACACAAAAACATTACTCAATGTTTCCCTTGTTGTTCATCAACAGATTTGTACTATAGGTTGATTTCTCTCATTTGGGTTGGGAGTCAGAAGCGAGTTGGTCATATTCGTTACTCAGCGTCAGGAGGATGATGGAAGGACTCAGGGTATGACTACCTCAACAACTGGCAGAAGAAGGAAGTTATCAACTTACGGAAACCAACATGGTGAGGACTCTAAGAGGCCTACTCATGTCTGTGGACTGGTGAGAGGTGCGTTGATTGCTTGATTTGGGAAATATAATGCTTCTGAGTGTGTGTGGTAGCTGGCTCAAAACTATGTGATTGGATGGGGGGCCTGTTGCTGTAGGTAACTGTAGACAGACAAGTTATGATGTTACATCATCACATTATGTACGTACTATGCTAAATGTGATGGTGATGATCATGACAGTTGTAGTTTAATCAGCCCAGTACACAGTACATGAAGCCACTTGTCTGTGATTGTTGGTTGTTGTAATTGCTCTCACTTAATTGATCACACATGAGTCTTAACATTAATGATTGCAAGAACTATGCTGTTGCTCTGCCTTTGAGTCTTCTTGATACACTCCTCATGAAGCTTACCTTCTGTCCCTCTCCTTGACTCTACAATATCATTTCTATTTTACAATCCACAGGCCTTCTCTTCTCTTGCACAAAAAGCAAAGGCACCATAACACTCATGCTTTCTTTACTGGACCACTTCAGCCAGGCACCCAAGATTGACAGACAATCGACGAAGAATGCAGATGCACTATGTTATGTTATGTTATGTTAATGACTCTTTTATCGCGCGTGACTCACCCGGGGGCATCTTAGCGCTTACCAGAGAGGGGAAATAGTCTGTGCTTAATGGTTCAGGACAGCCAGGTCTTTAGTTGTTTTCTAAAGATCAGGTACGTTGGAGATTTTTGTAGCATTACTGGAAGGGAGTTCCAGTATTTTGGTGCTATAAATAAAAAAGCTCTACCGCCTGTGCGGGTTAGCCTTATCCGGGGTATATTTAGGAGGGCAAGCGCATTTGATCTTAGGTTGCAATGACTAACATGCTTGATCAGTTTGTCCCTGAGGTAGGCTGGACCTTCACCTCTTAAAGCCTTGAATGACAGACAGCAGATTTTAAACATGGCGCGTTTTTGGATTGGCAGCCAGTGTAGTTGTCTGAGCAAGGGGAGGGATGGGGTTCCAGGGGGGCAATTCAGGACCATTCTGGCCGCAGTGTTCTGGATGACCTGTAGTTTTGTTAGGGTGGTGGTTCCTACCTCTGCTAATAGGGCATTCCCATAGTCTAGCCTGCTTCCTATCATTGCCTGAACTACAGTTCTGCGATGTTCCAGGGGGAGGTAGGGAATAATTCTACGTAGTAGGCGTAGATTGTAATAGCATGAGCCTGCAATATTTGTGACGTTTTCCTTCATATCTAATTTGACATCTAATTGGATTCCCAGGCTTTTTACCAAGGTTGACGGTGTTGGTGCTGTTCCCAATTGGGGGGGCCACCAGTCTGGGGTCCATAGGGCTGCAAACTTCCCTAGCAGCATTAGCTCTGTTTTTCCCGGGTTAAGTTGTAAACATTGCTCCTCCATCCAGTTTGCGATCGCCAGCATACCGTCCATGAAGCGTTGTTTTTCTTCAGTGATGTTATTACCGAGCGGGAATAGTAGCTGCTTATCGTTGGCGTAAGAGATAATCTCAAAGCCGAAGGGTTGAATCACCTTGGCAAGGGGAGCTAAGTAAATATTAAATAGAGTGGGGCTGAGACAAGATCCCTGTGGTACCCCCTTATCCTGTAGAAATTTTTTGGGGAAACAAACGGGCCAAGCATGATGGTTTGCCATCTGTCCTTTAGGAAGTTTTCCTGCCACTGAAGGGCGATGCCCCCAATACCACACTCAGTTAGTCTCTCCGCTAGCCTCCGATGCGATATCGTATCAAAGGCCGCGGAGAGATCTAATAGAATCAGAATAGAAGAGCCTCCAGCATCGAGGGTGCGTCTTAATGAGTCGGTGATTGCCAGCGGAGTTGTTTCTGTGCTGAAGCCCCGCCGAAAACCTGATTGGGACGGGTCAAGTATGTTATTTGCTTCCAGGTATTGGCTGAGTTGAGTGTTTATATTTGCTTCCAGGAGTTTACCCAGTAAGGGCAACAGGGAAATTGGCCTATAATTACTTGATTCCAGTGGGTCTGCGGCAGGCTTTTTCAGGATTGGCCATACAACGGCTTCTTTCCAGACCACCGGGATCAGACCAGTCTCAATCGAGGTGTTAAAAATACGTTGGATTATTGGGGCACACAGTGGGGAGACAAGGGCCATCGTACTAGGTGGACATATATCCGGAGGGGAACCAGATTTTGCAGCTGATAGTAGTTTACTGGTCTCTGCCAATGAGACATGATTAAATTGGCTGAGCGTCATCCTGTTTTTTTTAGGGGAAATTTGCGATTCATTATTTGATTGGATATTATTTATATCCACAACTGGGAAGTTTGCATAGCAATTTTTTCATGGAAAAAGTGGGAAATGGAGTCACATAGTTCCTGGGATTCTAACGGCAGCTGCTTGCAAACTGGAGGGGAGGCAAAATCTCTAACTATATCAACTATCCAATTTGGCAATACATTATCATTTTTCTTTTAAGAAATATTAGTACTGTGTGGGTTCATTTCACTCCTCCATATTTTTTATTTACTATTTTTCCAACCGAGGTGACAGGAGCAATAAATATGTGTTTGTTAAGTGTGGTTTCTCACTCGAGAGGTGCTGGGGGCCCCAGGTCCTGAAGGAAGTTGAGGTTCAATCGAAGAGCCAGGTCATGAGAGCCTTCTTGAATTGGGTCAGCGACAGGTATAGCTTGAGGTGGAAAGGTAGGGTGTTCCAGGTTTTAGCAGTGAGGTGAGAAAAGGATGTTCCACCGGTCCTGGTCTTGGGAATCCAAGGGATGCCAAGGGCCAGTTCGACGGAGCGGATGTGTCTGGTGCGTACGTGGAATGAGAGGCGGTGGTTCAGGTATTTTGGGTTCAAGTATTCTAGTCCAGAACATTTAGATGTACAATGATAATTATTGACTTTGGTCTCTGGGGCTAATGGACTGTTTGCAATGCATTTAACTTAACTGTGCCATACTCATTCCTTCAGTTCCTTCTACAACCAGATTGATGATGGTTGGCTGCTGATCGGCAAGATGATAATTGTTTTGTGTAGTGCTTGTCTTTGTCACATCTTTGCCCAAATCCCCTTTTCCATCCATTGATCAAACCCCTAACCCTCTTCCCACGGGTTGTGTGATTTATTGACGTGTGACTTAATTTACATAATTAATTGATACCACACTTGCTGGGGCAGATGTGGTGAAGCAGCATCAACTTACTGCAAGATCTTCAGTTCTATTACCTAAACAGTATCCCACACTGGCCCCATTTACCCACCTACGCATAAAACGTGACTTTTAGAAGAACATAATTCGCCAGCATCCTAAGTCAGTCATTACATTGCACAAACACTTAACCATGTCTACTCCAGACTTTGAGTCCACTTATGGATTTGAGTATTTCGTAACTTAAATTTTAATTAGAATACTATCTTGCCAGTGTTCTGAAGAATATACTATTGGTATTTTTTGTTATATTTTCACTATCATGTATTTTTTTGTGTGTAATAGTCTGGTTTCAATTGTTTGTAAAGCTAAGATATAATAATATACAACCAATTACACATAAGAGGAGGAGGGAAAGCCATTCCAAGTCCCTCCGGAGAATCAAATAAATCACAAAAATAGGTATGGTAGTACCAAAGAAGTAAAGTGAAACATAGAAGTTATACTGTTTTCTAAAATTCAGGCAGGAATCCAGAATTTTGGATTTCACAGGACTTCTGCCATACAACGAGTGACCAGCCCCTACTGAATTCTTTGTTATCCAGAAACATTTTGGCTTCATATGTTACTATTGACCACTTGGATGCTAATGACAAGGGTAACTTGCCATGCACTGCCCATTCATTTCAATGGAAATCTCATTATATAGCCTAATAGGCCTTAGCGTCCAAGTGGTTAATCCATTTGGGGATGCATTGCCTAGCAGGTACTCTGTCATCACTGCTCCATGAAGCAGCTTTATAACCTGACCTCTCTTTATTTCTATGAGGGTGCCCCAATCCCCTGTCTGGGTAAAGATTTGGGCTAGAGTGGTGTCACCGAATAAGGAGGGTGCAGACAGAATTGCTGACACCTCCCCATCATGAAATGAAAGTCCCTTCATTATAGACAAATATTTGGAGTGGAATTGTCATATCTGTATGTTTTGGATGGAGTTTCTCTAGCACATTCCATCCAATTTCATATTTACTGTACCCTTTTTAGGTCTTGCCGCTGCCCTCGACAAGGCGAGGGCCTTTTGGAAATGATACAATTCCAATGTACATACGGAAGGACAGAAGGGACAGAAGATGTGCACGTGCAGACTGGAGGCTTCACTGGCGTCGTGAAACTAGGCACTTTTTTGGGGGACTTTTTTGGGGAGAAAGCACAGCGTTTCTTGGGGATTACATGTGATATCAGCGTGCGCACCTTTTGTGACTTGCTTCTTCTGTGTCTAGAGTTTCACTCTGTCAGGAGCTAGGGCTGCCTTTCTAACCACCACCACCACCACATCACCACCACCACGTCCACAACCACCATGTCCACCACACCACGTCCACCACCATCATGTCCTCCACCACCACCATTTCTACCACCACCACGTCCAACACCACCATGTTCACCACCACCACTTCCACCACCACAATGTCCACCAGCACGTCCACCACTACTACGTCCACCACCATGTCCATCACCACCAGCAACACCACCACTTCCACCATGTCTACCACCACCACCAGCACCACTACCACGTCCACCAACACCATGTCCACCACGTCCACCATCATGTCCACCACTACCACCACCACATCCACCACCACGTCCACCACCCCCAAGTCCACCACCACATCCACCACCATCATGTCTACCACCACCATGTCCACCACCACCATGTCCATGACCACCATGTCCACCACCATGTCCACCACCACCACATCCACCACCACGTCCACCACCACCACCACGTCCAACACCACCATGTCCACCACGTCCACCACCACGTCCTCCACCACAATGTCTACCACTACATCCACCACTACCACGTCCACCACCATGTCCACCACCACCAGCACCACCACCACATCCACCACCACATTGTCTACCACCACCACCAGCACCACTACCACATCCACCAACACCACGTCCACCACCACCACGTCCACCATCACGTCCACAACTACCACCACCACATCCACCACCACGTCCACCACCCCCAAGTCCACCACCACATCCACCACCACCATGTCTACCACCACCATCATATCCACTACCATATCCACCACCAGCACCACCACCACGTCCACCACCACCACCATCATGTCTACCACCACCATGTCCACCACCACCATGTCCACGACCACCGTGTCCAACATCATGTCCACTACCACCACGTCCACCACCACCACCACCCCATTTACCACCACATCCACCACCAGGGCCACCATCAGCACCACCACCACATCCACCACACCAACACATCCACCACCAGGTCCACTACCATGTCCACCACCACATTCACCACCCCCACATCCACCTCCACCACCACCACATCCGCCACCAAGTCCACCACAATATCCATTACCACTACATCCACCACCACCACATCCACCACCACGTCCACCACTACCACCACCACCTGCACCACCACCACGTCCACCACCACATCCACCACCACCACATCCACCACCACCATGTCCACCACCACCACATCCACCACCACTACCATGTCCACCACCATGTCTACGACCACCATGTCTACCACCACGTCCACCACCACATCCACCACCATGTCTACAACCACCATGTCCACCACCAACACCACGTCCTCCACCACCATGTCCACCACCACAACCACATCCACTACCACCATGTCTACCACCACCACGTCTACAACCACCACATCCTCCACCACCACCACGTCCACCACCACCATGTCACCACCACCACATCCACCACCACATCCACCATCACATTAATCTCCATAACCACCACCACCACGACCACCACAACCACCACCACCACCTCCACCACCACATCCACCACCACCATGTCCACCACCATGCCCACCACCAACATGTCCACCACCACATCCACCACCACCACGTCTACCACCACGTCCACCACAACCACCTCGTCGATCACCACCACCAGCACCATGTCCACCACATCCATCACTAGCACCACCACCACCAGGTCCACCACCACCACATCCACCACCACCACATCCACCACCACCAGCATGACCACCACCAGGTCCACCACCACCACCACATCCACCACCACCACATCCACCACCACCACATCCACCACTACCACGTACACCACCACCACATCCACTACAAGCACCACCACCACATCCACCACCATGTCTAACACCACATCCACCACCACAACATCCTCCACCGCCATGTCCTCCACCACCACCATGTCCACCACCACATCCACCACCATGTCCACACCATGTCCACCACAACCACCAGCACCAGTACCACCACCACGTCCACCACCACCATGTCCACCACCACAATGTCCACCACAACCACCACCACCACATCCACCACCATGTCCACTACCATGTCCACCACTACATCATCCACAACCATATCCACCCCCACATCCACCACCAAGTCCACCACCACATCCACCACCACATCCACCACCACATTCAACACCACCACCACATCACCACCATGTCCACCATATCCACCACCACCATGTCCACCACCACGTCCACCAGCACCATGTCATCCACCACCACATCCTCCACCACCACCACCACATCCACCACCACCAAATCCACTACCACCGCCATGTCCAAAACACTATGTCCACCACCAGAACCACATCCACCACCACATTCACTACCACATCCACCACCACCACCATCATGTCCACCACCACATGCACCACCACCACATCCATCACCACCACATCTACCACCACCATGCCACCACCACGTCTACCACCACCACATCCACCACCACCACATCTACCACCAACACCACCACATCCACCACCACCACATTCACCACCACCATGTCCACCACTATCACCTACACCACCACCACTACATCCACTACCATGTCCAGCACCACCACGTCCACCACCACGTCCACCACCACCATCACATCCACCACCATGTCTACCACCACCACCATGTCCACCACGATGACCAACACCACCACGTCTTCCACCTCCACTACCACCACCACCACGTCCACCACCACCACCAGTACCACCACCACGTCCACCACCACCACATCCACCACCACATCCACCACCACCACCACCACCTGCACCACTACCACATCCACCACCACATCCACCACCACCACATCCACCACCACCATGTCCACCACCACCACATCCACCACCACTACCACGTCCACCACCATGTCTACGACCACCATGTCCACCACCACGTCCACCACCACCATGTCTACCACCACCACCACATCCACCACCATGTCTACAACCACCATGTCCACCACCAACACCAAGTCCTCCACCACCACGTCCACCACCACAACCACGTCCACCACCACTGTCTACCACCACCACATCCACAACCACCACATCCTCCGCCACCACCATGTCCACCACCACCATGTCACCACCACCACATCCACCACCACGTCCACCACCACCATCACATTCACCGCCACTTCCGCCACCACCACCACAACCACCACCTCGAACACCACGTCCACCACCACCATGTCCACCACCATGCCCACCACCATGTCCACCACCACATCCACCACCACCACGTCTACCACCACATCCACCACAACCACCTCATCGATCACCACCACCAGCACCATGTCCACCACATCCATCACCATCACCACCACCACCAGGTCCACCATCACCACATCCACCATTACCAGCACCACCATGTCCACCACCACCACATCCACCACCACCACATCCACCATCACCACGTCCACCACCACCACGTCCACCACCACCAGGCCCACCACCATCATGTCCACCACCACATCCACCACCAGCATCATGTCCACCACCATGTCCACCACCACCACGTCGACCACCACCACATCCACTACCAGCACCACCACCACATCCATCACCATGTCTATCACCACATCCACCACCACAACATCCTCCACCACCATGTCCTCCATCACCATGTCCACCACCACCACCACGTCCACCACCACCACATCCATCACCACCACATCCATCACCACCACATCCACCACCATGTCCACCACCATGTCCACCAGCACCAGTACCACCACCAGGTCCACCATGTCCACCATGTCCACCACCACAATGTCCACCACAACCACCACATCCACCACCACCACCATGTCCACCACCATGTCCACCACCATGTCCACCACCACCTCATCCACCACCACATCTACCACCACATTTACCACCAAGTCCACCACCACGTCCAGCACCACATTCACCACCACCACCACATCCATCAACCTGTCCACCATATCCACCACCACCATGTCCACCACCACATCCACCAGCACCATGTCCTCCACCACAACATCCTCCACCACCACATCCACTACCCCCACCATGTCCAAAACACCATGTCCACCACCACAACCACATCCACCACCACGTTCACTACCACATCCACCACCACCACCATCCTGTCCACCACCACATCCACCACATCCACCACCAACACCACCACATCCCCCACCACCACATTCACCACCATGTCCACCACTATCACCTACACATCCACTACCATGTCCACCACCACCATGTCCACCACCACGTCCACCACCACCATCACATCCACCACCATGCCCACCACCACCACCATGTCCACCACGATGCCCAACACCACCACGTCTTCCACCTCCACCACCACCACCACCACGTCCAGCACCATCACCACATCCACCACCACCACATCCACCAGCACCACCACCAGGTCCACCACCACCACCACATCCACCACCACCACCACCATGCCCACCACCACGTCCACCCCCACCACCACCTCTGCCACCACCACCACACCCACCACCACTACCAGCACATCCACCACCATGTCTACCACCACATCCACTACCACCACATCCTCCACCACCATGTCCTCCACCACAACCATGTCCTCCACCACCACCACCATGTCCACCACCAGCACAATCACGTCCACCACCACCACATCCATCACCACCACCAGCACCACCACCACCAGGTCCACCACCACCACATACACCACTGCCACATACACCATCACCACCAACACCATGTCCAGCACCACCACATCCACCACCACCACATCCACCACCACCACCACGTCCGCTGCCACCACCATGTCCACCACCACCACACGCACCACCACATTAACCTCCACCACATCCACTACCACCACCACCACCACATTCACCACCACGTCTATCACCACATCCACCACCACCATGTCCACCCACCACCACCAGCACCACCACCACATCCATCAACACCACGTCCACCACCACCACCATGTCTGCCACCACCATCACCACATCCACCATCTTGTCCACCATGTCCACCAGTACCATCACCACATCCTCCACCACCATGTCCTCCACCACCACCATATCCTCAACCACCACCACCATGTCCACCACCACCACCAGCACCACCACGTCCACCACTACTACCATCACCAGTACCACTACCACCACATGCACCACCACCATGTCCACCACCACCACATCCACCACCACCACGTCCACCACCACCAGCACCTCCACCAATATATCCGCCACCACCACCATGTTCACCACCATGTCCACCACACGTACCACCACATCCACCACCACCACCACCACATCCACTACCAGCTCCACCACCACATCCACCACCACATCTATCACCACATCCACCACCACCATGTCCACCACCAGTACCACCACCACATCCACCACCACCACTATCACCACATCCCCCACCACGTCCACAATGTCGTCCACCACCAGTACCACCACCACATCCACCACCACCACCACCACATCCACCACCACCACGTCCACCACCACCATGTCCACCACCACCAAGTCCTCTACCACCATGTCCTCCACCACCACCACATACACCACCACCATGTCCACCACCACCACGTCCTCCACCACCATGTCCTCTACCACCACCACATCTACCAACATCCATCAACACCACCATGTCCACCACCACCATGTCCACCACAACCACCACATCCACCACCACCACTACGTCCACCACCACATCCACCACCACCATCATGTCCACCACCACATCCACCACAACCACCACATACTCTACCACTACATCCACCACCATGTCCACCACCACCACACCCACCACCACCATATCCACCACTACCATGTCCACCACCACCACATTCACCACCACCATGTCCACCATCATCATGTCCACCACGACCACTACAACCACTACCATGTCAACGCCACCATGTCTACCACCACATCCTCCACCACATCTACCACCACATTTACCACCAAGTCCACCACCACGTCCAGCACCACATTCACCACCACCACCACATCCATCAACCTGTCCACCATATCACCACCACCATGTCCACCACCACATCCACCAGCACCATGTCCTCCACCACAACATCCTCCACCACCACATCCACTACCCCCACCATGTCCAAAACACCATGTCCACCACCACAACCACATCCACCACCACGTTCACTACCACATCCACCACCACCACCATCCTGTCCACCACCACATCCACCACATCCACCACCAACACCACCACATCCCCCACCACCACATTCACCACCATGTCCACCACTATCACCTACACATCCACTACCATGTCCACCACCACCATGTCCACCACCACGTCCACCACCACCATCACATCCACCACCATGCCCACCACCACCACCATGTCCACCACGATGCCCAACACCACCACGTCTTCCACCTCCACCACCACCACCACCACGTCCAGCACCATCACCACATCCACCACCACCACATCCACCAGCACCACCACCAGGTCCACCACCACCACCACATCCACCACCACCACCACCATGCCCACCACCACGTCCACCCCCACCACCACCTCTGCCACCACCACCACACCCACCACCACTACCAGCACATCCACCACCATGTCTACCACCACATCCACTACCACCACATCCTCCACCACCATGTCCTCCACCACAACCATGTCCTCCACCACCACCACCATGTCCACCACCAGCACAATCACGTCCACCACCACCACATCCATCACCACCACCAGCACCACCACCACCAGGTCCACCACCACCACATACACCACTGCCACATACACCATCACCACCAACACCATGTCCAGCACCACCACATCCACCACCACCACATCCACCACCACCACCACGTCCGCTGCCACCACCATGTCCACCACCACCACACGCACCACCACATTAACCTCCACCACATCCACTACCACCACCACCACCACATTCACCACCACGTCTATCACCACATCCACCACCACCATGTCCACCCACCACCACCAGCACCACCACCACATCCATCAACACCACGTCCACCACCACCACCATGTCTGCCACCACCATCACCACATCCACCATCTTGTCCAACATGTCCACCAGTACCACCACCACATCCTCCACCACCATGTCCTCCACCACCACCATATCCTCAACCACCACCACCATGTCCACCACCACCACCAGCACCACCACGTCCACCACCACCAGCACCTCCACCAATATATCCGCCACCACCACCATGTTCACCACCATGTCCACCACACGTACCACCACATCCACCACCACCACCACCACATCCACTACCAGCTCCACCACCACATCCACCACCACATCTATCACCACATCCACCACCACCATGTCCACCACCAGTACCACCACCACATCCACCACCACCACTATCACCACATCCCCCGCCACGTCCACAATGTCGTCCACCACCAGTACCACCACCACATCCACCACCACCACATCCACCACCACCACGTCCACCACCACCATGTCCACCACCACCAAGTCCTCTACCACCATGTCCTCCACCACCACCACATACACCACCACCATGTCCACCACCACCACGTCCTCCACCACCATGTCCTCTACCACCACCACATCTACCAACATCCATCAACACCACCATGTCCACCACCACCATGTCCACCACAACCACCACATCCACCACCACCACCACGTCCACCACCACATCCACCACCACCATCATGTCCACCACCACATCCACCACAACCACCACATACTCTACCACTACATCCACCACCATGTCCACCACCACCACACCCACCACCACCATATCCACCACTACCATGTCCACCACCACCACATTCACCACCACCATGTCCACCATCATCATGTCCACCACGACCACTACAACCACTACCATGTCAACGCCACCATGTCTACCACCACATCCTCCACCACCATGTCCTCTACCACCACCACATCTACCAACATCCATCACCACCACCATGTCCACCACCACCATGTCCACCACCACCATGTCCACCTCCACCATATCCACCACAACCACCACATCCTCCACCACCACCACCACGTCCGCCACCACATCCACCACCACCATCATGTCCACCATGTCCACCACCACGTCCTCCACCACCACCATCACATCCACCAATCACCACCACATCCACCACCCTGTCCACCACCACTTCCTCCACCACCACATCCACCACCACGTCCACCACCACCACGTCCACCACCACCACATCCATCACCACCACCACATCCACCACCATGTCCACCACCACCATGCCAACCACCACATCCACCACCACCACATCTACCACCAACACCACATCCACCACCACCTTGTCCTCCACCACCACCACGTCCACCACCACCACATCCACCACCACCATGTCCACCACCACCATGTCCACCACATCCACCACCACCACCACCACCACCTCCACCATCACCACCACATCCACCACCAACATGTCCACCACCACCACATCCACCACCACCACGTCCACCTCCACCATATCCACCACCACCACGTCCAGCACCATGTCCCCCACCACCGTGTCCACCAGCACCCCACGTCCACCCCTCGTCCACCACCATGTCTATATTCACCACATCCTCCACCACCATGTCCACCACCACCACATCAACCATCACCACCACATCCATCACCACATCCACCACCAACACGTCCACCACCACCACGTCCACCACCACCATGTCCACCTCCACCATATCCACCACCAGCATGTCCACCAGCACCCCACGTCCACCCCTCGTCCACCACCATGACTACATTCACCACATCCTCCACCACCATGTCCACCACCCCACATCAACCACTACATCCACCACCACATCCACCACCACATTTACCACCACTACCATGTCCAACACGACCACCACATCCACCACCACCACATCAACCACCACCACATCCACCACCACCATATACACCATGTCCACCACCATCACCACATCCACCACCATCACCCCATCTACCACTACCAGATACACCACCACCATGTCAACCACCACGTCCACCACAACCACCTCAACAATCACCAGCACAATGTCCACCACCACCACATCCATCACCACCACCAGGACCACCACCACCATGTCCACCACCACCACATCCACCACCACCACATCCACCACCACTACATCCACCACCAGCACATCCACCACCACCATGTCCACCACCATCATGTCCACCACCACCACCACCATGTCCACCACCACCACGTCCACCACCACCACATCCACTACCAGCACCACCACCACATTCATCACCATGTCTACCACCATGTCTACAACCACATCCACCACCACCACGTCCTCCACTGCCATATCCTCCACCACCACCACCATGTCCACCACCGCCACATCCACCACCATGTCTACCACCATGTCCACCACCACCAGCACCAGTACCACCACCATATCCACCACCACCATGTCCACCACCACAATGTCCACCACAACCACCACCAGCATATCCACCACCGCCACCTTGTCCACCACCATGTCTACCACCACATCCACCACCCTATCCACCACCAAGTCCAGCACCACATTCACCACCACCACCACATCCACCACCATATCCAGCATATCCACCACCACCATGTCCACCACCTCGTCCACCAGCATCATGTCCTCCACCACCACATCCGCCACCACCACATCCACTACCACCACCATGTCCAAAACACCATGTCCACCACCACCACCACATCCGCCACAACGTACATTTCCACATCCACCTCCACCACCATCATGTCCACCACCACATGCACCACCACCATGTCCAACA
Organism: Lissotriton vulgaris; assembly: GCF_964263255.1. Taxonomy (NCBI): domain Eukaryota; kingdom Metazoa; phylum Chordata; class Amphibia; order Caudata; family Salamandridae; genus Lissotriton; species Lissotriton vulgaris. Next base: position 797,586,410 of record NC_141687.1, read on the forward strand.
CCACCACATCCACCACCACCACATTCACCACCACCATGCCCACTACATCCAAAACCATGTCCACCACCAGCACGTCCACCACCACATCCACCACCACCATCATGTCCACCAACACCACCACCATGTCCACCACCATGCCCAACACCACCACGTCTTCCACCTCCACCACGTTTTCCACCTCCACCACCACCACCAGCACCACATCCACCACCACCACATCCACTACATCCACTAGCACCACCGCCACCATGTCCACCACCACCACATCCACCACCACCACCACCATGTCCACCACCATGCCCAACACCACCACGTCTTCCACCTCCACCACGTTTTCCACCTCCACCACCACCACCACCACCACCACCAGCACCAGCACCACATCCACCACCACCACATCCACTACATCCACTAGCACCACCGCCACCACATCCACTACCAGCACATCCACCACCAACACCATGTCTACCACCACCACCACATCCACCACCACCATGTCCTCCACCTCCACCACATCCACCACCACCATGTCCACCACCACCACATCCACCACTACGTCTACCACCACATCCACCACCACATTTACCACCACTACCACATCCAACACAACCACCACATCTACCACCACCACATCAATCACCACCACGTCCACCACCACCATATACACCATGTCCACCACCATCAACACGTCCACCACCACCACCCCATCTACCACTACCACATCCACCACCACCATGTCAACCACCACGTCCACCACAACCACCTCATCAATCACCACCACCAGCACCATGTCCACCACCACCACATCCATCACCACCACCAGCACCACCATCACCAAGTCCACCACCACCACCACATCCACCACCACCACGTCCACCACCACCATGTCCACCACCACCATGTCCACCACCATCATGTCCACCACCACATCCACCACCTCCACCATCAAAACACTGCTGCTCGTCTGATTCTGGGCCTACCAAGACGATCCCCTTCCCTGCCATGCCTAAAAAGTCTACATTGGCTCCCTGTTAAAAAGAGAGCCATTTTTAAAACCATGTGTTTGGTTCACAAACATATGTACGGCATAGGACCAAAATACTGGAACCGAAAATTGACATGGTACCAGCCTGGTCGACAATTGAGATCAAGCTCTAAGTTCCAGCTCACGCCACTTAGAGTTCAAACCGCTAGAAATGGCGGGCGTGCCTTCTCCTACATGGCACCATCTCTATGGAACAAACTTCCTCTAAACATACGTACAACCATCGAACACATTAGTTTTCGAAAGTCGTTGAAAACATGGCTCTTTAGTTAAGCCTCCATTTCCAGGATCATTCACTTTCTTTTTCTGGGATTGTCCGCATGCGCCATGAGACTCCCTTTGGGATGTGATATGTCTGCGGAATATAAATATCCAGACTAGACTAGACTAGACCACCACCACCAAGTCCACCACCACCACATCCACCACCACCATGTCCACCACCACCACGTCCACCACCACCACCAGCTCCATCACCACCACCACACCCACCAACATGTCCACCACCACCACATCCACTACCAGCACATCCACCACCAACACCAAGTCTACCACCACATCCACCACCACATCCTCCACCACCATGTCCTCCACCACCACCACCACCATGTCCACCAGCACCACCAGCACCACCATGTCCACCACCACCACATTCACCACCACCACCAGCACCACCACAACATGGTCCACCACCACCACATACACCACCACCACATACACCACCACCACCACCATGTCCACCACCACCACATCCACCACCACCGCGTCCACCACCACCACCACCTCCACCACCACGTCCGCCGCCACCACCATGTCCACCACCACCACAGGCACCACCACATCCACCACTACCATGTCCTCCACTGCCATGTCCTCCACTACCACCATGTCCACCACCACGTCCACCACCACCACATCCACCACCGTGTCCACCACCACCACCAGCACCAATACCTCCACCACGTCCACCACCACCATGTCCACCACCACAATGTCCACCACAACCACCAACACCACATCCACGACCGCCAACATGTCCACCACCATGTCCACCACCACATCCACCACCACATATACCACAAGTCCAACACCACGTCCACCACCACATTCACCACCACCACCACATCCACCACCATGTCCACCATATCCACCACCACCATGTCCACCACCTCATCCACAAGCACCATGTCCTCCACCACCACATCCACCATCACCACATCCACTACCACCACCATGTCCAAAACACCATGTCCACCACCACCACCACGTCCACTTCCACATCCACCATCACCACCATCATGTCCACCACCACATCCACCACCACCACATCCACCCCTACCACATCCATCACCACCATGCCACCACCACATCTATCACCACATCCATACCACCACATCCACCACCAACACCACCACATCCTCCACCACCACATTCACCACTACCATGTCCACCACTATCACTTCCACCACCACCACTGCATCCACTACCATGTCTACCACCACCACTTCCACCACCATGTCCACCACGACCATCACGTCCACCACCACCACCATGCCCACCACCATGCCCAACACCACCACATCTTCCACCTCCACCACCACCACCACCACGTCCACCACCACCAGCACCAGCACCACATCCACCACCACCACATCCACTACATCCACCAGGACCACCACCACCAGGTCCACCACCACCACATCCACCACTACCACCACCATGTCCACCACTACCAGGTCCACCACCACCACCACCATCACACCCACCAACACATCCACCACCACCACATCCACTACCAGCACATCCACCACCACCACAACATCTACCACCACATCCACCACCACCACATCCTCCACCACCATGTCCTCCACCACCACCATGTCCTCCAACACCACCACCACCATGTCCACCACCACCACCAGCACCACCATGTCCACCACCACCACATTCACCACCACCACCAGCACCACCACCACATGGTCCACCACCACCACATACACCACCACCACATACACCACCACCACCACAATGTCCACCACCACCGCATCCACCACCACCGCATCCACCACCACCACCACCTCCACCACCACATCCACCACCACCACATTCACCACCACTGTGTCCATCACTATCACTTCCCCCACTACCACTACATCTACTACCATGTCCACCACCACCATGACCACCACCACGTCCACCACAACCATCACATCCACCACCACCATGTCCACCACCATGCTCAACACCACCACGTCTTCCACCTTCACCACCACCACCACCACATCCACCAGCACCACCAGCACCAGCACCACATCCACCACCACCCCCTCCACCACCACCACCACACCCACCAACACGACCACCACCACCACATCCACTACCAGCACATCCACCACCAACACCATGTCTACCACCACATCCACCACCACCACATCCACCACCACCATGTCCTCCACCACCACCATGTCCTCCACCACCACCACCACCATGTCCACTACCACCACCAGCACCACCATGTCCACCACCACCACATTCACCACCACCACCAGCACCACCACCACATGGTCCACCACCACCACATACACCACCACCACATATACCACCACCACCACCACCATGTCCACCACCACCACATCCACCACCACTGCGTCCACCACCACCACCACCTCCACCACCACGTCCCCCGCCACCACCATGTCCACCACCACCACACGCACCACCACATCACCACCACAATGTCCACTACTATAGGTGTGGCAGGGTATACTCAGACATGAGTCCCTTTCTCACTGCACCATCAGGATTCAAGCAAGCCGGGCCGAAGACGGCTGAAATGCCAGAAACCGGTCCCCGGTAGCTTGTCTCCTTTCTGGTGAAGAATTGGCTTGGTAGTTTAGTCTGCCCTGTTCCCATGATGCACTGGGCCAGGGACAGACTGATTTGCATATAGCCAGGTTCTGAGCTGGGATGGTGCAGTGAGATAAATAATGGTGATGGATCAAGCCCTGATCTTTGGACTGGGTAACAGTGGTCTGCTTAATTCAGACACTCTGTTCATCACCACCCCCTTTTCTGAATCGTTTTTGGCCACTATAGGTGTGGCAGGGTATACTCAGACATGAGTCCCTTTCTCACTGCACCATCAGGATTCAAGCAAGCCGGGCCGAAGACGGCTGAAATGCCAGAAACCGGTCCCCGGTAGCCTGTCTCCTTTCTGGTGAAGAATTGGCTTGGTAGTTTAGTCTGCCCTGTTCCCATGATGCACTGGGCCAGGGACAGACTGATTTGCATATAGCCAGGTTCTGAGCTGGGATGGTGCAGTGAGATAAATAATGGTGATGGATCAAGCCCTGATCTTTGGACTGGGTAAGAGTGGTCTGCTTAATTCAGAAACTCTGTTCATCACCACCCCCTTTTCTGAATCGTTTTTGGCCACTATAGGTGTGGCAGGGTATACTCAGACATGAGTCCCTTTCTCACTGCACCATCAGGATTCGAGCAAGCCGGGCCGAAGACGGCTGAAATGCCAGAAACCGGTCCCCGGTAGCTTGTCTCCTTTCTGGTGAAGAATTGGCTTGGTAGTTTAGTCTGCCCTGTTCCCATGATGCACTGGGCCAGGGACAGACTGATTTGCATATAGCCAGGTTCTGAGCTGGGATGGTGCAGTGAGATAAATAATGGTGATGGATCAAGCCCTGATCTTTGGACTGGGTAACAGTGGTCTGCCTAATTCAGACACTCTGTTCATCACCACCCCCTTTTCTGAATCGTTTTTGGCCACTATAGGTGTGGCAGGGTATACTCAGACATGAGTCCCTTTCTCACTGCACCATCAGGATTCAAGCAAGCCGGGCCGAAGACGGCTGAAATTCCAGAAACCGGTCCCCGGTAGCTTGTCTCCTTTCTGGTGAAGAATTGGCTTGGTAGTTTAGTCTGCCCAGTTCCCATGATGCACTGGGCCAGGGACAGACTGATTTGCATATAGCCAGGTTCTGAGCTGGGATGGTGCAGTGAGATAAATAATTGTGATGGATCAAGCCCTGATCTTTGGACTGGGTAAGAGTGGTCTGCTTAATTCAGACACTCTGTTCATCACCACCCCCTTTTCTGAATCATCCACCACCACCATCACATCTACCACCACATCCACCACCACCACATCCTCCACCAGCATGTCCTCCACCACCACCATGTCATCCACCACCACCACCACCATGTCCACCACCCCCACCAGCACCACCATGTCCACCACCACCACATTCACCACCACCACCAGCACCACCACCACATGGTCCACCACCACCACATACACCACCACCACATACACCACCACCACCACCATGTCTCCCACCACCACATCCACCTCCACCGCGTCCACCACCGCCACCAACTCCACCACCACGTCCGCCGCCACCACCATGTCCACCACCATGTCCACCACCACCACACGCACCGCCACATCCACCAGCACCACGTCCACTACCAGCACCACCACCACATCCACCACCACGTCTATCACCACATCCACCACCACCATTTCCACCACCACCACTAGCACTACCACCACATCCAACACCACCACATCCACCACCAGCACCACATCCACCACCACCACATCCACCACATCCACCAGCACCACCACCACCAGGTCCACCACCACCACATCCACCACCACCTCCACCATGTGTACCACCATCATGTCCACCACCACTAAGCATGGGCGGAAATTCCGTTCCGCTCGCAAATTTTGCGGATTTTCGGTAAATTCGCGATCCGCGAACGCTCGCAAATTTATCGAAAATCCGCAAATTCGCATGCAGTGGATTTTTTTTCTTGGTAATACAATTTTGCGGCGTGCGGCGTAAGTTCGCAATTGCGAACATGTAGGTGCAGCGGGCAGCAAAAATCTTGCACTCGCAAAATTACAAAATTTGCAATTCTGCACAAGAAATCCACTAGCAAGCAGCATAGACCTTCTGAAAATGATGATTTTTATCTGAATAACTCCTCAGGTTGACATTTGCCTGCCCTTTTTTGGATTTGAGGCCTTTTGACTTTCTTTGGATCACTTTTGGATTAGAAATCAACTTTCACAAGTAAGTTTGTTGGGGCATTACATTTGCTGTTCTGCAGAAAAACAAGTTTTGCTAAACTGAAAGCACTCAGCAGGTGCAAAAGTTCAAATTCATCATTAGTAACCATTCCCTTTAGTGCTTCCTGACTGGGGCCCCTCCAGAGTTCAGTTGCTAGTTGCAACAATTGTATGACCCTGCTCTGACCCTCACAGCTGATCATAGAATAGCTACAAGTAGGCCACAAAGGTCCTGGAAAAAAAAATTGCAGAGGGGGATAGAGAGAAAGACGAAAAGAGAGCGAGAGAGAGAAAGATGGAAAGAGAAGGGGAGGGAGAGAAAGACGGAAAGAGAGGGGGAGAGAAAGAAAGACGGAAAGAGAGGGAGGGAGAGAGGAAGACGGAAAGAGAGGGAGAGAGAGACACAGAGAAAAGAAGAGAGGGACAGGGAGAGAGAGTGTCAACACTGTGCTCCAAGGCCTTACTGCTCACCTGCTGACACCGGTGTGTCTCCAACCACGTGCCGGTATGTAGGGCAGTTTACCAGGTGCCACATCTGAAACAGATCCCTCATCTGAAACAGAGTCCAGATACATGAATGGCAAAGTACATACAATTGCACACGCTATCATCGCCTTTCTGCCCCTGTACACCCAGACAGCTGCACATCAGCCCCTCCTGCCGCCCAGCAGTGCATGCCAGACCTGTGCACCCAGGCAGCTATACCCCAGCCCCTTCCACCACCCTGCAGTGCATGCCCGCCCCTCTGCATCAATGCAACTGCACCACAGCCCCTCCTGCCGCCCAGTGGTGCATGCCCACCGCTGCACACCCAGGCAGCTGCACCACCCAGCTCCTCTCTCCACCCAGCAGTGCATGCCCACACCTGCACACCCAGGCCTCACTGCTCACCTTCCTCCACCGGCATGTCGTAAAGAGGGACCAGCACATGCCAGTGCAAGCCGGAGGCTCATGGCCCGCAAACATGGCACACCCCACATCATGCAGCCCCACTCTGCGGGCCACCAGGTCCCACATTTGATTCTGGGTCTTGATTTTGCTATGGCAGAGGACATACCTGTGCACAGGGCATCATCGCAGGCTGCACACCTGCTCAGCCCTTGAGGTGCCATTAACTCTGTGACCTGCAAGGCCATGCCATGTGGCGGTGGGCATGCACTGCTGGCTTGATCAGGCCTACACTGCGGTATAGCAGGGCTCTCATCGATCATCACCAGTCCGGCTTGCCAGGACGGGGCATCATCGCAGGCTACACACCCACTCAGTTCTTAAGGTGCCCCTAATTCAGTGCACCGTAAGTCACCGTCCCGTGGCGGTTTGCCTGTGCCGGCCGCAGTGTATCCAGCCACCAAGTCTGTGCCCCAAAAGTCTTGAACCTTCTATGATTGAGTATTGTGGTACGGACAACAGCATGTCACCTCCGGTCATGGGGAATGTGATGTTGCATGGTCCTAGGCCCTCATACCTACATTGACACCACATGGATGCACCCAGATAGAAAGTGGAAATGGCATCCAGCACATGTGCCCGACCTTTTTTATTGGCAAGGTCACATGTCTTGTGATGCGTGTGCTGGATGAGTGTGGTGTGGGTGTAAATCAGCCGTGAGGGAGTGGATGTGGCATGCTGACAACTAGAAGACCTGTGATCTGCAGATCACTACCAGGAAGACCTGGGACAGGTCCCCCCCCTATGAGCGTAAGCGGAGTAGGCTGGCTGGTGTATGGCAGTCTAGTGTAAGGGTGTGAACAATGACCCCGGGGCTCTGAACATGGTTCCATACTGGGCTGGAAAAGGAAGTAGCTAATGCATGTGTCCCCATTGTGTCAGCGCCACCCGGACCTCAGTCGGCAATGTGTCACCCTGTGACCCAAGTCCCACAACATGAGCAACACGGACGTAAGGGTCAATCATTGAGCCTACATTCATCCATACTTCCACACTTGGAAGATCAGAGACATGACACATCTGTGAGATTATGTATGTTTAATGCACATTCATTGGAGTGTGGTAGCTGGAGCAGCACAGGGCCATGCAACCCCCACTTTACAATGTTGGCCCTTGGTGGGCCAGCCCGCGTCCTTTAGTGAATGACAAGTCCAAAGGAAGAGGAAACGTTCAGGCCGCAGTCTGATTGCTGTGTCATTGGCGATCAAACAGAATATGGCAGTCCATGTCGAGGTCCAGGGTGAGTGTCGCAGAGTGTATCGGGGGATAGTGGAAGGTGATGATGCAGAGGGCAGAACCAAGCAGACACAGGCCCTATGGCAGAGATGCATGCTACTGAGTCCTTCTTACCATGATTGCAGATTCATCCGCATCTTCGTCCTCTGCAGTTTCATGTGCCTCACATGTGTGTGGTGGTGTTCTGTCTCCAGCACTGTGTGGCAGTGGCACATCAGTGGCCAGAGGTGGAATGTCTGCCACACTGTGTGGCACTGACACTTCAGGGGGCGGAGATGTGGATGTAGTGGTAGCAGCAGCATGCATCAGCACCAGGCCTTGTGGCAGCAATGCCATGAGGCTGGTCCTGATGTCATTGAGGAACCCAGCTACTTTTCACTGGTGTGCAGCTGTGGCAGCTGTTCTTTCCACCTGCGTCTGCTCCATGGTCTCCATTGACCTCCTCATGTGTTCCAACACCTGTGTGGCATCGCTAGTGCCACTCTGACTGGACTGTTGTTCTAGTCTCTGAGTGAGGGCTCCAGCGATGTCAGCCATGGTCCGTTGGAGAGCATGGAGTGTTTTGTGGGTGTCCGTTAGGGACCGTGAGTGGTCCCTGATGAGACTTAGACACCCACATATGGCATCTAGTTTGGCTGCCATGCAGTCGAAGCCCACCCGCACCTGTTCAGCCAGATTCTCCTGGCACCCCAACACATAGTGTTGGAAGGCCATGTGTTCTTCGTGGGGGTCCTGGGAAGCAGCCGTGGTGGTGGGTGCTGTCTGCTGTGTGGTCTGTGCAGGGGGTAAGCTTTGCTTAGTAGCAGCAGGGCTGCCCTGCTCCTGGAGGTGGGGTGCGCAGGCTCTCCACAAGCTGTTGGAGGGCTTCGGAGTCGAAGCTGTGGTGGACCTCTTCGTCATCAGAGAAGAGAGGTTCAGGCTGCTCCTCAGGAGGTGTTGATTGTTCCTCTGCAATGTGAAGGGGCGATGCAATTTTTACAATGTGTTCACATGTATGTTGTTGCATTGTACATTGTTTTCATTTGGACTGCATGGCTGTGTACATTGTGGCTGTTTGGGAGGAGCTGTGTATTTGATGGGGGACAGTGGACATTTTGACAATATGACGGATGTGTGTTTGTACTTGTACATTATCAACTCACATTTCCCTGCAATGCCAAATGTGATTGGCCAGTTTCTACACACAAGCGGCACCTGTTGTGTCCTGTGTTCTGTTGTGGACGTGTTGCGCTTTGTCCACATTGCTGTCAATGTTGATGTGCTCTGCATGTTATGTGTGTGTGCTGAATTTTGGGGGAGTTGTCCCTGCAGTTCTAGATTTGCTGCCCCTTGTCCCTTTCATACAGTGTGCCTTTGACTTCTGTGCTTATACAGTGCTGAGATGTTGCATACTTGGGTACATTGGTCTCTTGGTGGGAGTTGGGGCTCTGGGGCATGGTTTGTCTGCAGATGTGCTCTACTTAATTGTGTATGTGTGCCAATGTGCCCATTTCATCCATGCCCCCAGGCCCTGGTCGATACTCACCCTGGTGCTGTTGTGTCCGGTCACATTGAGCAGTGTCCGGTCCCCCAACTCCTGCCACCATGTCCCCACTGATGACTGAGGACACCATTTCCTACATCATTTATTTTATGTTTCCACATTTGTATCTTATCCTGAAAAGGATTAAGATCATTCTGGACAAATTCCGATTCGAACGAGTGCATATAGAGGCAGGCTAGACTTGGAGCAAGGGTGCACCTCATTGACATTCCATGCACCAAAAGTTTGGAAAAGCTTCGCAACAGAACTTTTCGGCACTCTGCGCCAAATATGCAACCAGTCTTTGCACTGTGGATATGTTCCAACTCCTTGGAAACAGGCGCTCATCACACCGCTCCTGAAAAAGCCCTCTCTGAGTCCTGACTGTCTTTCAAACTACCGACCCATCTCCCTCCTGCCATTTCCAGCGAAAGTCGCCGAACGATGGGTCTGCTCTTGTCTCTCCACTCACCTGGAGAAGAACAACTTCCTGGATGACCTCCAATTCGGTTTCCGTCCAGCCCACGGTACCGAAACAGCTGTCTTAACAGCCATGGAAGATCTTCGCATGCGTGCAGACAGGGGCCAGCCAGTAGCACTGATACTGCTGGACTTGTCTGCCGCATTCGATACGGTCAACCACAGGACGCTGTTGGAGAGACTCGGTGAGGCAGGTGTGGATGGCACGGCTTTGCTATGGTTTCATTCCTATCTGCGAGATAGGAGACAGGCTGTATCCCTTCCCCCATTCCAATCCGCATTCGCACCTGTATCCCAGGGAGTCCCCCAGGGCTCCTCCATCAGTCCCATCCTTTTTAACGTGTATCTCAAACCTTTGATCACGTTAATTGAGTCATTCAGGATAAAAACGATCAACTACGCTGACGACACCCAGCTCATTCTCTCATGGGAGGGAGAAGACTCCATCCCCCTAACTTCCTTCCATGACTGCTTAAGAGAGACGGCTGGGTGGTTGCACAGGAACTCCCTACAATTTAACTCCTCCAAAACAGAGGTTCTGTTTTGCGCTGGTAATAACATACCTCGCCAGTTCCCGAGTGATATCTGGCCTCCAGAGACTAGGGACAAACCCCAGCCAGTTACCTCGGTTCGCAACCTGGGAGCCATGCTCAATAACAAACTGAGTATGGAAACCCAGGTTGCTAAAACTGTGGGGACCTGCTCAGCTCTTCTGCGTTCCCTGCGTAAAATTATGCCACTCCTCCCTGCACAAGCTCGGGCGTTGATAGTCAGGTGCACTATTCTCAGTCGCCTTGACTATTGCAACGCACTGCTCCTTGAGTCTCCAGTCACGTTGCTAGACCGGCTTCAAAGAATTCAGTCAGCCGCTGCCAAGCTAGCTCTCGGCTGGATGAGGAGATCTTCAGCCACAGCAGCCCTAGCCGAGCTGCATTGGCTACCTTTGAAGCAGCGTGTGGCTTTCAAATCCCTCTGCATTGTCTTTAAGGCTCTGCACGGACTCGGGCCCAGACCCCTGCAAGCTCTGTTCTTGTGGTACACTCCGACCAGAGATCTGCGGTCATCCTCGGCCTGTCTGGTAAAAGTGCCCAGATTCAACAAAGCTAGAACTGGGGGCAGATCTTTCAGGGTCGCAGCGGCCAAATTATGGAACAGTCTGCCCATTGATATACGCCAAATCTCACAACTCCTTCCCTTTCGGAAACGGATAAAGACTTGGCTATTCCCTTAATTCTTCCCGCCTGCCACTCACTCTGGTTTCTCCTCTGTAGAGTATTCTCCAGCGCCAGGAAGCCTGCAAGGTATCAGCTGCGCTTTACAAATACTCAAAATAAAATAAATAAACCTGAAGGTAATACTTTCCCTCAAACTCAAAAAAGTTCTGTATTAGTGCCAGATTGAGAACAAACTCCAGTGGAGTTATGGAGTCCCTACTACCTCTAGAGTGGCCTCCTGTGGGATGTTTTCACACAGGAACTCCACATTTAAACTGATGAGGAGTTTGTTAGATTTATCAAAGTGTAGTTCCTTGATTAGATTCAGCACCTCGTTTGTGTCCTGTAAATAGGCTGGCATTTTTTGGACCAGGAGCCTCAGGAATACATCACAGAACTGTGAGAGGAGCCCCAAGATGGACCCAACCCCTTAGCTAGTAGGATGCCTTGGAGAGGGGAATTTTTTGGTGTACATTTGGTATTATGTAGAAGTAGAGTACTTGGGGTTGTTTTTTAATAAGAAAGTCAGCATTGTGTTTTGTTATCTATCAATTTTCCAAACCCTCACTGACCATATATGCACAGATTGACTAGATTGATTAAAAAGCACCGTAGTTTTTTCCTGCAATTATGGCCTCAAATGAAAAGGGCTCAGACAGGATTGGACCACTATATGCTTCTTCTCATGATATATGTCCATAAAGGAAGTATTAATGTTGAGGCATTTCTAGACCCCATAGGAAGCACTATGAGCATAGGTTTATTCTTTGCCAGAAAGGAATAATGTTTGTCACCTTAAAATTAGTGTATGACTTCAAAGGGCATCACTCCCATCGTGATCAGGAAGCTGGTATGCCCTAAGGTCTAAGCCTAGGAATAGGTTTGTCTCCTCACTAAGATTATGGTTTTTTTCACACTGTTAAAGTCATATCCTAACAACATGTGTGCTAGTGAGGGTTGCCAAGTCCTTTCACTCTTTACGTGTTGCAATTACATGCCAACTATTTAAAAAATGTATTGTAATAGAGGTATACGCTGAATGTTGGAAAGTCTCTCCTCCTCTTTATGTATTATGTCAAAAAAATTATTTTATGTTAATCTCTTAGAACATTATTTCCAGTACCAGGTAGGATTCACCTAGGTGAAAACGAGTGTACACCTTTTAATAGTTTTCTATTTAAGTGACTATTAGAGCCACAAAATCTAGTTGTAGGGATCTACAAGCCCTGAAGAATGTCCCAGACCTTTTAGGCTACCATCATTGGGCAGAAACATGTTTCTTCAATGTGCGTCAGCTTCTGCAGGGCACAGCGTTGGAAGGTGCAGTCTGAAATTGAGAGGGGGTAGCAGTGATGGACCGAAGACAGGCACCTGCCAGCTGACTGCAGTGCCAGTGTTGTTGAGAGCTTGGAGGCACTGGCAGCTGGGTGGGACCCAGAGAAGCTGCCTCCTACTTCTTCTCCTCCCCTGGGCCACCAGCCACTGCAACTCTGCCCATATGGCCTCCAGCTTCTGCTGCCACAGCCGGGCTGCTATACCCTTGTTTAAAATTATGTAGTAGGGGGCGTGGCTAAGATGGCAGCAAGATAGGACATGTTTCCTTATCCCTCTGGTGCCGCCAGCCATAAGCATTGTTATATCACCCTTCCCGGCGCCCATCCAAGCTTACTGTCAAGTGTAGCGGTGTGTGCTGATGTCCTGACACCAACGGCAGGCTTCTTTGTTGGCTCTTTGGTGGCTTTGCTGCTTTGTTCAGGCTGCCCACCTCCAGCTTTGCTGCGGCCCGGCAGGCCAGGCAAAGGCCTGCTGCTGTCATGAAGCCTCGGACCTGGTGGAGGAGGCAGAAGCCTGCCCCTTCCTGATGAGCTGGCTGACGGGGGTGAAATGGAGTGAAGTGACCGCTGGTGTGTGCTCGGAGCCGAGTTCCGCAAGATAGCTGCCATTTTGATCATCCAGAGATGGCCTATCTACAACCCTCCGAGACTCTGAGGCCGGTTAGGTGTGGTGCTGGGGCTCTTGTGCGGCCATCGCTGCAGGCCCAGCTACTAGCGGGGGCCAGCTGATCTACCGGACGGTCCTGCGTACCTTCAGAGAGGATCGGACGGCTCCTTAGTGCTGTAAAGGTGTGGAGTTGTGGGACAGCAATCTGGCGCCTGGACCCCAGGGGATTGACTCGGTCCGCCAGTTGGCAGACGGCGTTGGTGCCGTTTAAGGGAGGGCTTTGCTTTCTGGTGCTTGATGGGAGCTGCCTGCTTCTGCAAGCCCCCCCTGCTGGTATGTGGAACTGTGCTGCGGCCGACCGGTGCCCGGCGGGCGGTAAATGAAGTCAGCGGGCCTGGTGTGTGTGGGGTGGCCCGCGGCCTGGTGCTGAGTGGTGATGATCGGACCCAGTTGCTCAGGCTAGCGGAATTAGACTCCACATTACGGCAGTGTATACATAGCGGCGGTGAGTGCGCGGACTGCCCCCCCCCCCTGCTGGGCCCGCACTGGGTTCCTTCCCCCACCTTGGAGGCCTGGAGGACGTGGCCTGCTGTGCTTAGGTGACCCGGAGGTCTGCCCTCGGCCCGCTGCTCGGCGGGCCGGGGTTCCCACACCGGGGCTTGTATCCAGCTTTGTGGCATTGTGGAGGTGCTTGGCCCCTCTGAAAAGGCCTGGGGGGCCGGATGCCCTGCTGATCGCCATAATGTGGGTGCTGCGAGGGGGTGACCAGTGGCTGTGATGCTTCCCCACAATGTTTCTCCGGCTGCCCCTTGACTCTGGCAGGGCCGAAGCTGAGCGCCTGCTGTGACTAGCCCCAGATCAACGGCAGTGGGGCCGTGGCCTCCTGTGGGCCAAGAATCTTGCCCTGGCGATTTACATCCCTCAGCTTGTGCTCTGGAACTCACAATGGGAGAGGCCTAGTCGAGAGGGGGTTGGCATCCTGATGGCAGCCAACTGATCTACGCAGTTCAAGAATCTTGAGGCTGGCCCTGATCTGTGCTTCAACGCAGAACTTACCATCGCTCTCCTTTCCGATTGGAATGCTGGCCAGCTTGGCCTGCGGGAGTTGGCTTTGTGGGTCTGAAGGGGTACCTGCTCTTGTCTTGCTTGGTGGAGCATATTACAACGGGCTGAGCCCTGATTGCGGCATCATGTCTTTGGCCAGAGGCAGAAAAGAAAAGCCTCTGAAGGACCTCCTACAAAAAGCACAAGGTCACGCTGCCTCCCAGTCGAACACCAAGACACCACAAGTAGAAGACGATGACGCGCCAGCAACCAAGGCTTTTATGGTTGGACTGTTCATGGCTATTAAGGAGGATATTTTGGAGCTGAGCTCCCAGCTTTCATCAGACCTAAGAGATGTTCGGCGCGATGTCGATGCCATAGGAGAACGAGTGGCTACTCTAGAGGATCACAACCTGGGGAGAGAGGATGATCTGCACCAGCTTCAGCAGGAGATGATTCACCTGAAGCAGCAGAATCTAGATCTTCAGGCTCATGCAGAGGACTTGGAGAACCGCTCCAGACGTAATAACATCCGGTTTTGGGTGGTCCCTTGGAAGGAAGAAGGCGACAACCTCCGTGCTTTTGTTGGCGATCTATTTCATCAGATTCTCAGAGATGACGGAGGCCAGGAGTTCCAAATGGACCAGGTTCACAGGGTGGAACTCCCACACGGGGCGAAACACCCCCCCCCCCCCCGGATATCCTTGTCTGTGTGCATGATTTCCAACTCAAAGAGTGAATCCTCAGCAAAGCAAGATACCTTAATCCAGTGCAGTTCCGGGGCCACCAGCCAGCCCTCTACCAAGATTTGGCAGCCTCCACATTGGTCAAGCGCAGGAAATTCAAACCCATCACCAATCATCTTCATGAACAGGGCATCCCCTACTCTTGGGGCCATTCGTTTCGCCTCATCTTCAACCATCCGGGCAAACTCCTACAGCTCTGCTCATTGGAAGACGCTTATAATATCTTGGGTCTGGAACAGCCCTCTGCTGTGTCTGAGACTGATAAACCTCTTCCTCAGCGGCGTCGACGCTCCTCGGAATGGTAGTGATTTGGGAGATCACCACCCAGCTCTAAACCGCTGGAGAGAGAAGCAGCCCTCTTGTCGGTGTCCCAGGTGACGGACAACACTGATGTTCCTTGATCTTTAGGACATTTGGCATCTGGCTGGGTTCACTTGTTAGTGCTGGAGGGTGGGGGCAATCTGAGGGTGAGTAGTACCACCGCTCCCCGTCATACAGAGTAGTTGCTCTGTACTACATGGTTCGGACTGGAAGTGAGCCACGTCCCCCTGAACACTTGAACAACGAGTCAAACCTTTGTACATCTATGGATTTTCTGTTTTATTTCTGTGTTTTGCTGTTCTTTGTTGCTTGCGACTCAGGGTTTTTGGGGTTTTGGGGGTTATTTTGGGGCTCCGCATCAGTTCTTGGGCAGGGTTGGCAGTCACCTAGGTTCTGTGTTTTTGATTCTACCGGGCTCGAGCAGACAAATGATCTTTCTTTCTCCCTAAGCGGCGATGGATAAGGATTTAAAAATTGTGACCTTGACTGTACGGGTGTTGAATAATCCTGTTAAGCGGTCCGCAATACTCTCCCTTTTTGAAAATACTGATGGCCATGTCTGTTTACTTCAAGAAACCCATCTTTTAGCTAAAGATACTAAGCGGATGAGGGATAGGCGTTTCCCACTGCAGGTGTGGTCCTCAGGTGCGGGCAAGAAGAATGGGGTGGCAATCCTCTTTAGTGCACGATCGTAATGCAAAGTAGTTTCCACTGTAGCAGATATCAAGGGCAGGTTCCTAGCTGTCTAGGTACAATGGGGGGATACACAAATGACAATAGGGTCCTTATGTGCCCCAAATGAACGACAAGATCCCTTCTTGCGCCTAGCTCTATCTGAAGTTCTTGCCTCTCCTGATGGGGCACTTTTGGTTGGGGGAGACTTAAATATAGTGGTGGATCCAGGAATGGATAGATCGGAACAGAGGTCTAATCAAGCAGGGGCGCTGTCACAGGGAGGGAAGCAATGGCTAGCTGACTGCGGATTGGGGGATGTGTGCCGTATTCAGCACCCTAATGAGCGCGACTATACTTACTTTTCAGCAGCACACAAAACATATGAACGTTTGGATAATTTTTTTGCCGCCTCCTCTCTCCTCTCTAGCTTGCACACTGCGGATATCACCCTCGCTCTCTGTCAGAGCATGCCCTCATTTCAGTTCTACTCACAGCGCGAAGGTGCGTGCTGGGCTGAGTCTCCGTAACTCCCTTCTTCACTCTGAAGAAGTCACCAACCGAATCCGGAATACCATAGTACACTACCTCTTGGAGAATGACCAGGTGGGCACTCCTCTCGCTGCGGTGTGGGAGGCTTTGAAGCTGGTGGTGCGGGGTAAATTCATTGCGATTGCAGCATCCTTTGCGCGGCTATGCAAAGAAAAGCGTGCAGAGTTGGAAAGGGAACTGGGAGAACTAGAGGCAGTTCACAATCGGACCGATCACCGAGAGTTTGGAGGGAGTTGGAAACGGG
Source organism: Lissotriton vulgaris (assembly GCF_964263255.1). NCBI lineage: Eukaryota > Metazoa > Chordata > Amphibia > Caudata > Salamandridae > Lissotriton > Lissotriton vulgaris. The sequence goes on from NC_141687.1 coordinate 797,603,467, forward strand.
GCGATGCATGCTGTAGCATTTGGACCTAGACAGGGTTGAGCATGCTCTCCTGAGACTGCGCCACCAATTCTATCTCAGTGGTGATAAGAGTGGGAGGATGGTTGCGCATAGACTCTGAGCGCAAGCACAGATGTCTGTGATCCATTCCATCCGAGACCTGAATGCGGTGGAACATAGTACAGACGCCCTTATTGTTGACGCCTTTCGTCTGTACTACCAACGCCTTTACAGGAAGGGAGACGTCCACTTGCATGACCCAGGGGAATATTTGAATTCCCGCGATATCACTCCCTTGCTCAAATCATCGGCCGACAACTTAGATTCAGCTAGTCGCATCGAAGAGGTCATATCGGTGATAGCGCGGTTAAAGGTAGCTAAGTCACTGGGGCCACATGGCTTTTCCAGCGCTTTTCTATAAAACATTCTGTGTGGAGCTGGCTCCCCTTTTAACAAGGCTTTTTAACTCCTTCCTCGACACTGGGGAAGTGACACCTTCAATGTCAGTAGCAGCAATTTCTATAATTCCTAAGCCTGGGAAGGACCCTAAAGCTTGTGGGTCGTACTGGCCAATTTTGCTCCTTAATATCGACAAGAAGTTGTTTGCAAGTGTTTTGGCCTCACGCCTCAGCCCCCTTATGGATGATCTTATACACCGGACCAGTCCGGCTTTATTCCGACACGCAAAGGAGGGGACAACACCAAACGACTCCTCCAGCTCATAGTTTTGGTGAATGGCTCGCGCACTCAGGCCTTCTTAGTCTCAATTGATGCGGAGAAGACCTTTGACCCGTCGACTGGGAGTACTTATTTGCAGTTCTACGCGCATTCACATTCGGGGATGGGTCAGTTGCTTGTATGCCTCTCCCACAGCAGCGGTGCGGGTTAATGGTTGTAAATTGATCCTCTTCCCCAGTGCCCGGGGCACGCAGCAGGGCTGTTCCCTGTCCCCGCTTTTATTTGCGCTCTATATGGAGCCTTTCACCCAACGCATTCGGTCTAACCCTGACATTGTAGGTATCAAGTTTGGAGCTGACACACATAAAATTAGTATGTATGCTGATTATGGCATCCTCTCGCTCACACAATCTCGATCAACACTGTGGTACCTGTCTAGGGAGCTTACTGCCTTTGGGGACATTGCGGGGTTCAAAGTCAATTTTGCGAAGTCGCAAATTCTTAATATCTCTATCCCCGGATCTGAGGCTCAGGGCCTCCAACAAGACTTTCCCTTTCAGTGGGTGCACACGGACATCATATATCTGGGCATTCGGCTGACTTCGTCCATTGCTAAGACAGCCTCGCTCAATTATGCATTATTGATGGAACAAACGGTCAAGGCATTGTCCGCCTGGTCACGTCTCAATTTGGCATGGTACAGGAGATTAGCGACTGTGAAGATGACGGTGCTCCTGCGCATCCTGTATATCTTTCAAATGCTCTCTGTGAGTACCCCGACAGGCGTCCTTCAGAATTTGCAAGGGCTCCTTAACAAATTCTTGTGGGATAACAAGAAGCTGCGGCTCACGTTAGCGCTTGTCACCGCCTCGAAAGCCCAAGGAGGGCTTGGCTTCCTGCTAGTGGGTGCTTACTACCAAGCGGCTTGGAATAGGCCCCTGTTCATTAAGCACTGGAAGTTTATGGACCAAACAGTGGCCGGATGCAACATCTGGCGCGAACTATGGCTTCAGGCACAGAGCATGGGGTCTATATTCATCTCCGGTCACCTCCCTGACCGTGTGTGGGACCGGCTAGCGAGTCAGACAGGGTGGACCATGTTTACCTCTCCTATGTTCCCCTTTGTGGACAACCCTCGCTTCCAACCAGGTTGTGTGTCCCCAATTGTCCACCGCTGGAGGGAGGAGGGTTGCAAAAGGGTGGGCTCCCTTTTTGATCTTGACGGCTTGATTCCCTTTCCTCAATTTCACAAGAATTATGATTCTGATCTACCAATGTCAGACGTCTTCCATTACTCACAGCTCGCACATTGGGTTACACGGTCTGAGTACTTCGCTCTCATGTCCGGCACCTTGGTGGGTTTGTTTCTTTCTTTGTTTCGTATTTTGTATAAAAGTGGTATCTTCGCTGAGTGCCTTCCGCTTTCTCTGAGGTTTGAATTCATCGCAAGGACCTGAGCGCCATGTAATACCCTTCAACTTTTGCTCTGCTGGCGCCCTGATGTAGGCGGCTAAGCTGTGTATTTGTGATTTTTCTACCACACAATAAAATGATTGATTCTAAAAGTATGTAGTGGCACAGTAGCAGTACATTGCTGGTCCCCTAGGGCCATTTGATTTTTATGTGATTGGATTCACATCCATTACCCACATATGCCTCTCATAAAACTAAAGACAAATGGCACATGCACTAACTGTCTGTAAGGAATTAAGGCACAATAAACAGCACAGCAGTTTAAAAAAACTGTTACTTTTTTCCTTTGAAGGATTTCCTAGGAAAAACTAAAGACACTTTGGGGCCTATTTTGATGTTGGTCGGAGGCTTACCGACTGACATCTACAGTTTTACTTCTGACTGCCTAATTACAATCTAGGCGCCGGCGGTCAGAAGTGAAACCGGCCGGTCATTCTGGCTGCATTCCAGCAGGCTCAAGAAGCCTGTCGACCAATCAGAGACTGGCCAGTAATCCTCGTGGACTGCGTTTTGGCCATAGGGATTACGATGTTGATTTCTGACAGGCTTTCCATGCCAGGCTTTCCGACATGGAATGCCTGTCGGAAAGTGACATTGGCGGCCCCTAGCATGGCCTCCTTCACCCTGCAGGTCCGTGCGGTGCAGGAATGAACAGATCCTCCCATTTGCCTATGTTCAACTTCCGTTGTACGGGTGCAACACAAGCTCCCACAGACATTGAGAGTATGCGACTGCACCATGTGCGGTTGCATTATAATTGCAGTGTCGGAATCGTGGACCGGAGGTCGGTCAGTCCCGTCACTGCAACGGTAGGGCCCTTAGTGTAGAAAAATAAATGACCTCTCATTTATGAGTATGGCATTATGCACTATGGGGTACAAGTATTCACTCTCTTGTGCCAAATTATTGGAGGCCTGCTAGCTGATGCCCCAGTCATATCCGTTAATCGTACTTTGCTACTCTCTGCAGTCTGCAGCTGGGGCAGCTATAATAGACAATTATCTTTTTCAAATGGCCCTGCTCTTCTCCAAAATGCCTTTCAAATTTACCATGACTACAAGGCAGATGAATAATAATGAATGATACATGTCACACATACAATCATGTGGACATCCTGTCTGCCGTAAGTAAATGGTGGGAAAAGCTATGCACTGCAGTACCGGGAAAAGATGAAGGAACAGGATATAGATTGCATTTGGCAAGTTTGTCACAGATTATCCCACCTGCAAAAGTCAAGGTACTTACTTAGTCTCACTTTATTCCCTGGTCTCACCCTCCACTACACTTTATAATTATTTCATCCAACAAATACATTTGTGTGGTAGTAAGGAAAAGAAACTTAACTTATTCTACTGCAGGGTAGGGTAAGACACACACTAAAATAATATGTCAAAATGAGGGGTCGGTAAGGGGATTAGTAAAGAGATTAAAGAAAGATTGAAAAATAGGCCCAACCCACAGGGTAAAAACAACATTGCTGTACCAATGAGAACCGGGTAGTGCCGTTTGTGTGCGATTTCTGGTGTGAAAACGCAGTTCGCATTGAAGAAAATGTAATACATCACGCAAACGGGTTCAGTGAGTTTTTTGGGCACTTCGCGGAGTCTGCATAGCATAGAGCAACTGCACGAACTCCGCCAAGGCCTATTACTGACACTTAAGAAACAAACGCTATGAAAGTGCACCTAGCACATGATTCATGTACGGTTTAACAAATTAGTGTAAATGTTGCACTTGACATATATTAAGAGTGCCTTCACTGTAGGATTAGAGAAGTTACTTACACCAAGGGGCAGATTTATGAAGGGCTTGCGCCACGTTTACGCCGCCGTTGCGTGACGCAACGGCACGGAAACGTGGCGCATCCCTGCGCCCTATTTACAACGTGACGCATCTAGGAGATGCGTCACGTTGTACAGCACTGCGCCATGAGGAGGCGTTCCTGCGCAGGGGGGGGCGTTCCTGCGCAGGAACGCCTCCTGAAAGTGACTGAGTGAAATCTATGAGATTTCACTCAGTCACTTTCAGGGCAATGCTGCGTCAAAACCCTGCGCCTGCTTGAAGCAGGCGTAAGGCTTGAGGCAGCATTGAAAGAATAGGCCCCCCCAGAGCATTGCTGGAGCTGCGTCGCGCTTGCGACGCAACTCCAGCAATGCGCCACATTTCCGGCACAGATGCGTCACGCATCTGTGCCGTTTTTGCCCCATGGTGCGCCGCATCATAAATGCGGCGCACCATGGGTGGCGTAGCTGTGGCGCACTGTGGCGCATGTTAACTGGCGCATCCCTCGGGATGCGTCAGTTAACATAAATCTGCCCCCAAATGTTTTGCCTTAATGAGTGCTATTAATGGATAATCATCTTCATTTAGTATAAAATAGAGATGAAAAGTGACTTTCTAAATGTGTGTGCTACGCCACATGAATAGCATGTAGCAAACTGATACTGTGATTAAACACTTCCTTACAGATGTAGAATGTAATCTTGCTAGGAATAATAACTGATTCATGTAATGTATGCTTTTATATTACATATATACGATTTAAATGTAGTTTGAATTCATATTTATTACCGAATTTTATGTTGAGGGAATGTATATTACATGCAGTATGAAACTTAAGGCATTAGACATGTATATTAATTTGTGTTTGAATGTGCACACTTATAGTAAATGTGCACAATTGAAGTTAATGCTAAACTTAACATCACTAGGCCTGTATTTCAACATACTGCATAAAGTTGATTTTCGCTTTCTGACAACTCGACATTTCTTGCAGGTATTCACTTGCTTTGTTAGATTAGAATAGATAGGGGAGCCAGGAGATTGAGAAAAGGAGTGGACCTTGATGAAAGGTACACAGAGAGATAGAGCACCACCTGAATGAACTATTACAATGAGAGTGCTGTCCACAGCGCAGCCGCGAACTCACGCTGCCCTAGGGGCAGCATATTCTGGTGAAAAACTGAACGGCTGCTTCACAGCCACTCCGCATATTTACAGTGCAGGCCTCAACCTGCCTGCACTTTAAAGGGGGATTAGTGATCCCCTTGCAGGCAGGTGCAGTCAGTGACAAGTGGATGAGCTGAGGGGGTCGATGGGACCCCTTCCCCCTGCCAGAGGGCTGTTCTCAGGGGGTGCACTTACATTGCACCACCTTTTAGGTGGCACACTGTCAGAACCCCCCACCAACAGCTTCTTTGCCTCTGTACCCACGTCTGTAATATGGCACAGGCACAGAGGCAAAGAGATTCCCTCATGTGCATGGGGCACACCCCCATGCAAATGAGTGAACCCCCCTGCAGATAACACTGGCGCTTTATTGCGCCAGCGCTATTGTTATTACAGAATGGACAAGAATACTAAAGTGCCCCGGGGAAGCGCAAAGCAGGCACAAACACCTAAGCGCTCCCGGGGCACTTTCTGTAATACGGCCCGAACCCTTCCTGACCCTTTGCAGATTCTTGCAGACACCTTTCCATGATGCCCTCCTTCCTTGAGACATTAATAGCTTCATGGACTTTAAGAGTTTTCATGCCCAATGCTATTTCTGATTTGTGCTTCAGAGTGGCTGAGGCTGCTACTTACTCTTGACCAATAGAAGCTTCTTGACCGAGCTGCCTGTTCTGTTTTGCCGTGAGGATACTGACTGCCTGGAAAGACGTACCGAGGTCTTGCCGTTCCTTGGAGGGAACCAACGCCTGCCATTGTTGGATCTGATAAGCCAGTGAGCTTGATCAATGGGAAATTAGACAATTATTTTAAGAAAACTGTTACGGACACCCCCACTACTCCTACCCTGGCGGAACGTCGGGCTGAGCGTCGACGCTCGGTGGAAAGCCTGAAAAATAGATCATTAGCTGATTCACCTGTTCTGATCATCTCTACTTTGGAGGGGACCTTAATTGAGAATGCTTGTACTTTCTCTCAGGATAGCGTTCCATTAATATTTAGAGAGTGTACGCCCACGAATGATACTGGTCCCCAGGATACTGTGAATGCTCCCATTAACCCTATTAATCCCAGCGTAACTAAGGCCACAATCACAACTGAGACACTGATAACCCCTACCCCTAGGCAAAGTAGACCCGTAAGGAATAGGGCAAAGAAAGTTACGCCTACTAAAATTTATGGCCCACCACCGAATAAAAAAAGGCGGAAAAGGGCCGACTTATCGAAGCGGAAAATTAATCATGCTGATTTTGGTATTAAAGTCAATGCTAACACAGGGGGAGAGCGGGTACTAGCATCGGATCAGGGAACCATTGCTACATCACTTATACATATAAGCTCCACGTCTAAAGTAGTGGAGGCCAGCTCTATTTCTGATAATTCTTCCGCTGTTGTGACACCACAAGAATCCCCAAACCATGTCTTAATTGATAGTATAGAGTGCATAATAAGTCAAAGTTTATTTATTTATGATTTGGAATTCCAAGGAATTCCACATAAAATACAGAATAAAAAACAGCTTATACACATCATGTAAGTTAAAAATCATTCTCAGAGTTACACTTATTAATACAAAGAAGTTAATATCAAAAACACCATTCAAAAAGAGCGAAGAATTTTTTACCCACAATTTTCCTTACTTATATAGCAATTATTACTAATCTATAGTGTCACGATAAGGGGCATGATATAGCATTAACCTTGATTTTAACAGAACAAGTACACTTATCACCAGAAAAAACGATTTCAAGAGTCCCAGAATGTCAATATTTGATTTGCTTTGGAGGAGACGATTAAAAAGAGAGAACCATGAATAATTTCCAACAGTACTTACTAAAGTGCAAACGCATCAAAAGAAAAGAAAAAGTGTTTAGAATACATCATGAAAAACATAATAATAATAAGGACTTACACTCTTGCTATCGTAGAAAGACTTAATAAAATAGATGATAGGCTTGGGAAGATAGAGCGCGATATGGGTAGCAAGCTAGTAACCACTAAGGTACTATCTAACCCTGTTATACAAACTACCATTATACCAACCCCTTCAAGCACCCCAGTTATAACCCCTACATCTGCCCCCGCTCAGACTATGGTTATGTCGCAAACATCACATACCCCTAGAGAAATTATACCCAAAGCTACTCCTGTATTATCAAAAAGTAAACCCACATTGCCCCCTGCTGTAACTGCTAGTGGGCCGACGAAGAGCATAGGACAAGCCTCTGGAGACCAGAAGAGGGATAGGGGTAGTGGGAGGCCTACACGGGGTAACTACAGCAAGGGCACCCTTCCAGAACTTCCACCGGAAGCAGTGCCTTTCGTGGTGGTCCTTACCCGGGTACCAGAGCTAGAGGCGAACAAACGCGAGGGTTTTGCCAAATTGAAGAATACAATTATGCATTGGTTGAGCATGTATAGACCCATTGCAAATAACATCAATGGCGAAATCGTCCATGCTCGTCGCCTCCCCTGGTTGGGGGGAAGACCCAAGGACATTGAGGGCGACGTAGTGGTCATAAATTTCAGAGACCAGAATGCTGTTCATTTTATACTTAACTGGTCTTCTGATCACAATAGTAACCATATCACCCCTCGCCCTCTCACATACTTCTATCCACGTTTAGTGGTGTTCCCGCCCCACCATCAATTCCCGCCAGCCCCTCCACCACCTTTACCCAGGCAAATGTATCCAAACCCATACTGTCCACCCGTGTACAATAATGGATTTCCATTAATTGGTCATCATCCTGCAATAATAGCCGACCCGTACGGGTGGAATATTGTGGCTCCAAGATATAATTCCTCCTCCCACAGGAGAATGGACCATCTCAAGCCTTTCACGCCCCTGGAGACCACCAATAGGTTTGACCTGTTTAGTGGCCTGGAGGATTGTGATTGAAGCCAGCTGGCCACGGGGGAGGTGGGTGAGGGAACACGTGGAGATGATGGGGGGACGTGGACAGAGGTATGGTGGAGAGAGGTTCTATTATGGATAATTTGTTTACTGGGTATAATGCTGCCCGTAATACCAGCTGCAATGAAGATAGTATTGGGCACTCTCAATGTAACCTGGACCCCTTTACCTTGGCAGATGTCATTATAACCCCTATGGTCTCACCGACGAGTGGTATTATCCCCCGGTTATCTGATGACCCCCCGATAAGGAACGTATCCCCTCCCTACACGGGCCCTCCGTCCAACAAGGCCACAAGACCAACAGTGGGAGGGTATAAGCTGGGGTGCTGGAATATTGCCGGATGGAATAATAAGGCGGACCGTTTAGGGTGGCTAGAATTCTTAACCCAATTCGATATCTTATGTCTCCAGGAGACCTGGGCGACTGAAGATGTCCACCTTGATGGTTACGTTGCCTATAATTGTCCAGCCCAGCCCTCCAATATGGGTAGAGCTAGTGGAGGGTTGGTGATACTGCTGTCTGTAAGGCTGCCGGTGTGAGTGAAAACCCATCTGACTGTTGGCCTGCACTCGCAGTTGTTATGGTTGCAACATAGGGATGGGAGGAATGTCCTAGTAATAAATCATTATAACAATGTTTTTAACCATTCAAATACTGTTATAGTTGATGAACTTGATGTGGAGGTTGATAAGTTGTGTGGTCAAAATAGGGTGTCTTTTGAAATTCTGTGGGGAGGTGATTTTAACATTCATATGTGTCCCTTTGCCGGCATGAGGGTGTGTGGTTATGGTGGGGAGGACGGGGAAGATCAGGCCCATTTCCTACATTCGACCTATGGCGATTCTCTCAACACCCTTATGCTTAAACTGGATCTATTTATTATGTTACCTGGCGAAGACAAAGAGGGTAACCCGGTACCAACCTTTATAGGTAGGAACTGTGCGACGGTTATTGATTACCTCATCGTCTCCACCAGTATTACTGCTCTGTGTACCACCCCCGAAATAGTAGACATAGCCCTTAGCGACCACAACTGCTTAACAATGTACCTATCCTTGTGGGGAGATAAGATAAAGGCGTCGCACGGTACAGTGTCAGACGTAATTCCACACAGACCAAACAGCCCCAGAATCAAATGGGGTAGGCACAATGAGGAACGCCTATTAAGTACCATAGTGTCAGCCTGTTTAGTTGAGGTAGAGTGCTGTCTTGAACCTGATATAGGTAGTGCTGGCATATTAGCTAGCTTCAACACCATCAATAAAAATATTGCTAAAATTTTAACTGGTACAAAACCTAAGGGCACCAGGGCCACCTGTGGGTGGTTCAATAAGGATTGTACCAAATCCCTACAAAAATTAAAAGCTGCTCTCAATTGTAAACCCAGGGATAGGGAAGCAGTCAGGGCCCTGAGGAGAAACTATATAACTCACCTGAAGGCTAGAAAACAGGAATTAAGGGAAGAAGCCTGGGACAACCTGACTAAGGCCGTGGATCTTAGGGATACTAAGTTATTCTGGTCCACGGTCAATAGTCCTTTTCTTCAGGAGAATGAATTCCCGGTACGGTCTGCCCAGGTGAGCGAGGAACAGTGGGTGGCTAATTTTTCTAGCATTTTTAACCCCGATGGATTAGATGTAGGGAGTGATAAGGATGATGTGGCTGACACCCCCCTACCCCTTAACATTACAGTCACCGAGGTGGACGTAGCCATTCAGTGTAGTAAGGGGGGGAAGGCCCCGGGCCCCGATGGGGTACCCGTGGACCTTTATAAAGCTGAGGTATCCCTTTGGAGCCCACTGCTGACCAAGGTGTTTAACGCAGCAGCAACGACCTCGGCCCCACAGGTCTGGGGGGAGTCCATCATTATCCCTATCTACAAAAAAGGAGCGAGAGGAGAGGCAAAAAACTATCGCCCCATCTCACTCCTTACTGCCTCCCTCAAAATCATGAGTAGGGTGTTATTGAGCCGTTTGGAGGACTGGGTTGAAGAAAATGGTGTCCTTGCGGACTCCCAGTTTGGATTCCGTAAGGGGTTAGGCACAATAGAACAGTGCATAAACCTGGACCTTATCATAGGCAAATATACACGTGCTAAGCAAGGCTCACTGTTCCTTTGCTTTGCGGACCTCTCCAGTGCCTTCGACTTGGTCGACCATGTTCTTCTGTGGACAACTTTACCGGATATGAGCGCCCCACGGGAAATCATTTATTTTCTGGCACAACTGTATAGGAAGTTATCGGCAAAGATACGGTATGGGCAACAGGGTGAGTGTTCTCCTAATATCCCTGTAGGCTCTGGTATCAGGCAGGGATGTGTCCTTGCCCCTCTTCTTTTCTCCCTTTTTATCAACGCCATCGAGTCTGAACTACGTGCTGTCAGTGCTGATGCACCGATTGCTGACGGCATACCCATTCCGGTATTGCTTTATGCTGACGACACGGTCCTACTCTCCAGAACCCCTGTCGGGCTGCAGAAACTCATGGATAAATTCGTGGATTTTATCAATGGGAGAAAATTTAAAATTAACAATTCAAAAACTTTTATTATGGCCTGTGGCAAGAAAGTCAAAAATTTAAGACCTTTTACAGTTATGGATCAAATAATACAAGTGGTTGACAAATTTTGCTACTTAGGTATCACTTTTAATAGTGGGGGCATATGGGCGTCCGAAGTGACTAATGTAAGAGCTAAAATGGGCAAGTGTGCCTTTGGCATTTTTAAGTTTGCATCTAAGCTAGGCTCCAGGCGGATATCCGACATGTTGTATTTATATTGCCATAAATGTGTTGCCTTGGCCCTCTATGGTTCAGGGGTATGGGGCCACTGTAATCACAATATGCTCCAGGTGGAGGAAAATAAATGTGTTAAAAAGCTTCTTTGCTTACCACCCTCTGCCTCAACCAAGCTGATCCACCATGAGGTTGGTCTGGAACATCTTTCTGATTTGATAAGTCTTAGACCACTCTTAGGGGCCGATTAGGATGGAGGATTATCCGCCTCCTCCGGGCCGGCGGAAGCCACCTCCGGCCCGGAGGAGGCGGAAAATCCTCTGCGGACTCACCAAAGACCCACCGCCGCATTACGATGGCTGGTGGGTCTTGGTTTCTGTCCGCTGCTTTTCCGCCGCGGTCGGATTACAACCGCGGTGGAAAAGCTCTCATTTGGCTGGCAGTGTCTATCAGACACCGCCGGCCAAATTAGGAAGCATTTGAAAACATGCTTTTTCGCGGCGGTTTTTTCGCCGTGAAAAAGCATGTGTACTTTTGATTTTGGGGGCCCGTTGCGGGCCCCCAGGGTGTTGGCGGGTGGGGGGTGCACATGGGTGGTACCTATGGTACCCCCCAGCATTTACATGCACAATGCGGCAGGCACCGCGCGGTGCCTGCCGCTTTGTGCATGTAAATGTTACACATGCACTTTTAACATTGCGGCCGGTGCTGCTTGAAGCAGCACCCGCCGCAATGTTAAATACCCAGGATGTGACCGCCAGGGTGGCGGTCACATCCTAATCGCACATGAGGGAACGCCGCAGCCCATGCGGACGTTCCCTCATACTCTGGGGTCGCGGACGGACTCAAGTCCGTCCGCGATCCTAATCGACCCCTTAGTATGGAGATCTATTTGGGTCAAGGAGCAGACAGGGTTTACAAAAAAAATCATACTAGATTGTCTCCACATGGACAAATGTTCCCGTATCCCCTGGCTCAATTACATTATCTGTGTATTTAAGGATGTCTTCAAATTGCATGTTTGTGATAACCCACTTAGTGTTATAGACATCCCTAAGAAAGAACTTAAATATGTTTTTATGAGGGCTAGTATTCTAAAGCGTAATGCTGTCACTTCTCAGTACCCTACACATGTTTTTTATGATAAGTATAATATGTTGGAACCGGGTTTCGCAGGATACCTTAAAACGGTTACCATTCGTTCTCACCAATATGTATTGACAAGACTGCGGATGGGGACCGTTCATTTACTTGTTGCGTGTCCGCATATTAAGATTCACACTATTGCCCCTTGCCCATGCGATGGGACTTCAAAGCAAAGCTCGGAGCATTTTTTATTGATATGCCCATTTTATCTTCATCTCCGTAAAACCTATTTGAAACCACTTTTTAAAAAATATAATGTATCCACTATTGAATCTGCTATGAGGCTTTTATTTGAACTTGATTCGCAGGACATTTGTTTTTTTACCGCTGTATTTATTTTAAAGTCGGTACACTTGAGGAAAAATATGTCCTTTGTTACATGAGTATTTATAAATTAGCCGCATTTTATATGTATTTTATCGTATCATGTATGTATGTACTTTTATGATTATTGTTAACAAATGATCGAATAAAGTTTTTGAATTGAATTGAATTGACTGAGCTTCTGAGATGCTAATGCTTTCATATTTTTATTTCTTTTGTCTTGACCTGACTTTCTTCATGGAGTTTCCTTGATTGCTAGAAACATTCTAACCCAAACTATCCTCTGGATTCTGAATTCTAGGTTACTAATGTATAGGAGAGACAACCTTGGCTTATTCTCTGAGCGCCAGATTTTGATATTGTTGTTTTGCAAAGCAATTACAGAACTGCTTGTCTGTCGGATATTAGTTTGCCAGAATTTCTTTCAGTATCTAGGCAGTCTTGTTGTTATTTTGTATCTTTATAGCATGGTGCTTAGAGTTGTTTATTTTAATGTGATTAATAACTTGTTATAACATGTTGAACTTGGCTCCCGAAACCTGGCCCTCATTGTGTAGCTAAATGGGTTGCACTGTTAATTGTAATCTGTTTGTCTGTTAAACTTCTTTCCCCTCTCAGATGGACAAAAATATGAATCAGCTTACAAAAGGTAAGCAGGTGGGCCCACAAAATGCTTGATCACCCCAGTCTAGGGAGATCAGACAACCCCATAGGCTCTTAATGCTTTTAAGCACTATTTTCTTACAGTTAACCTTTAAAAATTAATATCTCGACTTCTACTTATTGGATTTTTGTTGTTTTGGTCCTGTATTTTTTAAAATTATAATCTATTTTTATAAACTGCTTTTGTGGTGTTTTCACTGTGTTACTGTTTTGAGTGTTGCTCAAATATTTTACACATTTCCTCTTACGTTAAGCCTGCCTGCTCCATGCCCAGCAACCAGAGGGTGAGCACAGCAGTGGTGTAACAAATGCCCCAGCAGGCTTTTGGTGTGTGGTGGCAACTGAGCTCTGGTGGCATCCCCCTACCACTGGCAGGCCCCTTGACAGAGAGCTTTGGACTGGGTCCAGAGTTTCAGGGGCTCCCTGCTTGTAGTTGGCAGGAGGAGCCCCTCAAGTTTCGTTAGGCCACTGGAGGATAGGTTAATTGAAAGTATTTTCTGACTTGCCTTGACTAGGATTGTTATTCCGGCGTTGACAGGGTGCATACCTCTGCCAACCAGAAACCCAAGATCTAATACGACTATAAATCAATCCTGTTTTGTACATAATCAAAGTTCGATTTTCTTACAAAAGGATAAACCAAGTGATAACACCTTAATCTCCATCTCAGATGGCTTCTCTTGTGTTAGATGAATTACTGTTTGTTGTCAACTATTACTTTTTGCTGCTCATTGTTACCATCCCACTTGGCCCCCTCTTCTCTGTTGTTTTTTCCTTTTGAAGTGTATATATATATTGGTATTTTACCTGTATTTTCCAATGACTGGACTGTTTTAAATTTGTATATATTGTGGATTTCACATTGATTATACATTTGGTCTGTTTACTATGTTCATGCCTTTATGACCCAATCCGATTGCAGCACTACCACTTTAAATATTCACCCTTTACAATGACTCGCTGTCATGTGATCAGGCGAGCCGAAAAGTTATGATGGCAACAGCAATAAAATAATTTGAAATACCGAATTTGTGGTCCGTGCTTGGTTCCAGGTCGTGACTGGCAGTGGAGTTGAAGCCCGAAGGAAACGAAGGTTTTTGCACATATTTAGCCGCTTGATTCTGCGCGGCTATACAAGGGACCCTCTCCATGACAACAGCATATGGTCAACGCTAGCAGTGGAATCCTACCCAGGTTTTCTTGGGCGTTTTTTGGCTTCCGGGTGGCCCTGGACGAGCACACCGGAAGTGATTGAACCCCCGTGAAGACCGCGTCGGAGAGAGGACACGGGGAACCGAGGAAGAGTTTCAAAAATCCCTGGAGCGGCTGTACCAGGTATTTCAGAGGAGGAGAGCACAACGGTTGGGTGGGCACAAGTTTGTTTGTTAAGACTCAGGCAAACTACTTGGTATAGCCTGCAGCTATTCATATAATTGCACAATATAATGTCGGCCGACAGCGTGAAGGAGAGGGAGGCCCGGGTGAGCAAAATGTTCTCAGATGATCTCCCAGTAACAACTACCACACGGGAGGGATTGGATACTCCTAGCAGCTCCAATAAAGACACTTTACATGAAAAAATAAAAATTCTCGAGAAAAAATCAAGACAGGAACAAAGTAAATGGTGGGAAGCTAAGTCCCTCCAGCGGTACATAGATGTGAATAGAATACCGTGAGGGCTTAGAATTTTAACCTCACCAAGGTATGAAAACCCGAATCCTGATTTAATGCAGGAGTGGGCGGACAGCAATTTGGAGGCATCCAGACGGCTGGTCTTAATCCTCATTAAGTATGCGGACATCAACCGCGCCAAACTCCTCGATGAGATTGCGGCAATACAGGAGGAGTTGGAGTCCATGGGTCATACCGAGGAAAAAACAAAACTAATAAAAATAAATGTATATCAGACTCAAGAAAGAGGAGGAAAAAATAATTGACCGCAAGACTTATAAATTCCTAAGGGACAGGACTGATTACGAACTTGGTCAGATATTCTCTTTTTTGAAAAAATATGATGGCATGCGTAGAGCAGCTGGTGGCACTCAATCCGGCGCACACGGCAGACGAAACCGCAACCAGACACAAACCAATGCATTGGATTCAACTGCATCGGATTTTAGCTCTGGGCCAAGCAGTGAATCTGAGTCCGAATTAAGGGGCGCAGGTTCGGCAGGATTGAATAAAAAGCTGTCACCAGGCGACAAGATTAGTTTTTTGTGCCGGGAACGCCTTCAGTCCCTGCGACCTGGGACTCGAAAGAATTACAACGAAAGCGTTGTTTCATCGACGATCTTTTCGTCGTATGGAAAGGGACTGAGGATTCTGTAAAGAGCTTTATTAAGAAACTCCAAGTGAACTCTCTAATTTTGAAATTCACTATCTCAGTAAGCAGCAGTTTAGTCAATTTCCTAGACCTAACCATTTATGTAAAGGACTCAAAGTTACACACGAAACTCTATAGAAAGCCAACAGCAGGTAACACGTTGCGGCATGCAACTAGTTTTCACCTGCAAAATTTGATAAGAAGTATACTGTACGGAGAGTGTCTAAGAACAATCCATAATTGTAGTGAGCAAGAAATTATAGACAAAGAATTAATGAACTTGAAATCTCGGTTTCAAGCTCATGGCTATACAGATGAGAATGTCCAAGCATCCATTAAAAAAACGAAAAATTGAGCAGAGAGTATATTCTGTTTAATAAAAGCCAGAGTAAAATCAAGCGAGAGATTACACAAAAAGATCAAGTAAGAATGGTCACTTCCTTCAATCGGCAGCATGGCCAGGTCAGTAACATACTAAATAAGCACTGGCACCTCATACGTAAGATCCATTATTGGGTAAGCTAGTGCAAAAAAGACCAGTTATTACTTTTCGGAGAGCTCATTCTTTCAAGCAAATGCTGGTCAGCAACATGATCCCACCGAAACAGCGAGTCACACAGGCGAAAACATGGTTAAAAAGGAAAGAGGGTTTTATTAAGTGCACGAAGTGCAAGGCCTGTGGGCATGGTAAGAATACACACACATATACCCTGGGTCTTTCTAAAAGAGAAAAAAAGATTAGAGGTTTTTTTATGCAAGACAGAATATGGTATCTGATGCTGCAATGCCCATGTGGCTTGCAGTACATGGGCAGCATGATTAATCCTACCCATAAAAGTGTGCTGCAACACCTTAGGGCCATTCAGAATGGGGACAAAATATACCCAGTGGCACGCCACCTCGAATCCCATCATGGAAAAAACACCCAAGGGTTAAGCTACTTCGTGATTGATTGTGATCCACCTAGTATTCGTGGAGGTAATCGAGAAAAAAAGCTCAGGAGACTGGAGTCCTGTTATATTTTAGAACTGAACACAAGAACCCCTGTGGGATTGAATATGGAAGAGGATTTCATATCACATCTTTAAATCCCATTGCGGAATGCTGGTAAAACTGTAGAGAAAAGTAAAATGCACCCTCTAGAATTTCGATTATAACTGTTTTTGCTTATATTTTATAGTTTATATTTTACAGGTTAGGCACTATGTTAAGACAGACTCAATGAGGCCGTGGTGTAAAATCTGCCCACTGGGGATTTATTCCTCTGGTAATGAATGCATCTGATACCTGTATGTAGTAATTAAGACCACACGCTTGGCAAGTGCTGACAATACCCACTGGGGTCTGAGCACACAGAAAATCCCCTAGTAAATAGGGATGTGCCAGCACCAGTGGATTGTTAAAGTTTATTCAAATTGTAGAATATAAATTTAAATATCTGCAATTTAATATTTTTTATGTTGTTCCATATTAAGGAATCAATGTACTAATAATTTATTCAATGCAGGTGTGCAAATTAATTGAATTGATGATTACAGGGAAAGAGGACTATTGCTGTAATAGAACTACAAGTCTGTTGTCTAATACACTGTTTTTGTAGTCACATCACGTGATAGGTTCCGTAAACACCGTGGTTAAAATGGCTGATTCATGAACAGTAAAATTATTGATGAACAAACCTGCTGGGCAGGCGAAACACGTCTTTTCAGCTGTCCCAATAAATGATTTATGGCCAGTACACGGTGTCGTCAATCCTTGCCGAGTTGTGTGAGGAAAGTTGTCATATTGCGGACCGTACCTGGGTGGTCCATTCTCGAAGACACACCCGCTGTTTAGGAGTGCGGCGGCTGTACTGAGGTGTGGAGGAGCAAAATATATATACATATATATATATATATATATATATATATATATATATATATATATATATATATATATATATATATATATATATATATATTTTGTTATTCAATTGCCAGAAGCTTTTGGAAGGGCTCACGACAGCGCTCTGCCAACAGGCTATCAGATGCAGCCTGCTTACTTCTCCACCTTACTTTCTTGCTGCCAACGCGTTTCAAGGACAAACCTCTTCATCAAGGGCCACATCAAGGGCCACAAACTTCACAATATATATATACATTTATATATATATTACCTACTGGCGGTCGCCAGTAGGTAGTTATAGTTAGGATTATTTTCAATAGGAAAATCGCAACATTCTATTGGGAATAACTTTGGCGCCGGTTGAGGAATCTGCCTCAAAATTTCCTCAAATTTGCCTTGCGGCGCTCCGGGCCTTCCCTTAAAGTTTGGGGGGGATTCGTCAAGCGGGGGCCGAGAATAAAGGGGGGTCCCAAAACATGTTTTTCCCATGTTAATTTCCATAGGGCGGTCGACCTCACTTTTAGCCCGAACGGCTGAATGGATTTCCACCAAACTTGGCAAAATTGTAGGGACTGGTAGCCCGATGTGCCTTTGTATGTCTTAAGATATGTGCTCCAGTGGATTTTGAGTAATTTAGGTTCCAAAAAATATATATATCTGTAAGCGCGTCTCGGTACGCGCACCGGGGCGCGAACCAGCGCGCTACGCGAGCTCACGCGCGGAAAGCTGATTGGCTCTCGGGTGTATGTAAACATTCCAAACAGTCCGGTGCGGCCGCCATCTTTTGTCTCGGTAGGATCGAGACACAAGAGGTGGCAAAAACAAAGAGGGGAAATGACCAAAAGGGGGCAGTGTAGACCCCCTGACCCCCTAGGTTTGTTGTGGGGGGCTATAAAAGGGCACCGCTGGGCAAAAAAAAAAAAAAAAAAAATTCGATTTGCGCGGGGGAGCGCCCGGTACGTGCACCGTGGAGCGTACCGGGGAGCGTACCGTAGAGAAAAAAGAATGATAGAGTTTTTTAAAAATGTAGGTTTTTTTTATAAATTGGAGGTAGTTCTAAAAAGAACTGGTTTTTTTCTTCTTTTTGTTGTTTTATATTTTTTTATTGTTTTTTTGAATTTTTTTTACTTTTTTTGGCTTTTCTGAACAGTTTTATATTTTTTTGTATTTTTTATGGGGAGAAACAAAAAACAGGGAATTATAACCGGCTTAACTGGAGCAAAAAAAAAACAGGAAAAAAATTAGGGTTGCTTCGGGCACTTGTGGTTATCACCAGCAATGTTGATGAGGGTAATACTCTTATCACCATAAGTAATGGTTTTGCCACAATATATGCATACGATTTGAAACCACCAAACTTAGTTTGTATATTTGGAACCATCTGACTTGCCTCTGGACCCGATGGAGTGGGTTCTTTGGTTGTTGAGGTGCTGGCAGACGATTGTGGAAGGTTTCTGCACAGTTCTCTCACCTCTGCTGCAGAATAGTTATTGGGGTGCAATCGTTGCATGTGCCGAATCATTGTATGATTTCCAAATGAATATTTTTTGCAGGGTTCCCCCTGGATAGTACAGCGCCACAGATGAGACAAGTCACCTTTGCAGCGTTTACCTTTTTTGCACCCCTTGGGATTTCAAAAAACTCCCATATAAAGTGCTCCTTAGGTTTATATGGGACTTTGTCTTCAGGCAGGAAATGCCTTGTCTGCCTTCTCTCCTCCTCCTCCTCCTCCTCCTCCTCCTCTTCTTCTTGACCACCAATGTGATGTTGTGGTGGTCCTTGTGGTGGTGGTGGTGGTGCAGATGCTCCAGCTGCTGCTGCTACTGTAGCCATTTTAAAGTTCAAAATATTAGTCACAGATCTCCAAACAGGTCTTCCTCAGTCAAAGGACAAAGTCAGAATAAGGAAAAAAGGTGGGGGCTTTCATCATTTGGAAACCAAAAGTGTTCTGAACCAATGAAAAGTGTTATTTTCCGGTCACATGACCTGACGCGCTTACGCTACGCGCCTGGGGCGCGCCCGGGGGCGCGTAATGTAAGCACGTTAGGGCGCGCCCTGGGGGCGCTTACGTAGCGCGATCGTATGTGCTCCGGCGCTTCCGGGTGCGCTTACGCCGTGCGTCATAACACGCATCACGTGGCTACGCAATACGTCACGATGATGTTTTCGTTCGCGGCAATAGCGCTAACGGGGCGCTCACCGGCACGCGTACCGGGGTGCGGCAAAAACTGCGCTTACCGGTAAGCGCATCGGTGCGCACCCCGGGAGTGCTCCGGGGCAAAACAAAAAAACAAAAAAACCATTAAAAAAATAGTATTATATCAACATACAATATAGGATTCATTTTAAAAAATATTACATTTCATAGCTATAGAAATTTGCTATTAAAAAACCTTTGAAATTCACTGAAAAAACCATAGGTTTCACACCAGTTATAGTTAGGAATTAGCATTTAAAATACCTATTAAATTCACTGAAAAAACCATAGGTTTCACACCAGTTATAGTTAGCTGGACATTTTACTGACATAAAACCATTGAAATTCCCACGTTATAGTTAGTTGGATTCACTGTAACTTGCGCGCCTGCAATGCACTGCTGATGACGTCACATATTACATCACTCATGACATGGTCAAACGCCTTGAGCATTGTTCTCAGTGGCACTAAGAGTAGGACAGACATAGAATATCTAGATGTCAAAATTGAGATTGCGAATAACAAGGTGCATACCAAACCTTTTTGCAAAACCACTGCTGGGAACAGCATATTGCATGCCCTCAGCAGTCATCCAGACAACCTCAAATGGAGCATTCCGTTTGGGGAACTACTGAGGGCCAAGCGTAATTGCAATACTGACAGTGCATATATGGAAGAAAGTGAAACCATTCTGAGCAGATTTAAAGCTAGAGGGTACCCAAATTGGGTGCTCAAGAAAGCCAGGGAGAGAGCGAATACCATTAAAAGATCTGACACTATCTGTGACAAAACAAACGAAGTTGAGGAAGGGGAGGATGTTACGAGACTTATCCTCACCTACAGTACTGACTCCCAAGCCATTAAGAAAATAATAACAAAAAACTGGGATGTACTTAAAACAGATAATGTTATTGGCAAAGAGTTGCCTACTAGACCTAGCATCACATACAGACGCGGGAGGAGCATCAGGGACATGTTGGTTCGCAGTGATATCACAGCATATCCTTCTGCTAGCGTGCATGGCCTTGATGGTTTCTTTCCATGTGGGCACTGCAAAGCCTGTGCTAAAAGCAAATCATGCAAAGAAGTCATGTACAATGGAGTCAATAAGAAAATCATGTCTTTTCTCACATGCAGTTCCACGTTTGTTGTTTATGCAATTGTATGCACATGCAACAAATGGTACATAGGCAGCACAACATGTATGGCAAAAAAACGGATTCTTGAACATACCAGAGCCATCACAAACTTTGACCCCAAATATCCGGCTGCACGACATTTTAGAGAACAACATGTCTCGAATGTAAGAACTTGAGTTTCATCATTTTGGAACAGATATCAAAGAACCCAAGGGGGGGGCAATAGGGTTCTCAAACTGCACCAGAGGGAGTCTAGATTAATCATCGACTTCCAGAGCAAGGCCCCTGGAGGCCTGAATCAAGACGAAGAATTAGCCGTGCATTTAAAGAATTAATCTGGGACCTGTATACCATACAAATGTCTCTTCGATAATCTTCCATACCTTAAAGATGTTTTTAGTCCTATGTCTAACAAATATAGGGATGGATGTACTTTGACATCGATTACATGTTTTTAATTATTTTATGTATTTGTTTATGTTCCAGGAGCAAGAGAGGGGGCCCACTCTATCAGCACTTCACTTCACGGGATCTCTCCCCTTCTCTATCTCCTTATCACATGGGCACTTCTATGCTTGAAAGTTTGGCAGACCGATGGATGGTAATTTGCAAGAAATCGTGAACCTATAATTTGTTATTTTGGCACTTGCCATTACCCACACTCCTCCTTTTGTGTGTCTCTGTTGTCATGAACTATCTTGGAACTCTTTGGCACTCGCCAACACTTATTCTCTACCCGCAATGTGGGTTCTTCTGTTTTTTTTACTGTGACTCTCAAGCTTTATTGACATTGTGACTTGACATGCCGTTCCACACGCATCTAGTGTGAGAAGGGGAGGGGTCACGGCATGTTCCGAGGTATTGTGATCGGATTAAGACGATATGATTATTGCTGATTCGATACATACATACATATGTGTGGAACTGATCAAATTCTGAGAATATCGTTTACTTCTTGAGAGTATATTAACAAGAATGTTTCAGATTGAGTTTAATTTACAAATTTATTTTGTGTAATACAGAGACATATTTTACTGTTTGCATTAGGAGTGTTTATGACATAATGTGACATAATGAAGTATTGCATCTACAGATAGATGAATGTATAAACTTACATTGTGTGCAGTAACTTACAGCAACACGGCAGTCCTCTTTTTATGTCCATGCATGCATCACGATATATGCCAATGTTTTCAGAGCATTCTTTCACATGATCAAGCCGTTTTTTGGCGAAACGCATTGTGAAATAAACAGCACTGTTTGGATGTGGTGACTACCTCGTTTTGTCCTGAGAGCGTGTCTTATGAATTTTGGGCACATGAGAGCATATATATATATATATATATATATATATATATATATATATATATATATATATATATATATATTTATATATATATATATTACCTACTGGCAGTTGCCAGTCGATAGTTATAGTTAGGATTTAGTTTCCAAAGGAAAAGCATTTTTTGTTTTCTTAATATTTTTGGCGCCGGTTTACGAATCTTCGCAAAATTTTCAAAACTAGTGGCTCGCTCCGGTCAGCTCCTGTCTTGAAAGTTTCGTGTTGATTTGCCAAGCGGGGCCTGAGAAAAAAGGGGGGTCCCAAAATGTGTTTTCCTCATGTAATTTTCAATAGGAAAGTTTAGACACAGCTGCAGCCTGAACTGCTTAACGGAATTACACCAAATTTGTCAAAATAGGTAGATCTTGTTTTAGAAAGAGCCCTTTTTGTTAAATGGTGTAAATCTGTTCAGTAGTTTCTGAGAAATTTAGAAAAGAAAACATTTCGATATCTAGGGACGCGGTGGAGTCGCGACCCCTCCCAAGCACGAGCTTCGCTGTGATTGGCTGCCAACACTCCAAACCAGGAAGTGTTGGCAGTCATCTTGTGACTCGGTAGAACCGAGTCACAAGCAAACAGTAAAACAAAGGTGAAAAAAAAGAAAAGGGGGCCAGGTAAAAAAACCCTGACCCCCTAAGCCTGCTCAGTGGGTCCCACAAGGACACCCAGGGCCCAAAAAAACATTATTTTTTAAAAAATGTCAATGAAATTCACGCTTGGGTTGCGATTCCCGCTGAGAGTTTTTCATTTAATTGAGGCCCCCGGGTGGGCCAGGTCCCGGGGTCATTGCTTAAAAATATTAGTGGCCCTACCGCAGCACCAGTGACCGCCACCCCTGGGCTTGTTTAATTTGTGGGGGGTCCTCCATGGCCCCCCCAAGCCCCAGGGACTGCCACCCGGGGCTTCTATTTTTAATATTTATTAAACCTATTTGGGAAGGCTCGAGCCCCCCCTCCCACGCCCCGGGGACCACCACCTCCCCGGTGCACTAAACATGTAAAATGGGGGGGTCTGTTATGGCCCCCGAGCCCCGGCGACCACCCCCTCCGTGGGGCTATTTTCACGAACGGAGGGGTGCTGCATTGCCCCCCTCCATGAGCCCTCGATGGCCGTGGGGACCGCCACCCCCAGCTCCTGCAGTGTCCTGGGGTGACCACCCCAGGACACTGCTGTTTGCTGTGGCAGGGCGGGAGCCGTGCAGCTCCCGCCCTGTCATATCAAACTTGCTTTGGATTTTGGAAGCAAGAGCAGGGAAAACTGCTCTCTCTTCCAAAATCCAAAGCAGATTGCTTTTACACATGGGGAGCTGCATGTCAGAAGCTCCCCATCTGGAAAAGCAATGCTGGCTCCTGCAGGAGGCGTGGAGACAGCTGGCGGGGACCGGGGGCTTTGGGGCTCTCCCCATGGTCCCCAACTGATAGTGACAGCCCCTGTGGTGATATGGTCCCCGGGGCTAGAAGTGGCCTGGGAGGGGTCCAAGCAAACCACCTCCCCCCCAAAAAAAGGCTGGCTCTGGGGTATGGGGTCCCCGGGGCTGGAATTGGCCCCGTTCAGATTTTTATTGTTATTTTTAAAAAGGGGTCAGGCCCTGGGGTATGGGGTCCCCAGGGCCCAAAAAAGGAAAAAGAAGGGGGGCCACACAGAAATTTTAAAAAGACCTGCATCGTGCCAGAGGCCCACCCCCTCCCAGCAACACTCTGCAAACGCACCCTGTAGCACGTTTTAAGTTGGGGAATTAATTCCCCTTTAATACTGGGGGTCCCTGAGGCCCAACTAGCCCACCAGGTACCTCCAGTATGTGCCACATGGCTGCCTTGCAGAGACGTGGTCTGAGGCCACGCCCCTCTTTACACCTCTCTACAACGCAGCTCTGTGGCGCTTAGTAGGGGTACCTGGTCAGCTAGTTGGACCCCAGGGACCCTCAGGACTCAAGGTGTTTGCACAGTGGTACAAGGAGGGGGTGTGGCCTGATTTGACAAGTGTGCAAACATGCCCTGTGACCCCTGCGTGCCGTCTAAAAATGAAACGAAAAGATTTAATTGTATTTCTTATTTTAAAGCATCCCGTTTTCCTTTAAGGAAAACCGGCTGCATTAAAAAAAAGCTGATTTATTAAACAGCAGTCCCTGACATGGTGGTCTGCTTAGCCCAGCAGGCCACCATCCCTGGTAGGGCTGGCATTCACAATAGGCTCACAAATTGCGAGAGGCTTATTAATATGAATGAGCCTTACAATTTGCAACCCCTTTGGGAATCGCAAAACAGTGTAAACACACTATTGTACATTTCATTTAGCGCCTCGCAATTTGTGACTCGCAATGTGGCGCATATTGTGAGGCGCTAAAGGAAAGGGTCGTACATCTGACCCCTAGCCCTTTCTGATTTGGCACAGTGAGATCATAAAAATTAGTATGCTGTGTGCGCTATTCAAAATTAGATCGACTTCAAATATGAAAAAATAACTTCATTTGGTGATTGGTACAACTGAACCATAAGTTGCATCCTTGAGCCAAACATACTACAAAAGTGAGTCAACCCTGCGCCTAATGTGATATGCTGCTTAGGTGTCCTCGATCACATTTTGTGGGCTTTATAACTCATAGTGGCATCATATTGAGCCTCTTAATAGCAGTACTGGCCTGAATTTCTATGTAAGGCTAGTAAGACCAGTGTACATCAGAGAGATTACTTCATTGTCCTGGTCCCTTCAGCTCAGTCATATCTACATTTGGAGGTTCACTTTGCCCATTATCTTGTTCCTTTAATGTCCTAAGTGGAACTGCAGTTTCTACCATCCATTTATGGACGACAGCATGCCACAGGAGCTGGCTGGTGTAGTTTGTATTCTTTCTTCAGCTATTTGTTATAATCCCTGTGGATTCCAGAAGGTTATGCATGTTTATTGTTGTATCTTATGACTCACACACTGTTGTCTCTGTCATTGCAACCCCTTCTATGCAACGTTCATGCACTCCTTTTCCTTTCCTCTTTAACTATCGTTATGTTGTGTTGGTTTGAGTGCTTTGAAGGTCCATCGTAAACATCGTGACAGTAGCATTTTGTACCTATTGTTGTGCCCTTGATGCGTGGTCTTCTACTTCCTTATGCCTGCTCGGATGCACTTAATTTGGAGCTCTCTGTGCTGCACCTGATGGTGACACCAATATTTTCCTCACACCTACTGGCCAGGGTGACAAAACTGTGGGGACCGTTCACTCCCTTATTTCTGCAAATTAACCTGGATGTCTGGGCTTTGTAAAATGCATGGCCAGTCACGGTAAATGCTGTTGTTGTATTTCTGGGACATGACCAAAACCGCCACTTTTTCGGCTGCCACCACTGCAATGTATCTGCAGGAGTGGTTGCGAAATTTGCAGCCGTTGTAGTACAAATGTTGGTAGTATTTTTGTCCTTAATTACAGTAATTGTGGAATAATTCTGTTAGTAGAAGGTATTAATCATAGTAGCTGATGTAGCTATGAATTATAGATCAGGGTAAGGTAAATGTAATAGTTAACGTAACCTGCCAATAGTGAGCTAGTCCTGCACTACTGTGAGATTTGGTGAAGTTAAGCACAGCAGCAATGCCGCAGCAATAGTCTCAGATAGGTAGATGGTATTCTCGTGCAGTGAAGTGCTCTCAGTAGTTGGCATGGCATGGCAACATGTGACAGCAGTTGGTACATGCAAGGCCAGAGGATGGCAAGTAGATTCTTCAGCGATAATCACAACACTCGTTTCTTCAAACTGCACAGCAGTAGTTGGAGCTATCATTTCAATAACAGTAATCTCTCCCTGGCATTGTATCGTTGGCATGGTTACCCTCCCCCACGCCCCCCCCCCCCCCCCAACAGTGAGCGCAGTAGTAGCGGCTGCAGCCGAGGAGCAACGCTGTGGGGATCTGTTGGTTGGCACATATTTGGCACCTATGACTGTAATCATAGCCACAATATCAATCACATCCCTCATTACAGTTTTTCTAGCTGTGCCAAACAGTGAGAGCTGAAATGCCAACAGCCAAAGTGCTGGATAAAAACCTTGCCTTTGACATTCCCTACTAAGTGTAGCCAATTAGTGCCTTTAGTAATCCTTGTGCTGATGATAATATTTATTTTGGGCTTTTTGGGGGAGGGGTGGTTTACTTTGGGGTTTTGGAGAGAAGGGGTCATGTATTTTGTTTTTATGCAAAATGGTTGGGCACCTCACTCGTGCCACCACTTTAAAAGGGTACCAGGTGCCCCTGTATGATCCTTGGTTAGAAGAACGAGTTTCTGTAAACGTAGCAATGTTTTTGTAACTTTCAAAATAGCTGTCAAAAACAAAAACAAAAGGATGACACTTCAGAGACCTGTAAACACATGTCTCTTGAAAGAGATCTTGGGTCATATTCACAAAAGAAGTTATGACTAGGAGAAGTAGCACTGAAAAGGTATTATTTTACATACTCTTGTATTCTCTTGTGAATCTACCCCAAACAGTCCAACTACCCCATCCACAAAAGAGCAACAAATAGGGCACAGTCCTTTCAGTTTGCACTACTAGTCCTTGAATGTTCCCATTGTCTTCCTATTTTTAATGTTTGGGGCAATTTACAAAGGCATGTAAAAGTACCTTATAGGGTACTTTTGAAGTACTGCTTTTCATACTCCAAATCGGCTTTGTTAATAACCCCCATAGTCTGTGAGCAGCATAAATCCAGGTGTATAACATGAGGGTCTTACATACCAAGAGAAGAACTAGCCCACCCTTCTAAAGAAGACAACACCACCTAAATAGTAGAATTGTGGAGAATATCAACCAAGTACAACAGTTAGCGAAAAAACTTCCATTTCTTGTAGCTATGTGCCAGTAGCTGCATCCCGCCGCAGAGCTAGGCATAGGCCCCATGCACTCGCAGGCAAAAACTAAAATCTGACTTAAATGTCCTCAAGAGGAACTTGTCAGACCAATGAACAATGAGCTGCCAAGCAGCGGGAAGACAGGTCGGGTGGGGTGTCATCGTACATTGGGACATGACTCTGCCTTAGGGTCCAAATTTCCCCCCACAACCTTACCATAAATGCTTCCTTTTAGTTGCCACTTAGAGTCCGTGGTGACAACGCTAATGTAGCCCAAACGAATATTGATCTATACAGCATTCTTTTGGCTTTCGGTTTTGCTGGGTTTCTAGTTCAAAATGATTTTATTTAAATTTTCCAAAAATGACACGATTTTGCTGGGTTTAATAGCAGTTTTTGTGTCTGTTATCAATTAAGGTTTATTAACACTCTACAGCTTCAAACGTTTAATAACTATTGTTTAATTAGAAGGTCGAGTGATTTCTGTGGTCGTTCAAAGAGATTTGTCAGTTGTAGGTTGCTTTGTATTAATGTTTTTCTTTGATGCAAGAATATAAAGGGTTTGATTCACAAATGTAAACTTTTATGAGTAGATCTATTTCCATATACCTCTATTTCTACACTTAGGGATCCTCTCCACTTCATCTGTTGTGAGTGGAAATGTACATTATGGTGTAGCATTGCAGGTTTCCGCTCCCTCCTACTATGACTCATACTTTGACCATAAAGATAGTACAAGTAATGTTACAATCATATTGTACATTCTGCCTCTTTGGTGGCGAGGTCCTCATTAAGGGTAGTGACCAATGCTATGAAGGTGAAAATCTCCTTGAAATGGAAGGTACTTGGCAAATACTATACATGTGACCAAAACCACACACAGGTAACATCCATTCACTTAAAAATGCATTCCGAATGCATTTGTTATAATGCACTACAAGCAACTACATGGTTTTCCTCCATGCAACCACAGTTCGGCAACGAAAGCTGCCCTGTTGCGGGAGATTACATTCTCTGTAAATGATTTGGTAGAGGAGGCGCACATCCTGTGGGTGTGAAAACAAAATGACAGGATGAGACTAGGCAGGTGATGGAGAAGTACTCCAGGATTTAGTTGGTAAAAGCTATTCCTGGCTAGCTCATCACTGCCACTTACCCCTTGAGGAGTGCGTACTCACTGAAATGCTCCCTGACCTGGTACATGGTCTTCCTGTTGCAGATAACCCTAAGTGTAGGCTAATTAAGACCTGAAACACCATTTATGCTGCGACCACTCACACAACTTTGTCCTTTCCCCACCCTACACTGTTATGCAGACATCTTTCACACATCCCTCGTACACAGACTCTAACTATTTATGACCACCTCTACAACTGTCCAAGCCCTCCACCAAAACCTGGCTGCACATAGTAGAAGTTGAAACCTTTAATACACTGCCAGATCTTTTCAGTTTCGGTCAAATACATTTGTCTTTATAGGTGATAGGATAGGTATGCCTTCTATCCCACACCACTATATGCACCTGTGTTTCGGTTTTTATATTTTGTGACGTGGTATTGTGATATAAATATACATTTTCAGTTCCAGAATTAGATCTATGAACAACAGTCATTAATATGAGACCTACAAATCTCTATGAGATATGCCATTGACTTTAATTTTGATTTCCTAAAATGCTCCTACCTTGTGTCAATATCTCAGGGAAATTCCTATGTACTGTTCTATCTACTCAGTTTCAGGAGCTTGCTGCTTAACCCACTTAGGTGAAATACACTTAGATGACCTTACTCTGAAGAGGTTTAAACGAGTAATTATAAGACTAGCCTTTTCATTCTCAGAACTCCTGGATCAATTACTCATGATAAAACACAGATTTAAGGAGAGGAGAAGGGAAAATCAGAAAAATCATAGGGTCTCCTCTACTCCTCCCCCACGAGTCTTAAGACAAGTAGTGTCTGCTGACTCGTCTAAAGAACCAATGCAAATCAGAGCCACTAGCGGCACATTGTGTGACCTTGAAAAGGATAGAAGATGTAAGAAAGGTTTATCCCTCTATTCCGCTAGCCCAAGCCATCTGCTGTGACACTGTCCTTTTCAACCTTTTAAACTTTTTAGACCTCAGTGAAATATCTTCATAAAAGAGAAAAGGGAGGAAGAGTATACTCTCCCCAACGCTTTCAGTTCCTCTGATGGGTCCAGTTCTTGCATGTTCATATTGAAGTAACTCTTCAAATGTATCTCTATCAATTCATCTCTATTTTGGCTCTGTTACATTCTGGTACGTACACTATATATACAGACTTAAATTGTGCCCATAAAAGGCAAATTCTGGTCAAGAATAAGTCTTCCCCTGATCATGCTTCTCCACTGAAATTGGAACTTGTAACCTCTATGACTCTTCTCCCTAGTCTCCTTAGGCAATTATAGTTGGTTGCCTTCGATCTGAACACATCTCCTAATTATACCATTGTGCTTGGGATACCTTGGCTTGAAAAACACAGTCTCTGTGTCAATTGCGAAACTAGGGTTGTGCTTCTCTTCTGACAGTACTATAGAGACAGTTGCTATTTTGATCGGAGATATTGGGCTCCAATTGTACAATTATGTACTGAAGGTCAGTCTTGCTCAGATCCTGTCCATCCTCTGACTTATCAAGAACACCTCAATGTTTTTTAGAAATCTACCTCAGTGTCATTCTCTCGTCATAGAGCTTTGGACACGGCCATTACAGCTGTAGCTGGATCCATAATTCCTAATGAAAAGATATGTTCTCTTCCTCAGCATGGAAAGCAGGGTCTGAGGGACCATTTGGTTGAACATCTTTGTAATGACCTTATTGTTTGGTCTACTTCCTCTACTGGGGCACCTCTCTTCTTTTCTCAAAATAGTCCAAGGAACCTAGACTGTGTATTGACTGTTGTGAGTTTAATAAAGTTGCCATAATTGACTGTTGACTACTCCCACTCATTAAAGACAATCCCAACTCTATTCAGGGTACTAAATTCTTTACTGAGCTAAATCCTTGTGAATTTCAAATCTGCTCCAGATAAAGAAGTATGACGAGTGGAAGACGGCCTTGGAAACACCCTTTGGGAATTATGAGTACGGAGTCATGCACTTCCGACTAACCAGTGGTCGTTCAGAGATTTAGTAACAGTATATTCTCTGATGTCCTGAAGTAGTTTCTTGTGGTGTACCTTGATGACATTCTGATCTTCTCTACTTCTCTTCCTTAGCATTGAGCCATGTTTGTTCTGTTGTTCAATGTCTAAAGGAAAAACCTCTGGTCTGTAAAATAGACAAGCATAAGTTTGAGAGAACAATGGGAAATATCTAGGGTATCTTTCCCCTCCCTCACAGAGGATAGGCAATGGACCCTCTTCAGATCTCTGCCGTCCTGGAATGGCCTTCTCTTAAGTCCCTCAAAGAGACCCAAAATTTCTTAGGAGTGGCTATTTTTTATAGACAGTTCATAAAGAATTTTGCAGAAATGAGTATGTATGTATGTATAAATATGGTATTTCTATAGCGCAAACATAGCCAAAAGGCAGAGGAACAGGTTGTGTGGTCAAAGAAAAGCATAAAGTCAATGTGCAAGAGGAAAGGACGCTGGGTTGTGGATGGTTAATGCATTGCAATAGGTATTCTTTTAAGAGGTGGGTGTTCAACTCTTTCCTAAATTGGAGCATCGATGTGGCAGGCTGGATGGGTATTTGGATGTTCTTCCCGATTATGTGTGCATAGATGGAAAAGGTGTGCTGTTTAGATTTTTTATTTTTTACACTTCTTAGTCTGCAATCTGAGGGTGTCCTGGCTGCAGGTGTTTCAAGATCCACTAGAGATGGTGAGTTTATCTGCATGATAAGTGTAGATGGTGGTCGTAATAGGTTTGCAAATTATGCTGATGGTTTTGAAGATGGTGCGGGATGGCAAGGGTAGACAAGAGAGTAGGATCGGATGGGGGTGATATGTTCACATTTCTGCAGGCCTTGAATGCAGTGCGCTGCAGTATGTAGGAGACCCTTAAGGTGGGGTTGCAATGTGGAGTCTTGGAGGGCATGGAGTAGGGAATTACCACAGTCCAGATGCAAGAGTATGAGGGCTTCAATAACAATTCTAAAGTCGCTTTTTGGAAGAAATGGTTTAACATTCTTCAGAATGCAGAGCTGGAATAAGACTTTGCTTTTTTGGAAATATGTTCTTTGAGGGTTAGGTTGGTGTACAGGGTGCATCCAAGTGACTTGGCATTCAGTGAATGTTAGGATTCAAAGCTGTCAACGTTTATGTCATCAAACCATGTTTGTAATGGATCTTGTTTATTTTTATTCGCAAAGACCAAGAAATCTGCCTTTATTTGGGTTGAGCTTCATGGAGGCGCTAGACATGCAACTCTATATGATGTGAGATGCACGGTTTGAGGTATTGGAAGTCTGAAGCAGAGGAGATTTACATGCAATTTATTTATCATCAGCATATTGGTGAATCTTGATGTTTTTATCCGTGAGTAGGGCATCAAAAACGAAAAATAAATGTGACGGATGGAATGCTTGAATTATTCTCAGCCACTGGTGGCATTCCAATCCCCATTTTACATCCACCATGCCACCTCATTTCTGACCAAGCCATATACAAATCAGTCTTTACCATGCTCCAATGGGAACCATCCAGACAAAACTGCCAGGCCAAGTCGTCTCTGAGCCAGAACTGAAGCAACCAGGACAGGTTTCATTCTTATTAGGGATCATCGGTCAAGTATAGCTTGGTTCCAGTGGCATGGTGAGCTCATGGCTGGGCATACCCACCACACGTATGGCATAAAAAAACAAAGTGTTGGATAGAATGCTTGAAGTAATCTCAGCCACTTGCGATCACTTGGGCCGTATTCCTCAACCTCCTCCTTGAACTGGAACACAAGCAACCCAGGACCAGTTTCACCCTAGTTGTTGGTTCCAGTGGCATAGTGAGCATGAGCGGCTTTTGCAAGTCTTAAGAAGGCTTTTACCCAAGCTCCTATTTTCCGGCACCCAGATTCATCCAGAAAATTCATTGTTGTTATAAACGCTTCAGCTTTTGCTATAGGAGTGGTTTTGCTTCAGCTTCAAGAGGATGACAAATTGCAATATTCTATTTTCTATCTTTCCCATTTCCCAGACTAAAGCGAGCAACAATATTCAATTCTTGAACACGACCTCTTGGGCCTCAAGCATGCCTGGATGGAGTTGCTGCATCTTTTAATGGGAACAGTCAGTTATTTTGAGATCCGGACGGACCATTAAAATCTCCAAATATTACAGAGCATCAAGTGTAGAAACAGCAGACAAGCTTGCCAGGCCTTCTTTTTCACTTTACAGTATGATATTTATATCACTTGCATCCCTGTCACACAGAATATTCTTGCTGATGCCTTGTCTTGACAAGACATTTTGGTTGAGGATTCCACGCCGCCTGCCCTTTTGCTCCCTGATAAGTTTTTTCTGACAAGATTTTTTTTGCAGCGTGTGAGAGACATTCTCTCTGAAATCCCTCTCGAACTCATTAATGGCCAGCAGAGCAAAGTACTCATATCCTACCACCAGAATCTTTATTTTTTCAACACGCTCTATTGATGCCTACCAACAACTTTCAAACTAAGATTCTGGAAATGTATGATGACACTACAGTGGTCAGTTATCACAGGTTTAAATCAGTTTTAGAGTTTAGAGTTAGTCTTATGTTCCTTTTAGTGGCCAACAGTTTGCCAGGATTTAGGGTTATATGTAAATCCCTTTCCTCTCTGCATACAAACCAAGGCAGTCCATGATAAGCCTTTAGTGTTTCTCCAGCCTTTGCATGTTTCTCTTTATCGATGGCACACTATTTCGACTGAATTAATTGTGGGCTTACCCGCTTCTGGTGGAAATCAAGTGATCATGATTACTGTAGACATTTTTTCCAAGATGGCCAATTTTTCCTTGTTCTGGAAACTTCCATCGGTCAGCATGATGGCAATGAGATTTCTGGATGACATATTTGGCCTTCATGGGAACCTCGATATTTGAATTTCAGAGAGGGGGCTCTGAATACAGTTCAAGATTCTGGCGTTCAATTTGTATCACCCTGGGAATCCATCAAGCAGTGTTTTCAGGTTACCATCTGCAATGAAATGGACAGACTGAGAGAGGCAACCAGATTCTTGAACAGTATGAAGAGTTTCTGTAACACCCCTCAAAAGAACTTGATGGAATAGTTAACTTTGACATATTTGGTCTCCCAGCTAAAGTTTTATGTGCCTAATCCTTTTTATTAAGCTTTCTTCACACTTTTTTAGGGTAGATGGGGAACTTTCTGGGGCTTAAGAGGTAAACTACAGTTCTCTTTTAATGGAAATGATATCCTGCATGTGAACATTACTGGGTTCCTCCCTCTTCAGTCAATGCCCGAGATTTTCGTTGGACGATGTGTTGGAGCAAAGCTGTGTTCCTATGCTTGTTTTCTTGCTCCCTCCACTTGCTGATCCTAACTATTTCCTCCAGAACAGTTCCGCCTCTGGATTCATGATTTCTATTTTATTTAAACTCCTTTGAAGTCTTCATCCAGCAAGAAGCTTTATCATGCCTTTGCCTTTTTCCTCCGGAGGTGGTAGCAACTTCTCCAGAGCAATTACCTACCACACATTGTTTTGGGTGGTGACATCTTGGCTTCAGGAAATGTTAGGCTTTCCTCTGGGCAGCTGAATACCCAAATCTAGAGTGCTGGTAAGTGTTTTGCTAAAACAGGTAGTGACCAATTGCTCCACCCTCACAGTGTGTTCAAACATCCCTGTCATTAAACCTTTGGTGTAGAGAGTGTTTTTTCTCTGGGTGGGTGTACACTCTTGGCTGGTGCGTGGCTTCTCCTGCTCGTTGGTGAAAATTGTTATGCCCAACTTGCCTTTGAGGTCTCATTGGTCTCTGTCCCAAGCCCTGCTCTGTTTTCATTGGGCATCTCTGCTCAAATGCAGTGAAAGCAAAAAACGTAAATTTGAGTCCACATGTCCACTACTTCATATACATAACAATACCTTTCAAAGTAATTATAACATTCAATGTAAGAACCTTTGTCTGTGTGAAGAATTTAACTACTCTTTATCATGGCAATGTCTAAACTAAACCTTACATTTGTCACATTATTAAAGTAAAGTCCTTTATTTCGGAAAAGATTTATCAGATCACACTCCTATTAGCGTGTCCATTAGGATGTAGAAAAGGAGAAGTTTAAGGATATGGCATCTAAATATCCATTGGCATTTAAACTTTATACCCTCACCTTAGAGAACAGCTTTGTCCTTGGATCGAGGACTACTTCCAATTCAATAAACAAATCAATGAACTCCTTATTGGTTTAAGGGGTGCTTTGAAGACGGTACTTAGTTGCATGGCATTGTTATTTATTGCACACTTTAGTTAAGAAAATACAAGTAGCTGATTTGTTGGGGCAGAGCAGACCATTCCCATCTAGATCTCAAATATAAGGTAGCAGCCTCGTACCTACTACTATAGGAAATTGAATCCGCAAAATTTGAATATTGTAGACTGTGTCTGGATGAGGCGCTAAAAACATATTTATCTTCTAATAACAACATTTATGGTGAAGCAGACTTTGCTGAGCAAGGCCACTAAACAGCCTAGAGCAGCCTATAAGATTACCACAAATACTGCCCCAGACATCTCCTAGGGCAACAATAATAAATTTGCTGAGTATTAGGATGCTCTATATCATCAGAGGCCCTTGTACTCCCCACCCACACTGAATTAATTTTCTTTTAGAATCCTATGGGTACTGGATCAGAGTAATCCAGATCAGGCCATAACAGTGGAAGAGATATCTGAGGGGATCAATCTTCTTCAGTCTGGCTGGACTCCAGGGCCTTTGAACACTACAAAGCTACTGCATTTACCTTTGCTCCACATTTACTAGATATGTTTCACGCAGTCATTTTGGGCGGAGGTCAATGAGGCCGTAGTAAATATGATCCATAAAAAAGGAAGTTGTCCCCCCCACCAAGAAAGGAAATTCATATTGCCCCATTTCATAGCTGAATGAAGACGTAGTACACCCACTCAGTGCACATGCTAACATAAAGTATTAGTTCCAATTTTGTAGCAATTGTTCAGCATTTTCCAGCCACTCATCAAGCCCCTCCCACATTCACTACAAAACCGTAAACCTTCATGTGAGGATTATTTGGCACATGTGGCGGAGACCTGTGCACAGACAAGATACCAGAGGTGCAGATTTCCTGCTGGAGGTTTGATAATTGTATTTTATATAAAGTAAATAGAACTGCAGGAGTACTACTTTACATACTCTAAAATTTAATTTGTGAATCGAGCCCAAAATGTATACTCTCAAACTTGAAAAATGCTAAAGGTGTCTCAGATTCTATAAACATTTTTCCAGCATTCACACTAGGATATAAACAATAAAACAATGGTAGACATACTTCTTTCTGAGAAGCCTTTCAATGGGTGACAATATAGCCTTACAGCCCGCTAACGAGGCTATTCAGGTTGTTAGAGGCTCAGAACCAGATTTAGGCGAGAGACTATAACCAGGGAGAGTGCCTTTTAAAACTGGTATATCCGGAGGCAGACAGGCTATAAAGCTCTTAGAACATTCCACCCACTAAGGGTAGAATATTCTAAAATAAAAAGGGAGAAACACAAAGACAAACATTAGAATATGGGAGCTCAGGGCTTATACCAGCTGTTGGACTTGGCCCTTTTTGGCAGGTTCACCCCTAAACGTTTTGCCTTTTCTGTGACCTGTTGTTGGTAGTTTTAGGCCTCTGTGCACTTTAGCACTGTGGTCCATTGTAAAGTGTGTGCGCTCACTGTGCACATTTGGTGAAGTTGGCCTGCCCTCCTATAGGAATTCATTAGGGATAAGTGTGTCCATGGAAATTCCTGGTATGAGAGGAGCAGCCGGGTCTAGTTTAGTATGTATGAATTTGTGAGAATAAATGCTGTGCAATGGTGTGCACAGATTTATTGTGACTATGGGAGAAATGCAATTTTTAGAAGTTGGCATTTCTGTGTGCTATGTGTCTGCCTGCCTGCTGTGAATTGCATGTCTGGCTTGTGAGTGACATGGGCTGGGAGGTGTGTGGCTTCAGAAGGGGCAGGGTGAGTCAGTGCTGGGCTGAACAGGACATCTGGGCTGGGAGAAGTGGGAGGGGTAATCCCCTGACTCTAAATAGGATGGTACCCGCCCTAGTGAATGATGGCTCCGCCCCCTGTGGTGTGTCTGATTACCTAGCCCCCACCTGACAAAGGGGAAGAGGAGCTTGCAAAACAAAGTGCTCCAATCCCCCCTGAACCAGTTGCATCTTGTTCCCCCATGCCCTGCACTAAAGACAAAGGAAATGTTGATATAAATATAGGGGCTGTGACCCCACGTGGTTGCTCAGTTCCTGTTCCTGAATCCTGCTGGGGCATGCTGCTGCTGGGGCCCAGGGGGGCTGCCATGAGGGCTTGCCTCCCTTGGCCCTGCATTGCCCCCTTGATCCCTAAGGACTTGATGGGACCCATTTCTTCTTATTTTGGCAGACCAGGACCTTCAGATCTTTGTGCAGTGTCTGGCGCCCCATGAGCGCTTTATTTTTTATTTCCCCTGCGGCACTGGAGCTTTGCTGCCCTGGCCTGACAGTGCTGCTGGGGGAATCTCCAGCGAAGGGATTACCGCCCCCAGTAATGCCGTGGAGCAGGTGCCTACCCCGCCTATTGAAATTTGGATCACGGGTGCCCACCCCACTTTTTGCTTATATTAAGTGGCTGGTGCCCACCCCGCATTTCTGCTGGTTCTGGTGGGTTCCCACGTCGCCAGTATTTTTGATCACATCAGGAGCCCACCCCGTGTTCCACTGCCGCGGCCCGATCTGCCACGTAGGAAGTCAGGCAGCGTGAGGCCTGACGTGGGGTGAGACTTCCGCCTCATCGAGGGAAGCTCCGCGCCCATGAGATGGAGTGCTGCGATGGTTCAGCTGGGCTCCCATGGCAAATGGAGAGCCCCGCATGTTGCTGCATGAAGCGACTACCTCTGAAGGGGCACGGGGCACAGTGTCGGTGCCTGCTCTCGACGCTTTTGAGGAGGAGAGGAGGAGTCACGTCCAGGGAGCTCCTGTGAGTGAGGCCAAGTTTTGGAACCTTTTTTCTGAGCGGACCCACAGTTGCGGGATGCTCCAATGCTTGGGGTCATTTTCGTTTAGTGAGTCCCGGAGAGGAGCTCAATCAGGAGGCCCCCAGGTAGTGCCCCTTTTCCTGAACGGGCCCGCCGTCACGTGCCGCTCCAATGTTAGGGGGCAGTCTTTCCCCTGTTTACATAGAGAACAGTGGGGTCCTCCCTAATCGGAGCACATTGTCGGTGCTCATGCTCCTGCCCCAGCTGGTCAGCCTGACAGTCGACAGCTGCAACGTTTTGGGCAGAGTTAATTTGAGAGTTCCAGTAGGGACCCACCCAGAGGGCACAGGCTGTGCCAGTGCCAACATTTGATGTTCACAGCTGCATGGCAAGTAGCGTCAGCTGCACTGTTTAGGCTGACATTTCTTTGGGGGAATTTATAGTGAGATAGGAGCGAGAAACATTCCTCTGTCTCAATTGTGCCCTATTGGATTCCGCTGCCTTGGCAGCCGCACTGACATTGGGACATAGGGCATTTGAGCCCCTTGGAGAAGGCCAGTTGGCCAGGGGGACTGTGAGGATTGTAGGGCACCAGGCCCTAATGTGATTTGTGTGGTGCTAGGAAATGTGATCCATGTACTATGATTTACGCACCCTCTTTTATGCCTCTAACTGTGGTTTATGTATGAGAGTATTTGCATACTGTGGTTTATTCTACTGAGATCATTCTCTACTGTGAGTTATGCCCATAATGTGAGTTATGCTTAAGAGGTTAGGGTCTAATGCGTTTAGACTTATGAGATGATTGCATAATGTGTTTATGCTGGTGAGGTTGGCGCAGAATGTATTTCATGCCTAAATGTGATACTGTGCACAATATAGTTTATGTTACAGGATGATTATGAGTACAGTGGTTACCAGTGATTACTGGTTGTACATTTATGTGATGTCCTACTTTTACTAAATTCACTTTGTGATGGTGCTGACAGTGGTCCAGTTGGCCCTGTCAGGTGTACATAATCCCTTGTAGATATGACCTAGTGCCAGGTGGCACAATGTATATTATGTGATTACTATTCTAATGTGTTATGAGAATACAAAGGCTATTTTTGATATAATCTACTGTGGAGTTCCTTTTGTGGTGTGCCTGGTATGTTGTTGCTGTGTGCGTGGCAAACGCTTTACACATGGCCTCCGGGATAAGCCTGACTGCTCGTGCCAAGCTACCAAGGGAGTGAGCAGGGGTTATCTTTGACTTGTAACTCCCTTGCCCTGACTAGAGTGGTGGTCTCTGCCCGGCTATGGTGCAAGCCTTAGCCAACGAGAGATCCCATTTCTAACATCAGCTATTATAAGCCCAGAGCTTTTCCATTGTCTTCAATTGGACCTCCCATCATTACAATGTTCTAATACAGCCTGGCGGGCTATATCGGCTATTAAAGGTCCGCTCCAGCGTTAAAGGCCTGAGCCGAAGGCAAGGGCCTTTAACAAGGGAGCAGGACTTTAATAGCCGGTATAGCCCAGCTACGAAGGGCTATAAGGCTATTAGAACATTCTGTCACTAGAGGGCAGAATGTTCTAACAAACTAAACAAAGGTCTCTCGGAGCCGAGGGGATTGAAATCCCCTAGGGCTCCGAGAGGCCTTTGTTTAAACAACATTGGAATGTTGCTCTGCTGGCCCTTACTGGCCCGTAGAAGCACCAAGCACTCCATTATCTGCAATGAAGTGCTCCACATTCCAATGTTCTAATATAGCCTTATAGCCCGCCATGGCAGTCTATACCGGTGAGGACCTTTATCAAGGGAGCAGGACTTTAATAGCTGGTATAGCCCAGCTACGATGGGCTATAAGGCTATGAGAACATTCTGCCACTATAGAGCAGAATGTTCTAACAAATAAAACAGAGGCGTCTCAGAGCCCGAGGGGGTTTAAATCCCCTCGAGCTCCGAGAGACCTTTGTTCACAGAAATATCTGTGAACAAAAGCAACATTGGAACGTTGCTCTGCGGTCCTTTACCGGCCCATAGAAGCACAGAACACTCCATTGTCTTCAATGGAGTTCTCCACATTCCAATGTTCTAATAATAATTACATAACACACTTCCTATTTCAAGTGCCATACTTAGCGATTTTTTGATACTCAGTTTACCAACTTTCCTCTGAAGGATGGAAGGATGAGTTGGCTTAGCAACAATTCTAATTTGTTAGATACATATTCGATCATATTGCAGTGGTGAGCACTTGACTCTAAGACAAGCTGTGGTTAGAGTTGATGTGTACATTTACGGTATTATGAACACAGCTATGTCTGTGATTTCATATTATACTTTTTCAGATGTAATTGTCCCGTGAAACATTTTGCACCAGATAAACTAGTCATCTTTTCCAAGGAAATGTGGTTTTCATGGTGAAATATGTGCACTGCATTGTAATTTTAATTTCCACAATGTCTTTATTTCACTAGTATTAATCCGTGGAACAATGAGGAATTACCAAAATAAACAATGAACACTGATGTGACGATTGAATATGTTATGACTGTGTTTGGACTCAATAAAAAAACAATAGCTTTGCCCAAAACGGCCTCCAGCTCGCTTTTCCTCCTCTTCGGGAGACTGGAGTCTAGTGCCTTGAGATGAAATGACCATCAGCAGCTGAGTAAGAGTGTTAATGTAGCTGTATATGCCCCCGGGGAAACTTAACAGAATGGCTGCAAGAGGGTCGTAAAAATCCTGCTATCAATAGCTGCATTTGTCAGAGGTTGGCTCATAATCCACTCAACACCTGGGGTCACGCAGATGAAAAGATATATTTATTTGTACTCTGGCTTTCGTCAGCCGTATGTGTGTGTTTTAAATCAAACAATGAGAAACAGAGCTCTCAATCTGCCAGCCTGAGCCAGGGAGGTGCTGTTTTCAATATTTGAGAGTAATTGCTTATGCAGGAAATTGAGCTGTCATTAGTCAGTCACCACTTAGGTTCAACAGGCTTTAAAATACGTCACACACTTTGAATTCAAAATTGATGTAACAACACTTTGGTTAATTCTCAACATTACTAAAAATCTACCATTTTCGATTAAATCTACACAACTAGGATATAATTAGTAATCCTACTCCCATCTATGTGAGACAGATGGAAAAAGATGTATCTATATTTTATTGATGTTTCGAAAGTATGAGAAAAACAGAACTATTGAGGAAAATCAGTGTTCTGTAAACGTACATTGTCTACGCTAGAGAGGGGAGGCGCATCATGACCCACATAACGCAATCGCTTCTTCTAATTCTTGGCACCTTTCCACACTCACCAATGGTACTGACGCTATATAGTCACACGCACACACACATTTAATCTATATCTGTATAATCTGCATCTGTATATATATATATATATATATATATATATTTATACTGAAAAAAACAAAGGTTACAGAGACTTTATAGTGAGGCTCAGATTTCACATGCACAAAACAAGAGAAGTTCAGCAGTTACAGTTAGCTCAGCTAACTATAACTCGCACCCCTGCAAAGCACTGCTTATGACCTCATATATTGTACCACTCATGACATGGCCGGTGACGTCACTGATGACATCCCAAATTACATCACTTATAGCATCCTCCAGTGCCTGTGAGTGTTTTTAAAAAGCTTATGGGTATTAAATGTACATACCAAGTGTGGGTGCATGAGTGCTGGTATGGATGATTGAGTGGCTGTATACGTGAGTGATTATATGACTCAGTGAATGTATGTGGGAGTGACTGGTTGTGTGAATGTTTCTATCAGTCTGTCAGTTGATGTCTAAATACCTAAATTGGAGGTACAGGGACTGAGCCCAAGCACAGCAATTGTAGTCTAGGAATTCCTCAGCCTTACATACAGATTCATGGAGGATGAAGGCACTTGTTAGACTCCTTTGTGAGGATGAGTGGACCCTACAGCTAACTGCCTTCTCTCTCATCATTTTTTTAACTAGGGCAGCATCCCCTCTAAATGGATCATGGCTCACCCCAGAACATCCCCTTGCTCAGCTCTCTCCAACCCTTCTTAAGCATACCTAACCATCTGATTTTCCCCCACCAGTGGTCGACAATATATCCTGCAGGCCCTTTTTAAGATTACAAAGTTCTTTAATTCCCCAAATTCAGATGCAATAGAGATGGGGCCTCCATGCCACCAATGACGAGATCTCATGGATCCCCAGATCCAAACAGAGCGGTACAAGGTGTGTGCCCATTCCTAGGCTCACCAGAATTCTAGCAAGGTTGTTCTCTGATATGGTCAGTGTACTAATGTTACAATGCCCGCATAGTAACGCCCCATAAGGAGCAGCCCCTCTAGCTTGGGCTTTGTAAATTTCCACTGCTGGCTGTTCAGGGGACCAGGATGCTTTTGGGCCAGCTTAACCCCTTTAGTGCTGCCGTCGGCCATTGGACGTTGCGAGCACTACCTCAGTAGTGCTGTGCACGTCCAACGGCCGACGCAGCCCCACCCGTTTCTTAGAACGTTCAGCACTGGCGCTGAACGTTCTACGCAAGAAACGGGTTAAATATGGCTCTAGCCTGCAGTTTTATGATTAAGGTGCTCTTTAGAATTTGCGGGTCCCAGGATCTGATCTCATCAAGCTTGATGCCCAGGTAATAAAACTACTGGACCCTTTCAATAGCTTCCAACCTCACCTTAATGACCCTACTCACCCTACCCTTCTTAGTGTCCATCATATACTTGGTCTAAGAAGTATTTATTTCGAGACCAAAATCACTGCAAAATTGGCTAAAGCTGTCAATCAGTCTCTGCAGGCCCATGCTGGTTTTGGACAGCAACAGTGTATCGTCCGCAAAGAGCAGGGTAGGCTTTTTGCTCCTGCCAGAGTAGGGGAGTCATTGGCACAGTTTGTTAAACAGGTAATACAGTTGTTACTATAGAACAGAAAAGGGTGGGGGAAATACACAGCCCTACATAACAGCTAGGTTGACCGGGAAGGCCTCTGTTGATTCTCCTCTTGCTCCAAACCTTACTTTAGCTAAATTTCCTTCATGCAATAACCTAATTAAGTGTAAAAGGTCCGGTGTAGTCACCATTCCCGCAAGCACCTCCCACAACTTCTCCCTGGGCACCAGATCAAACGTGGTACGCAGATCAGTAAATGCCACAAACAGGTCACCCTTGGCCAGGCCAACAGTCTTCCATTTGTGCAGGAGCAGCAGCGTCCCATGCAGGTAAGAGTGGTGGGGTGGTGCTGGGTGGGATTCGACAGACGACCATGAGGGGGAATTAAATAAATATTACATGTTTCTTTGTCGCCGCCTCATGAAATCCCACTTCACCGCCCCACTGCTCTTACCCGTGCATGTGGAACCCGAAGACTTAATTGACGGCGCAAAACCTTCTGCCTAAATCTCACCTGAAGCCCTGATAGGATCTACTTGTCCTCACACCAACCCAACCCAACAGGCGTTCAAGGACTTATTTACAGATGATTTTTAGAGATTGTCTAGCAAGCTGATGGGGGAGGGGGGGGGGGGTAATTGTCAGGCACACCAGGGTCTCCTTTTTGAAAAACTTGAAACGACCTCCCTACCTTTATCACTATGGAGGGATTACTCCTTCTGCCACAATGGTGCTAGAAACCACATTGATATCAAGCACCTATACCCAGGCTCAGCTTCAAAGACATCAGCAGGAATTTTCCTCCTCTGGCCCTTCTTAATGGGCATGCTCTCAGTTCCAAGCATACCCTCAGGTGCTGGGTTATGGGCATACAAACTCATGAAATGTGTTTCGAAGTCACTGGGCAGGATTGATGATTATGTAGGGTTTCCTAACCTCCCCTCACTTCTACCCACTATATACCAGAACTTCTTCTGGTCATTGTTCACTGCAGACTCTAGCACATCAGCCCACATGTCATCCTCCCAGGCTGCCTTTGATGCTCTTAAACTTGCCCACTATTTCGCTCTCAGCACCCTTATAGTTTAAGTGTCACCCCTTTTTATTGCTTGCAGTAGATTTGTTTTTGTCATTTTACATTGGTCATCGATTCATCCCTTTGGTGGCATAGGGTGCCCCCACCCTCTCTAGTTAGGGCAGTCCTCAACTTAGAGAATACAATATGGTGTTCAGTGAGGATAAAGTCATTCTTTCCCCAATTAACACACATGCTTTCCATGTGCAGGGCCAAGGTTGAATAGATGGCCCTAAGACCCTCTGGCAACTGCTCCCCATCTCAGGTTTTTCCTATTATTAGTGGCTACAACCTTCCCATAGGTATGGTCTGCAGGTGCAGGACATGGCCATGGGAGTGTCATGATACTCTCAATTTAAATGACAGCGGGTTATGGTCACCATCCTCCCTTTCTATCACAGCCATATTGGCCTTCTCACTTCTCACTCCACAATCTTACATCCAGGAGAATATAGTCACTTCTACTCTGGTAGAAACCTCGTCTTAAGTTCGGTGCAAGAGATGAGTCCGGTAGGGAGCACCCGTTGCAAGCCTGTATGCCATAGGTAATGGAAAGGTCCACAACCTGCATGGCTGCTCTTGGCCGGATCGGCTTCTTGGAGGGGACTAAATCTGGGATACCTCACATCAGATTCTCATCTCTATAGAGGTCACTAGCCAGGCTGTTTGGCTCAAAAGTGAGGTTTCAATTCCATGCTATGAGCACACGACGACTACTAACATGCTATCCTACAACTCTGACAAACAATCCTAATGTCCTAGATTCCTGCCTATAACTGGTGCTCCAGCTATAAATATTGATAATCAAGAGGGGTCATGTATTCCTCCTCGAGAGAATTGATCCTGAGATACCAGGGGAATCCAGGTAAAGGGGTGTGATTGAATTGGATAAAGTGGCTCTAGCCCAGACTAGTAATTCATGTGCAGTGCGCCAACCCTAGACTTAATTGCTAAAACATTATAACTTTTACATGCACCTATTTACTTGGTCTAAATCCCAAGTTTACTGTAACAGCATATATCATAGGTATCAACAAAACTGCGCAAGTCAGTGTTCCCCAGTTTACATCTAATCACTGCAATATTCCCACTTAACAGGAGGGTCTGTGGTGGTGAATATCATGTTTCACCAACCTCACCCACCCCCCACGGGCATTCTAGGGTTTCGAAGAGTGCCACTGGAGTATCTAGTCTGGGGCTAGGCAGAGAATCTATGGTCCTTGTAGTCCCTGGCTGGGAGTCAATCACATGCACTAGGAGGATAGGAATCTCCACACCCCCACTACCCCTTCTCGTGGCTGGGGTCATCATCTCAATGGTAGTCTCACTATTGATGGGATCCTCTTGGCTAGAATTGAGTCAATCCACCTCAGTTAAGGAGGGGAAAGGTCTGTGTGGTGCAATGTGTTCCCACTGGACAGACCCTACTCCTTAAACCTTATCTTTGTGCGGGATGTCTACAAACTGCAAGGCTGGTCCACTCCTACCTCTCAGGTGCCCATAGAAAAAGCCCAGGGGATGGAGAAGAATCCCAGAAGTCAGCTGGTTCCAGACTGGACGATGGGTGAGTAGGTGGTGGACAAGGCCGGGGTTCCTAAAATTTACAACAACACAATCACCCCAATATGATTTAGAGGCCCCACCCACTTGAGTCTCCTAGTCATAAGTATGTGCATTTACTGTATTTTTTAAGATCTATTGTGTGCAATATCAATAAGTAAAGTGGGCTGTAGGCCACCTCGTTGCTCATGATTGATTGGCTCCCTTGTCTATCTCATTTGCTTGCGTCTTATTTAATGGTTCTCCTTCCTCTTCTTGTGTTTGTCCCCCCCTTTAGACCATAGCCGCTGTACAATGTTTGTGATTAAATTACTTCCATGCTTTTTTCTTTCTTCATCACAGCAGATCGCAGTATTTTGTCACAGTTTGCGTTGTTTCTGGAAGTCCAAA
The DNA here is from genome assembly GCF_964263255.1 of Lissotriton vulgaris. Taxonomy (NCBI): domain Eukaryota; kingdom Metazoa; phylum Chordata; class Amphibia; order Caudata; family Salamandridae; genus Lissotriton; species Lissotriton vulgaris. Next base: position 797,648,130 of record NC_141687.1, read on the forward strand.
TTGTCAGTTTCTATACCACAAGAAGGGTAAAAAGGTGACGCCCATCAGTTCCAAAATCTGAGCAATTAGACTCAATCGATTCCAGGTTTACATCCATTGAGATCACCAACTTTGTCGGACCGCTCTGTTCCATTGGTCACATTCCACAGGATGAGTTGATGTAGAAAATAAAAAGTATATAGATCTGGAAGAATTAAGTAATCCATTACTCTCAGTTTCCTTAGAGCCACTGTAGTTTAGTCATACAATCATTGTGCATTCAGAAAGTAGGCGATTTCATGCACTTATCCCATGCCTGTCCATTCTCAAGCATTTACTCGAGGAAGTAGCACTTTTGTTGCAAGTCTAGTCAAGTAGGCTACAAATATCAAAGAAGGCGATTGAAAGTTAAAACACAAGTGTTAACTTTACAAAAGGACCCCATAGGCTCCAGACTATTCAGTTCATGAGTTCATATTAAGAAAGGAAGCAAAGTTGAGGCCTTCATAAAATACAGCTCATACATGATGAGATTTGTGCTAAAATATGAATCTCGTGTTACACTGAATAATGCATTAATCTTTCAATTAAGCGAATAATATCACTTCGATATGATTGCAATTCATTTATGTAAGTATAGGGTACTCATAAAATGTTAATATATTACTATCACTCATACATACTTTTGTACTTTCTTTTGCACATCATATTATTACAGCATATAAGTTTAAAGGCACATAAAAGAAACGTTTTGTGACCAGAAATCTTAACATAACCTAGCGTAGCACCTACTTTTCTCTTGTCATTTTCAGTGCCCACGTTATATATTCTAATATGCTATTCATACTTAACACATGAAGCATTTAATACTCACATTGAAATGTCTGTGCTATCATTCAGTATCACGTTTATCTAATCACAAGAACGCATGTCATTAAAGTGTCTGATTTCACAGTTACCTGTTGACTGTTATGTGTAACACATAACTACTGCTAATATTCTGCATGCTTTTACGATGCAACATCTAAATCAGAACTTCATTTCGTGTGTTTTTTGGAACATGAAATCTAACTCAGGTTTGTCATTTTCATGCAAAATAGTGTCACAAATAATTTCAGTGTAAAATGTGTCATAAATAAATTGGAGGAAACACCTCACAGACAGCACAATTATTACATGATGAAATTCCAGGTGTGTGTATTAGAGCCCATGGACCACACTGCCCAAACGCGATGTGTGTCATTCTTAAAATGCATGATGGGGTGCATGTCACTGCAGAGCTGATAAGTTGTACAACTATGAAGAGAGTGATTAAGCTGCCCAAGTATTCAATCAATCAATCATTGCATTTATATAGCGCACTACTTACCCAGAGGGTCTCAAGGCGCTGGGGGAGGGGGATCTGCTACTGCTCGAACAACCAGGTCTTGAGTTGCTTCCTGAAGGCGAGGTGGTCCTGGAGGTGGGTGGGGAGGGAGTTCCATGTCTTGGCGGCGAGATAGGAGAAGGACCGTCCCCCTGTGGTGGCTCTACGGATGCGGGGGACGGCGGCGAGGGCGTGGTAGGTCGATCGAAGCTGGCGTTTGGGAGCGTAGAAGTTGAGGCGGCTGTTGAGGTATCCAGTATTCAATATCGTCCTGGAAAGAATTCTCACAAGAAGGAATGTATGGTACCTTGTTTCATTGGTGGAAATTTATGGACAAAAGTTTTTTATGTATAAGGGGAGAGTTGAAAGCCTCTTTTATTTAGAGGTTGGTAATGTGTACCTGTCATGGAATTGTCAGAATTAAAATTACAATTGGAAGAAAATAATATTGGTTTAGAAGATCGATTTGGTAGGTCTAATTTGAAAGTGTATAGAACACCTAAGGAGAAAGAAGGGGTAAAACAAAAGTGTATAGAAAACATGAAGATGAGGAAGAGAGTTACCAAGGGGTGAAATCATTTTAATGGAGCAGGCACTCTCACATTGAGAGATTGGAAAATATTAAATTAAATGTAAAGAGTACATTGAAACATTTAAAGAGAAACTACAATGCAAAATAAATTGCATTGAGTCTCAGTTTAGAATGTTTATACATTACTTAAAGGGAAAATCTTACTCATGGTTAATACCAGTAAGCAGCATGACCATATAATAATATTTACCAATGTAGCTCTGAGTGCTTATTTATCCTATTTTTTATTAGGTGTGAAATACACATTTGATTCTCTCCATGTGTCATTGTGTCAATGAATACTAATATACAAATCTTAATTGTTACCAGAATGTCATTTATACAATCGACTCAATGGAGATCGCTAGATAGATAAAACACCTGCAGTACTTTCCTAATGCTCATCATATTAGGTAATTGTTTACCCTTTGTGAAATCCAAATTTCGCAAATCTTCAATTTCCTTTCCAATGTGGTCTTGATCTGGAAACAGTCAGTTATAAGACGTTCACACTCAACCTGGTAAATACTCTGACGTGCTATCTAACAGGTAGGAGGAAGATACTTCATTCGTTTAAAAAATAGAGATGATAATTTGACACTTGAAATCAGTGAAGGGCCATTAGCTCAGTGATTACACTGTTTCATTTTCCAAGGTTCAACATAAGCTAGGTGGCAGCATTTTAAGAATATTCGAGACTAGGAATCGGTCCTTTTTCCCCCCCTTTAACAACTGAAAATGCTAGACAACTGTTAGAGAAACACAATGTCAGAGGCATGCCATCATCAATGGTTTGAGGAAAAGAGAAAGGTGGAGGCTGGAGATGACCTAAATGATATTTTTTTGACAAGGCATTTTTGTAAGTGAGAGTTACAGTCTACAATATGATTACAAAAATAGCTTAGAAGAAGTGAAACTAAAGAATAATGGTCTGCTTTAGAGTTTGGCAGATGGTACTTTACTCTGTCACTCTGACAGAAGTTCCATCCACCAAATGTAAAGATGTCCACAGGCCCCACGGAAATCTCTGTACATTGACATGAACTACCATTGAAGCGGTTCCTGTCAAAGTGGGAAAAGTCTGAAGGATGGTCCCATCAGCCAAGTTTTTCCAAAGTTTTTTGCTTTCTGAAACAAACTTCGAATGAATGAATGAATGAATGAATGAATGAATGAATGAATGAATGAATGAATGAATGAATGAATGAAGGATATTTATTGTTTGGTTACTGAAAACCATTACATAGAACCAAAATAAAAAAATAACAACATTACAAAAGTTAAAATCAAGAAAATTACAAAAGTTCAGTTTATCTAATTGCTCCATGGGCCCTGGTGCTACATCGGAAAAGGATCATGGGCCTGCAGGAGCCTCTGTAATCAGACCAGTAGAAGTCATCAACATTGCCCGTGCTTGAAAGATGAACTTTCCAAAGGCCGCCATATGCTTTACCGTGTACAGGGTATAAAGATTGATAATCCCCTCCTTTGCAATACATAACCCCGATTGTCTTAGTAGTGGCCTGAGATAGAGACTACGAGCCAAACGCAGGACCGGGCAGCAGAAGAGGAGGTGGGCCAAAGACTCGCGCTTATACAAGCAAAGCCTGCATTCCCGGACTTTTGAGCTGACCTGACCGCAAGGATATAGTTCTTTAAGGGGCAATGGGTGTAGTCTATAAGCCAAGATCTTGTAGAGGGCAGCACGGCCCACGGCCTGCATGAGATGATGTTTAGAGGTATGCAGGGTATGTGGAACACACAGGGTCTCATGCAAGCCTTTTCTTCCCAGCGACTCCAGATCCAGTTCCAGTGACCTCGCACGCACTTGTTTTTTAATCACATTTTTAATGGTGGAGTATTTGAAGTGTTCAGGGTTCCATGAGTCCATGGCAAGATTAAGTTGGACCTTGGCCACTTCGAGGATGGCAGACCAGGGATTCCCTGGCTCTCTGAAGACACCTTTCAAGACTGCCTTTAATGTATTCTCCTGTGCCGCCGTTGTTAAAAAGTAATATTTGCTTAAGGCGGCCAGCTCTTCCAGGTTTTGCTGATTGAGAGAGAACTCCAGGCGAAGGAGGGTGTTTCTAGTGCACCTTGGAAGATGGAAAAGTTTCTTACATACACTACAGTGAATTTTTTCTAGTTCATTACTCAATTTGCCCGGAAATGCCTGTAGAGCATAGTTGAGTGCCGGCATGAGCTTGGCTTTAAGTACTCTGTTGATGGCCGTGGTGGACGGGCTGTATAAGGAGGCTTGCAGCTTGCAAATGGCATAGGTAATGGATTTGCCTTTAGACTGGATTGACTTAAGATGGGCATTTGCGCACCCTGATTCCTGAAAACAAAGCAGGAGATTGCCTAGCCTCCATTTTAGAGATTTTTTCCTTGGGTAATGACCAAAAATAATTACTTTAGACTTGGTAGAGTTTGCCACTAGCCTGTTTTTATCGTTATATACCGCAAGTGCCGTCAACGCCTTTTGTAGCCCCATTCTCGTGTGGTCCAAAAGGACCAAGTCATCAGCATATTGCATAAAGTAAATTTTGAACCCACCAATCTTTGGAGTAGCCAAGGCAGCCCCAGTCAAGGCCTTCTCCATATCCGCTGTGTATAGGTTGAATAATAATGGGGCTAGCACACACCCTTGTTTTAGACCTCTGTCTGTATTGATCTTGGCAGATGCGTGGTCCCTAGAGAGTTTAATTCGCACCCATATATTTTGATAAAGGGACTGTATCACTCTTAACAGAACCGGATTGATGTTCCATAGGACCAGCTTGTGCCAAAGAATTGCGCGGTCTACCCCATCAAACGCCGCCGAATAGTCAATAAAGCAGGCGAAGAGGGGAAGACTTTTGCGTGTCCGCGCGCGGTGCGCCAGGAAAGAAAGTGCAATGATGCTGTCAACTGTGGCAGACCCAGGTCTAAATCCGGTTTGGCAGAATGGAAGGATGCCTTCCACACTCGACCAGTCTGCGAGGTCCTTCAAGATGACACTAGCGTAAGCTTTGCCCTCAATATCCAATAAGGCAATCATGCGGTAGTTGGAAGGTTCCGTTTTTGGACCTTTTTTATGGATAGGCTGTAAAAGCGAGTCTCTCCATGAATCTGGTATGTCCCCCTGGAGCCAGCATTCAGAGTACAGTTGGGTCAGTTTTTAGACCAAAAGTCGATGTTTACCTTAAATAGGTGTCCAGGGAGACCATTAGGACCTGGAGCGGCGTTTTGTCTGATGTTTTTTATGATGGTGGTAACAAGCATTTTTCCTGGTGGCGCCATCTTCTCGATGAATGGGTCTAGGTTGTCTCCAGCATTAGATGTTTCATTTTGCATGTGAGCCAGGCCATCATTAGTATAGAGTGCTTTTACATGGGCAACCCAAGTAGAGGCTTCAAGGGAATTTTCTCTATGGTTTGGGCCTCGACCCAGGTTGTATATATACTTCCAAAACTCCTGTGATTTTCCCGGGCTCAGCAAGTCAAAAATTATTAACCATTGTGCTTCACAATGGGCACGTTTTGCTGCCCAAACCTTCTTTGCATGGCTTTTTTTGGCTTCTTGTAATTGGTTCTTGTTTAGGCTAGTCCCGGTTTTGGGGAAGAGTTTGCGTTGCTTGTTTAATTTTTTGGCCCTTGTTTTGATTTCAATATTATAACCATATGTAGGTAAAGGGCGCTTGTGCAAAGTGCTGTTCAAGCTCCCACGATGAATCACCGCCAGGGTCTCTGTAGTGGCATTCCAGGTTTCTATGGCACCCTTTTTCTGTTCGCTTGGTGGCCAACCTGTCCACTGATTTGCCCAGCTGTTAAATCCATTAATTGCGGTCTGTTCCCATTTGATCCTTTTGGGCAGCTTTGTTATTTCTTCTCCATCGGCTTCTCCGATGAATTCAAGCTTGTGGCGATGGTCCGCTGTGATGTTCAAAGTGACTGTTAGGGCCGCGTGGTCGCTGTCACCACATGAATGGACTGAGAAGTTTGACATTAAAAGTTGAAGTTTTCCACTTAGGATTATATAGTCAACCGTACTTTGGTTGTTGAATGTGGGGCCGACAGTCAGCCCAGGGCTGTTCCTTAAAAGGACTGAGTGCGCCGTCGCCAGATTGTAGGATTTTAGTAGGTCGTTCAAAGCGTTAGTGGCCCCGGCCTGGTGCCTACGTGGGGTTGAAAGCCCAATAGTATGATTTTTAAAATCACCAAGAATGATGCATTCAAGGCCCGCAAATTGATGCAGTAAACGCTTGATGTGGCATATCAGCCTCGCCATGTTAGATGTTGACCCATGGGGGTTATGATAAAGATTAATTAGTAAAAGTGAAAAGTTACTGTTTGTTAGGCGACAGCCTTTCAGGATGCCTGCCTGGAGACTATCCGGCAGGTTGCATATTTCTGCGAATTCCAAATTAAGTGAATGTTTTATATAGACGCATATCCCACCCAAGGGTCTGCCGAAGATGTTGAACTTTTTTGCGTGTTTTCCATACTCGGCGTATCCTCTCAAGGAGAGAGGCTGAATTTGCCAAGTTTCTTGTGTACAAATGATGTCTGCCTCCTCCATAAATGACACCGCAGTTTGCTTGAGAAGCAACCTCCTGAGCCCAGCAATGTTCCAAGATGTGATTTTCAAACTCATCGGAGGCCATTCCTTCTCTGGGGGCTTTTGGTGCATATTGATCGTGCGTCGGTGGTGGTGGCCCCCGGCTTTAAGGCGAGGACCATTAGGTCTTGCAATTTAAAGCAAGCGGCAGCCAGGACCTGTCTTTGTTCACGGGTCCCAGTATTACGCATGTGCGTGTGCCCTGGATTGGATTCATGGTTATCTTTATAGGAGTTCTTGGGCCACCTTTGGACCCCTGAAGGGTAGGCGCCATTTTTGATGCATGGATAGGGAGCGCGTGCGGTCGTGGAAACTCTCCTGCTGGTTGTGCCATGTTTCCCATCTGGGGATATGCAAACTATGTTTTTAGTATGAGAGGATATTTTTGTAAACACTTGGGTTTTATCTTTATACCCCAGCTTTCGAGTAGCTTATACTGGCTTTTCAAGGCCTCTGCCATTGCCGAGCTCGTGAAGGTTAACTCCGTGGTTTCATTTTTCTCTTCCGCGTCTGGCGGTAGGAAGGAGATCGTTTCAATGTCAGAAGATGTTATTCCATCCAGCCCTGGGATGTTTGCACAGAGTATCAGTAGATTGCTGCAATTGAGAACATCCCACCTCACCTGCGAGGCATATTCTGGGTACAGCCTAATTTCCCGATCCTGGGATTGGGCATGATTTAAATAACCCGCGGAGTCCGGGGGCTGATCGCCTATTTGTGAAGATTGTGAAAAGCCAGATGAAAGGGCAATTGCCTGCCCTTTTGGCCCCGTGGCTTGTTGATGGGCCACCATGGGTGGAAGGCTAGGAAGGCAATTATTAAACAAAATGTTTTCAATGTCCTTGGTATCTGAGGCGGCCGTGGCACTTGATTCGCACCGTGCGTCGTCAGCGTTAATGGGACAGCGACCAAAGAATGGCTTAAGCGAGCATCATGTTCAATGGTGCAAGTTTGAGTCGCTTCTGCGGCGTTTTGGCCTTGTTGGTCGTTTACTAGGCATATAGTTGGTACTGGTAGGACTGGCTGAGGCGCTACCGAAGATGTAACTGGCCCTGAGTTTATTGCTGCGTCAGCTAAATAAGGGACTTCATGCTTTGGTTCTAAGCTCTCTGATGTTGTGGGGGTTGCATCTGGTTCAGACATTTCTGGTGTCTCTGTGTGTCCTTGCGTCTGATTACCGGGACGTAACCATTCCCGTATGGATTTGTTTTTGTTCGCCTTGTTCAATTTTTTTTATTTTTTCTTATTTTTTCGCGATAAATTCTTTTGAAAGTCTAAGCTAGTCGATAAGGGGATCTGCTCCCGAACGTGAGTTTTTGTTATGGTCGGTGAGGCCTCTACGGAATTTGCGTTGATCATCGATGGGGGCTCCACCCTAGCGAATTTATTTTCATTATTTTCTTTACATGTTTCTGTGCTGTCTGGTAAAGAAATGTTTGTGCCTTCTTTTTTTAACGGATCAGGCACAGGTGCCTTTACATTTGAGTCCTTGTTCTTGCCAGCTTCTATTTTAAGATCCTCAATTAGTGTAGTCATGATATGCGGCAGTTTTTCAAAATTTTTCAAAATAGGGCCGCAACTACATGGTTCAGGCTTAAAATTTGTGCTCTGCGGATCAAGGAGTTCAAGTGATCCAATTTAGCATCGACCCCAGAGATTAAATTTGCCACTGTTTGTAATATATTTATCTGGGCATCGAGCTTATCAGCGTGCATAATTGCGGCTCCAGTCATAGAAATAAGGGTCTCGTTGATCAATGTTAGATGGTCTACAAACACTGGGGGGCTGACCCCCCTTCTACGTGTTGAAGGTGGTGACTGAGACATTTTGTCTTGATCCGGGGGACTCCAGCTCAACAGGATCGGAGACTGCATGTGCCAGGCCGATAGTTCAGTGGTTACTCCTCCTTCATCAGGGCCTTTACTGCAGCCAGACGCATCAAGTATATGCTCTCTGTTTGCTGATGCACTACGGCGTTGACCGTTATGAGCATCCGCCGTTAGGGCCCTGTTTGGAGACAAATTTAGTTGGAGGTTTTCTAATGCTTGGGGGGACGGGGTTGTTGTTCTGTTGTGCTCGGGCCTCAATACTACCCTGTCAGCTGGCTCTAACTTGAGTAGGTCCCCCTCCTGAAGCGTGGTTATAGTTGGTGATAGAGGAGGCCCTGGTGCCTGCACCACGATAGAGCTCAAGCTCTGGCCTTGGCCATCCTCCGGGGATTTGGTAGGCAAAAAACAGTTCTGGGGCCTCAAAAGTGCAGCAGAGCTTATTACCAGAGGGTACAAGAAAGATCTTATGTCTCTATTTCCTGAGGGCCCGGTGGTGGCTACAGTAGCACCCGGGCGGGGGATTAAGTAGGCTTGATTATAACACTTCCCCACTTCCCCTACTTGCGGCATTGCATTGTTCAGTGGCTCTGTCAGTGCTGGGCACACTGTGAGTAAGCCTGGGAGCATTGGAGTGGCTCCTGTGGCTCCAGAGGAATCCAAGAGTGTCCCCTCCAAGAGCACTGGCCCAGGGTAGAGCTCCCTCACTCCCGGGGGGTAGAAAAGTTTTGCCTTCCGTCTTTTGGAAGATCTATGATGGCGAGGCTTTGCCTGTGTCTGGACCTGAAATAGGGTCGAATTTCTAGTCCTCATTTTTTCGCCTTTCTCCTTTGCGTTGTGTGCTCGGTGATGGTCGGGGCAGTGGGGCTAAGGACAATGTTCCCGCTCTCCCCTACTCTCCCCTAGAAATTAACGCAGAGGTAGACCAGCTCTCTGTATTCCTTCAAATTGTAGTCCTCCTACGCTCTGATTTACTTGAGGTTAGAATCTTTGCACGGTAGGTGTGTAGCCCAGGTGATCGAACTAAACAGTGTCGGTGGCGGCGTTGTTATCGTAGCGCTCAAAGACCCACACAGCGCTCACGCCTGCCTACCGCACATTAGTGTTTTGGCGCCGTGGGCGATGGGCGATTACGCGAGGGTCCAGATGTAACAGCCCCCTGCTAGCAGGCGTTGTCATCACAGTGCTTGAGGCAGCGCTCACACCTGCCAGCAGCAACTGCAACGCCGTGGTCGTCGGACCTTAGTCCTTAGTCCTTGAGCCTGTTTGTATTTTTTACGGGGGGTTACAGGGAGTATTTTGGGTGTTTTATTTTCCGAAATGGAGGCCAATCCCAATCCTGAGTGAAAGTCTGGCTCGGGGCTGAGAGCACACAGATGCAGGTACACAAACTCCCTCTGCTGCTCACAATGCAATGCTTTCACCCACCACAATATGGAATTGTAGGAAGGTCTTGAGACTCGGGTTTAGAGCTTACAGTCTCAGCCCCTCCCTCCGCACGACCCAGAGAGGGCTCACCCTTGCAGCTTTTTCCGTAAGCCTCCGTAAGCCTCCGTAAGCCTCCACTGCCGCCCTGCTGAGCTACTGGCTCACTGGCTCACCAACTCACCAGTTTTTCCAGGCTCCTTGCCCCTTGGTTCCTTCTCTCCCCAGCTCAGGCTCGGGCTCGGGATCAGGCTCAGGCTCAGGGTCCCGAGATGCCCCCGTGGGGTGCTGCTGGGGTGCTGTTGTCCCTCTCGGTCTCACCTGGGGGCCGGAGGGTTCTAGCCGGCCGGTGGGCCCAGGAGACTCTGGAGACTCTGGCAGGGCAGGGCTGATGAACAGGTGGGTAGGCTGGCAGGCCAGACAAGCAGGGGGGTCAGGCTTTCCACGAGGTTAGTGCAGAGCTGCTACAGAGGTAGCTACAGGGGTAGCTACACGGGTTCAAGGTTTTCTTCGCGGCTTCTCCCGCAGTGTCTCCCTCTGCGGGGGAGGGCGCAGATGCCGGCTTGAGCTGAGAGCTGACCTGCCTCCGGCCTCCTGGCCGGCCGGGAGCCGCGGTCCGCCGATAGCTACTGCCATTTTCTCTGCAAAGGGCGGCAGGCGGCAGCGAACTACTTCTAGCGCTCTCCGGCTTCTGGTGCTCTCCGGCTGCTGTGCGTTTCTCCGGCAGCAGGCACCGGCGGCGGCACCGGCAGCAACAACGATCTGCTTCTGGCGTTCTCCGGCGGACACTGACGTTCGCCTCTCGTTGCTCTCTTCCAAAGTGGCTCTATTCTGTCAGGCCGTCAGAGGAGGTATTCTGTGGACAGATCCAACAAGAGTTCCATCAACAGAATACTAATGGTCTACCTGTCTCTAAATGAGGTCGATTGACCGAGGGCTTGGTGAGCAGGGTTCTTAGTTTGCTACAAAGTATCCTGTCTGCCAAACTCCAAAATGGGCCCAACACCTTAGAAAACTATGTTTTACTGTGTTAGAATTGGAGAAAGGAGCAGGAAGATGAACAGACATGGTGCATGGCACATAGTGCACCAACATGCAAGCGACACTATCACAGCAGCATCATACGCTTCAGGCTCTCTTTGAAGACACAACACCGCTGGTGCGGGGGTGTTATCATAATACAGTGGTTGAGATGCCTGCGGCTTGGCTGTGTACTCCTGACTGCCGCAATGACGGTCCAGCGGTCGGACCACCAAACTCGTAGTCTGCCATCTTGGATGCTGTGGGTTCTCTTCTGATCTAATCCTTCAAAAGTATTGGATTGGTATATACAATAATGCTAATGGCAGCATTAGAAATGTAATGAGATTATATGTCACAAATGGGAGCTCCACATTTGGCATGGCCCTGAACAGCATGTAATGTCTGCAATACATTCTCAGTTTGTTCTATGTTTCAATTTTTTTTTTTATTGCTTTGTCACATAATTGTACTCTGGAATATCAGATGCACAAAATACAAAACTCACCATTATGAGATGCACAAAAATACAAAACTCACCAATTTTTCATCTTTAAACTATAATGCACTATTACTACAAAATGTTTTTCTTAATAAATCTACTTTTTGAATGAATTTTAAGTTTATTTATTAGAGTCATCACTCGGCATTAATTACTTAATAACTTACAAATCGCTCTTCTTTAGCCATGTGTGTTACATCGAACTTAAATCATGTTTATGCGTTTTGAGAGTGGAGATAACATTGTTTCACCACAAAAGCCACCACAAACAGAGTCAAACATAAATAAGCCAGTTAGCTGGGAAGGGGTCGTGTAAACATCAAAGTTTCCCATTAAACCTCTCTCTAACTTAGCTGCTCCAGTCTAGAGATTGTATTTGGAGATAGTTCTCTCGCCCCTATATATCCGCAGTGTGTAGTTCAATCGTGACCCTAAATATTGCGTCCCTGTTAAACATGTATTCTTGAAGCCATGGGTGGCTTTGTTTGGACAATTAGGCAGAGCTGACAGGGAAATTGTCCATCAAAGTGGGTCGTAAAAAGTACATTACGCTGCAATATTATGAGCAGAGAGCTGTTTATTACCTGAACTTTACAATCCTCCGTTATCAATCATTACCTGCCAGTGAGGTATGTTAACATGAGATCAAAGGGTAAACGTCGAGTTAAACAAACAGGGATGCATACACGTTCCCTCATAACTGTCCTGACAAATCATAGCAAGCGGAGCCGGCTGAACCCCTCCTGAACTTGGCTTGCAGTGAGGTAAAATGAAAACGCATGATTACAGGGCAGCTACAAATTGCAGTGCAAACAGGCTATGTTTAACTGGGAAGCGACATCAAGGAAGCATACTCCCTCTTTAAAGAAGCTGTTAAGAATAAGAAAAAATATCACATCAGGGAGCATGTGAACATTTGCCTCAGAGAAATATGTGTGTACCATAGGAGGTGATATCGTTCGCAGTGTACAGTTTGGTGGCCCTACAGCAATAGAACTTTTTGAAAGCGGGGTGCCCTTTCGGCGTAATGTCTTACAATGTTCAATATGTCCGGTGGTAAAGGTTGACAACACACATATCGGAATAATTCGTTTTGTGTTTATTTATTTATTTCTCGCATTTTAGCATGCAGTACGTACTGGAGGCTTATTTACAAGCCCCTTGCGCCACACGTACGTCACTTTTCCCATGGTAAAAATGATGCAAAAGTGGCGCAGAGGATTGTAAATAGGCTCCTGGGGCCTTATTTATGAAGGCCTTGCGTCAGTTTTGCGCCGCCGGTGCGTCACTTTTTGTGATGCACCAGCGGTGCAAAAAACGCGCCTTGTTGCGCCATATTTAAAAAGTGACGCATCTAGGTAGATGCGTCACTTTTTAAACCCCTGCGCCACATTATACCTGCGTCAGGTATAATGTATGCAGAGGGGGGCGTTCCCCCGCAAAAAGCCTCGTAATAGTGACGCAGTGAAATCTATGAGATTTCACTGCGTCACTTTTAGGACGCTGTTGCGTCAAAATCTTGCGCCTGCCTCACAGCAGGCGTAAGACTGACGCAAGCCCTTTCACCTGGGGCTTTCCCCATGTGAAAGGACGCATTGCTGGAGTTGCGTCACTTTTGTGACACACTCCAGCAATGCGTCACTTTTGCGCTTACAGATACGTCAGAAATACTGACGTATCTGTAACTCCTTGCGACATGATGCGTCATACATTAAATATGACGCATCAGGAATGTCGTAAGGAGTGCGCAGTGAAAAGTGACTCATCGCTGTTTTCACGCAGCGATGCGTCACTTTTCATAAATGAGGCCCCCGGGGCCTTATTTATGAAGGCCTTGCGTCAGTTTTGCGCCGCCGGTGCGTCACTTTTTGTGACGCACCAGCGGTGTAAAAAATGCGCCTCGTTGCGCCATATTTAAAAAGTGACGCATCTAGGTAGATGCGTCACTTTTTAAACCCCTGCGCCACATTATACCTGCGTCAGGTATAATGTATGCAGAGGGGGCGTTCCCCCGCAAAAAGCCTCGTAATAGTGACGCAGTGAAATCTATGAGATTTCACTGCGTCACTTTTAGGACGCTGTTGCGTCAAAATCTTGCGCCTGCCTCACAGCAGGCGTAAGACTGACGCACGCCCTTTCACATGGGGCTTTCCCCATGTGAAAGGACGCATTGCTGGAGTTGCGTCACTTTTGTGACACACTCCAGCAATGCGTCACTTTTGCGCTTATAGATACGTCAGAAATACTGACATATCTGTAACTCCTTGCGACATGATGCGTCATACATTAAATATGACGCATCAGGAATGTCGTAAGGAGTGCGCAGTGAAAAGTGACTCATCGCTGTTTTCACGCAGCGATGCGTAACTTTTCATAAATGAGGCCCCCGGGTGTTATAAAAAAACGCACCTTTCATTCATTTTTGTTAGGTCAAAATACAAGGACATGCAGATTTGCATGTAGTTAATACCAAAACGTGCATAGAAAGCCCCTGTTTACGGGGCAACTAGGCGCTGTTCATCTCAGCTGATAAGTAACGGAGACCACTTAATCGTCATGTATTAAGGGGCGGTAGGCGCTATATAAATACAGTTAAATTAAATTAGGTGCGATAAACAGACCCTTTGTTTCGTGTTCGCTTTGTTCTGTGTACTTTCTTATCAGGGTGTGTATCACTAAAATGAACAACTGCCCGACGCTGGTGCAAATGTACCCAGCACCGGGGCAAAAGTGCTCAGCACGAGAGCAATTTATGTGTTTTGGCACCAGATGGTGCATTCTCTTCCACTGGCCCTGGCATTTGCAGCACATGCCAGGAGACAGGCCCTCTCAATCATCAAGGTTCGTTTAAAGAGAGAAACAGAAAGGTAAATGAAGCAGCCTTTTAAATCCTTCCTTTGGACGCCCTTCATTATCTAAATGAGCCACTCAGTTAACACACGTTTTACCAAATAGGATTTACATACATCAAAGCATCTGGGAAGCCCAGCAGGGACTAACCAAGTCTGACAACATTTTCCAAGCTGCAATAAAAGCACTTTGTATCGCGCGCTAATTATAGGCGTAAGTAGCTCATGTCATTCCAAATGGAACTGTCACATTACCCTGAAAAGGCTCTCAGTTTGCAGATTGTGTGATGTACGCAGGGCTGCCGTTATTGGCTGTGAAAGCACTTACCCGCACTCTGAGCCCTGTCTTGCTGTTTTTTTCTTTTAGTATTTGTTGGCTGCTCATGCTATGTTGAGTTTGCAGTCAAGTAATTCATCCCAAGAGCCCGCCTAATTATTCTTCAAATGACACAGAGTTTAGGGACATCAGAAGCAATGATGCTGAAGGGTAAGTGTCCTACGGAGGTCACCGGAGACATCTTTATGACGAAATATGAACATTTTGAATATCGTTTACAAGCATGCCTACCATATGCTTTATTTCACACTTTAACCTTCTCTTTGTGGCTAAGTAAAACCATCTAATGTGTGACACCTTCAAGTTGGTTCGGTGGTTTAGATAACAGGATGTTGCATTCTGGGATTTGTAGTTTTGCTTTGAAAATCGTACAGTAAACATAACATGCAAAGAAAGAGCTCTTTGTTAACGAGGCAAGACTGGCGCAGTAGTTAAACATGAAATGGCTACACTTGCAACCTATTCCTTTTCATAACCGCACATTGTATTATTCATGTATATAAGATTCAAAGCGAATATGTAGGTTTGAGCAGATACAACTGCTCCGTCGCCATTGTAGGTCACTTAAATGACACTGTCAGCGCGAAGGCAGTACTGTGCTGTTTTCACTAATGCATCAGGGTTGGTGATAATGCAAGAGGAGGTTGAGTGCTGCCTAGAGCAGCCATTCAGGGGCATGAAACATGGAAGATCTCATAGAGAAGAGCAGCCAGGGCCTCATTTATGAAAAGTGACGCATCGCTGGGTAAAAAACAGGGTCGCTGGGCAAAAACAGCGATGCGTCACTTTTTGTAGCGCCAGCCGTACAACACCATGAATGCACCGTATTTGCAATACGGCGTCCCATGGTGAAAGGATTTACAGATATGTCAGAAAATCTAACATATCTGGTGGTGCCAAAATGATGCAACACCAGCAATGTGTCATGAACCATGGGCGAGTCCCATGTGAAAATACCTGGTCAATCCTTACACCTGCTTGATGCAGGCGTAAGGATTTTGACGCAGTCAAGTCATAGAAGTGGCATAATGAAATCTCACAAATTTCACTACACTACTTCTGTGAGTCTTTTTTATGGGGGAACGCCCACCCTGCCTACATTATACCTGACGCAGGTATAATATTGCGCAGCCCTTTACAAAGTGATGCATCTGCCTAGTTACTTCACTTTGTAAATAGGGCGCAGTGTGGTGCATTGATTATTCTACTGTAGTGTCACAAAAAAATGGCGCAGCATCGGCGCAAGCCCTTCATAAACAAGTGCCTCAATGAGCTGTCTATAGGGCAATGGGCACGTCATGTGTTAATTTTACTGAGCCTAGACCAAGCACACCCACATGCTCTCACATATTAGCACAACCTTATGCACTACCACAGAGGTATGGTACCAGAATATTGGTATTTAAAGAGTGTGCTACAAAAATATCAACAAACAAAATAGTGACATATTAAGGACAATTAGGTAAGTGTAAGTTGATTATACTTCACATATATGTAGCTTGGCGATATATAACTTTGAGGTATGCAGATGTGGAGTTAAGCATAGTCAATTTACACTTACCAATATATACTTATCTTTGCGATATTTTGGTCGTCAATATTTGTTGCTTAATATTCTTGCAAAACAATATTCATGTAGTAAATATTCTGATGTACAATGGAAATAAAAATGTGAATTCTTCACAAGGAAACCCTCTTTTTGTACTTAAAAGAGTTCATGTCAGGTTATCCTTTGTGGCTAGAACTGTAAATGATATTGCATGTGTCGTTGTTTCTTTTGAAAAATATGTACAATTTTAAAATAACACTAAAGATAGTCTCACAACACTCCAATCTTCAGTCTATATTTTATTCCTGATTCCAGAAACATTCGGAAGTTGTATCTGAGTTTTAGATAGTAGATGTTTTCTTGTATTTTAATCGGAATTGGAAAATAAGTGTTCATTTGTACATTTACAAAGTTAGCAATAAACTGATTTTCTATTTAAAAAATCTAAACTAAAAGAGGGATGACCTTGAAGTTGTGGTCAGAACTTTATGTAATATTTTCTGGTATTTGATACAGAAAGACAATGATTCTAAAGTTGACAGCAAATGCATTCATTACAGCAGAACCTGAGGTAATGTCAATAAACTAGCTGAGACCAATCACCAAATCCAGGATACCCCTGGTTGTAGGTTAGTGTCATGCATTAGGGACAGTGATTCGTGCACTCCATAGTTGTCTGTTAGAGTTAGCCTATACATACGAATCACACTATATCTGCAGCTGGTATCCAGTATCTAGATATGTAATTCTGCTCACAGGCACATCCTTCCTAGTAATTCTAAAACAAAAGCTCTTCCAGTTCGCCTTACCCAACTCCAAGTCTTGTCAATATGATCAATACTCCACAGTAATTAATCATGCCTGTTCCACTCAAAGGCTATGCCTGCAGGTTCATGCCATCCCACTCTCCTGTCTTTCACAATGGAATTCAAAGTCCAATGAGGATGAGTGGGGCAAGGCCATCGGCCTTGGCCTTGGACCATTGCTCGGCAAGCATCTTGATTTACTTTCTAGAGGTCTCTCACTGCCTCCATCTAGTCGACTGGTATCTCGATTTCTGTCCATTGGCTCAAGCCGGTCCTTGCCTGTTCTGCCCTGTCCTTCCTCGCTGCTGGCCTCCTCGCACCTCTGAAGTGGTAACTGACAGGCAGAGGTCACAAAGGGATGAATGAGGTGTGAACACAGATAACATGGACACCTTTTGAGATATATTTCGGTTGATTAATGCAAGAAAGTATTTCATATTTTTCAATTGCTATAAAGGCCACAGTTAGCTTCACCACTGGTTGTTCAAGATCATGATGGCTTCATGCTTCAATTCTGGTTCTGAGAGCACTTCCATGAAAAGGTTTGCATTTACTATAGCTCACATGTGTGCTGCAACACGGCGATGCTAGCAGAGATGTTATCTGAAGTTATTTGCTATGCTTTAAGGACAGGTGATACAAATATATTATTTGCTCCTTTTTTAGTATTCAGACTTTATTGAGAAGTGAACATGTTGAATTGTACTGACATAATGTCCTAGAAAAATTCTAGCATCAACTCTTTAATAGGTATCTAGACCATAAAGGAGATAATACAATCTAGTTTACGCTGACCACTGTACTTAAGAGAAGGCGACATGATTGTCAACAGCTAGTAGTTCGGAAGATTGAAAAGAAAATAGGGACAAGGAAATTTACAATGTCAAAGTATTACATATACATCAGCATTCATCAAAAATCTTCTGTCAAGTGGATAGATTCTACACTTCCCCACTTAGGTATTAGTGCACCCAATCACAAAACCTCCTCACTGCTTAACACATCCAGAAAATTGAGTGTGCTTCCGAGGTGAGGCTAAGGAACCTTAAGAGTGCTAAAACAGAGTCCTCTTTCGCTCTTTCTTTCTTGTAAATGAATCAATCCATTCGTTAAACTTTAACATGAAGTTATGGCAAAATATAGAGGGTTCAAATTCTTTTCCTACTGAGAAATAGGTATGAATACTGTTATATTCCTGTTAGTGCGGATGTAATAAATATCAGTCCTTACTATTCTATCCCTTACCAATGCTCCCCAAAATCTTGAAAAACAGTGAAAAGTAAGATCTGAGAATGACTTAAAAAAATTATGTAACCCTTCAGAGTTTTCAAAAGTAGCTTGGATGCATTCGTCCTCCTTAGTGCCTAAAATCTTAGGGCCTCATTTATGAGAAGTGACGCATCGCTGCGTGAAAACAGCGATGCGTCACTTCTCAGGGCGCCCTCCTTGCGACATGATGGATGCGTCATATTTACTGTATGACGCATCATGTCGCAAGGAGTTACAGATACATCAGCAATTCTGACATATCTGTGGGGCAAAAGTGACGCATTGCTGGAGTGTGTCACAAAAGTGACGCAACTCCAGCAATGTGTCCTTTCACAAGGGGCAAGCCCCATGTGAAAGGGCCTGTGTCAGTCTTACGCCTGCTGTGAGGCAGGCGTAAGATATTGACGCATTTGCACTCTAGAAGTGGCGCAGTGAAATCTCGTTGATTTCACTGTATCACTTCTACAAGGCATACTTACGTGGGAACGCTCACCCTGCATACATTATACCTGACGCAGGTATAATGTAGCGCAAGGGTTTACAAAGTGACGCATCTACTTAGATGTGGCACTTTGTAAATAGGGCGCAACAGGGGGCATGTTTCACGCCGCCGATGCGTCACAAAAAGTGACGCAACGGAAGCGCAAAACTGTCTCAATGCTTCATAAATTAGGCCCTAATGTTGCCAACAGGATTTCTTTCCACCCATTTGTGAAATTCCTATAGTTGCCTCTTTCTAAAACTCTGGCCCAAGGCAAAAATGTACTCCTTTATAAATAACCATTCAGAAGAATTAATGGCCATCACGAACAGTGTTATTATAAAAAATAAAAATACGTGCGGCAGATATTTTGTATGACCCTTACAAATAAGATTGCAGAGTGCTGCTCTCCAATAAAAAATATTATACTTCAATACTTTCCAGGGATCTGTGCTTCTTGGAAAATTGGGCCAAGGTCATACAATTAATAATTACAAGCATAGTTTTGTTGTCTGTGGTATCATTTGAACCCTGTATGTTGTGAGTCCTGAGTGGTTGCTTGGCAATATGATCTAAAATAATAAACACACATTTTTTTTAAAATATTAATTTTTTGTATTAGTGCTGAAATGCTGTTTAAGTCAATAGAGCTGGCATTTTAATAGCGATTTACCAATTGTGTATTTGCTGTGCCATTAGGCTTATGGTTGTGCTATTGATTGTTGAAGGCTTTAGGCCATCTTTAATGACTGCACCACTTTCTATTGATACCAATATTCACATGTAAGGTTATTGACATTTTAGGGGTTATGATATCCGGCCACTTTAACAGTTTTAGCTACCTCAGAACAACAATATCTAGGGGCCCATCAGGATGGTGGGCGGATTGCCCCCGCCAGGTTGGCAGTAGCCACCGCCAGCCTGGCGGGGGCAATCCGCCCGCCATCTGCGCCTAAATTCCCCCCGCCATATTATAATGGTGGGGGGACCACGGCGGACGGAAAGACCATCCACCGCTTTTCCACCCCGGTCGCCTTGCAGCCGGGGCGGAAAAAGTTTATTATGGTGGCGGTGTCTATGAGACACCGCCAGCCATATTAGCATGGGCATGTACAAATGCATGCGAAGACACCATGCGGGGGCCCGTTGTGGGCCCCCGGGGACTCAGGGGGGGTGGAGGGTGCACATGGACGGGGTACCTATGGTACCCCCCAGCATTACAAAGTACAACGTGGCAGGCACCGCGCGGTGCCTGTCACGTTGTGCTTTGTAATGCATTGCATGTATCTTCGGCATTGCAGTGGGCGGTGCATTCAGCACCGCCCGCCGCAATGCTGAAGATACAGGATGCGCCCGCCACTGTGGCGGGGGCATCCAAATGCCCTCAACGGGACCCCCACCCTTATGGCGGGCGGTTCATAGACATGACAGGATGACGGGCAGACAAAGTCCGCCCATCATCCTAATGGGCCCCCTAGTTTGGATTTGAGGAGTTAATTGCTGACTGCTACTATTTTTCTAAGGTATGTCTTTTTTACCAAACATACTTTGTGAGGCACCTTTAAGAGGGTTTCCTATTACTTTTCTCACCTGTCATTTTGTAGATATTTGTAACTTTGCATTTTGTATTTAGTAAATATTTTGAGGTACTCCTCCTTTTTTAAAAGAAAAGGTCCTGAGTGGACAATGTTAAAAGGAGTGTTATTTGATGGGTTGCTGAGTTGTGAGTTTTGAGCCTATGACACCTCCCTTAGTGAAACTTGGAGTGTTCTTCATTGTTACCCTGAGAATCAAATGCTAAAAGTGGGCCTTGGTCTCCAGTATGAGGATCTGCGGTATGGCACCTCTAGACCAGAAGTAAAAAAAAAAAGCACATGTCAAAATTGGATTCCAGTAACTTTTGAAGGACCTGGGACTTTTTGGACCTGATTTCTCAAAAGTATGAAGTAGAGTTAGAGGTTACGGTCATAGGTTAGTAGGACTTATTTCACATGCACTCATTCTTGGTAACTGTCTAAATTGCTCAATGCGAAGAGAAGACCAGGTGCCAGCCAGGGCTGCTGACAGATTCAGGAGGTAAGAAGGTAATAAGGAGAAGAGAAGAGTGATTATCTGGGTGCTTGGATGAATGAGTTTGTGGAGAAGGAAGAAATTAGAGATAGACGAAGTAGGAGGGATATTAGGAGAAGATAGGTCAATGTCCTAAAATGGAAGAGACAGAGGGAGGCAGTATGTTAGGGGAGGGGTGAAAGGGGATGAGAGAAGATGGTAGCCTGTGCCTGGGATGAGAATAGAGTATGCAGAAGGCGCAGATGAAAAGATGAATGAGCATAAAATTATAACAAGGTAGGAACTAAAGATATCAGAAAAAGAAAATATCAAGTTGAGTAAGATGGCAACATTCTAGCGTGAAAGGAGAAAACAGAGGACACTGAGTGCTAACAACAGAGTGAGTTGAGATTATCATACAAGGAAGAAAAATAACTCCTAAGTTAATACATGATCATAAATGAGATAGGTAGAGGGTGGAAAAATGAGGCAAGGTGAAGTCCAAAGGTTGCCAAAAATGGGGAGAGGAACAAGATAAAGGAAGTACGTTGATGGATGGTACAGAAGGTCAGTGCCACTGCCAGTGCTGTGCCCGTTGTCTGAGCGATATCTGGCAATGAAGACCAAGAATTAGAGTAGACAACAGAAGTAAAGGTTTTAAAAAGGATAATCTATGCGTTTTATAAAATAGATGAAAAGGCGAGTATGTATAAAGACAACATCAATATGGGCAGATGACTTATTACAAATACCGCATGCATTCCTAAATGTAATAGAAACAGAAGAAGGAAGATTGGTAAATTGAGTGTACCACTAAAATGTATCATCATATGGGATATGGGGGGCATGTGGAGAACTATGGAAAGAGCAGATTTTCTGGGAGCCGAGAAGTGGTATAGTTTCAAGCACTGTGAGTGAATCACAGAACGATAACCAAAAAGAAATATGCAGGATAGTTCAAAGAAAGAAAATATAGTGTTGAAGTGTTATGAAGGAGATCATTCACAGCACAGTAACGAGGAGCATGATTTTGAGAGTTAAATTCGGCTCTTGGAGGATCTAAAATGTGATTGATAATATAAAAAGCCAATTCCTGAAATGAAAAGAAAGGTCATTATTTGAAGGGGCTATCCAAAGGCTACTTACTCTCTATGTATTGATCCCAAGAAGTTGAGTACTGTTACTCTGTTTACTGATCACAAGAAGTTGACTTCGCCAGACGCAAAACATTCCTTATTCAAACATCAAATGACAGTTTAAAACGAAAGCAGATGCAGGGAATCTGAGCCTCGGAGTATGAGCAGCGGCTCAAAGATGTTGAATCTGGGTTCTACTCTATAATTTTTCCTTGATGGCTCAAAATATGTGGGTTAAAAGAGGATTAATAAATTGCAATTTCTAAATATTAGAGGGCATATTAGCAAGGGCAATATCGCAGCTTTAGCTGGACTTTTTCCCGCTAAAGCAGCAGTATTTTTTTTGCCCTATCAACAAGCTGTCGCTAACAGCAGTTAGCGACAGCTTTTAGGTGATAGCGACAGGTTTGGGGCCCGCTTTGCATGTCAGTGATATTTATAGCTAATGACATGCAAAGTGGGTGTACCCAACCTGTTAGCGACTGAAAGCAGTTGCTAACACAGCTATCGCCTATTAGCAATGCAGGCAAAGTGATAAAAAAATCGCTATTACCTAACACCTGCTAAAAAGTTGACTTACCTGAATAGTCAATGGTGGGTGATTTATCAGATTAAGCCCCCATTGGCGTTAATGCGTGAATATCGTTGGATTTCCAGCGATATTCTTGCATTTCACCGCTATTGCTGGATATTTTAGCACAATGGAGAAAAATGTTGCTAATAGCATGTTTTCCCTGCTAAAATATCCAGCGATAGGCAGCGATAAAAAAAAGTCGCAAACTGCATTTAGAGATAAATATAGCTATTTCTTGCTAATAGGCCCCCAGGTTTTTAATACTCTTCCTTAAATTCAACCATCCATGACATCCAACAACAAGCATCAATTTGACAGCTGAAATTAGGCTGGGTGTCATCAAAGTGTAAGTGTAGTTTTACTACATAGGGGCTGATAAAGGGTCTGAGCCTATGGTTCAAGCAAGAAAGCAACCTGGCCTCTTTGCAAGATCTGGGAATGTCACTCACACACAGGTGTGTGGAAGTCGGCTCGTGGGTGTGAATGAAGCTTTGATAGGTAACTAAATCGAGATAGAAATAGTCAAGTTGTCAAATTAGATCTTTACATTAAATCTAGTTATGATTCTGCAATACATATGGATTTGGCATTCAGGAACAGTTCCTTTAGTAGAGGGCCAAATATAGCAGATTTTGAGAGACAGTCAGTCGTTCTTATCCAAATACTATGCAGATGAGGACAGAGATTTCATGGAGCTAGAAGGGGGTGCATGATGGTGGGTGCAAGTCATCTGCTGAGGAACTGGTTTTAGTTTCTCTGCAGGACCTTGCAGATTTTATGTTGCTATATGCTGCTGAGGTGGACTGGCATTTAAGAGTGAGGTGGTAGATTATTAGCTAGACAACCCACTACGCATAGCACTCATTCACTTTTTCCCATATTAAAAGTGACGCACTGGAGGCGCAAGGGACTTGTAAATAAGCCCCCCTGTTCTTTGTGCTTTGACCTTAAAAGAGTTGGAGTGAAAGCGGTAAGAAAGGGTGGCAACAGCAGTCTTGTTGTAGTTGGCGGAACTGTCTCTCTCCAGATGCTTATATATTTGTCACTTTTCGTGTCTTATTTATGCAGCAAACATTTATTTTTATTTTTTTTAAATTCCCTGGTTGCATATGACCTTCTTTATTTATATATGTTCTGATGACTATTTCCACTCTCTGGGATGCCAAATGTCAACGACGACGAAACTAGTCATAGCTTCGAGCATCATTTGCTTCAGATTTTATAAGTGTAAAAAACAACTAATTATTGACAGTAAACAGCACAGCTAGTTGGTGGCAAACATAACATTTAAGAATTCACAGAAACTAGTTTAGACTTTTGAAACAGTGTAGGCCGCGCACTTGCTAAAAGCATCATGTTTGCTTGCAAAAAAAGCCTGACTCGTTGCACGCCGCGTATCCCAGCCAGGCCGCTCATAAATGCATAGCTGAAACAATGGGTACCTGATGTCTTAATGAAGAGCTGCCAATGAAATCAGCACAAATTGATGCCTGCATGCGGTGTATTCTTCACCCTATTAACCTTCCGGGCTAGAGTTATCTATTCTGCACTTAACTCAATATTTGACCTCAATCTATGAGTTTAAATTGATGCATTTAAATGTTTTTATTAAATAGATCAATTGATAACGCACATAGGGGTCAAGTTTTGAATCTTTGCAATCCCCATAAACAGAATTGGAATATGGAATGCCCTCCGCCCAAACAGTAAATTGATGTCTGGGCGCATTTTAATTGTCATTTTATATCCATTTTCACCTTAGAGAGTGAACAATGGCAACAGTCCAGAGACACAAATATTTTAATATATTGACAGTCAATCTGTGCTGAAAAAAGGTCCCTTCCAATTTTAAACACTCTTTAAAATATCAATCATTTAAACGTGTGTACGAATGACCAGAATAGCAGGTTGATTGTCGTGCTTCCATTATAAGAAAAATATCTGAAAATTGACTGTGGGGTTTGAATATTGCATGAGCACAGTAGCGAAATCGATGTACTTAGGCCCTGCAGTGATTGTTGGGGTGTTTGTCCGGTGCCACTCTGGTTTGCCCTCCCCACACTGGGAGACCTGCATGACTTGTTGCTGTTTGCCGGAAAAGTGCCTTGTGCTGCTAGCAGTGCCCCAGCGACCCCGGCTCTGCAGCATTGAGGGGTTGTATATCTGTGGACTAGGGGGCACCTGAGCCTTCTTGTGTCCCCCTGAGGCTTCGTTGTGGTGAATGGAGCAGTGCCTGAGGGTTGGGTCTGCAGGGAACACCTGCTTAGCTCCAGCTGTCTTTGGAACATGTAGGGATGGTGGCAGCCACCTGGAACATTTTTGGTGCATTTTTTGATGAAAGGTGCCTGTGGAAGTACCCAGGAGGAGCATGTATGTGGAGGAATAGGCAGGTGCCCCCACTCAGGGCCACTCTATGGATTTTGAGGCCCAATCCATGGCAGCAGACAAGACAGTCTGGTCAGAGGTAGGAGATTGGTCTGCTGAGGAGACTTCTTGTGAGGAGTTACTTGGAGCTATACAGGGGTCCTGATTGGCTCTAGAAGGGAAGATAGAGGTGGTGGCGCTAGAAGTTAACCTCGTCCAACCTGACCTCCGAAATGTGTTGGACAAGTTTCGATAGGCGGAGGGCTCTATAGCTGAGCTATGGTCCCAGAACATACAAAACGTAAAAGTACATGTTCTACCTTTCACTTAGTAGTAAGGTTAGGGTTGATGCACTGCTGGTTTTGTTGAAGTTTATTCAAGTTAGTTGTGCGTTATTGAAGTTTGGTGGTGCTCAATTAGGAGGCGTCGAGTGCCCTACGACGTCAAGAAATTGCAGGATATGTGAAACCAGACGGAATCTAGTGTCATCCCTAATTGGCACACACATTAGATTGCGTTTTCTTAGTCCAGAAAAACACTTTCATTCAATGTTCACTTAAATCATAATTTATTTGATTTGTTCGTTAGTTTACGTTTGCAATTTGTTGTTTCATTTCAAAGATCATCAAAGTGTTTTAAATTTCAAAAATCAGGCAAGTATCAAGCGTGTCCAATGCATTTCGGGCACTAACATAATGTGCCCTTCATCAGGGAACTGACACTAAAAATAAAAGTAAAACAAAATATCAATAATTCTGGTCCTAGATCAATGACATTACATTGCAGTTCACAGAATAAAGCATACCAAATGAATAACATGTGTTTCCTTGACATGTACGTAATGCATTTAGCAAACAACGGGTAGTGCTGTGAGGGACAAGTGAATTGGGGATTGTGATGGGGTATGATGGAAAACGGTCCGACATTTACTTACATGCCTGTTGTGACGATCTGGCAGTTAATCTGTAATGATACGGGGGTCTGATTTAGTCAATTGCCGAGTTTACGGAGGACAGAATACATGCGCAATGTAAGCTTACGCTACGGGCGTTTAGACTAACCTGTGAGTATTTGAAGCGTGGCTCGACATCCAGTCTACCTATCTCCGTGGTGCCGGTACAGCAGATAACTTCCGGCGTACATTGTTTTGAAGTTATTCACTCGATCACGTGTGATTGAGAGTGAAAAAAGACTAGCGTCTGTAACCCATGATCGGGTTGATACAAATGTAGAAGCAGGGACTGGATGTCGAGCCACGCTTCAAATACTCACAGGTTAGTCTAAACGCCCGTAGCGTAAGCTTACATTGCGCATGTATTCTGTCCTCCGTAAACTCGGCAATTGACTAAATCAGGCCCCCGTATCATTACAGATTAACTGCCAGATCGTCACAACAGGCATGTAAGTAAATGTCGGACCGTTTTCCATCATACCCCATCACAATCCCCAATTCACTTGTCCCTCACAGCACTACCCGTTGTTTGCTAAATGCATTACGTACATGTCAAGGAAACACATGTTATTCATTTGGTATGCTTTATTCTGTGAACTGCAATGTAATGTCATTGATCTAGGACCAGAATTATTGATATTTTGTTTTACTTTTATTTTTAGTGTCAGTTCCCTGATGAAGGGCACATTATGTTAGTGCCCGAAATGCATTGGACACGCTTGATACTTGCCTGATTTTTGAAATTTAAAACACTTTGATGATCTTTGAAATGAAACAACAAATTGCAAACGTAAACTAGCGAAAAAATCAAATAAATTATGATTTAAGTGAACATTGAATGAAAGTGTTTTTCTGGACTAAGAAAACGCAATCTAATGTGTGTGCCAATTAGGGATGACACTAGATTCCGTCTGGTTTCACATATCCTGCTACCTTTCACTTACACATAACCTTGCCCTATGGGCTGCCTAAGGCCTACCTTAGGAGTGACTTATAGATAATAAAAGGGGAATTTGAGGCTTGGCAAAGGGTTTTAAATGCCAAGTCGAAGTGTCAGTAAAACTGCAAACACAGTCTCTGCAGTGGCAGGCCTGAGACATTTTTAAAGGGCTACTTGTGTGGCTGGCACAATCAGTGCTGCAGGCCCATGAGTAGCATTTAATTTACTGGCCCTGGGCGCAGGTATGTACTCTACTAGAGACTTAAAGATAATGTATATCTCCTTACTGTGGATATACCAAATATAATCATGTTTAGGGGAAATGTAGGGACACTTTAGCACTGGTCAGCAGTGGTAAAGGGCTCAGAATCCTTTGGACAACAAAATGAATCATCAAAAAGAGGAGTTAAGCAGGCAAAAGGTTTGGGGGAAGCCCACTCCAAGGCTGACAGGTCTAACATGTATCCCCCCCAGCTGAAAATGGGGAGAGCTACCCAACCTCTAGGGAGTTCTTATCACTAAGGCAGAAAAACCTGGAGAGACCATCATCATTGGTGTGGTCTACGCTTGGTCTGTGTTCCACCCTGAAGCCCTTACCCTGTACATAGATTGACCACCTCAACAATTTTGGATTCTCACCCCTCATTTTCATTAGCCATCTGAGGGGCCTGTGCTCTGCCTGAATCAGGAAGTGAGTCCCAAACAGGTATGGTCTCAACTTCTGCAGTGCCCAGACTAAAGCAAAGGCTTCTCTTTCAATAGCACTCTACCTTTGTTCTCTGGGAAGTAACTAGAGATGAAGGCTACAGGTTGGCATAGGCCCTCTTGTTATGTTAATGTTAATGGGATTTGTAAGAGCGCACGAATACCCGGAGGTATCTTGGCGCTGAAGACCACAGTAAGTATGTTTAGCGTCTAGTCCTGAAACAGCCAGGTCTTTAACTTTCTCCTAAAACTCACTAAGGTGCTAGGGATCCTGAGTTCCATTGGAAGGGAGTTCCAAAGTTTAGAGGTGCCGTAGTGAAAACTGCGGCCATCCCAGTGCGCAGTACAAATTCTGGGGACTGTAAGAAGTCTAGCCCCCCCGGAAAGTAGGTGTCTGGAAGGTAGGTACCATACAAAAAGATTCTGGAGAAAAGAAGGGCCTGTGCGATTCAAAGCTTTATAGGCGAGACACAGTGCCTTGAACGTAATACGCTGAGGAACAGGGAGCCAGTTCAGATTGCGGATTTCCTTAGATATCGCTTTGTGCCTGGGAATGTTGAGCTATAGACGTGCAGCTGAATTTTGAACCATCTGAAGCTTCTTTAAACACTGCTTCTGAACACTGAGATATAGCCCATTACAGTAGTCTAGTTTGGACTGAATGTGCAAGAGTATCTTCCTTATTTTCTGTATAAGAAAATAGGAGGTAGAGATAATGGTATTGGTCTGCTGACACAGAGTTAATTTATTGTCAATCCAGACACCCAAATTCTTGACTTTGGCTGCTGATTTGGGAGGTGTATTCATCTCTGCTGGCCACCACAGATTGCACCAAGTTGGCTGCATGTTACCTAAGATCAAAACCTCAGTTTTTCAGAATTAAGTTTGAGGCAATGTGCACTCATCCATCTGTTGATTGTGCCCATACAGTTTTGGAACTGCAGGATAGAAGAGGTTTGATGTTTGTATGTAGCCACCACAATCTGGGTGTCATCGGCGTATGATGTCAAACTAAACCCAAATTCCCGGATCAGTGGAGCCAGTTAGGAGACGTAAATGTTGAACAAGGAAGGGCTTAATGAGCTGCCCTGTGGCACTCAACATGGCAAGAAATAAGGAGCTGAGTCGAATCCGTCAAATGACACTGTTGATCTCCGATCCTTTAGGAAGGAGGACAGCAGTTCCAGGGCAGTACTGGCTACTCCCAACTTCTCCAACCGCTGCTGCAAAAGAGCGTGATCAACCGTCTCAAAAGCGGCAGACGCACAAGAGCAGCAGTGCCTCCTTCATCCATCGGCGCTCTGATCTCTTCAGTAGCCATAATAAGTGCTGTTTCCGTGGCTATGTTCTTTCCAAACCCTGAACTGGGAATGATCCAGCAAGTTATTATCACTAATGAATTGTGATAGTTGAATATTCATAATTTTATTCACTATTTTAGCCGGTGTTGGCAGTCTGGCTATAGGTCAATCGTTATTAGGGTTAGATGCATCTAAGGTAAGCTTTTTTAACAAAGGAAGAATGGACATCTCTGTCCAGCTAACAGGAAGTGTACCAGAGTAAAACATAGAGTTGAAAATGTCAGCAAGCCCGGGACTCACCAGATCTGCTACTTCCTTAAGAAGTACTGGTGGGCATGGGTCCAAAGGAGATCCTGACCTGGCTTTCTACTGCTTCCAAAGAAGCGGGGGAGAAGGTAAGTAGAGTGCTTTTATCAAGGTTGGAACAGTTCACTGGAGCCAAAAAACAGGGCTCTGAGCCGTCCTTAAAAACTTAAAAAATGTCTAGAACTTTAGATTTGAATGTTGCAGCAATATCATTGCAGAACTTTTGGTTGCCCTTCTTTCCTGATTTGTTAGGTACAGTAAGTTTGTTTATTACCAAAAATATTTCCTTCGGGGAATTATTGGCTATCTCAATCTGGTGAGTGAAATAGTTCCTTTTTTCAGTTATAATTCACTGAGGCCAACCTATGTGCTTTCTTTTCCGACTGGTGATAATTTTTTCACCAACGACATTCCGTTCTGCGACAGTTTTGTTTTTCTTTACGAAGTTTTTTTGAAAACCAGGGGGAGGAAGGAGTATTTCTATTTCTGGACACTATTTTTGTGGGTACCGAGGCGTTGACTGCATCAAAAATCCAGTTAGTGTATTTAGTGACCGCTAAGTCGACGTGGCCATGAAGTTGAGGTGGTGAGCTCTCCAGATGGGTGCTTTGTCCACTTTACTCCATGCTTTACAAGAAAAAACAGGTGGCTTATTAGTGCCAACCCATCCCGCCATGGTGCTTGGAAGACTAAATTTGATTAATGAGTGGTCTGATCACGTCAGTGGAAGGGTTTCTATCACTGTAAGCCCATGAGCTGAGGTAAACACGCCATCCAGTGTATGCCCGGCCTCATGGGTAGGGGATTGCTCCTACTGGGTTAATCCTACGCCTCCAAGTGTATCTAAAAGCACTGCCGTTTCTCTGTTATCTTTATCTTCCAAGTAAAAATTAAAATTTCCAAGGATCGTACAATTATTATTTAAAAGATTGGGTTTGAGGAGGGTATCGAGGTTTGTTAAAAAAACATTTCTGGAGCCTGGTGGTCAGTATATTAAAATTCCTCTGGAAGTCAGCTTAGGGCTAAGTTCAAATGTGAAGTGGAGGGCCTCATAGGAAGGAGTAGAAGCAGGGTAGTAGGTGACTGGAAGGTGTTCTCTGAAAATGATAGCCATTCCTCCACCTCTTTTTAGTGACCTATCTACTCTGATTGCTCGATACCCTGCAGGGGGAGGGGTGATAAAATCGGGATCTGAGACAACATCTGCCCAGGTTTCTGTTATAAATAATATGTCATCCATCACCTCTGCCTCATTCCTAGAAGAATAGAAACACGCAAAAGTAAAACCTCTGTCTATAAAAACCTACAGCTGACCCAGAAGAACTCAATAACTAATGGCCTATCTTCCTGCTCCCATTCCCAGCTAAAGTCCTGGAGAAAGCAATAAACAGACAACTTTCCAACCACCTAGAGATCAACAACCTCCTGGATCCATCCAAATTTAAATTCTGCTCTAATCCAGCACTGAAACCCCCCTAATTGCAGCCACAGATAACATCTGATCACTCCTAGACCAGGGAGAAACTGCATCCCTTATCCTCGTTGACCGCTCCACAGCATTAGACACCGTTTCACACTACACCCCTCCTACATGGACTGAATCAGATGGGGATCCAAGGAAATGCCCCTAAATGGATCACTTCCTTCCCCACTGGAAGAACCCAGAGTGTCCACCTCCCACCTTATACCTCAGGCCCAAAGAGCATCATCTCTGGAGTTCCCCAAGGGTCCACACAGAGTCCAACCCTCTTGAACACATACATGGCTCCCTTGGCGATGCAGATCAAATTCAATGGTATGAACATCATATCGTACGCTGACAACACTCCGTTCTTCCTCTCCCTATCCACATACCCCACTAAACCCAAAACCAATTTCCACAAGAGCATGGCCAGCATAGTCAGCTGGATGCAAAACAAATGCCACAAACTCAACACAGACAAACCAGAGGCACACATCCTTGGGAGCAACACCTCCCCATGTGGCAACTCCTGCCGCATGGGGAGGTGCTGCTTGATATCGAGCACCCTGCGGGGGTGCTTAGAGGTCTTGAGGTCCACTAAGTAGGTGGCCTCACCCTTCCTCTCAACAATCTCATAGGGCCCAGTCCAGTAGTCTTGGCAGGCCCTGTGCTCCACAGTTTCCATCACCCAAACTTTCTGCCAAGATTTCTAATTCACAGTGGTAGAATTTTGGTTATACCACTGTGCATCACTTCCTGACTGGGTTCTAAATTGTCTGAAGCTTGCTTCCACTACTTAGCCATTTGGCTTCTGGAGACCAGCATGTAGCTAACTAGATCCAGGGGAATGTTCATGGGAGCTTGCTTTAACGTTTCCTAAGTTCTTCTTATTCCTACATTATCCAATTGACTTCTTTTCTATGTTTTAAGTTTCTGTACTTGACTTCAATCTGTACTAGTCTGTCTGTAGCTTCCTTTCTTCTGCTTTGACAGTAAGCTTTTCCTCTCCCTTTTTATAGCTTGTGGACTGGTACTGTAAGACTCAGAGAACCCATTTTAGGTCAGGTACACTACTGTGAAGATTGCATGCCCAAGTAAGTTATTCTATGCATGTGTGTTGAGAAGGTTTTAAGTTTCTTGCTCATGCTCAAACACTATAACAAGACAATGTTGTGTATGTTTTATTATCATAGTATGCCAGCAGTTGATGATAATGCAGCATGGCTGGAAGTATAGGATGGCCCCATTACATTTGCAAACCAAGACCATACGTCCTTTTTGATCAATTATTCCACCTCTTCATTGCACTTCCATGACTCTAGTTCATCATAGCTCTGCCTTTCCATTACAAAAGGATTTGGTTGGTTGTTCTACCTGGCTTTTCAAACATTGTCAACCAACAAAATGCCCAACGTAATATTTTGATAGAAGATACTGCAAGCGAACTGTAGTGATTTATTGTGGTTGAATTTTGTTTTAAAAAATAATAATAGAAAAGCATATCTGGCATCCAAAATGTGCATTGTGTTTTTTTTATTCTCACAGACCACCAGGGCCGGCAGCGAGAGCACCAGTGGAGTGTATGCGGTAGTGGTGGTCAATGAAGGGGGTGTCCCAGCTGCGGCAGGGATGGGCGGTGGTAAGTCACATAGCTTGCTTATTGACAATTACTTATCTACTCACTGCAAGAGCATTGACTCATGAACAACCTGCTGATGCATGGGTGAAAGGATTGCATATAGGTGGGGGAAGATCAGATGCATGGGTGGGTGAATAATGGATGAAAGGGTACATGGGTGAAAGGATGCCTGTCTGGGTGGGTGAAAGGGTATATGGGTTAAAGGATGCCTGCCTGGGGGGGTATAAAAGTAATTCTCTGGTGGGTTAAAGCAGGATGGGTGAATGGGTGAAAGGATGCGTGGATAGGTAAATGGATTTTGGGTAAAGGTTTGTTGCTGTGTTTGGATGGATGGATATATATATGGATGGATGGATTTCAATGGTGAAAGACTGGATAATGAATGTAAAGCTTAAATGGTGTGTATCAAAGCCAAAGGTGAAGAATACTACAACAATTAAATGATGAATGAATAATTGCTTGGATGAAGAAACAATGGAGCTCTTCTGGATAGGGGCGTGCTCACTTACTTCACTTGCTTATAATGGTGTTATCAAAGCTTTGATTCAAAGCTTTGGAGTGGTATTTCTGTTTACTTCCTTGATTCACAGTATTTATTAAGTGAGGCAGATATTATGTATCTCACCCATCATCAATCATCACCTACCTCCCTCCCAGTGGCATTTTGTCAGTGCCACCCATGAAGGAACTAAATAGGGCCAAAAGTGAGTGGGAGGAAGCTAGATGGGCTGAAATGAGACAGTCACTGCTCCAAAAAAACTCTAAGACCTTCTGGGCTATTGCTACCTCACCAGTGGGTGGCGAGCGAGACGATGGGGTCTCGAATATTGCTCCCATAGTTTGGGAGACGCACTTTAGGTCACTTTATACCGGTCCTGAGTTAGAGATACCCACAGCCCCAGATCCCCTGCATGAGCATAGACTGCCGGGGACCTGGGTTACCGGGGCTCACCTTAGTAAGGACTAGGATAGTATCCTTGCCTTCGGGATTCCTTCGACCCCATACTCCCGGCACGAGCACCGACTGCCGGGGGACTTGGGTCATGGGGATCCAGGGAAAAGGATACCAAGATAGCTCCTGGGGCCCCACTGGCCCAAGACTCCCTGCATGAGTATAGACTGCCGGGGGTCTCGGGCCCCGGTGACAGGATGGGACAAGTGGGTGCCCTAGAGAAGATTACTACATTTGATCCCGATTCCATTTCCCTTAAAGAAGTGGAGCCGGCAATTGAGAGGCTGCCCCCAAACAAAGCTCCTGGCCTTGATAGGCTCCCTGGAGACCTTTTCCGCTCCCAACCTAAAATCTGGGCCCCATATCTGATGGTCTTGTTCAATGCGGTCTTGCAAGGCTCGGCATTGCCCGAGACCTGGCTTGGAGCTGAGATCGTTCCAATCTTTAAAAAGGGTTGTCCGCTTGTTCCATCTAATTACAGACCTATCAGCTATTGACACCACCCAGAAGCTGATGGGGCGAATCCTACTAGATAGATTATTGGGTTGGATGGAGGAGAATAAAATCTTAACCACCCTTCAAGCCGGATTTAGATCAGGGGTCTCGACCATGGACCAGATCTTTCGACTCCAGGTCCTAAACTGGAAAACTGCAAGAATAGAGGGTGGCAGCCTCTATCTTGTTTTTGTGGACCTGCGGGCCGCATTTGATCTGGTTCCCAGGCAGAGGCTCTGGACGGTCTTGGAGGAGCTTGGTCTCCCTCCCTACTTGTTGAAAGCCCTCACCAGACTCCATACAGGGAATTATGCACAGGTGAGATGTGGAAGGAACGGGGAACTATCAGCCCGTTTCCCCGTTACCCAGGGAGTACGCCAGGGCTGTGTACTGGCCCCCACCCTCTTTAGCCTGTACGTTAATGGTCTGATTGATGTACTTTCTGGCATCAAGGACAATGATGCTCCCGTCTGGCCGCTGGTAGGGTACCCGCTTTGATGTTCGCGGATGACACCCTGCTGTTATCGCGGACATCAACGGGCATCCAGCGGGTCCTGGATGGGTTTGTGTCCTTTTGTGCCTCACGGGGGTTGGAGGTCAACCTGGAGAAGACAAAGTTCATGATCTTCAATCCCCCGAGACATACTCGCCCAAATCCTATGCTTAATGGAATTTCCCTGGAGCGTGTTAAGACTTTTGTATACTTGGGGGTCACATTGGCTGAACATTTCACATGGGACCACCAAGTTTCCAAATCATCTCTGAGACTGTCCCAGATTACGGGAGGTATAGGCAGATTTCATAGCGCTTCGATCTTCAAACCTGTCACTCCCGCCCTTGAGATCTACAAAATGCAGGTCAGGCCAGCAGCTTTGTATGCCGCAGAACTTTGGGGACATATGAAAGTACATGAGCTATCGAAGGTTGAACATGCCTTTATGCGTCATTTGGTAGCTCTCCCACAAAGTACTCCCCTAATACCAGTACGCCTAGACTTAGGCTTGGAATCCATCGATGAGCTGGCAGCTGCACGACCGCTGCTCTATTGGAGAAGACTTTGGTCCGTGCCGGAGCTGGCATTCTTTAGGGCAGAGTTCATCGCAATCTGGGGCCAGCTACAATACAAGAACATTCCTTGGCTGGCCCATGTCAAGGCTTTTTTCCACCAACTTGGTATGTCACAACTTTGGGATGCACCGGAAGATTGCTGTGTGAGGACGAAAAGGTCCCAAATAGTGGCGGCTGTAAAGTCCTACAACCTCAAAACTTTACACTGCTCGACCTCCTTGGGAAGGCTGACCACAGAGTTTCTTCTGACGAAAGTTAGCCCCAGGAAGGAGGTGTTTCTGGACTTGGTGCAGCCCCCATTTGCAAGAAAACTGCACACCCAATTGAGGCATGGCTCCTTACCAATAGGGGCGCTTACATCCAGATGGTCACTACTGTCAGAGGCCAATTGTCCTGCTTGTAACTATTGGAGGAAAGACATTGTACATGTATTCTTTTTTTGCCCGGCATACAGCGGAATTCGGAAATGCTGGATCCTTCCACTGTGTAAAAATTTGGGGTTTAGACAATGTGCCCAAGCTACAAGAGTTTTAACCTATGACACTGCCCCTCCCATTGTTTTTGCAGTTTCCCGTTTTTTATTTGGCATGTGGCGGAGAAGAACTCTTTTTTCCAGTACGAAATAATGCCCAACATTCATTTATCTGCTTATTCTTTGACAACTCATTGTTTAATATCTTTTTAACTTAATTGTATTTGTGGTTTTATTACTGTGCTTGTACATATTTTATTGCACTTTTATGGTCTCTTGACCGAAATAAAGTTATCAAATGATAATGGTGTTATCAAAGCTTTGATTCAAAGCTTTGGAGTGGTATTTCTGTTTACTTCCTTGACTCACAGTATTTATTGAGGCAGATATTATGTATCTCACCCATCATCAATCATCACCTACCTCCCTCCCAGTGGCATTTTGTCAGTGCCACCCATGATCACCATAGAGCTGCATAGTTCAATTCTGCATTGCAGTGCTGGCTGTGCAAAGTGTGTCTGCTTCAGTTAATGTGGCATTTGCAAAGTTTTCATTGCATAGCAATGCAAAAACAAGGTGTGTTGTTTTTCTTCCCTCCCAGTGCCCACTCAGTCACTTCCTACTTCTTCACTCCTTTATTCTTTCCTAAGTTCTGTCCCAACCTTCCCAAACATTTTAAAAATCCATTCTTGGCATGCACAACACTTTTTGGGCAAGTGATATATTTAATCAAGGCTTCCATAACAGATTTACACCTGTGCAAATGTTTCCCTTTCATCATTTGTCAATCACAGTGACTCGCTCACTAGCCAAAGCTTAGGCACATGATGATGATCAGTGACATCCCTACTATTCTGTAGTAAATGTATACTTACCAAGCCTAATTCTTCTAACTTACCCTGCAATAGAATAGGTTAAGATCCCTTTCGTTACCCCCAAGAAAATGCATTTGTTTGAAAAAATCATTATACAGTGTCGTGGAGGGTGAGTGCCTTGACTTTTGCATATGTGATAGTCTGTGACAAACTTGCCAAATACAATCTATATACCGTTCCTTAATCCTTTCTCCGCGTACTGCAGTGCATCCCTTTTCCATCATCTACTTACAGCGGACAGGATGCCTGCATGAATTTATATGTGACACCTATCATTAATTATTATTTATCTGCCTTGTTGTCAGGGTAAAATTGAAAGGCATTTTGGAGAAGAGCAAGGCCTT
This sequence comes from Lissotriton vulgaris, assembly GCF_964263255.1. Lineage (NCBI taxonomy): Eukaryota > Metazoa > Chordata > Amphibia > Caudata > Salamandridae > Lissotriton > Lissotriton vulgaris. Next base: position 797,684,343 of record NC_141687.1, read on the forward strand.
TGGAATAAGATCAGTGTCTATTACAGCTGCCCCAGCTACGGACTGCAGAGAGTAGCAAGGTACGACTAAGGAGTATGACTAGGGCTCCAGCTACCATGTTTCCACTAATGTAGCACAACAAGAGCGAGAATACTTGTGCTCCATAGTGCATAATACCTTAATCATTAATAAGAGGTAATTTAATTTTATTTTTCCACACAAAGTTTCTGTTTAGTTTTTACTAGGAAATCCTTCAAAAGAAAAATAAATAACAGTTTTTTTAAAAACTGATGTGCTGTTTTTCTGCCTTAAATCCTCTCAAACGTTTAGTGCATTTGCCTTTAGTTTTATGTGAGACATGTGTGGGTAATGGCTGTGACTCTAATCACATCAAAATCGAATGCCCCTAGGGGACCAGCAATGTACTACTACTGTGACACTAAATAATTTTAAATACGTGTTTTGAACAGAGCATTGTTTACAATTTGTCTTTTTTCTTTCTTGATATAGATACTCCTGCTGGTCCATCTCTGGAGGCTAACTCAACCCGGCTTTGGTAGCAGAAGGAGGCCCGGAGGAGGAGAAGGAGGATGCTGCTGCCCAGGACCCTAGCCAGCCACCAGATCCTTCAGCCTCTCAGCAACAACAGTAGCACCGCAGTCTGCTAGCAGCCACCTGTTGTACCACCACTGCTGCCAAACTGAGATTTCCAATGCCACGTCTTGCTGAGGCCGGCGCGCATTGAAGCCAGGCAGGCGCAGATGAAGAGGCGCCTCAAGAAGCTTCTGGCCCGCCACGTCTAGTAGTGACCCCTTCTTTACCCCTTTTTTAAATATTTGTTTCAGTGGGTGGGACTTGTTGTAGATGGACAGGGTGGGAATGATGGGAGTTGGGACCGGGACTATTGTATCTACTTTAGTTTTTTCTTGTTTGACATGTTGGACACTGTTTGGGGAGAGGGAGATTTAGTTTATGTCATTTATGCCTCAGTTCTTTTTTGGGGGGGTTACTTTGCACTACTGCCTTTTAGTGCAGCCTGTATAAAATCTGCCTTGTGTTTAGTAATTAGTTATACAGTACCCTGGGCCATCTTATAGGGGTGGTAGTAGTAGCAGTCTGCACTAACAGTGAAGTAATCAGAAAAGAAGCGAGGTCCCACTCCCATGTAGGTGAACTTCAACTGTAGGAATAATCAGAAGGATTATTCATTGAAGGCAACTAAATTGAAATAAATACACTTAGTGGGTTACATGTTATATCATCACTTTAGAAAAGAATTGAGACCAAACTACTACACAACAAAGCATAGTACTATACCGAATTGTGAAAATATATAATAAAATAGCAATGGTAACTTCTTCTGAGCAATGGTGAGCTAGTATTTTGAGTAAAACTAAAGTTATGAAATTCATGAGTCGTGTGAAATGGGTTCAAAGTCTGGAGTGGTCAAGGTTAAGCATTTACCCAACACAATTCTTGAATGATGATGCTGACGAATAATGTTCTTCTATATCTAAAAAATATCGATCCCTATTTATGCGTAAGTGGGTCAATGGAGCCAGTGTGGGCTACTGTTAAGGTAATAGAACTGAAGCTCCTGCACTGAGTTGGTGTTGCTTTCATCACATTGACCCTTCCAAGTGTGTGGTCAATTTATGAAGTAAATTAATTCACACCTCAATAAATCACACAGCCGGAGGAAGAGAGTTAGGGGTTTGATCAATAGATGAGAAACTGGATTCTGGGCGATGAACAGCCAACCATCATCATTCTGTTGTGTAAGTAAATAAAGAAATTAGTGTGACACAGTTAAGTTAAATGCATTGCAAACAGTCCATCAGCCCTAGTGGCCCAAGTTACCTGTCATCTAGGTTTGAAAACTAGTAAAGTGAAGTGAACCCACACAGTTCTAAAAAATGATTCTTAAAAAAAAATGATACTGTATTGCAAAATCGGGTGGCACATCTGCATTCTTCTTGGATTGTCTTTCAATCTTGGGTTCCTGGCTGAAGAGGTCCGGTAAGGTAAGCATGAGTGTTATGGTGCTTTTGCCTTTTGTGCTGGAGTAGAGAAGGCATGTGAAGTGTAAAACAATAACAATATTGCAGAGTCAAGGAGAAGGACAAAAGGTAAGCTTCATGAGGAGTGTACCAAGAAAACTCAGAGCAAAAATATAGTCCTTTGCAATCATTCCTTTTATGACTCATATGCAATCAAGTAAGTGAGAGCAATTACAACAACCAACAATTACAGACAAGTGGCTGTATTTACCAGGCTGATCAAACTTGCTACTGTCATGAATCATCATCATAACATTTAGCCAAGCACATGCATAATGTGATGGTGTGACATCATCACATGTCTGTCTCCATTTACCTATCACCTCAGCTCCCCACCCAACCACATAGTTTCAAATTTGAGCCAACTAGCACACATACTCAGCAGCATCGCCTTTCCCAAATAAATTAATCTTCACACCTTTCACCAGTTCACAGAGTTGAGTAGGCCTCTTAGAGTCGTCACCATGTTGTTTTCCCTGAAGCTGATAACTACCTTCTTCTGACAGTTGTTGAGGTAGTCACACCCTGAGTCCTTACATCATCCTCCTGATTCCCAGTAACAAATATGTCCAACTTCGTTCTGACTCTCAACCCAAATGAGAGTGATTAACCTGTAGTGAAATACTGTTGATAAACAGCAAGAGAAATATTGAGTAACTTTTTTGTGATTTGTGCTTGCTAGCTTAACGGATGGTTGGGTCTTTGAGGAGTATGAACCAGAAAACAAAGCAGTGTGGATCTGGCAACAAATCTAGCCAAGTGTCAAAGGAAAACTATTTTCACCCATTAACCACCAACATTGTAAATCATCGCAAACTCAATTAAGCTTACCAATTATAGTTGAACACCCACCCTCACTGTCTGCCACTACATGAATCATCTCAAAACTCAAAATCACTCATATATCAATTATTGGTACCTTACTTACCTGTTCCACTTCACTCACTGTGCCGATCCTCTTTTATTCACTCAACACACATTGGCCAGTCTTGCAAATCAAATATTCTGGGGCAGTCCTTCTAGGGGATGAAAAAAGAGGAAAGGCAAGGTATGGAGACATGCATTGTCTCTCCAATGTCCTTGAAGGGAATGTGGGGGGGGGGGAGGGCTTCTTCACTGCACACCGGTCCAACTCCAATTGGGCCAAGCATACGTCTAAAATAGTGGGTCAGCATCAGTCATTGAGACACAAACAAACAAAATAATATAATGTTCCAATTATCTATATCATTTCTTTTTGGTCAAAGCAGTTCAGTGATAGAACGTTCTATGATGGGCCAGTCTTAAACCAAGAAGTTGGTCAGCTAACACACTACCATGACCTGAGTCTGACCTATTACCCTCATCCTCCTCCTGTTGTACTTCAAGTATGGTGTCATTTGCTTGTATAAAGTGCTGATTCATTTGGATCATAGGTAATTTCTCCATATATTGGGGTGAGAGACTGGTCCTTCTCACTATTACAATGGCACCAGTTACACTGAACACAGCAGACTAACTGGCTACCGGACAAGCCATAAACTTTATTGCCAGCCTGCTGATCATTGGCCATTTGATCTTCTTCCCATACCAATACACCAATGAGTTTTTATCCAAATAGACCTCTGTTGGATCATCTAGATAGGCCTGGAGCATCCTCTCAATAGTCATTTGTGCTCCAAATTGCTCAACCTCTTTTGTCTTCACCTCTGCACTGGACTTAAGCCCTGCCTTTAGAAACCCACAGAATGCAGATTTTGGGGGCAATTCTTCTGTTGTTGTTGCTGGTGTTCTTCTTGTTGGTGGTTTTGGGAACTGTTAGCCAACAGCACTGCTCTCAGGCCTTATGGAAGTTGAAGGCTGCACCCCAGAACTTTTGCCTGGAAGTGAGCCTCTAATTCCCAGTCGTTTCTTTTTCTAGGCTGCTGGCCTGCTCAGCAGTCCACGGCTTGTTGTTTGAAATATCCCCATCTGAAAAAGGAATGCAATTGGATAGTAATTGTGTGTACTGTGGATCAAGAATTGTAGCACAGATGTTTTGTTTGGCTAACACAATGTCTCTTTCCATCCTTGTAAGAACAGTCAAGCAAAGGAGTAAGCTCTCCACCAACTCATGCACATCTTGTTTTATCCACACCTGTGTACATTTCAGACACCTCCTTTAACTGTCCTAATTCAAGTTCCAATGTGTTGACACCTATTGTATGAGGGATTTATCTGGCATTATATTACCATGCAGAATGATCCTCAACTGCTTCTGGGCTTTAAACGAATGGCTGAAATGAGTGCAGATTCTTCTGGAGGTGGACAGTAAGTTGCTGTTTTGCTCTTATTTTTCAAAAAAGTGCTGTACAATGATGTTGATGTTGTGAACACATGACCCTGAAATAGCCACCATCTGAGATGGCCTTAACTATATTACTGCCATTGTCGTCAAATCCAATGTTAAGCCATTCAAAGACCTTATTGTTAAAGTTATCCAAGATGTTTGTAGCTGTATGGGATTTCTCAATGGTGAACACGGCTACTGTTGCATGCTTCCGAGTGTCATAAAAAATTTCAGCAGTGTCAACACCTGCAGAGATTGTTTCTCTAACCACCACAAAAAAGATTCAATGTGCAGTGTTGTATATGTAATCAGTGAGTTGGCAACTGGGCTACCTGTCTGTCATCAGGTGGATAGTGTGAACAAAGCTTTTGCTACAAAGCTTTTCCAACAAATTTCAGCACATCGTGATGTAGCCCTGGAACAGCAACTCTGGCAAAATAGTTCCGGCTGGGAACATTCCATTTCAGGCAGATGGCTACCACAAGTTCTAGCAAACCCACTCCTTACATAAAAGAAAAAGGGAGGAGATCCAGAGTGAACATTTTAGCCAGCTTCCTGTTGTACAAACGTGCCTTTGGGTGGTTGCGTCTCCTGCCGAAACATATCGGGAAGTGTAGCCTGGGTTTTTTTCTTTTCCGGTGCCACTTACGCAGGTGACTTTGTGAGAGAATAAGGTGGTAATCTCAATGTGCATCTCAGTGAGGTAGTCACTGTTTGTTCTTGCCTTGTGTCTCGACCTGACTCTGAGTCTTGTGCCATTGCGATGTTGCTGATGTGGGCAATACTGTTGCACTGCTGAGGACAGGGCTGATTTGTGTAATGAAAATATCATCCTCTTCTTCTCCTTTACCTTCCCACGTGATCGGAGCAGATTCAGATTCCCTGCTCTCACCACCTTCACCAATACCACTTTCAGTTTGTTTGCGAAGGTGTGCCTCCAAGCAGATTGCATGGTGTTTTCTCAAATGGGTTGTTTGCCCTTCTGTACCAAAGTTTGTACCAACCTTACCTCGACTAACAATTGCGTTGGAAAGGGAGCATATGGCAATGTTCGCCTCCTTCTTGCTAAGCAGAAAGAAATCCCAAACTGGAAGGTCCACTTTTTGACACTGGTGGCACTGCCAATGGCAGAAGAAGTGGTGGTAGGTGGGAGTTTCAACATTTGCCTCTCAGCAGTGCCTACTTCTACTGAGGTGGTTGTGGATGCAGGTCACAGAGGGTTTGCACATTTAGTGGTGGTGGTGGCGGTATCTGTTCCACATCCCTCAGAGGAGATTGAGATATGGTAACATTGGTCTCCTCTGGGGCTGGGCTAACATCCATGACGACTGCGTCATCATCATCCTCCTCTTCTTCATCCAAAACTTTAAGACTTTGAGGAACCTTCCTGTTCCCTAACCTCTCCTTGCATATATCAGACTGAAGCAGGATCCAAGTGGAGTCATAGGAAGGGGGGCTTGGAGAAGAAGATGGTGGAGTGCCCTTCCATTTTCTTGCTGGGGACCTGGAAGACAGTACATCTTCAGAAAGAGTGGCTTCTTCTACTTCCTCAGCATGAACCTCATTGAAGTGCTTGCAGATACCTTTTAAGCCGTTTGGTTGGAATAATCAAAGGTAAGCTGACATTGGTAATGTCATGGCATTGACATATATATGCATTGCAAACTGGACACTTAATGATGTGTTGTAATTTTAGGAATATATTTGTAACATTCCGATTTCCTGGCATGAGTAGCTGGTTATCACATAGCGCATGCCCTGATGAGGTTGTGCATAAAGAGGTCTTTCCACGAGGGATGACGCATCGTTTGTGAGGTGCAGTGTGCACACTGGAGTTTGGAACACAGTAGAAAAGTTACACACAATATGTTGGATTTTGGCATTGCGCACCTTGCATAAGAACTTGGTAGCAACGTGAAATTAGTTTTATCTGGACATGTGTGTTTTTTACTACTGACGTTTTTTAAACATAATGTTTTGCTACTTAGTGGCCCCTGAGGAAGGGACATTGGGTCCCAAAAAGCATAGGGTGGGCAACATAAGACATCGCATGGATTGACAGATGCATAATGAGAAATTAACACATTGAGAAACAATGTTTATGTCTCATATTTTTTATTTGAAATTGCTGTATTTTTTTACTGTAATGTGATTGTTGATATGTAATTAAATTTGATTTTTATGTTACAACTAGAATAATACAAGAGTATTTGTGAAAACAACAAACTCCTGTTGATGTTGTCAATATTGGTGTGTTAAATAATGTAATACAATAGCTGTGCATACCAGTGAATTTAGGTCAAATTGGTCCTGAATTGATGTAGGTGGTGGTATCTGGGCCACATCCCTCAGAGCAGGCTGAGATGGGGTAACATTGGTCTCCTCTGGGACTGGGCTAACATCCATGATGACAGGATCATCATCATCATCATCATCATTTTCTTCATCCATAACTCTCAGACTTTCAGGAAACTTCCATTTCCCTTGACTCTGTGGCTGCTGTTGTCCACATAGCTGAGTTTCCATCAAAGATTTGATATTACTTTGCGAAAGAGATAATTCTGATTCACTGTCACTGATCATCGACATTGCCATGATTACAGTGGCTGCCTCCGTGTCAGACATTGGCTTGGGCCTAGGTTGGGATGGGGCCGTTAATGCGGGAGTGCTGCTCCCAGTTTGCTCCTCAGAGGCCGGTGGGGCAGGCACACTATGTTCACAAAAAAAGGCCTTGGGCGACATTCCAGTGGTGGTAAGCTCCTTCTTATCACTCGCCACTTTCTTGGTGGTACCTTTCTTTTGGGTCATCTTGAAGCTCTCAGTTGATAGTGGCCCTTAGCTTCAGAAATTGAAGAGATGTGAGTACTGATGTCACGTGTTGTGTGGTCATGCATCGAGTGCACAGGCATTCTGTCTAGCTGTACTGTGGGTGATGTCTTTTATCTTGTGCACCTAAGAGCAAACAAGGCAGAAAAACTTTAGTGAAACATGGCATTGTTCCAGTTTGAATTAGTAGTACAGACAATATCATGTAGTGTGGTTACTTAAGTTATAAATATTTAATAACAATACAGTGTATCCATTCAAAAGTAAAACCACACCAACATAAAGTTTCATTTACAATCAGGAAGGATAAGAAAGAGTAACATCATACATTTATAACTGTTTATGTACATCAAGTTAGGATGTGGCACTCAGGGAGATGCAGGTGACATTGGAATAATCCTTGGAAAGTTAATGCTGTTGTGCAGCTGTGTGCCTATGGCAGACAGGGGGAAATGGGTGTTGGGAAAATGTGAAAAAGAAAATTACAAAAGTTTTACTTTTTTTAATGTAAAACATTATTGACATGTAAAAAAAACATGAAAATCAATTACATTCAATAAAAAGTGGTGTGAAACATTATCCAAAAAATAAGAATTAAAAATATAATTGCTGATGTAATGGAGGACTACCGTGAGAAACCCATTAGAATTTAGAGGCAAGGAGTGGTGCAGGTGAAAAATGCAAAAAAGGTATATAATAATACAAAGCACTGTTCATACTGTACATTTACTATGAGCATTGAGCAGCAACTTGGCCCCAAGCATATTATTAAACTGATATTAGGAAAAAGTTTTTACTAAATGAGCACAAACAAAAAGGCTTAGGCCTCTACATACAAAATGGCTTCAAAAACTCAAAAATACAGATGGCTACACAAAATGTCCACATGGTCAAACAACAAACAACGTGGCATGGAAAACAAAGAACACATGCAGGCTAATGGTAAAACGCACAGTGGCTGGCTAACACAATGGCCACCTCCCCCATCGTCAAACAACAACAACCAGTAAGGAGGCATGGCCACAACAAAGAAGACATGCAGGCCTATGGCAAAAGCACACTGGCTGGCTATACAAAATGGTCACCAGTCACATGGTCAAACAACAACAACCAGCAAGAAGGCATGATGCCACAACAAAGAAGACTTGCAGGTGTATGGCAAAAACACACTGGCTGGCTACACAACATGGCTGGCTACACAAAATGGCCACCAGCCACATGATCAAACAGCAACAACAACCAGCGAGGAGACATGGCCACAACAAAGAACACATGCAGGCTTACAGCAGAAACACACTGACTGGCCACATAAAATGGCCACCAAGGAGGCATGGCCACACCGTAGAACACATGGAGGCCCATGGTAAAAACACATTGGCTGGCTACACAAAATGGCCACCAGACACATGGTCAAAGAGCAAGCAAGGAGACATGGAAAAAATACAACACATGCAGGCCTATGGACACTGACTATGCAAATTGGCCCTTGACCACATGGCATGGGAAACAAAGACAAATGATGGCCTATGGCAAACACACTCAACCAGTGCCCAGACAAAGTATGCATGGTAACAAAGGATAAAACAGAATGAATTAAGCTAAAAACGAAAATTAGCTGAGCTGTAAAATATTACACAACACACATCCTCCAAAGGCATTAAATATGCTAACCCACCCATACACTGTTTGGAGGACAAAAAACAGCAGATGCCCCAAAGAAAACACAATTTGTAATTTAATCCAGTGCCATCCCATGGCCGAAATTATGTTTCAATTAACCACAGAAACTGTTGTTTCATGCACTCATGAAGAGTGCTGGGCTTACTGGATAGAAGACCATTGGCAGACTAGGCCACACAGTGAATTAAATGAATATTGCATATTTATTTTTAAAAAAAACATGGAGAAAATGTACTGATCTGGACAAAATTTTTCCTTTACAAAAGAAGAAAAATTACATGCAAAAAATAACTAGGCCCCTACTGAAACTGCAGGTCACCCACCACAATAAATTTAAAAAATTGAATAAAACTACAAATAAATCTGAGTGCATGACCTCTATCTATCAAACAACACCCTTATACAACAGTTTTGAAGATACTTGTGATATCATAAAAACAAAGTCCTCAAATCCAATGGTATAAATACAGCAGACAAACAGAGTGATCCTTCGAGCTTCAAATCTAAAAGAAAAGTGATCAGGAGGTGGACAAAGCACTGGCAGGAACCTGCTGAATAGGAACAGGTAGTTGGAGTCTCTGGGACACTTCCTCATTGAAAAAAAATTGTAAAATAAAAAAAGGCTCCTCACACAAAAAAAACAATGCGAACGGTCCATTTGAAAAGTGTATTAACTCCAAATTGTCTTTTGAGGCAATTTAGCTGCCTCTCCAGGAGGGAATCTTCTCCAGGTTGCAGCCACGTGCTCCACCACGCTGGACTACACAACAAAGACGCGCTGAATATTGGTGGTGCGGTCTAAGCCACGTTGGCGGGCACACAATCTCATGGGCGCTCGCGGACAGCTAGCAAATCTCATGGGAACACGCAAGTTCCCAGCAAATCTTATTGCCCTCCCCGCACGTGCAAAATGACGTGACGAGCTGTCGTGGAGTGTGGAGTTTATTGGTTCTCTGCTGAATGTGAAGTTGTCGAATTCCACAAACTCCGCAAGTGGAGCAAAAGTTTACACCCATACCTAGTCGCCACATAGCTGTGCTGCCATTGGTTGGTTACTGACAGAGAAACACTGTGATAGGTTGACCCTTCATAGAGCTGCCCTGGGATTGGTTGTTGTTTGCTAGTTTTTTTTGTGTGATTCTTTAGATCGATTTGACTTAAAATAATGGGTTCTGTATTGAAAAAGTGTAAGATTTCCGGTGTACCTTCTACACAACTGAGGGTAAGGGAACACATTGCATATGAAATTATGGCAGACATTGAGTTCTATACATGTATCTGGATATCTGGGTTTCTGAATAAAGGCTTGGGTAGATATGGGTGCATCAGGGAATAGTGCAGCAGTGGTACAGATATAGAGGATACCTACAGATGTGGTTGCTGGTTCAATAGCAAGTGCTCCACCTGAGATTGCAATAACAGCAGTACTGAGTACTAGCAAAGACATACCCACTCTCTATCAAACTCAAAGTGATCCACCTATTAATACAGTTGTGGTACAAGAGACTCACAGAGAGAGAACTATTAAAGGTAACCTTTTGAAAATCGAATTTAGGGAAAAGTGTAAATAGACTATCGCTATGCAATGTTGATGAAATAAGACATTTGATCAAAGAGGCAGCCAGACGAGCAAGCAAAGCTCATTTAAGTGAGAGAAATTAGCTGATGAGAGTGAGGTCAACATTAGTGAAATTAACAATGTGAGGAAAAATTATTAAATGGATTTAAAACATGATGAAATAAAAGAATTGGGCTCAATGCCTTTGAGAGCTCACATTAAAGATTTAATTGAAAAGACAAGGAAATGGAGTGATTCAAAAGAAATGCAGCGAACGATGGAAGAGGAGAACAGCAAGTAAAAAGAAGGTGAATGAATCAGTAAATAAGTTGAGGGAATCAGCTAGTAACTCAGATTTTTGAACCAGGAGCAGTTCTAGTGTTTCTATTAAGAATACAATGGAGATATCTAGGACATGAATTTGCCAAAGCTGAGAATGGAGCCAGAGAGGTGGTACAAAGAGGTTCACAGATTGACAAGAATTTCACAGATGCTGTGGACTGATTTAAATTTGTTCTGTGAGATTGTAAGCCTAGTGATTTGTGGTCTGCATGTAAGGTTGCTATTGCTTGGCCAAATAAAGAACCAGCTAGAGTTGCTCCAAACAATGCTCCTTCTGAGAAGGTAGCTAATAAATATAGACAGGTGATTCAACATTTGAAAAAGTAGGGGCCTGAAAATGATGTTATATTGGCAGAGATTTAGAGAACTTCAGGGGAACTAAAATATTCAGTTTATGTTTATTATGAGAGGTGCATGCAGAGTTTTAAGATACACAGTGGAGTTGATGATTCCGAGAAAGATGGTGTTAGTGATTGTGTTTCTGCTTTTATTATGGGTTTGCATCCATAATTAAGTAGCCATGTACGACAAAGTTAAATGAGTTGGCAGACAAAGAGTATTATTGAGATCTTGAAACTGGCTAAATATAGCATTGATTGGTTTGATATGAAGCAGAAGAGGATCAAATAGAGGCTGATCATTGTTCAAACAAAGCAATTTGATAGATATGCCTTAAATCAGCTGATGGGTCCAAACATGGGATATGTTCAGTCTGGAAATGATGGAGTGAATTGAATGGCTCAGATGCAAGGCCTTAGAATTGGAAATAAGCAAAGGCAAATGCCTGGTGTTGGAAAAGGATGATGAACAATTCTTGAATTAATGCAAAAGTTGAAATGTTGGAAAAGAACACTGCTTTTCACTTCTGTGGTAAAAGTGGCCATTGGAAGCTGGAATGCAGACAAAATATTGATGGAACCCAAAAGAATGTGTTTCTCAGATGCAGAAAAATACATTGCGCATGGTCCCAACTCAATTGACTTCTGTGCAGAGTATGCATGATCAGAAACAGTTTTAATGCCTTCAGCCCGAGTGATGCAGCAAAACTTGTAGAATAAATCTCATATCGTCCAACATATCAACAAAATCCACTGAATCTGATATGATTTTTCTCTGTTTTCTTTGGGGAATAATCTACAATGCCTCTGCCTGAGATGCGAGGATGAATGTTACTTGGAGCGCATAGAGGTACACCAAAGTGGCTCATACATTGATGGTGATGAGCATCACATTTCATTTTTAATTGATACAGGGGGTTCCCTTTCTATAATTCGTTCTGTGGAAGTCCCAAACCTAACCCTATCCAGAAAGGAAGTCAAAGTTGTAGGGATAAGTAATAAACAAATTATTTTCAAGTTACAGCAGATGTCCCAGGTAAAATAGGACAAAAGCAAAACAAACATCAGTTAATTTTACATGTTTCAAGTCCTGTGAAATTGTTGGGCAGAGACTTGCTTCAGAAAATGAATTGTGTGATGTACTACACACCAGATGATTTTGCAATAGAAACCACAAAATGAAGATTCAGTGTTAAAATTGAATCACAAGATTCAAGCTTTCAATAATTTACAGCTTTAACAAAAGATAACCTTCCTCTGGATTTAAATATATTGCAAAGAGAGAGGCCCCATGCTGGAAGGGTACTGTTCCTTAAGGAAGGGCCTAATCAATTTAGTGTGCAGACGTAAGGCAACAAAATTATAGACATAACTGAAAATTCAACAATTAATAACAAACCAGTCTGGATGAAAGGAGAACAAACTAGATCTGGATACATTTTACAAAATAGACATCATTTTTATTGATGATAATGTAAGAAAATTAATTTCTTTAAAAAGACAAGGTCCCATACAAACTCATTCATTCATCTTCATTCATACTTCAAAGAAACTAGAGTACATTAAAAATTGCTACTGTTCTATATTTCAGATAAATGCAATAATGACAATTTCAATATTAATGAAGAAAAAATTGTGTGGCAGACAAGTAGTGATCTCTTGTGTACGACACGTATTTTGGCACTGAGATCTGCCTTTGTCAGGAAATGGGCCACAATGGATTAGAGTTGGTTGCTTGTATCTATCAACGTAGTAATTTCAGTAATCCTTTTAGATGTGGATAGCTGTGAGGCACTTCTTGTCTGATACGCAAAGCTAAAAAATATACGGAGTTGTAAATATGCTGGAGCAAGGTATTATTCAGAGATTTCTATTTTCTAACTGTGTGTCCCTGATTACAGACAGGTTTGGCATCCAGTGAAAAAATGTCCTTTGTATAATTTCTAATATGTATATCCAGAGATATACGCATTTATTTGTGCATCAGCTTTGTTGCCAGATTGGGGAGTCCACCACACGCTACGATCGCCACTTGAGGTCCTCTGGATGTAAGACATGCTGTCAAAGAAGAGGTTTTGGATTTCTCTGGTAAAGGGAAAGGACTGATAAAAAGTGCAGAACCAGTTGAAAAAAACTATAAATCTGATGTAAACCTCCCAACAATTAGGAAATATAAACTGCGTAGAAGAGAAGCAGAGGCAGGTATGAAGCCTCTTACTGAGAAAATAATATAATACGAAATGCTTTGGGAAGTGCTTGGTAGCCCTTGCAATTCTCCTGTGATGGGGATAAAGAAAGCCATTGGTAAACGGCACATTGTGCAGAATCTTCAAAATGTAATACAATTGTAATCCCACGTTTTCTGGTGGTATCAAATCCAGCAGTGATTTGTTCCAAATTCCTTCAAAAGCAAAATGATATACAGTCATTGACTTATGCCAAGCATTCTTCTCAGTTCTTCTGCTTGAGGAAATCCAGTTCCTCTTTTCGTTTCAATTTAAAAATAGAGTTCTTATGTGGTATAGAATCTCACAAGGTTATACAGAGAGTCCTTCAATCTTTAGCTAAATTCTGGAAAAAGATGTAGAGAATTTGACATTGCCCCGTAACCTAGTCTTAGTTCAGTATAGAACTGATTGTATGGTCACATCTAAGATAAAAGAAGCCTCTAAACACAATTGCTTTGCTGAATCATGTAGCTGACAGTGATCATAAAGTTTTCCCAACAAAGATGCAGCATTGTAAAAAGAAAGTAATCTATCTAGATCACCATGTTGAGAAAGGTGTAAGGAAATTCTCAAAAGAACACGCTTCTACAATTCTGAAAATGATTCTTCCTTCTTCCCAGAAGGAGGTTGAAGATGTTTCTGGGAATTATTGGCTACTGTCATCAGTGAATCCCAAACTTTTACTTGATTGAGAAATCTTCAATAAGGTTGACTCAAAGTGACATACATGATCTCCACCATTTGATAAAGAATGTTCAAAGGCATTCCAGATATTGAAAGGTGCGCAATGCACCCACCCTTGGAATGCCAGATTATAATTTGATCTCCTATTTACTCTGCCCTGAGTAGTGTCAGGTGTGTGTACCTCATCAATGCTTACACAGAGACATGTTGGAGTGATAAGACCAGTAGCCTGTCTTTCACCTGTATTGGATATTCCTGGTTTTCTGCATCAGTTGCAGCTGTTTGTGTTGCCTTTGAGCAAAGTGAAGGAATAGTGATGGGCTATACATTAATTTTATTTGTCACATACTCGATGGAGATCCAGTTGACATATACAAGAACTCAGTTCAAGAAGGGGTGGCTAACCACTGAAAATAGTAGTCGCTTGAACAAAGAGCTCCCATACCTGGCAATAAAATTCTATGCAGTGCCCCGCTGATGCAGAGGAAGAAGAAAATCAGTTGCTGTGCCAGCAGCCTCGATGGTAGTGGCTGCGATACGGGATTCTGCGTAGCAGGCCCGACTCTGCAGAGGACGGCCTACGGTTTTGGATGAACCAAAAGGGCCACTGCTATATGGGCCTGAGGCAGGGGAAGGCTGCTGGCACCTGTTCCAGCAGTACTAGGCCTAATCTGAGTCTCTGGAGCATGGCCAACGCTGATGGCGGCGGAGTGGCTGAGGATTCGGTCGCTGCTGTGAGCTGGATGTGCACTGCACCACCATAGGTGACAAAGACTGCTGGATATGGCCCCTGCAAGGTGAGGAGTAGCCCAAGAGTTTCTGAACCATGATGGGGGCTATGACAACGCTGTGGAACCATGGGGCACCAGGTGCGGCCATGATAGAGATCTACTAGTAATAATATGATGCCCATAGGAGCTGAATGCAGAGGTGCAGTGAGGCCTCGAGGGAGCTGACACTCAATTGATCCACCCTGCCTTGCTAAGTGCCCACCAGCAAATTTTGGTTACAGCCTGAAGCGCTGCACCCGACTCTGGCCCTGTGAGGACCAGTGCTTCTATCTGATGCCACACTGGGGGCACCAAAATGGACTCGGCTGGCCTGTAGCCCTTGTAAAATTGCAGACCGCGCAAACCTTGGCCCACATCCTCCTGCTCTGTGCTCTCTTGCAGGCCGTCATTGCTGAGGACAAAAGTCACTGCATGATTCCCTCATCACCACAAACATTGGAAACCACCGAACACGTATTGCCTGACTCGGGCCCTGGGAAGACCGGTGCTCCTCTTTGTACTGTACTGGGGATACAGGAATGGGCCCTGCTACTTTGAAGTGGCAGACCGCACAATCCTTTCGCCCTCACTCTTCTGATCTGTTTTGCCTTGTGGGCTGTTGCGGCCAAAAGTTACTGAACAACGCTGAAATGAAGGATAAAGGAACAAAAGTCTCAGCAAGAAAAGAAATAACAGCATCTGGATCTGCCTTCTCAACAATTTTAACAACAGGCCATTTAGAAAAAAGGTCCATAATAACAATTAGATACCGGTGCGATCCATCATGTTCCTGAATAGGACCCATTATGTCAACTGCCATGCATTCCCAAGGATTGTCAGGAAAAGAACTTTCCAACATCGGAGGATGAAAAGTACGTAAAGTCTTATCCGAAGATGCACAAATAACACAATTCCTCACCACCTTCTCTGTTTGGGAATCACAACCAGGCCACCAAAATAAATTTTTAACCAAGGACTTGGACCTCACAATTCCTGGATGGCCCTCATGACAAAGTTCTATGATACCCTCACGTAATGCTGTAGGAGGAATTATCCTTTCACCTCTTAAAAGTGTATCATGTGCCACAGAATGTTCAGACCTAATCTCCCAAAAAGGCCTAATAGTGTCTTCCAACAAATCCTTTTTATTGGGCCAACCATTAACAGTAAAAGAAATGACCTTTTGCAAAACAAGGTCTGTGGAATACTCATTACTCCACTCCTCTCTACTGAGAGCAGAAAGACCCTCATCATGTACAAAAGCAATTTGTAACTCATTCCATTCATTATTATCACATTCTTCCAACATGACTGGCATCCTTGACAAAAAATCTGCAACCACATTGGTTTTTCCTGGAACAAAACAGATCTTGTAAATAAAATTTTGCAATCTCATTGAAATCCTTGCTAATCTTGCCGATGCATTGACCACAACCTCCGTTGTTAAAATTTTCACTAAGGGTTTGTGATCACTACGTACCAAACACATTTTTCCCAAAAACAAAAGATTTAAAATGCTCTAACGCCCAAGCACATGCTAAGGCCTCCCTTTCTATATTTGGGTATTTCTCTTCACACAGAGATAATGATCTCGAAGCATAAGCAATCACTTTTTCAATACCCTTCTTGTACACCTGAGCTAAAACAGCTCCAAGGCCCCTGTTACTAGCATCTGTCGTAATTATACTCTCCAATGACGGATCAAAACTATGCAGAGCAGTGGCCTTGGCAATAGCTTCCTTAATGTTCTTAAAATCCACATCACAGCCCTTAGACCACTCAAACTTAACATTCTTTTTAAGAAGTTGTCGAATGGTATACGTTATATTTGTAAAATTAGGTACATACTTTGAGCAAAATTCAGCCATTCCTAAAAATGACCTAATATCGTCTTTACTCGTGGGAACAGGAGCTTCTGAAATAGAAGAAACTAATGAAGGTTTAGGTCTAACACCTTCTTCATCAATAATATGACCAAGGTACGTTACACTCTTCTGTGCAAACTTGCACTTCGAATGCTCAATAGTAAGACCCTTGCTTTCTAAAATACTCAGGACCCTTTCCAATCTTGACCGATGTTCGTCCTCATCATCACCAAAAACGAGGATGTCATCTTGGAAAAATCTGACTCCTTTTTCTCCCTTAAAAAGTTGATACATTAATCGCTGAAAAACAGCGGCCGCCAAAACTAAGCCAAAGGGCATTCGTTTATAACGAAAGCAACCAAAAGGTGTTACAAAGGATGTGTATTTCATTGACTCAGGACACAAGGAAATTTGGTGATACTCCGACAATAGGTCTATCGTCGAGAACCACTGTGCATTACCTAAACTAGACACCATTTCATTAATTTTTGGAAGTGGAAACTTGTCCATCACAATGTTGTTATTCAAATACCTTAAATCTGCACACAATCTTATTTTTCCATTGCTCCGTCTTGCCACGACAATCGGAGAAACCCATTCACTCGCTTCGATTGGCTCAATAATATTAGTTGAGACAAACTTTTCAAGTTCTTTACTCACTTCATCCCTCACTAAAATGGGAATATTTCTACATTTATGTACTTTTGGAGACGCATCCTCTTTAATTACAATTTTGTGCTCAAATCCAATCAGATTCCCTAATGTTTTACTAAAAACCTTAGGAAACTTATGCAAAATGTCTTTAGTGATAGAAGTACCTTCATCCACCACCAAGACTTGTTCACGGCTATTCGGATCAAGAATGATATGTAATTGCTTTTGGTCGAACCACCCCAAAACTGGTGGTCTCTTTTTAGCTATATACAACTTTCCTCTACACTCTCTTCCCTTGAATTTAAAAACAAACCTACGGAAACCAAGAATAGCAATAGGTTCCCCCATGTAACCTTCTGGACGAATGTCTGATGGTAGTAAGTTTCCACCTACACGTTGGGCAAAAGAAGATTCCCACATTTCCTCATTAATAATTGTATAAGGTGAGCCAGAATCAGCATAAATTTTGACATCCACCCCACCAATATTCATCAAACAAATTGGCTTGTTAATAGCATCTTCGTCACGAATTTTCAATACCAACTTATCATGTAAATTCATGACCAAATTATCACCCAAATCACTCTCATTTCCATGGTCCTCATCCTCCTCCATGTCATTCACAAACTTAACTTTGCCTTTTTTTCTTGTTACACGCTTTATTCAAATGACCCTTTAATCCACAATTAGAACATTTTGCTTTCAAACCCGGACACCCCCTAAAGTCTGCTAAATGCTCTAAACTATTGCATCTGTAACACTTAAGTTTAAAATTCGATGAATTTTGTGGATTTTTGGTGAAAAAAGGTTTACTGTTACCAGCCTTAGAATTATAATTACATTTCTTTTTATCCACTGAATTCACTTTCCCAACAACTTCAATATTAACAGAACCATTATCTTGTTTGATGACATTAGCGCATCTACCAGACATTTCTGCTTTACGTGCAATAGCAAGAATGTCATCTAATGGAGAATCTCCATTAATCCATAATCTATCTTGTATGGAAGAGTTGTAAGAGTGAATAACAATTTGGTCTCTAATAAGTTCTTCCTGTAATACACCAAATTTACAATCTAGAGATAGTCTTTTAAGGTCTGCCAAATAACGATCAATATTCTCATCTTTTGTCTGTTTCCTTGAAAAAAAATTGTACCTAGTTACCCAAATACAAACTTTAGGAGCAAAGTAAGTGTCTAAATAAAGCAATGCCAAAGCATAAACATTTAAATCCCCCGGAAAACTAGGTTTAGTCATAGTTTCATAAACCTTTAAACCAACGGGACCTAGAGAATGTAAAAGAAGTCTTTTCTTTTGAGCATGAGACATTTTTCCTTCTTCATCTAGAGCATCAATGTAATTACAGAAATAAGGTTTCCATTCTAACCACTTAAGGGAAGGTTCTGTACCAGAAATCCAAAATGCTTGGGGAGCACTGATGTTATAATTAGGGTGAGTCATTTTTTTTAAAATATCTTAAAAAGGTACAATAAATACAATTAAATTATTCAGCAAATAATATTAGCAATTAGCAATCAACGAAATTCCCCTTAAAAGGAAAACAGAATGCAGATCAATATCTGGATGAATACCTCCTCGGATTACAATTGTATCCACTATAGTGATATCCTGAAAAAAAAATGATACAGGAATAAGGTTTGGTGTGTGAATCACCGATGTCGGTATCGTATAGATGACTAACAAGGAATGAAAAAAAAAGGTGTGCGAATCACCGATGTAGTTTCCACACAATTTGTTGAAGATAAACAGATGCGCAATGGTGTGTGAATCACCAATGTATTTTCCACACAGACTGTTGAAGGTAAACCGATGCGCAATGAGGAAGGTGTCAACAAAGTCCCGAAAGTTGACTTCAGTTATACCAATATGGCCGCCAATTACGTGCAACGTATGACGTCACACGCACGCATACCCATAATGCATTGCGTCTCTGAAGAAGACGAATCCTCGGATCGAATCACACCAAGATTCCAAAATCGGCTGAAAGACGAATTCCAGATCGGATCACTGAAAAGTTCCAAACTCGGCTCGAGAGTTGATTCCAACTTAAGCACGAGGTAATTACTTTTAAAATCGATGTTGCTTGCTGGTGCGCGTTATAAATAAATAATTCAGTTCCCAACGATGTCGATTTTTATAAAGTCCAATTAAATCCAATTAACAGTTTCCGAATAATCGAATTCAAACAGATGGGACCACAATCTTATTATTCCTTTTATACTTGGATGTTTGCCAAAGTAATCGTAGCAAATCCAAATAAATTAAAATAAGTTCAAGAAACACTGCCAGCACTCACATAATAATCCATTAATCGAAGTGGAGAATTCGAAATAAAGCCTCTTCTTACTGGATTCTTTCAAAATTCTTCATCTTTAGAAATGAATGTGAAAATTCTCTTTCAGTTAAAAATATTGTAATCCAAGTGAAATTAAAATCAATCCAAAGTTGCTCACGTGGGTTCCGCTCTTCGAATCTCGTCGCCAGTGAAATGAAGGATAAATCCAGGAATTGGTATTAAGTAATCTTTAATACACGAAGAGCTCAATTATGATCATCCAGTAAGCTCTGCATCCAGGAACAACTGTCCTTTACAAATGATGCACAGAAATATGACATACATAACATTCCATATTCCAGAAGCACTAACTAGCACATGAACACAGGAAGAAGAAAGAATATTAAGAATGCAAACACAACAAACACCCTCATCGCAACCAATGCTGAGGCCCATCTGATGCACAGCACCTGGCTTTGGCCCGCTCTGCCACTGCAATTGGGGCATCGAAGTGAACTCTACTGCCCTGCCACACCTGTGTAAAGTGTAGCACAGAATCTTTTGGTCGTCATCCTCCTGATCTGTGCTGCCTAGCAGGCCATCACCGTTGCATCAAAAGTCACTGAAAAAATCTCTCATTGCTAAAAGTACTCAGAACTTGCCCATCGAAGACACAGGTTCTGCTGCCATGGGCTGCACAAGGGACAATGGCTGCTGACTCCTGCGATTTCCATCAATCACAATCCATCAGATTGGATAGTTGTGGCTTTCACGAATTAATGTATCCCTTCCATCACGGCGGACCCCCCAAGACAAACTGGACATTATCCTGAATGAAATCCACAAGTCCAGGGCAGCCATTGATTAATGCCTGGAAACGCTCACTGCGGATTTCAACATCCTCAGGGCTGACCACAAAAAGCTAGCGGAAGGAGTGAAGGCTAGTGAAGTCTCCCTGGCTGACCTCACACCTTGGAACGCAGACCACACCTCCACAGTTGTGCTTCTCCAACAACAGGTGGCCACGTTGCAGGAATGCACAGAGGATGCAGAAGGGAAGGCCAGCCACAAAAATATACGTAATATGGGCTACCGGAGAACAGCGAGGGCCCTGACACTACTCAATATGTAAAACAAAAAGCTGTGTAAAGTGATGGTGCCCCCTGGCTCCTCAGAGGTGATCACTGTGGAACAGACAGACCGAGTTCCGACCAGGAGATTGCCCCCAGAGCAACACCAGGAACACTGGTGGCCCAGATTCTCAACTTCAAGGAATCGGCATGTCTTCCTCTGTAGTGCCTGCAAAAATGCAGCTCTGCTGTTCAACAATTCCTGAATTTCACTGTTTATGGACTATACATTCTCAGTGCAACATCAGAGGGTCTCCTTTCAGGCAGTGAAAAAACAGTTACTTGCGCTGAGCCTCTCCTGTGCCTTGCTATTCCCTGCCCAGCTCAAATAATTAATGACCACAAGAGTAACTTCTTTGACTCCTCTGAGACAGCATGGGAATGGCTGGAACAAACCTTCCAAAAGGTCTCCCCACCTGATGACCAACACACCTCCCTTCATCTCAGTTAAGACAGTGACTTCGCGGAAGGTGTGTATGCGCATTGAACCGGCACAGGCACAAATCAGTGGCCTGACGTAGATACTATAAGCTGGATCATTTGCATTCCAAAGAATGGCTGTGCTGACATGGCCATAACAACAGCAGGCATTACTAATACATCACAACAGTTGTAAAAGTGAAGGACTGATTTAAAATTATCACAGTTGGTACCATACTGTCAGCCAGAGACTTTTTTTGTAACAAACTTTATTAGTACTTTCAGTTCTGTCAAGACATTCACAATACAAATGTTTTCCTCATGTCACTGGTAATAGCATTCTAGTTAAAGGTTACTTAGCTAGGTTACATCTGTTTTATCGTCAGCCTAAGACGTTAAAGTCATAAACAAAAACATAGCAGTGTTATGACTTTAAATCTGCAAAAAATATAACTGGTGGTTCTTCCTAACACCAGCCAATGCATGACATTATCATCAAGTCCCCATTAGGTAATTAAAAGAGTGATTGTAGATGAATGAGGAGGAGGCTGCCCAGGGAGTAAACATTCAATTTGAAAGAGCATTTGAGGGAGAAGTATTGTTTTATGGTAACAAGAGTACTCACTGCAGATGTGGAGCTGCGAGAGGGCACAGTCCACGACAAAGGAGCAATACCTTACTCTTCGGAGAAGACGAGGACATAAAAACAGAAACAAATGCTGCAGTTTGGCACATACATACTTATATTAACATTCTCGATTAAAAGTACACGTGAAGGGTCATTAACCAACCTGTTCACCATGTCTAAGGACCTATATTTCCCCGAGCCGGTCCTCAATGGAATTAGTCTCGTCCTGACAAGGAAACTTTTTATGCAGTGGCGTTATGGCACACTGCCTCTTGGGGCCTTCACGGATCGCTGGGACAGGTCCAAGCCTCCCACACAGTGCCCAGCTTGTCGACATCCTTGCGAGAATCATCTTCACATTCTGTTTTTTTGCAAAACCTATCAAAGCCCAATAAAATATTGGCTTGTTCCACTCTTGAAAAACCTTGGGTTCTTATTATATCTTCCCGCCTACAGAATACTAAAGACTGACCTATCCCCCCCTATTGTGTTTGCTGTCGCGAAGTGTTTAACAGTTGTGTGGCACATTCGTAACCGTTGTATCAAGTTAAATATGGTTAAATGCATTGCTTGATATTTTTTAACTGTAACATTCTCTAATTGTCCATTTTATAATACTCTTTTGAATGTTTATTAACTGTTAACTTTTATGGTTCCTTTATTTCTTAAAATTACAATCTGATTCTTTTTCTTTTTAACTGTTTTAAACTCCTGTTGTAACCTTTTATGATCCATAGTGATCGAAATAAAGATTGTAAACGTATATTAACAATAACATGCCATTAGGAGCTGAAATGAGCACTGGTGAAAAGTGAAAATTAAGAGTGCAAGGAAGAACAACCCTTGCGTGTGATGGGTGGAGGCCAGGAAGAACTTGCATTGGAAAATATGTCACCCTCAGAATCCGAACCCTTATGCTGGGGCCTGGATCAAGACAGTGGAATGAGAGCAGCCTACCACCAAACTGACAAGTGTCCAGGTACACTCAGAGCTGGTCAGGGTCTGGTGCCTTGTTGGGGGTAATACCTTTGATAGCACGTAACATGTCTATTAAAGTTACTTACAGTGGGCCTTTATTCTGAGTCAAGGAATCGTGCTATAACAAGTCAGAGTCCTTATTGAAGTGACCATTTAGGGAATGGTCAAGCTAGGCCTGTGGGCTGATGTGGCTATCAATAGTTGTTTGGCTATTTTGGTCACCATCACTTTATGTTAGAAAAGCTTATGATCTTTTTCATGGCCACCTTCAGCAGATCATGCAACTGAATACTACCCCATTTTCCGTTTTCTTTCATCAGAGTATTTTTATATAATTCCCTAGCACTTTTAATGCAATTATAGGATAGGAGGATAGGAGAGGATGTTGATTTGTAAAGAGCAAATTGTTGCCCGAGGGCGTCCAAGCGCTGAAAACACCAAAACCGACCAGAAAAAAAAACACAACAGAGGGAGGAGGAAATTAGACTGGATGAAATAGGAAGGTTTTTAGTTGTTTGCGGAAAGTCGTGTGATTAGAGTTGGATCTTAGGTGCAATGGGAGGGAGTTCCAGGTCCTCGCCGCGTTATAGGCGAAAGACCTACCTCCAGATCTGGATCTCCTTACTCTCGGAGTGACTGCCAAGAAGGACTGGTTGGATCTTAGATTCTTATTGGGCCTATAGTAAAGGATTAGGTCCTGTGTGATCATGGGGCCAGAGTTCCAGAAGGACTGGTGGGATATGCACATGGCTTTGAACAAAACCCTTTGGCGTACTGGTAGCCAGTGAAGAGAGACCAGCCCAGACCTTACTGACTGTCTGCGAGGGATGTCAAGTAGCAGACGTGCGGCGCAGTTCTGCACAATCTGTAGCCTCCTCAAGGTGGATTCCAGGGCTCCGAGGTAAAGGACATTATTAAAATCGAGACGAGATTGAATCAGGCCTTGTACCGCTGCTTGCTTGGCTTCCATGGGAAGGAGGGGGAGAATTTTCCTAAGCATCTTCATGATGCCGAAGCAGGTAGCCGAAAGTTTGGTGGCTTGTACGCCAAAGGAGAGAGAGTTGTCCATCCATATTCCCAGACTTTTTATGCTGTTTTTGGGAGTAGGTAGGGGGCCCATACTGGGTGGCCAAAGGGTGGGCGGGAGGCTGGGGACCGAGTTGCCGAGGACCATGAGCTCGGTTTTATCTCCGTTTAATTTTAAGGATGATTGGGACATCCAGGATTTTACCTCCTCTAGGCACTCTCTGAGGCCGCTCTGTACAGGGAGATTGGTCTCCTGTGTCAGGGAGACCACCAGCTGCGTGTCGTCCGCGTAGGAGATGATCTTAATCCCAAACGGACGGACAACATCAGCTAGTGGTCTCATGTACAGGTTAAAAAGTGCCGGGCTCAGAGAGGAACCTTGGGGGACGCCGCAATTCAAGGAGATGCTGGTGGAGACTGAATCACCATCAAACACTTGGAAAGATCTATCTTCCAGAAAGGACCGGAACCAGGTCCACGCTTTGCCCTTAATCCCGACCTGGGCCATACGGTCCAGCAGGGTGACATGGCTGACCGTATCGAAGGCGCACTAAGATCAAGGAGGATCACTGCCACTGATCCTCCCTGATCTAAGATTTTCCTGGCCTCCTCGGTGACCATGAGGAGGGCGGTCTCGGTCCCATGTTTAGATCTAAATCCGGTTTGGGTGGGATCCAGGAGCAGATGGGTTTCTAAAAAGTTGGTAAGCTGGAGGTTTATGTATTTCTCCAGTACCTTGCTCGCCCAGGGGAGCAGGGATATTGGGCGGTAGTTGCTCATATCTGTGGGGTCTAGGCTGGGCTTTTTCAGCAGGGCCTTCACCATGGCCTGCTTCCAGACTGTGGGAACTATGCCCGTGGAGATGGAGGTGTTTAGGAAGTCCCTTAGTATGGGTAGAGTGGTTTGTGCAGCGGCCATAATTATCTCTGGGGGGGCAGGGTCATTAGGAGAGCCGGATTTGACTTTGCGTGCTAGAGACTCCAGCAAGACAAGTTCCAGTGGAGGAAAATGGGACAGCGTGGGTGGTTGAGGATTGAGAACAGGTTCAACGGGGTGTGAAGTGTAGTGAACGGAGGTGGGTTTATCGCAATCAGATCACTGTTTGCAGCTCAACATTTCTTATTATACCAGGAGGATGTTTTGGGAACTACAGCATTTGGCCTCATTGCCCTACAAAGAAAGTTACGTGAGTAAATAACAATTTCTTCGTGGACTATAACAACCATATCATGACTGTAATGCTTGCCAAGTTCTCGTGACAATTTTTCTAGACCTTCTGCCACCTCCTAATGCACTCTAGATACTCTCTGGTGACTGAGAACTGCCCCCACTTAACAGCGTGTCTGTTGTTTGAGACACACATTTCTCGTTCAGATAAGTTAGTATCCAGGGTTTATTTATTTATAGGTTTTATATAGCGCTAGCTAGACCTGAAGGTATCAGAGCGCTTTACATGACCATGACAGAAACACAATGGAGTAAAGTTGCTTAACTAAAGTGCGAGACATTTAGATTCAAGTAGAAGCAGAACTAGAGGCAAAGAGAATCATAGGCAGTTCGAAAAGCCTACAGTATGTGGACAAGTAGCACAATATATGTACAGGGAGAGAACCACATAATAGATAGCTAAAGCACTCAAAAAACAACTGTCCATCACAGAGGGTCCAGACCTAGAGTGGGATAGTTATTGGAGCATAGTTCAGTTAGTTTACGTGTCAAAGGAGGAGTTTCAGGTTTCTTCTGAAGCAGGAAAGAAAGGGGTTGGACTGTAGATCTCTAGGGAGTGAGTTCCATGTGCTGGGTGCATTTCCAGAAAAAGAGCGAGTCTGGGTCGATTTCCATTAAGTTTGGGGGTATGAGGAGTAGTGAGTTGGAGCTTCTCGGAGTTCTGTTTCTTCCTGCTTTCATAATCTTTCAATGTCACGTTCAGGTAATTATTACAGCAAACATAACAATCAAATATGGCCACGTCAATCATCAATCATATCCTTTCATATCCTTATGACTAGTAAAATATAATCTATCCAACTGGTATGGTCTGGTCTATTGCAAGTATGTTTTCCAGATTGATTTGAGCGGGTTCGCTCATTACAGGACCTAAGTTCCAATCATAGTGTTAAAGCTTTTACTTGAATGGAAGTTAGAGACCAGCCTTTGATGGGAGGAATATTTGCACAGACAGATTGCACAGATCGCTCTCCTGTCCCACACAAACACACAGAAACACACAGTATGTCTAATTTATGGGTGTAGACGTTTTCCTCCCTTGTTGAAACTCTGCAGTCTTAGCTGTCATTTCTATCTGTACGACGCTGTAGATCCTGTTCCTGTGACTCAGCATCTGGAGATTCTGTGTATAGGTGCCCATTTTTACACTATAGGTGACATGTGATCTCTAATTAAAAAAAAGCCCACTAAATTTAATTTAGACAGGGGCTTTGAGAAATAAGTTATGCAGAACTTTTCACTCCCAATAATTACAATATGTGATGAAGTGAACATCTCCCAGATACATTAAGTCATGTTAAACCTACCAGAATTTATTGGAAGTAAATGCCTGATAATTACTGGGTCATGCGGATGTAAGGACAGTAAATAGCAAAATCTGCATGTTCTGCTCCATTTTGAGATCAAAGCCTGTAGTAGACAATAACTATTGCACCCAATAAATACCGAACCATGTGGTGTAAGATTTTTGTCAGGTGTTTAATCAATGCAACCCCCTCCAGAAACTTGTAATGAGGACTTTAGCTGCGATTTATTTCTCATAATCTAGCCCAAAAAAATTGCAGCTGCAGGGTTTTTGCACTTCAACAATTTGCAGCTGAAAAAACACTGTAATGGATGGTAGCAGCAGTAAAGCTGCTAAATGTGGGAATTCATGGTATTTTAGTTATTATCGTGCGTGGCACGAGCTGTGCTGCACTACTTGGATACAAGGACTCTCGCACGAACTGATTCTGATCACCCTGCTGCAGTGTTACTGTAGGTTATGTTCTTGTAGTACTTGACCCAATCAGTTGAATCCATTCTGTCTACAAGATTTTACTCTAATAGGTCTTTTAATTGCATGTCATTCTGAGACTCCTTGTTAAAAGTCAGTGTTCCTTCCAGTGCTACTAATTATCCAAATCAGCAGTCACTTCCGTGTGGCATTGCCTAAAGCTTCCAACTACCAAGAAATGACGTTAAATCAGAGCAATTTGGAGGGGTCTATGTTTTATTTAGTAGTGCATACCTTTTCTGCCATTTCGTTAGGAACATTTCAAACTATTGCCAAATAAAGTGAACTATGTGGTACACTGACCTAGAGTGCACACAGTTTGTTAATCGTTCATTTCATCCAAGGTCGTACATGAGTTTTACAACAAAAAAAAAAATACTCACGTTTAAAATTGTTATTATGAAAATAGATCAGTATTGGGGCTCTGATGCAATTGGTGTAAATATCAGCTCGAAATATAGGTATATTGTGTGCTTTTGCTGATTTGAGTTTGTACACAATCCTCTTCTTTCAAAATATTTCGGGATACATCTCCACCATTTTACCACGTTAATATGCCAGTATCCTGATAAAGAATGTGCTATTTCTATTGGACATGTAGGCATGTTAGGTCATATCTGTCTTACAAGGTGATAAAAGATGCTATGTCCATACATGCAGCCCACGTATTTGTATAACCATCTACTTCAAAACGTCAAACTCTTTGTAGAAGATGGTATTGTGCATAATTAACTAGTGAATATAAAGGCGAACACTCTAAAACTTTAAAGGGCCAACCGCTTGTTGAAGGCCAGTGTGCTGTAGTGTGGCATATATCTGGACTGAGAGCTTGCACTACTCTTGATATGCTTAGCTACTCAAAGTGCTTGGTTAAGAAAAGGGTGGCAGCCTATAAACCTCCAAAGAACTAGTGATAATGAAAGTTCATTCACAAGTATAATTTCTAGGATATATTTCTCCACTGGAATGAACACTTTCAAGCAGTACATTCGATGGAAATTACACGGATGGAGAAAATGATTTTGTAACCGTTTTTGGAGTGAGGCTGATAAACTGCTCATTTGCAAGTCGTAGACCAAGCTTATATCCTTTCATTCAGCCACTACCTTGGTAGCCTTAGTGGAGGACTGTTCCCACAGAAAGGGTCCCAAATAGGTCAGGGCGAAATTTCAATAAAGCTGTCATAATTTGTGTAATTTTGGGAATGCTGCATTAGTTAATTACATGACATTTTTGAAATTACACAGCATTCCCTAATTGCACTGCATTTATGCCAAAATCAGGTACTTGTGATCTTCCCACTATTTTTGTCACAAAATATATCCTTGTGTCCAAAATGGATGCGAGAAAGAATTTTTAGCTAAAATACAGCACTAAGGGCCCGATGTAGGTGTCCATTTACCGACCGGTAACGGCCAATTTCGGCCGTTACCGACCGGTAAATGGTCATTCCTGATGTAGGGGCCCTATTTTACTGATTCGGTAAATTTACCGAATCGGTAAATTTACCTAATCTTACCGATTCGGTATTTACCAATTCTGAATTACCTACATTTCCCCCCCTCTAATTTACCACTTTTTAAATACCGAATCGGTATGATTCGGTATTTAAGAAGTGGTAAATTAGAATTACCTACATAGGGCCCTAAATGTTGGTTTTGTCTTTCAAGTAGTTATGTGCAGTTTCAAATAATCTTTTTAAAGTTTGCATAATGATGCAAAAGCAAATTATGCAAATTTTGCATACTCCAAACCTCAATCCTCCTTTGGACAGATTGAGGCAAACCCCTAAATTGGGGCATTTATGTCTAGTTTCTAGAAATGTCTGGGTTTGGTAGGTGTCCCTGGTTGAAGGCCAAGCTATCCACATTGCAAAAAAGGGCCAGTTTTGAGAGGAAGAATTTAATCTGTCCATTTTGCATTTTGGGGCATTCCCTGCCACTGGGCTAACCCATACACATGGGGCACATTTTATTGGAACAAGTGTGGGAACACTGTGTGGTAAAAAATGTGTGAATCCCCATAGATTCCATTACTTTTTCCCTCAGGAATTTGGTGAAAATGCATGTTTTTTGCCCAGATTTAAGTGTATTTTGGGCAAGAAAATGTAGGTGGATCAGGC
Organism: Lissotriton vulgaris; assembly: GCF_964263255.1. Taxonomy (NCBI): domain Eukaryota; kingdom Metazoa; phylum Chordata; class Amphibia; order Caudata; family Salamandridae; genus Lissotriton; species Lissotriton vulgaris. Next base: position 797,713,240 of record NC_141687.1, read on the forward strand.
TAAACCAGACCACCCGGTACTCCTTTGCATATCTAGTTTTTAAAAATGCCCGGGTTTGGTAGGTTACTCTGGATGGCGGCTGAACCCAGGCCCATAATCAACAGCTATCCACATTGTAAAAATATGGTTGGTTTTAGGTAGAAAAATATTATCTGTCTGTGTTGTGTTTTAGAACCTTTTCTGACGCAGGCGCTGGACCCAACCATACAATTGGGATGTCTTTACTATCAGAATAAGTGTAGGAAAGCTGAGTGGTTGTGATACATTCAATGCAACTGTATTATCAAAATACATTTGTTAATATCATGTGGTTTCCATACTCTGTTTCACAATGATATGCTATTTCTAATCAATACCGTAATACCATTCATGTTCTAACATTTAGAAACTGTTTATACCAGATGCAAATACACTGGTCGCTATTGTAAAAACAATGTAAACAAATATTGACTTCTCAGCCCTAATAGAGATCTGTATCTTTAACTAATAAATCCGAAAAAGAGAGTTTTTAATCCTGATGAATGTCTCCTGGTGAAAACCATCAAAGTGAAAATATGAGTTCATAATCCTGATGGTAAACTCCTTGTTAGAACTCATAATGTGCTAAAACAGTTTCCTAATCCGAATGCAAGACTGCTTATGAAATTTAAACAAAGGCCAAACATGAGTTTATATCTTAAAGGAAGATTCCTAGAAGCATAAACAATTGCAAATCTAAAGCCTCATACAAGTGTTGTGCGAGTATACTTTTATAAGTTTACGGCTTTCTTTAATTTCTAAGTACTACTGATTATGAGGATTCCAATTTATAAACAGCAATTCCTATCTGCCACAACTATGTATCACAACCCTATAGTCAACAAGAAATGTACACTCTAGATATTCACAATGGTTGATAAAATTTGGAAGACTTGCAAGAGTCATGTGACTCAAAGAAAATATAATTTTTCTCAGCTTCACTCAGATGTTTAACATTTCATATCCTTCTAAGATGTGAGGCTTCTATCCATATGGTACAAACATTGAAAACCTCTGAACTCCACTCTTGTCTCAGGGCACACCCGTTCAGGAGTTTATGAGTAGCGCATCATGTGGAACCAGTGAGCAGAGGTAAGCACATTCTGCATTACATCATGACAGTTCCCCCAGTGGCTGATGTCTCAGTGACTGAGTACCTGGTTTATCTGGAAGGAGATTTTTTTTTTATCAGATGAGAAGCATGAAGATTAGAAGCTAGCGCTGATGTTCACTCCTCAGGGCTGAATTCTTTACAAACCTTATGATACTACAATTTCCTTCTAACAGATCGTGCATCAAAAACACTATGCACTTCATATTCTTTTCCTCCCGTAAGCTAAAATGGAAGCAGGATTTGTATCAAGACAAAGATTTTTAGAGCAAGGTTTCAATGGGGACGCATGAAACATGGTCACTTTTAACTGATTTTAGGCGCACATTGCAATATGTTCAATAGTAAATGGACCAATGAGCTTGACTTTTACTTTATAAATATATGTCAAATATAGATTCTTTGTGACTAACCAGACCTTTTCTCCCACTATGTATTAGGGTGTTGGAATTCCTTTTTAACAGCATATAACTTACAGGTAGTATTGGCCGTTGCTTGTGATTTTTGTGTTGACTTTTAAATCCTTAGGAGCTCATTAAATGTTCTTGAATGAGGGCAGTGATGTAGAAGAGAGTAAATCCAACGGTAACATTGTAGCTGAAGACCACACATACAAAAGAAAAGTTACATCTTTCTTGCCAAATCCTCAGTTATGACATGTTCATTCTTCTAACCATAGTCTTAATCCGACCCTCTTCTTAAAACAATGCCTGAATTCTCAAATACTGTTGAGCACATTACTTCAAGGGTTCTGTCTGTCTAGGGGTGATAACTAGTTGATAGATGGACATTCTAGCTTGTTCTTTACACAAACGAAAGTCGTCTTTTGAAGTAAATTGAGAGCCTCTGTCAGTTATGAGGACCTGCTGAATTCCATGCAAGTGAATATTAGGTTGTGCATAAATCTGTGTCTACTGCTTAAAATAAAGAATCTCCATTAATGCGATGAAATTACCCACCTTTGTCAAAGGCACAGGCAATAATAGAATTATAGTCACTTTTTATTTTCAGGTAACTCTACAATAAAAACCATGGATACTGTAGGCTAGGGCTCAGGTGGAATAGGCAATGCTATCAAAAGCCCCACATTTTTAGAATGTAAACCCTTAATCTGAGCACAAATAAAGCTATCTGAACACACTGCTTAACATATGTGAATGGAAGTGGCCGCCAAAAATATATTCTAACTGTGTCTAAGGTTTCTGCAATTCTGGGATCACCAGTCTTAGAATTATGGAGCAGTCCATAGTTTGTTTTCTGACCTGCTTAGAAGGGAAGTACAGAATCTCACCTTGATACAATAATTCATCTTTCTCAATCCTGTCTTCCCTTTCTTCAAGGTAGGCTTCCTTATCAATTGCCTTTAGCTCTGTAGGGACTTCCATTAAGAAGGTATCAACATTAATCAATGATATGGACTGAACATTTTTGTTCTACTTGGTAGTAGCAAAGGAGATTCACACATTTTTGTACATTCAGTTTCAGGTCTGTTATGTTCAGATAAGACACCCTACTTCCAGTTGCTTGGACTAGGTTTATGGTTTATCACAAACTTTAAAAACTGTACATTTCTCCACCATTCGAAATATATCTTTCTTGTCAAAAGTTATTTGTTTGGTATAATGTAGTGCAATTCGGTTGGAGAAATCTTCATGGAAAAGTAATCCACTGGATGGCCCTTCCCAGTTGCAAGATTTCTCTGAAACAAAGCACTTCTCATAGCAAGATAAGATACATCTGGTTCTACAATAAACAGATGTTTCAAAATCAGATGTAATGTGGGGGCACTAGAAGCTATGATCTGAGTCCTTTCAAATTCAGATAAAATTGATGAATGAACCTATCTATAACATCAAAAACTCTAAGGAATGTTGCACTGCGTTTACTGTTTGTGTGGCCCACAGGGTTATTGCCAAAACTATTTTGTCATCCATGTGAATACATTGAGGTCTGATTATATACCCATAAATTCTAACGATGCTGTGTGAAAGACAAACATATTAACATTATCAAACCGATGGTGCTCTATTAACCTTACAACACTGCTTTTGTGTTGTACAAGGGTCTCCAAAGAATCAGAGTTCACCAAGATGTCATTAAGATATAAACTATGCAAAATACATCAGAAAAAGCTCTCACGATTTCATTAATAAAGTATTAAAAGGCCTCTGGAGCACTACAAATTCAAAATGCATGACTTGATATTTATATAACCCAAAGTTCATATAGAAGTAATTCTTCCGAAAACCGGCATCTCAGGCTCCGACTGTATTGAAGAATTTCTGTCTCAGATACAGTGTAGAGTCAAAATATTGAGTTTTTAATATCGACTAGACATAATATCGAGTAAAAAATATAGAATGGACATATTATCGACTAGACATAATATAGACTACCAAAATATCGACTAGAAAATTTTATTATCGAATAGAATGGACATAATATCGAATAAAAAATATAGAATGGACATAATATCGACTAGACATAATATAGACAACAAAAATATCGAATTTAAGGTAAGTTAATATTAATTTCTATTTTTTGTGTAATATAATTCTGTAGCGGGTTGTGGGTTTATAGGGGAATAGGGTCGGAAGTAATTTAATTATAATTAATTAAATATGTTATTTTATTTATTGTTATTTATTTAGAATTAATTGTTAATTAATTATTAATTGGTAATTAATTAAAATATAATTGGTAATTAATTTTAATTGACTAATTTATAAATATGTTAATTTTAGTAATTTATTTTCAGTAGCGGGTTGTGGGTTTATAGGGGAATAGGGTGGGAAGTAATTTAATTTTAATTAATTAAATATGTTATTTTATTTATTGTTATTTATTTAGAATGAATTGTTAATTAATTATTAATTGGTAATTAATTAAAATATAATTGGTAATTATTTTTAATTGATTAATTGATAAATATGTTAATTTTAGTAATTTATTTTCTGTAGCGGATTGTGGGTTTATAGGGGAATAGGGTGGGAAGTAATTTTATCATAATTAATTAAATATGTAATTTAATTTTGGGGTATTTATTTAGAATTAATTGTAATTAATTAATAATTGGCAATTAATTAAACTATAATTGGTAATTAATTTTAATTGATTAGTTGATAAATATGTTAATTTTAGTGATTTATTTTCTGTAGTGGGTTGTGGGTTTATAGGGGAATAGGGTGGGAAGTAATTTAATTATAATTATTTAAATATGTTAATTTAATTATTGGTATTTATTAAGAATTAATCGTAAATCAATTATTAATTTGTAATTAATTAAAATATATTTTGAAATTTATTGTGATTGATTAATTGATAATTATGTTACTTTTATTAAACTAATGTCTGTAGTGGGTTGTGTGTTTTTAGGGGAATAGCTTGTGAAGTAATTTAATTGTAAGTAATTACATGTTTTTTTAAATAATTTATTGGGTTAATTTTTAAAAAATACTTTAAAATTGTTAATTATTTTATTTTTAATAGGTAAATATTTCTTATTAGTAGGTCATTTTTATTATGTAATAATTTTTATTTGTATTTTGAATTGATTATTTAATATATTTTACACAATTGTAATTTTTTTTAATTAATTTGAAATTGGTGTTACTATTTATATTATTTATATTTAAATAAGAAGTATTTACTTGCCCTACTATTGCACTCACTGTAGTTGGATTAGTAATTTTACCCCTACGCTATCCAACGCTTTCCCTACTGTTGCACTCACTGGAGTTGGAATAGTAATTTTTACCCCTACGCTATCCAACGCTTTCCCTACACTTGCACTCACTGGAGTGGGAATAGTAATTTTTACCCCTATGTTATCCAACGCTTTCCCTACTGTTGCACTCACTGGAGTGGGAATAGTAAATTTTACCCCTACGCTATCCAACACTTTCCCTACTGTTGCACTCACTGGAGTGGGAATAGTAAATTTTACCCCTACGCTATTCAACGCTTTCCCTACTGTTGCACTCACTGGAGTGGGAATAGTAATTTTTAACCCTACGCTATCCAATGCTTTCCCTACTGTTGCACTCTCTGGAGTGGTAATAGTAATTTTTACCCCTACGCCATCCAATGTTTTCCCTACGATTGCACTCTCTGGAGTTGGAATAGTAATTTTTACTCCTACGCTATCCAACGCTTACCCTACTGTTACACTCACTGGAGTTGGAATAGTAATTTAAACCCCTACGCTATTCAACGCTTTCCCTACTGTTGCACTCACTGGAGTGGGAATAGTAATTTTTACCTCTAAGCTATCCAACGCTTTCCCTACTGTTGCACTCTCTGGAGTGGTAATAGTAATTTTTACCCCTACGCCATCCAATGTTTTCCCTACGATTGCACTCTCTGGAGTTGGAATAGTAATTTTCACTCCTACGCTATCCAACGCTTACCCTACTGTTACACTCACTGGAGTTGGAATAGTAATTTAAACCCCTACGCTATTCAACGCTTTCCCTACTGTTGCACTCACTGGAGTGGGAATAGTAATTTTTACCTCTAAGCTATCCAACGCTTTCCCTACTGTTGCACTCTCTGGAGTGGTAATAGTAATTTTTACCCCTACGCTATCCAATGTTTTCCATACTGTTGCACTCGCTGGAGTGGGAATTGTAATTTTTACCCCTACGCTATCCAATGCTCTCCCTACTGTTGCACTCTCTGGAGTGGAAATAGTAATTTTTACCCCTACGCTATCCAATGCTTTCCCTACTGTTGCATTCCCTTTCGCTATCCTACGGTAAAAATATTGTATATGTTTTGTAAATATTATGTATATATATATATATATGATGTAGACTACTACTACCATGATGCCACTGTGACGCCCACATGGGCGGGGCTTGTGTATTCAATAAATCAACGTCCCGAACCAGCTTGTGTTTTGTCCGCGCACATCTCTGCAAGTATTTCGCCAGTGAACAAGAGTACTGGGATACCTGAAACGCGTTTGGCTTTTAAACTGGAAGCGGGGGAAGAACGTTGTGCTGCTGCCACCTGGGGCATATGTGTGTTAACCCCTTTGTGCGTGATGGCTTCAGTGGGGCAACCTTGGTGTTTGATGTAATGCGGCCTGTCCAGCCGCAAAGCCGTCCCGCCGCGTACCTGCGGATCCTTATTGCTCGCAACCGCGAGTGAGTTTGGGAACAAAGGGGGCCTGAGCCCCAGGTACATATTGGCCAGTACCGCGACAAACTGCTCAGCGCTCCACCTACCATGGATAATTTATCACGCTCCAGAATGTGCCTGGAAGACTTACGGACTGCATGAAGCACCCACTGGGGTTTTAAAGGGGACTTACAAGCATGGTGAAAATGATGTGGACTACTACTACCATGATGCCACTGTGACGCCCACATGGGCGGGGCTTGTGTATTCAATAAATCAACGTCCCGAACCAGCTTGTGTTTTGTCCGCGCACATCTCTGCAAGTATTTCGCCAGTGAACAAGGGTACTGGGATACCCGAAACGCGTTTGGCTTTTAAACTGGAAGCGGGGGAAGAACGTTGTGCTGCTGCCACCTGGGGCAAATGTGTGTTAACCCCTTTGTGCGTGATGGCTTCAGTGGGGCAACCTTGGTGTTTGATATATATATATATATAGACAAACGGTCTGTGAGTTAGATGAAAATGTGGTACACCATGGCAATCCATTACTCAATCTACAGGACACTGATATTGTCTTAGATGCTGCAGGTTTTAGTGGGTTTAAGCCTAAATCAAAATGTATTCCCTTGGTACACTGTGACGCAATTGAGGTGTTCGAAAAGAGTGTCACTAAAGAACTGAAAAAAATCTGCTATAAGAAATATGGAAATGCCAAGGTTAACCTCAACAGAGATCAGTTAACTGCCATTGATAGACTAAGAAATGATCCCTCCATTATCATTAAACAATCAGATAAAGGAGGTAATGTGGTAGTTTGGGGGTTACAAGACTATATCAGAGAAGGAGTACGTCAACTGTCTGATATCACCTGTTACAAAAAAGTAGATAAGGGAGTAATGGAGAATGCACATTTGAATTATGACATAATGCTTGAAGATTGGAAGGATAAAGGCTTGTTGACTTGGGGAGAATACAGTAGCCTAAGATGTAAATATGCAAAAACACCACTGCTATATTTACTTCCCAAGTTACATAAGGATCCAAAGAACCCCCCTGGAAGATCCATTGTTTCTTCAATGGGATCTAAATTAGAGATGACATCCAAATACATTTATTTTTTCTTGAGACCTTTTGTCACTGCCCTACCTGCATACCTGAGGGATACAATGCATTTTTTAAATATGATTGACGGAATACATTGGGAATCAGACTTTTTGATGATAACGCTAGATGTAACAAGTTTATATACATCTATAAAACATGATTTGGGTATTCAGGCAATAAGACACTTCTTAAAAGCCAGATCTATTTCTTTGTTGATGCACACCGAAATGTTGCTAGACATGATAGCATTCTGTTTGTCTAACAATTATTTTTTCTTTGATGACCAACTGTACGTACAGCTACAAGGGACGGCAATGGGCACTTGCTTCGCCCCGAGTTGCACCAACCTATTCATGGGTTGGTGGGAGGAGCAAGTGCCCATCTGCCTAGATCAATTCAATGACCGTGTTGTACTTTGGACACGGTTCATTGATGATATCTTTGTCATTTGGCGGGGAGATCAAAAAAGTGCTGAGGAATTCATTAAAATGCTGAATGATAATGATTTGAATATTGAATTGACCTCTCAGATAAGTGGTGATGCGTTGGTGTTCCTGGATGTGGAGGTACAGGTACAGGGAGACCATCTGAAAACCACACTCCACAGGAAGGCAACTGCTGGGAACAGTTTTGTTATGTGCATCAAGTTCACATCCTTATAGCCTAGTTCAGAGTATCCCTTATGGAGAACTGATTCGTGCCAAAAGGAATTGTAGCACGAGGGAAGAGTTTGACATAGAGAAAAAGATCATGTGTGAGAGATTCAAACAAAGAGGGTACTCTAACAAAATAATCATCAGGGCGGTGAATAAGGTAAATGAACTGGAAAGAACAGCGTTACTCAATCCTAAAATAAGAGATGAAGATAATGAAAATAAAATCAGATTCATCACAACGTATTCCAGTCAGGCCTTTCAGGTACGCAACATTTTAAATAGGAATTGGCATATATTAAAAATGGATGTCACACTGGATAAATGTCTACATGAAACCCCCCAAATAACATTCAGGAGAGGGAAGTCACTCAAGGATGAATTGAGTCACAATCTGACGGCCAAAACTACCAGACAATTCAACAGAGCCATGTCAGGGTTTTCCTGTTGCATGCATTGCAAAGCTTGTGCATACAGTAAGAATTGCTCAAGACTCAAGGTTCGGAATAGTGGTAGGGACTTTGAGATAAGAGGGAACTTTGACTGTAACACAGAGATGTGTGTTTATTGTTTAATTTGTCCATGTAACAAATGGTATATTGGCAGCACTATGAAAAAGGCAAAACTGAGAGTGCTAGAGCACAAAAGAGCAATTAGGAACAATAATGAATTGTATCCAGTTGCTCGTCACTTTAAGAGTTGCCATAACCAAAACGATAAACTATTGGCCTTTGTAGTTTTGGATGCTATTAAACCTCAATTATGTGGGGGTGACAGAGAACACCAGCTAAGAGTGTTGGAGTCGAAATTCATTATAGATTTTGAAACTCTAATTCCTGCAGGCCTGAACTCCAGTGAAGAACTAGCAGTCCATCTGTGAGAAACAATAAGTGTGATATAGAGTAACAAATTTGTTGTATATAAATTGCTGAAAAGGATTTTAAATTGTACATAGATTTATGTAATTTTATCTTTTGCAACTAGATGTGAGCACCATTTATTTTTTTGTATTCTTTATTAGGACTATGCAGTTTGTTGAAAATTCTTGAATTGATTACCACCGCCTGGCAAGATCATCATTGTAATGCCCACTGGGGCGTGACTTTGAATATACGACTGAATTATTTTGTGCACGCATTATATGACTGCCCACTGGGGCGATATTGTATTTTGTATTTGTGACAACGTAGTATATAATGGCAGTGATATCAATGATGTTTTAACAACATGAAAATACATAAATGAATTATTTTGTACATGCATTGACAGCAAGCGAGAGTGTTAAATGTTTACGTGATTATAAACCATTACAAGATGGCGGCCGAATCAAAGTTGTGAAAAAACAACATAGTCCTATGTCTATTGTGACCACTGGGTGTATGTAAAGGGGAAGAAACAGTGCAATCGTTACCGTGACCAAGCCTTACGGCGAAACGCGTCGGCTTTTGTAAACCATTGTTGGTGAATAAAGGAATTTGAGCATCCAGGAGTGTCCTGATCTTTTCTGTACCCTGGAGGGTAGACAGGAAAATTGTTATTATATATATATATATATATATATATATATATATATATATATATATATATATATATATATATATATATATATATATATATATATATATATATGTATTAAAATATATATATTTTTTAAGTTACAATAATTATTTCTCAATTTTAAGTTTATTTAAGTATTTTAAATATGTTTAAAATAATTTAATTTATTATTATATTACTTTTAATTTACTTTTAAGACATTTAAAAAGTTCGATATTTTGACAGTCTATATTTTTTACACTCGATATTTTGGAGTGGACATTTTTGTACATACATGTTTGAAGATAGGAAGTCGATATTTTTGCAGTCGATATTTTGACCTCGATATTTTGTCCTCTCAATATTTTGTCTGTCGATGTTCTGTCAGTGATCCCTCAGATACTGTGAATGCGTACACTCGACCACACGGAGGAGCAGCTCGCGGTTCTAAATCGATCTAGAAATTATAGCTTTTGTGTGGAGTAAATGTGCTTGGTGTCCTCTTGCCAAGCATATCTTAAGAACTATAACAGTCATGTAAAGTAGATGCACAACCAATTACCTGAGGTGTTATCATTTTGCCAGTACATTTGAAGGGCAATTATGATACAAGTTGCTATTAGACTATGTAACAATGATTAGTGCAAAATTCAGATTTCAGTTGCAATAACCTTGAGCACAATCAATGTTTGAACTATGCAGAGTCAACCACGCGTGCCAAACATCAGTTAAAATTGAGATGCATCAATGAAATCAAAACTAATCTTTTGATGGTGGCTTTCAAAACATACTAAGGGAATCATATACACATGAAAATAAAGATACTGTGGAAGTACCATAAAATGAGCTGCTGTCTTGATGTCTTAAAGAAGGATCTATGTCGACACAACGCATGTTATTACAACGCATGCTTTTACAACGCAACTTTTACATCGCAAAAACTTTTACAACGCATGTATTTACAACGAATGTTATTACAACGCAGGTACCTTTACAACGCATACCATTACAACGTAAGTATTGTTAAATATATATTAATTTTATAATCGTAAATTAATTTTAAAAAATATAATTTAATGTAATTTAATTTAAATTTAATTTTAATTTATTTTTACCCTGTACCCCTGTACCCCAAAAACTGAAAACTGACCCTGAACCCCAAAAATACCCCTTTACCCAAAAACTAAAAACTGACCCTGAACCCCAAAAATACCCCTTTACCCAAAAACTAAAAACTGACCCTGAACCCCAAAAATACCCCTTTACCCAAAAACTAAAAACTGACCCTGAACCCTAAAAATACCCCTTTACCCAAAAACTAAAAACTGACCCTAAACCCCAAAAATACCCCTTTACCAAAAAACTAAAAACTGACCCTGAACCCCAAAAATACCCCTTTACCCAAAAACTAAAAACTGACCCTGAACCCCAAAAATACCCCTTTACCCAAAAACTAAAAACTGACCCTGAACCCTAAAAATACCCCTTTACCCAAAAACTAAAAACTGACCCTGAACCCCAAAAATACCCCTTTACCCAAAAACTAAAAAATGACCCTGAACCCCAAAAATACCCCTTTACCCAAAAACTAAAAACTGACCCTGAACCCCAAAAATACCCCTTTACCCAAAAACCCAAAACTGACCCTGAACCCTAAAAATACCCCTTTACCCCAAACATATAACATTTAAAATATAATTATATACTTACCAATACTTACGTTGTAATGGTATGCGTTGTAAAGGTACCTGCGTTGTAAGAACATTCGTTGTAAATACATGCGTTGTAAAAGTTTTTGCGATGTAAAAGTTGCGTTGTAATAGTATCTTGTTGTAAAAGTTGCGTTGTAAGTGATGTTTCCCCTTAAAGAACCTTTCTCTCGATCAATTGAATCTTTAAAGATTGAGCAACTTTAATGTCCTTATATTTCCCTGAAGCACTTGTTTCTAAGATTCCAGAGACAATACCTTCCTGCAAAATCATTTTCGTAGGAAATATCATGAGAGCAACTGAAGATTTTATTGCATTCAATACCCAAGTCACAGCTGCCTTTGTTACTTCACTCAACAAGGCAGATCCATGCCCTAACTGTAAGATTACAATTTTTTTGATTATTTCTTTACTATTGCAGTCTTTGACAAAGTGTTCAAATTTACTACATCATACACACAATGTTTTGATGTTTCCTTTCCTTTGCTTCTTTAGAAAGAGCACGGGAAAGTTAGACTTTTAGGCACAGTCCTGTTTATTGTCATGCTTTAGTAAATAACATATTTCTTGTTTAATCTTCATTCCTACATTAAGCAGAACATCATTCTTAGGGCTTTTTGAGCTGACCTTCTGTAATATCATGGGGCTGGATTTAGAATTTGGAGGATGAAGTATGTAGCATTACTTTGATGTACTCCACCCTCCAAGTTTAGAGATGTCCCCTGGCCCTGGGGCTATCTCGTGCATTTCCAGGAACTACCATCATGGCAGTTCCTGTGAAAGCAGTGAAATTTTGACACACAGCTCCATAAAAATGACAGAGGCGTACGTCAAACTTCCAATACATTTTTCATCTCCTAACACAAAATCCCAAAGTAGAATTTTATTTTAGTAGATAAGAAGCCAATTATCCCCTCGCCATCAGAGTTCTTTCTCATGACTTGGGGTCATTTTGCAGTTTTCGCTGCCCCTTTCAGACAAGTTTTACCTTGCCATGCTGGGCAGTGAAAACTTGACATTTGTTTGTTCCCTCCAGGGTGGGTGGGTGAATGGCAAAACCTCTGACTTACCTTACTCTGTCAGTCTGTAAGATGAGTATGTCATCAGCGGAGACAGAGTAAAGTTCGCCATTGACTTACTAAAGTTTTGACTTACTCTTAATGAGTCTGGCAGACCTTTGGTTTGATTAAGAGGGTACTTTGTCATCAATACAACACAGTTCCCCCTCCACCAAACTCTAAAAGGGACCCATAGTTGCTACTTTTGCATTTTGATCATGTGTGGTATCAGAGTCAATCAACTAGGTAACAATTATAACATGAGCTTGGTAATCTATCAATATTTACTAATCTTGCAATCCAGACACAATTGGAGCAATTATAGTTTCCAAACTTCTGCAAACCCACAACCAAACTTACTGCAACATGCGCAGTAAACATAGATCAGAGTAAAGGTGAATAGTAAAAAAGAGAAAAAAATGGCTTTCATGACACTCTTGGTTGCACTGCTGAGTTTCATCTGTACTTCAGGAGCACTGTTATCCAAAGTCAAGAGAAAATCGTTAGTTTGGCTTTGATACTGACATTATAATTAGCTGCAGATAATATATCTGATATACCCGTTGATACTCGCTGTTTCTCACTTTCTAGTTTTAAACAAATCTTGACATTTCTCCTGCAATGTAATGCGAGCCGATATGGCAATTGCTTATAACAGTCTGAGTTATTATATATCACTCGCTATGAAAAGAGCTTTTATTTTTATATTTATTTAGCCATTACTAAAGAATTCCAATACCAAAGAGTCTCGAGGTGCTTATAAAAGAAGCCTCTCTCAAACACTACTGTAGTCAGTTACTGGGCAAACAGCCAGGTTTTTAGTTGCTTCTTACATGCTAGTAAATTTGTGGTGTTGAGAACTGTAAAAAGAAACTACATTGGCATCATCACATGGTTCCTCTATGCCTTTCATAACAATTATATATCATTTCTAATGAAAACCTTAATGCCATATTTGTTTTCTGATCCGGATACAGTTCATCAGATCTTAATCCACTAGACGCACTTGTACAAACACGGTAAATGAATATTGAGTTCTCAGCCCTCATTTATATATTTATTTATTCAGTTATGGGATTTTGTAAAGCAGAGACTAACACTCCAAAGGTAAGTTTTGGGCACTGTGTAGCTAAGAAAGGCAGACTGCTCAAATGGACCGAAGAGCCCCATTAGAGAGCACAAGTGAAGATCTTAGCCTCAACAGGCACATGCATCAAAGGATTTTGCGATCGCAAATGGTGCGAATCGCAAAAATCGACCGTTTGCGATTGCAAAATCTGCTTTTGGAATGCATGAAGGGTGAAGGCCCTCGCAAATTGAAAATTCGCAAATATTTGCGAATTCTCAAATTGCGATTGCATTTAAGGAATCGCATTTTGCGATTCCTTAAATGCAATGCATGAAACTTAAAAAAATTGCGAATTCGCAATTAGGGGGAGCAAATTACCATGAGGTTGAACCTCATGGTAATTTGCGAAAACTTTGAAAAATTCACTTTTGTGCATTTTTCAAAGTTTCATGTTGTGCACACACATGCCCTTCGGTGTGCACAACATGAAACTTTGAAAAATGCATTTCGGGCATGTGTGTGCACAACATATGTGCACAGATTGATTTCAGGGGTGCAACAGGGTGTCCTTTGGACACCCCTGCACCCTTGAAATCGCATTCTCAATTTGCGATTCGCTCATTGCTAATCACAAATTGAGAATGTCTTCCCATTCATTCCTATGGGCCTCTAGGTCCATAGGAATGAATGGGGAGGTATTCCTTAATTGCGACTCTCAAATTGCAAGTCGCAATTAAGGAATATTAAGAAATCGCAATTTTTTTTAGCAATTTCTTGATGCATTGCATTTTGCAATTCCTTATTTGCGATTTCTTATTTTTCGCAATTAAGGAATTGCAAAATGCAATATTGATGCTTGTGCATGTAAGTGTCTTGTGGAACTTTAAGAGAGGGATCAAGGATCAGATCTTGAAAGAAGTAGAGTTCTTGATGTCACTTTGTGAAGCCAACAAGAGCTAAATAGAGTATGTAATCCTGGTGGTGATTCCTTGTGAATACTAACAATGTGCAAATACATGCTCATAACGCCAATTGTATTTTACTTCTGAAAACGAACAGAATGCAAGTACATCAAGTGTAACCAGCATGCAAAGGTAAACATATTATGCTTTGCATCCTGCCACAGACAACCATAGGGAGAGACGTAGTGGTGCACTAATGCATCCCTGTATAACACCAGTAAGAGTCAATATTACCAAATTGCCCTTTTAAGGGATTAGCAGTAATGATGCACCTGCCACTTGGGAAGCTTAGCCATTGTTGTCAAAACAGCAATCGTTCCACACCTGTAGTTACAGGGTCATTTTAGTCAATTTTCAGACTGGTGGTGACTATAATTTACTACCATTTCAGTCCTAGTTGCATTTGCGTTTATTTGTAGGGCTTAACTATGTGCTTTGACAGTGTTTAGTGCCTTTTTCCTTTTTCTCGGGCCTACAGGCCCGAAAGCTAGAGAGAAGCCATTTTGTATCTCTGCCTCGGCTGTCCGAGGCGCTTGCAGGGTAAAGGTAATGTTTAGAATTCATCCTGTTGTTCGCTAGAGAGGAACCGGTCAAGACTGGCCCTTATCGAAGGAATGTGTTTGTCTCCCCGGCTCTAGACGCAATACGCAGGTGGCCACTGCGGAGGGCGAAGGGGGCCGGGGACTGGTACAGGAATTTGGTGGGAGTCGGCCTAATGCCGGAATTTTCCATAGAGAAAGTGAGCTCTATATTATCAAGGAGCGAGTAGAGTAGAGAGAGAGAGCAATGTGTGGAGAAGACCGAAGAAGTTGGTCTGAAGGCTGGTGCATAGAGATTGATACCATCGGCTAATCGAAATCCTGAAGTGAAGAAGGAGAGTGATCGAAAGTCCTGTAGTGACATCATACAGGAGTGGCAGAGATTAAGACCAGAAGAGGGTTCGAGTATTCTGGGACCATGGCAGCGTAGACGAGGCATAGCGGTGCAGACGTGCATTCGTGAGCCATAGAGGGAGAGCAGAGTCCCAAGCGCATAGAAGAGAGCGAGAGAGAGAGGGATCAGCTCCGGTGCTGAGATGGAAAGACACACGTCTAAGGTGAGGCGCTCTGAGCTTAGTGTAGAATGCATTTAACTATTCATCTTTATTCCCCTTTTTAGGTCATAGATATCGACTAACTTAGTTTATTTGTCTTTTGCTCATTTTGTCATGTTTGATTGTAGAATAAAGATTTAATGACCAATATCTTTGAATGTTGTTTTCATGAATGAGATTAACATTTCCTTTTAACCAGGTGCTGACATACATAAGGATGGGATATGCCCTTCTGCAAAGGTAACTGATGATTGGGGGAGAGTGTGAACTTCATTTGGGAAATAACTCTTAAAGGTGAACCCCTATTAGTTATCCCCATTAGTGTAGATCGTCGGGTGACGTAAAAGATATCGTCGGGTGATGTAAAAGAGATCGTCGGGTGACGTAAAAGATATTGTCGGGTGACGTAAAAGATATCATCGGGTGACGTAAAAGATATCATCGGGTGACGTAAAAGAGATCGTCGGGTGACGTAAAAGATATCGTCGGGTGACGTAAAAGAAATCGTCGGGTGACGTTAAAGAGACAGTCTTACGGGACTATAAAGATAGATATAAAATGAGGTAAATATAGGATAAGATATGGAATCCATTAGGTGTTAGTGGTATGTTTGACTATACAGGCATGTAAATAGCTTCTTTTCACTTTCTCAGGTGAGTTTTCTAGATGTCTTGTGAATAGTGGCCTGGGAAGAGTGTCGTTACGTGACGACTGGGTTAGCCACGGTTGGTGAGCTGCCTGTTTTGAGAATCCGGTCGTTACATTTGGCGTCACGAACCGTTTTCGATTGAAGGGTGCGGGTATTCTTTCGTGATTCTGTATGAGGGTCCGTTGGTTCTCGCCGTGAACGGTTTTGTATATACATTTTATTGATTGTATATTTCTTATTTGTTTCTGTGTGTGTATTGAAATTGCATGATGTTTTTGAAAAGATCGAAATCGACTTTTCAATTGCCTTTGGAAATTCCTGGTTGGGAGTCGACTGCTTATGAGGCGCTTGCACATGAATGGGCTAATTCTACTGGTTTGAGTGAGAACTGGAATTCATGTTTGGAAGATGCTGAGCCAGCTCAAGTGGTTGCGTGCTTGTAGAAAGTTCCGGTGGCGAAAGGCGAAGAGCTTCCCATATTGGGACGTAGAGGTTGGATTTTGATGAATGCGTACAGGCTTGTACATGAGAGATGTTCTCGATTACAGCGTGAGGATAAATCCTTTGAAGAACAGGTTGTTCAAATTCAAAATGATGTTACTCTTTTGCGATGTCAAAATAAATTGCTTGCTCACAAGTTAGAAACTGTCATAATTTGTGTAATTTTTGGAATGGTGCATTAGTTGATTACATGACATTTTTGAAATTACACAGCATTCCCTAATTGCACTGCATTTATGCCAAAATCAGGTACTTGTGATCTTCCCACTATTTTAGTCACAAAATATATCCTTGTGTCCAAAATGGATGCGAGAAAGCATTTTTAGCTAAAATACAGCACTAAGGGCCCGATGTAGGTGTCCATTTACCGACCGGTAACGGCCGATTTCGGCCGTTACCGACCGGTAAATGGTCAATCCTGATATAGGGGCCCTATTTTACTGATTTGGTAAATTTACCGAATCAGTAAATTTACCTAATCTTACCGATTCAGTATTCACCGATTCTGAATTACCTACATTTCCCCCCCTCTAATTTACCACTTCTTAAATACCGAATCTGTATGATTCGGTATTTAAGAAGTGGTAAATTAGAATTACCTACATCGGGCCCTAAATGTTGGTTTTGTCTTTCAAGTAGTTATGTGCAGTTTCAAATAATCTTTTTAAAGTTTGCATAATGATGCAAAAGCAAATTATGCAAATTTTGCATACTCAAAACCTCAATCCTCCGTTGGACAGATTAGAGGCAAACCCCTAAATTGGGGCATTTATGTCTAGTTTCTAGAAATGTCTGGGTTTGGTAGGTGTCCCTGGTTGAAGGCCAAGCTATCCACATTGCAAAAAAGGGCCAGTTTTGAGAGGAAGAATTTAATCTGTCCATTTTGCATTTTGGGGCATTCCCTGCCACTGGGCTAACCCATACACATGGGGCACATTTTATTGGAACAAGTGTGGGAACACTGTGTGGTAAAAAATGTGTGAATCCCCATAGATTCCATTACTTTTTCCCACAGGAATTTGGTGAAAATGCATGTTTTTTGCCCAGATTTAAGTGTATGTTGGGCAAGAAAATGTAGGTGGATCAGGCTAAACCAGACCACCCGGTACTCCTTTGCATATCTAGTTTTTAAAAATGCCCGGGTTTGGTAGGTTACTCTGGGTGGCGGCTGAACCCAGGCCCATAATCAACAGCTATCCACATTGTAAAAATATGGTTGGTTTTAGGTAGAAAAATATTATCTGTCTGTGTTGTGTTTTAGAACCTTTTCTGACGCAGGCGCTGGACCCAACCATACAATTGGGATGTCTTTACTATCAGAATAAGTGTAGGAAAGCTGAGTGGTTGGAATTTTGTGAATTCCACCAACTTCCAGAAATAGTAGGAAATTCATGTTTTTAGTCCGAGTTTGAGGTTTGCAAAGGCCTTGTGGGTAAGAAAACATGATCACACAAGTTACACCACACAAATCACACCACCCTGGACTCTCCTGAATGTAAAGTTTTCAGAAATGTCTTGGTTTGGTAGATTTTGTAGTTGGCGCTGGAGCTAAGGTCCTTATTCCGCAGTTACCCACAGTGTATAAAAAGCACTGATTTTGCTGGGTGAAATGTGATGTCTACAAGTCAGATTCTGAGGTGTTTTGAACGGAGGGTGATAGGCCAAGCCACACTCTTGAGATACTGTTTGTTTTTTGGGAGACATGTGGAAATACAGATTGGTGGGATATTTGTGATTCCAATAGTATTTCTTGCAGATATGGCTTTCAAATGTAAGGCATTTTTAGAAAATGCTCTCTGAATCACAAGATAGTATGGGTAACTCCAAATTCAGAGATTATTAAATAATCACTGACTCTAAACTCAGTATCTTGTGCACATTTCAGAAATACTTAGGTTTTCTTTGTACTGATTTGTCATTGATTAGATTTTACCATGTGAAATTCTGTATAGTCTTTGCATTGTAAACAATAATTATGAAAGTTGTTGGCCATCGGTATTGTGTGTTTTTAAAAAACCTACAAGCCTTAGCACGGGGTGATGAAGTCCCAGCAGTCATGTGGTTAAGATGTCTCTGTCTACTTGTAAAACATCATGGAGATCCCTAATATCCGCATGACATTTGTATAATAAAGTGCCAACTTATATTTTGTGCTAGATTTTCATGCGAACTGATGGACACTCACTAATATATTATCAAGGTCACACTCTCACTAACCTTGCAATCCAGATCAAGCAATGATAGCTTTCACACTTCTCCAAAGTCACAATCAACCTCACACTGACAAAATGTAGCATAGATTAATTTATGGGGCAAGGGGAGTGGGACAAGAGAGTAAAACAGAGAAATAAGATATTGTCACTCTGCCTGGTTGTGCAGTTGGACTTCATCTGTACTGCAGGAGTGTTGATATCTAAAGACAAAGCATAGTTGATACTTTAACTCTGTACAACAGTCTGATTTATTGTATATTGTTTGCTAAAACAGCTACCTTCAATATTATGCAAAGATCTATCATGGTTCTGATACATTCAATGCAATGGATTAAAACTGTATTATCAAAATACATCTGTTAATATCATGTGGTTTCCATACTCTGTTTCACAATGATATGCTATTTCTAATCAATACCTTAATACCATTCATGTTCTAACATTTAGAAACTGTTTATACCAGATGCAAATACACTGGTCGCTATTGTAAAAACAATGTAAATAAATATTGACTTCTCAGCCCTAATAAAGATCTGTATCTTTAACTAATAAATCCCAAAAGAGAGTTTTTTATACTGATGAATGACTCCTGGTGAAAACCATCAAAGTGAAAATATGAGTTCATAATCCTGATGGTAAACTCCTTGTTAGAACTCATAATGTGCTAAAACAGTTTCCTAATCCGAATGCAAGACTCCTTATGAAATTTAAACAAAGGCCAAACATGAGTTTATATCTTAAAGGAAGATTCCTAGAAGCATAAACAATTGCAAATCTAAAGCCTCATACAAGTGTTGTGCGAGTATACTTTTATAAGTTTACGGCTTTATTTAATTTCTAAGTACTACTGATTATGAGGATTCCAATTTATAAACAGCAATTCCTATCTGCCACAACTATGTATCACAACCCTATAGTCAACAAGAAATGTACACTCTAGATATTCACAATGGTTGATAAAATTTGGAGAACTTGCAAGAGTCATGTGACTCAAAGAAAATATAATTTTTCTCAGCTTCACTCAGATGTTTAACATTTCATATCCTTCTAAGATGTGAGGCTTCTATCCATATGGTACAAACATTGAAAACCTCTGAACTCCACTCTTGTCTCAGGGCACACCCGTTCAGGAGTTTATGAGTAGCGCATCATGTGGAACCAGTGAGCAGAGGTAAGCACATTCTGCATTACATCATGACAGTTCCCCCAGTGGCTGATGTCTCAGTGACTGAGTACCTGGTTTATCTGGAAGGAGATTTTTTTTTTATCAGATGAGAAGCATGAAGATTAGAAGCTAGCGCTGATGTTCACTCCTCAGGGCTGAATTCTTTACAATCCTTATGATACTACAATTTCCTTCTAACAGATCGCGCATCAAAAACACTATGCACTTCATATTCTTTTCCTCCCTTAAGCTAAAATGGAAGCAGGATTTGTATCAAGACAAAGATTTTTAGAGCAAGGTTTCAATGGGGACGCATGAAACATGGTCACTTTTAACTGATTTTAGGCGCACATTGCAATATGTTCAATAGTAAATGGACCAATGAGCTTGACTTTTACTTTATAAATATATGTCAAATATAGATTCTTTGTGACTAACCAGACCTTTTCTCGCACTATGTATTAGGGTGTTGGAATTCCTTTTTAACAGCATATAACATACAGGTAGTATTGGCCGTTGCTTGTGATTTTTGTGTTGACTTTTAAATCCTTAGGAGCTCATTAAATGTTCTTGAATGAGGGCAGTGATGTAGAAGAGAGTAAATCCAACGGTAACATTGTAGCTGAAGACCACACATACAAAAGAAAAGTTACATCTTTGTTGCCAAATCCTCAGTTATGACATGTTCATTCTTCTAACCATAGTCTTAATCCGACCCTCTTCTTAAAACAATGCCTGAATTCTCAAATACTGTTGAGCACATTACTTCAAGGGTTCTGTCTGTCTAGGGGTGATAACTAGTTGATAGATGGACATTCTAGCTTGTTCTTTACACAAACGAAAGTCGTCTTTTGAAGTAAATTGAGAGCCTCTGTCAGTTATGAGGACCTGCTGAATTCCATGCAAGTGAATATTAGGTTGTGCATAAATCTGTGTCTACTGCTTAAAATAAAGAATCTCCATTAATGCGATGAAATTACCCACCTTTGTCAAAGGCACAGGCAATAATAGAATTATAGTCACTTTTTATTTTCAGGTAACTCTACAATAAAAACCATGGATACTGTAGGCTAGGGCTCAGGTGGAATAGGCAATGCTATCAAAAGCCCCACATTTTTAGAATGTAAACCCTTAATCTGAGCACAAATAAAGCTATCTGAACACACTGCTTAACATATGTGAATGGAAGTGGCCGCCAAAAATATATTCTAACTGTGTCTAAGGTTTCTGCAATTCTGGGATCACCAGTCTTAGAATTATGGAGCAGTCCATAGTTTGTTTTCTGACCTGCTTAGAAGGGAAGTACAGAATCTCACCTTGATACAATAATTCATCTTTCTCAATCCTGTCTTCCCTTTCTTCAAGGTAGGCTTCCTTATCAATTGCCTTTAGCTCTGTAGGGACTTCCATTAAGAAGGTATCAACATTAATCAATGATATGGACTGAACATTTTTGTTCTACTTGGTAGTAGCAAAGGAGATTCACACATTTTTGTACATTCAGTTTCAGGTCTGTTATGTTTAGATAAGACACCCTACTTCCAGTTGCTTGGACTAGGTTTATGGTTTATCACAAACTTCAAAAACTGTACATTTCTCCACCATTCGAAATATATCTTTCTTGTCAAAAGTTATTTGTTTGGTATAATGTAGTGCAATTCGGTTGGAGAAATCTTCATGGAAAAGTAATCCACTGGATGCCCCTTCCCAGTTGCAAGATTTCTCTGAAACAAAGCACTTCCCATAGCAAGATAAGATACATCTGGTTCTACAATAAACAGATGTTTCAAAATCAGATGTAATGTGGGGGCACTAGAAGCTATGATCTGAGTCCTTTCAAATTCAGATAAAATTGATGAATGAACCTATCTATAACATCAAAAACTCTAAGGAATGTTGCACTGCATTTACTGTTTGTGTGGGCCACAGGGTTATTGCCAAAACTCTTTTGTCATCCATGTGAATACCTTGAGGTCTGATTATATACCAATAAATTCTAACGATGCTGTGTGAAAGACAAACATATTAACATTATCAAACCGATGGTGCTCTATTAACCTTACAACACTGCTTTTGTGTTGTACAAGGGTCTCCAAAGAATCAGAGTTCACCAAGATGTCATTAAGATGTAAACTATGCAAAATACATCAGAAAAAGCTCTCACGATTTCATTAATAAAGTATTAAAAGGCCTCTGGAGCACTACAAATTCAAAATGCATGACTTGATATTTATATAACCCAAAGTTCATATAGAAGTAATTCTTCCGAAAACCGGCATCTCAGGCTCCGACTGTATTGAAGAATTTCTGTCTCAGATACAGTGTAGAGTCAAAATATTGAGTTTTTAATATCGACTAGACATAATATCGAGTAAAAAATATAGAATGGACATAATATTGACTAGACATAATATAGACTACCAAAATATCGACTAGAAAATGTTAATATCGAATAGAATGGACATAATATCGAATAAAAAATATAGAATGGACATAATATCGACTAGACATAATATAGACAACAAAAATATCGAATTTAAGGTAAGTTAATGTTAATTTTTATTTTTTGTGTAATATAATTCTGTAGCGGGTTGTGGGTTTATAGGGGAATAGGGTCGGAAGTAATTTAATTATAATTAATTAAATATGTTATTTTATTTATTGTTATTTATTTAGAATTAATTGATAATTAATTATTAATTGGTAATTAATTAAAATATAATTGGTAATTAATTTTAATTGATTAATTGATAAATATGTTAATCTTAGTAATTTATTTTCTGTAGCGGGTTGTGGGTTTATAGGGGAATAGGGTGGGAAGTAATTTAATTTTAATTAATTAAATATGTTATTTTATTTATTGTTATTTATTTAGAATTAATTGTTAATTAATTATTAATTGGTAATTAATTAAAATATAATTGGTAATGAATTTTAATTGATTAATTGATAAATATGTTAATTTTAGTAATTTATTTTCTGTAGCGGATTGTGGGTTTATAGGGGAATAGGGTGGGAAGTAATTTTATCATAATTAATTAAATATGTAATTTAATTTTTGGGTATTTATTTAGAATTAATTGTTAATTAATTAATAATTGGTAATTAATTAAAATATAATTGGTAAATAATTTTAATTGATTAGTTGATAAATATGTTAATTTTAGTAATTTATTTTCTGTAGCGGGTTGTGGGTTTATAGGGGAATAGGGTGGGAAGTAATTTAATTATAATGATTTAAATATGTTAATTTAATTATTGGTATGAATTAATCGTAAATCAATTATTAATTTGTAATTAATTAAAATATATTTTGACATTTATTGAGATTAATTAATTGATAATTATGTTACTTTTATTAAATTAATTTCTGTAGTGGGTTGTGTGTTTTTAGGGGAATAGCTTGTGAAGTAATTTAATTGTAAGTAATTACATGTTTTATTAAATAATTTATTGAGTTAATTTTTAAAAAATACTTTAAAATTGTTAATTATTTTATTTTTAATAGGTAAATATTTATTATTAGTAGGTAATTTTTATTATGTAATAATTTGTATTTGTATTTTGAATTGATTATTTAATATATTTTACACAATTGTAATTTTTTTAAATTATTTGAAATTGGTGTTACTATTTATATTATTTATATTTAAATAAGAAGTATTTACTTGCCCTTCTATTGCACTCACTGTAGTTGGAATAGTAATTTTACCCCTACGCTATCCAACGCTTTCCCTACTGTTGCACTCACTGGAGTTGGAATAGTAATTTTTACCCCTACGCTATCCAACGCTTTCCCTACACTTGCACTCACTGGAGTGGGAATAGTAATTTTTACCCCTATGTTATCCAACGCTTTCCCTACTGTTGCACTCACTGGAGTGGGAATAGTAAATTTTACCCCTACGCTATCCAACGCTTTCCCTACTGTTGCACTCACTGGAGTGGGAATAGTAAATTTTACCCCTAGGCTATCCAACGCTTTCCCTACTGTTGCACTCACTGGAGTGGGAATAGTAATTTTTAACCCTACGCTATCCAACGCTTTCCCTACTGTTGCACTCTCTGGAGTGGTAATAGTCATTTTTACCCCTACGCTATCCAATGTTCTCCCTACTGTTGCACTCTCTGGAGTGGGAATAGTAATTTTTACCCTTACGCTATCCAATGTTTTCCCTACGATTGCACTCTCTGGAGTTGGAATAGTAATTTTTACTCCTACGCTATCCAATGCATACCCTACTGTTACACTCACTGGAGTTGGAATAGTAATTTAAACCCCTACGCTATCCAACGCTTTCCCTACTATTGCACTCACTGGAGTGGGAATAGTAATTTTTACCTCTACGCTATCCAACGCATTCCCTACTGTTGCACTCTCTGGAGTGGTAATAGTAATTTTTACCCCTACGCTATCCAATGTTTTCCCTACTGTTGCGCTCGCTGGAGTGGGAATAGTAATGTTTACCCCTACGCTATCCAATGTTCTCCCTACTGTTGCACTCTCTGGAGTGGGAATAGTAATTTTTACCCTTACGCTATCCAATGCTTTCCCTACTGTTGCACTCACTTTCGCTATCCTACGGTAAAAATATTGTATATGTTTTGTAAATAATATGTATATATATATATATATATATGATGTGGACTACTACTACCATGATGCCACTGTGACGCCCACATGGGCGGGGCTTGTGTATTCAATAAATCAACGTCCCGAACCAGCTTGTGTTTTGTCCGCGCACATCTCTGCAAGTATTTCGCCAGTGAACAAGGCTACTGGGATACTCGAAACGCGTTTGGCTTTTAAACTGGAAGCGGGGGAAGAACGTTGTGCTGCTGCCACCTGGGGCATATGTGTGTTAACCCCTTTGTGCGTGATGGCTTCAGTGGGGCAACCTTGGTGTTTGATGTAATGCGGCCTGTCCAGCCGCGAAGCCGTCCCGCCGCGTACCTGCGGATCCTTATTGCTCGCAACCGAGAGTGAGTTTGGGAACAAAGGGGGCCTGAGCCCCAGGTACATATTGGCCAGTACCGCGACAAACTGCTCAGCGCTCCACCTACCATGGATAATTTATCACGCTCCAGAATGTGCCTGGAAGACTTACGGACTGCATAAAGCACCCACTGGGGTTTTAATGGGACACACACTCATGGTGAAAATGATGTGGACTACTAGTACCATGATGCCACTGTGACGCCCACATGGGCGGGGCTTGTGTATTCAATAAATCAACGTCCCGAACCAGCTTGTGTTTTGTCCGCGCACATCTCTGCAAGTATTTCGCCAGTGAACAAGGGTACTGGGATACCCGAAACGCGTTTGGCTTTTAAACTGGAAGCGGGGGAAGAACGTTGTGCTGCTGCCACCTTGGGCATATGTGTGTTAACCCCTTTGTGCGTGATGGCTTCAGTGGGGCAACCTTGGTGTTTGATATATATATACATATATATATATATATATATATATATATATATATATATATATATATATATATATATATATATATATATATATATATATATATATATATATATATATATATATATATATATATGTATTAAAAATATATATATATTTTTAAAGTTACAATAATTATTTCTCAATTTGAGGTTTATTTAAGTATTTTAAATATGTTTAAAATAATTTAATTTATTAATATATTACTTTTAATTTACTTTTAAGACATTTAAAAAGTTCGATATTTTGACAGTCTATATTTTTTACACTCGATAATTTGAGGTGGAAATTTTTGTACTTTCATGTTTGAAGGTAGGAAGTCGATATTTTTGCAGTCGATATTTTGACCTCGATATTTTATCCTCTCAATATTTTGTCTGTCGATGTTCTGTCAGTGATCCCTCAGATACTGTGAGTGCGTACACTCGACCACACGGAGGAGCAGATCGAGGTTCTAAATCGATCTAGAAATTATAGCTTTTGTGTGGAGTAAATGTGCTTGGTGTCCTCTTGCCAAGCATATCTTAAGAACTATAACAGTCATGTAAAGTAGATGCACAACCAATTACCTGAGGTGTTATCATTTTGCCAGTACATTTGAAGGGCAATTATGATACAAGTTGCTATTAGACTATGTAACAAAGATTAGTGCAAAATTCAGATTTCAGTTGCAATAACCTTGAGCACAATCAATGTTTGAACTATGCATAGTCAACCACGCGTGCCAAACATCAGTTAAAATTGAGATGCATCAATGAAATCAAAACTAATCTTTTGATGGTGGCTTTCAAAACATACTAAGGGAATCATATACACATGAAAATAAAGATACTGTGGAAGTACCATTAAATGAGCTGCTGTCTTGATGTCTTAAAGAACCTTTCTCTCGATCACTTGAATCTTTAAAGATTGAGCAACTTTAATGTCCTTATATTTCCCTAAAGCACTTGTTTCTAAGATTCCAGAGACAATACCTTCCTGCAAAATCATTTTCGTAGGAAATATCATGAGAGCAACTGAAGATTTTATTGTATTCAATACCCAAGTCACAGCTGCCTTTGTTACTTCACTCAACAAGGCAGATCCATGCCCTAACTGTAAGATTACAATTTTTTTTATTCTTTCTTTATTATTGCAGTTTTTGACAAAGTGTTCAAATTTACTACATCATACACACAATGTTTTGATGTTTCCTTTCCTTCCCTTCTTTAGAAAGAGCACAGGAAAGTTAGACTTTTAGGCACAGTCCTGTTTATTGTCATGCTTTAGTAAATAACATATTTCTTGTTTAATCTTCATTCCTAAATTAAGCAGAACATAATTCTTAGGCCTTTTTGAGCTGACCTTCTGTAGTATCATGGGGCTGGATTTAGAATTTGGAGGATGAAGTATGTAGCATTACTTTGATGTACTCCACCCTCCAAGTTTAGAGATGTCCCCTGGCCCTGCGGCTATCTCGTGCATTTCCAGGAACTACCATCATGGCAGTTCCTGTGAAAGCAGTGAAATTTTGACACACAGCTCCATAAAAATGACAGAGGGGTACGTCAAACTTCCAATACATTTTTCATCTCCAAACACAAAATCCCAAAGTAGAATTTTATTTTAGTAGATAAGAAGCCAATTACCCCTTCGCCATCAGAGTTCTTTCTCATGACTTGGGGTCATTTTGCAGTTTTCGCTGCCCCTTTCAGACAAGTTTTACCTTGCCATGCTGGGCAGTGAAAACTTGACATTTGTTTGTTCCCTCCAGGGTGGGTGGATAAATGGCAAAACCTCTGACTTACCTTACTCTGTCAGTCTGTAAGATGAGTGTGTCATCAGCGGAGACAGAGTAAAGTTCGCCATCGACTTACTAAAGTTTTGACTTACTCTTAATGAGTCTGGCAGACCTTTGGTTTGATTAAGAGGGTACTTTGTCATCAATACAACAGAGTGCCCCCTCCACCAAACTCTAAAAGGGACCCATAGTTGCTACTTTTGCATTTTGATCATGTGTGGTATCAGAGTCAATCAACTAGGTAACAATTATAACATGAGCTTGGTAATCTGTCAATATTTACTAATCTTGCAATCCAGATACAATTGGAGCAATTATAGTTTCCAAACTTCTGCAAACCCACAACCAAACTTACTGCAACATGCGCAGTAAACATAGATCAGAGTAAAGGTGAATAGTAAAAAAGAGAAAAAAATGGCTTTCATGACACTCTTGGTTGCACTGCTGAGTTTCATCTGTACTTCAGGAGCACTGTTATCCAAAGTCAAGAGAAAATCGTTAGTTTGGCTTTGATACTGACATTATAATTAGCTGCAGATAATATATCTGATATACCCGTTGATACTCGCTGTTTCTCACTTTCTAGTTTTAAACAAATCTTGACATTTCTCCTGCAATGTAATGCGAGCCGATATGGCAATTGCTTATAACAGTCTGAGTTATTATATATCACTCGCTATGAAAAGAGCTTTTATTTTTATATTTATTTAGCCATTACTAAAGAATTCCAATACCAAAGAGTCTCGAGGTGCTTATAAAAGAAGCCTCTCTCAAACACTACTGTAGTCAGTTACTGGGCAAACAGCCAGGTTTTTAGTTGCTTCTTACATGTTAGTAAATTTGTGGTGTTGAGAACTGTAATAAGAAACTACATTGGCATTATCACATGGTTCCTCTATGCCTTTCAAAACAATTATATATCATTTCTAATCAAAACCTTAATGCCATATTTGTTTTCTGATCCAGATACAGTTCATCAGATCTTAATCCACTAGACGCACTTGTACAAACACGGTAAATGAATATTGAGTTCTCAGCCCTCATTTATATATTTATTTATTCAGTTATGGGATTTTGTAAAGCAGAGACTAACACTCCAAAGGTAAGTTTTGGGCACTGTGTAGCTAAGAAAGGCAGACTGCTCAAATGGACCGAAGAGCCCCATTAGAGAGCACAAGTGAAGATCTTAGCCTCAACAGGCACATGCATCAAAGGATTTTGCGATTGCAAACGGTGCGAATTGCAAAAAGCGACCGTTTGCGATTGCAAAATCTGCTTTTGGAATGCATGAAGGGTGAAGGCCCTCGCAAATTGAAAATTCGCAAATATTTGCGAATTCTCAAATTGTGATTGCATTTAAGGAATCGCATGTTGCGATTCCTTAAATGCAATGCATGAAACTTTAAAAAATTGCGATTTCGCAATTAGGGGGAGCAAATTACCATGAGGTTGAACCTCATGGTAATTTGCGAAAACTTTGAAAAATGCACTTTTGTGCATTTTTCAAAGTTTCATGTTGTGCACACACATGCCCTTCGGGCATGTGTGTGCACAACATATGTGCACAGATTGATTTCAGGGGTGCAACAGGGTGTCCTTTGGACACCCCTGCACCCTTGAAATCGCATTCTCAATTAGCGATTCGCTCATTGCTAATCACAAATTGAGAATGTCTTCCCATTCATTCCTATGGGCCTCTAGGTCCATAGGAATGAATGGGGAGGTATTCCTTAATTGCGACTCTCAAATTGCAAGTCGCAATTAAGGAACATTAAGAAATCGCAATTTTTTTTAGCAATTTCTTGATGCATTGCATTTTGCAATTCCTTATTTGCGATTTCTTATTTTTCGCAATTAAGGAATTGCAAAATGCAATATTGATGCTTGTGCATGTAAGTGTCTTGTGGAACTTTAAGAGAGGGATCAAGGATCAGATCTTGAAAGAAGTAGAGTTCTTGATGTCACTTTGTGAAGCCAACAAGAGCTAAATAGAGTATGTAATCCTGATGGTGATTCCTTGTGAATACTAACAATGTGCAAATACATGCTCATAACGCCAATTGTATTTTACTTCTGAAAACGAACAGAATGCAAGTACATCAAGTGTAACTAGCATGCAAAGGTAAACATATTATGCTTTGCATCCTGCCACAGACAACCATAGGGAGAGACGTAGTGGTGCACTAATGCATCCCTGTATAACACCAGTAAGAGTCAATATTACCAAATTGCCCTTTTAAGGGATTAGCAGCAATGATGCACCTGCCACTTGGGAAGCTTAGCCATTGTTGTCAAAACAGCAATCGTTCCACACCTGTAGTTACAGGGTCATTTTAGTCTATTTTCAGACTGGTGGTGACTATAATTTACTACCATTTCAGTCCTAGTTGCATTTGCGTTTATTTGTAGGGCTTAACTATGTGCTTTGACAGGGTTTAGTGCATTTTTCCTTTTTCTCGGGCCTACAGGCCCGAAAGCTAGAGAGAAGTCATTTTGTATCTCTGCCTCGGCTGTCCGAGGCGCTTGCAGGGTAAAGGTAATGTTTAGAATTCATCCTGTTGTTCGCTAGAGAGGAACCGGTCAAGACTGGCCCTTATTGAAGGAATGTGTTTGTCTCCCCGGCTCTAGACGCAATACGCAGGTGGCCACTGCGGAGGGCGAAGGGGGCCGGGGACTGGTACAGGAATTTGGTGGGAGTCGGCCTAATGCCGGAATTTTCCATAGAGAAAGTGAGCTCTATATTATCAAGGAGCGAGTAGAGTAGAGAGAGAGAGCAACGTGTGGAGAAGACCGAAGAAGTTGGTCTGAAGGCTGGTGCATAGAGATTGATACCATCGGCTAATCGAAATCCTGAAGTGAAGAAGGAGAGTGATCGAAAGTCCTGTAGTGACATCATACAGGAGTGGCAGAGACTAAGACCAGAAGAGGGTTCGAGTAGTCTGGGACCATGGCAGCGTAGACGAAGCATAGCGGTGCAGACGTGTATTCGTGAGCCATAGAGGGAGAGCAGAGTCCCAAGCGCATAGAAGAGAGCGAGAGAGAGAGGGATCAGCTCCGGTGCTGAGATGGAAAGACACACGTCTAAGGTGAGGCGTTCTGAGCTTAGTGTAGAATGCATTTAACTATTCATCTTTATTCCCCTTTTTAGGTCATAGATATCGACTAACTTAGTTTATTTGTCTTTTGCTCATTTTGTCATGTTTGATTGTAGAATAAAGATTTAATGACCAATATCTTTGAATGTTGTTTTCATGAATGAGATTAACATTTCCTTTTAACCAGGTGCTGACATACAGAAGGATGGGATATGCCCTTCTGCAAAGGTAACTGATGATTGGGGGAGAGTGTGAACTTCATTTGGGAAATAACTCTTAAAGGTGAACCCCTATTAGTTATCCCCATTAGTGTAGATCGTCGGGTGACGTAAAAGATATCATCGGGTGATGTAAAAGAGATCGTCGGGTGACGTAAAAGATATTGTCGGGTGACGTAAAAGATATCATCGGGTGACGTAAAAGATATCATCGGGTGACGTAAAAGAGATCGTCGGGTGACGTAAAAGATATCGTCGGGTGACGTAAAAGAAATCGTCGGGTGACGTTAAAGAGACAGTCTTACGGGACTATAAAGATAGATATAAAATGAGGTAAATATAGGATAAGATATGGAATCCATTAGGTGTTAGTGGTATGTTTGACTATACAGGCATGTAAATAGCTTCTTTTCACTTTCTCAGGTGAGTATTCTAGATGTCTTGTGAATAGTGGCCTGGGAAGAGTGTCGTTACGTGACGACTGGGTTAGCCACGGTTGGTGAGCTGCCTGTTTTGAGAATCCGGTCGTTACATTTGGCGTCACGAACCGTTTTCGATTGAAGGGTGCGGGTATTCCTTTGTGATTCTGTATGAGGGTCCGTTGGTTCTCGCCGTGAACGGTTTTGTATATACATTTTATTGATTGTATATTTCTTATTTGTTTCTGTGTGTGTATTGAAATTGCATGATGTTTTTGAAAAGATCGAAATTGACCTTTCAATTGCCTTTGGAAATTCCTGGTTGGGAGTCGACTGCTTATGAGGCGCTTGCTCATGAATGGGCTAATTCTACTGGTTTGAGTGAGAACTGGAATTCATGTTTGGAAGATGCTGAGCCAGCTCAAGTGGTTGCGTGCTTGTAGAAAGTTCCGGTGGCGAAAGGCGAAGAGCTTCCCATATTGGGACGTAGAGGTTGGATTTTGATGAATGCGTACAGGCTTGTAAATGAGAGATGTTCTCGATTACAGCGTGAGGATAAATCCTTTGAAGAACAGGTTGTTCAAATTCAAAATGATGTTACTCTTTTGCGATGTCAAAATAAATTGCTTGCTCACAAGTTAGAAACGTATCAAGCTGTAGCCGAAAGGGCTGCTGTGTGCATTGCGAAATACAAGTATCGACACAGACGTGGTAGAGTTAACACCAGGAAAGTGCGTATGGTTGTTGCGAAGGCAGGGCTCTATTCAAACCCTGACGAATGGGATGGTGATATTTGGAATTCATCTGATTCATTTTCTTCGGCTGAAGAGAATGTTGCGCGTGCGTCTTCTCGTCTAGACATCATTGTGCTTCTAAAGACCGTACTGAAATTTCTGCTCAACCGATTTATCGATATAAATTGCAGGGCAATCCTCAGGCTCCCTAGGGGATCCCGTTTGAAAGCTTAGAGGATTATACTCAACAAGAATTAAATGACATTTTGGATAGGTTCCGGCAAAAGTCGGGTGAATCTTTACTTACTTGGATGGTCCGCCTTTTTGATTTAGGTGCTTCTGGTATCTCATTGGATAAAGGCGATGCTTTGAAATTTTGTACTTTGAGTTCTGATCCTACGGTTCAAGAATCTTTCCGTAATTATAATAGCGATGATCAGACTAATCTGTTGCAATTAGCTGTGCAGGGTTGTAATCACAAATACCCTACCGAATCTGATTGGCCTATTAATGAGAAGCCGTGGTATACTTTGAGAGATGCTTTTCAGCGATTAAAGGAGGAGGTTATGAAAACCGCGATCTTTTTAGGTACTGCGAACAGATCGATGGATGGTTTGCTAAATGCATCTGTGAGAAACAGAATCATTCATACTTCTCCTCCTGCGTACAAACAGGTGATGATGACTCTATTAATCAATCAGACTGGTAACACTTTGGCTGAAGTGATTGAGGCTGTTCGTGAACTTCGTGAGTTGGGTGAGTGGATTAAACCTGAACGACAGTCTCGACCGGAAGGTCGCACTAATCATTTCAAATTCTCTAGACATGACATGTTTCAAGCTCTTGTGAAGGATGGTGTGAAAGCTGATGATATTCATGATTTGCCGAATAATATATTATGGGCTATGTTTCGCAGGCGTGGCCTGGACAGGAAGGAAGGAGCTAGAAAGGTCCGTAAACAAGATTTTGACGTTAACCGTTCTGATGGTAGTGGCGATGATACTATGCCGCCTCGAGAGAGAGGGAGAGAGAGAGAGTGGAGCAGGACACGAGATGACTCGTCGCATTCCAGAAGGGAGAGGGAGAGAGATAGAGATGAGAGAAGAGATCAGTCTATATGCAGGGATGAGAGAGAGAGAGATCGATCCCCAGAGGTGAGATTGAGAGACAAAAGATCACGATCCCTTGAACGGAGATCACACTATTTTTCAAATGACAAAAACCCTTTTCTTGAAGAGAAAGGGTATGAATGAGAGGTGACATTACCTAAGCGATATGAGAGTCTTTATCCTGATTTGTCTTGGGCGACAGAACACAGTAAACGAGACTAGGAGGTAGGTCAAGCTCCAGTTCAAAATTGGGCTCATCGAGATTACAGGCCTTATGTAGACATTGAGATTTATTGGAGACATCGAAATATACAGAGGGCCCGAGCATTAGTGGATACTGGAGCGGAGGCCACTCTAATTTCTGGAAATCCTAAAAAGTTCAAAGGACAGGGTTACACGATTACTGGATTCGGTGGTAAAGAAACCCCCGCAGTACAAACTAAACTTGAAATGAGAATAGGCAGGAACCCCCGAAAAGAGTATCATGTATTGGTGGTACCCCTTGATGAATATATCATTGGAATTGACATTTTTAAAGGTATGACATTGCATTTAGATGACAGATGTTACAAATTCGGACACAAGCATTATATATCAACAAAACCTGTGAGAGTCGGACGCTTAAAAATGCCTCTGATTAAAATTCCTCAAGCCACAAAGGTGGTTTCAATGAAACAATATCGTATTCCCGGTGGGCACGATGAAATCAGTGCTACCATTCAAGATCTGATGGACACAGGAGTGGTAATTCCTATTACTTCGGCCTGGAACAATCCTGTTTGGCCGGTACGCAAAAGTGATAATTCTTGGCGCATGACTGTTGATTATCGAGAATTGAACAAACATACCCCTTCTTTGACTGTTGCAGTCCCTGATGTTATTACTTTAATTGAAAGAATTCAGAAACATTCAGGTACATGGTATGCAACCATTGACATTGCTAATGCTTTCTTTTCTATTCCAATTGCTCCCGAATGCCAAGAACAATTCAGTATTACATGGAATGGCCATCAAATGACGTTTAGAAGTCTTCCCCAGGGCTATGTACACAGTCCGACAATTTGTCACAGAATAGTAGCAGAGCATTTAGATGAGGTGACAGTAGATCCAAAGATTCAGGTGTGTCATTACATAGATGATATACTAATCCAAGGTGAGACACAAGATCAGGTACGAAATCAGTTAGAACGAATTGTTGCATATTTACAAGGAAAAGGCTGGGAAATTAATCCTTATAAATTGCAGGATCCAGCACAACATGTGACATTTTTAGGCATTCATTGGCATGAAGGGAATCGTGAAGTAATTCCACAAGTAAAACAGAAAATTGCAGAATTTTCAGTCCCTAAAAACAGAAAAGAAGCCCAAAGATTCATTGGTTTATTTGGCTTTTGACGCCAACACATTCCACATTAGAGTCAGATTCTGGCCGGTTTGTACAAAGTTACACATAAAAAGAATGCGTTTGAATGGAACAGAGCACAACAAGATGCGTTTGATTTGGCGAAAGAAGCTATTCAGCACGCTTTGGATTTGTGGCCAGTGCGTGATGGTGATGTGGATTTGAATGTATCTGTACAAGATATGTATGCAAATTGGAGTCTATGGCAAAAGCAGGGTAAAACTAGAGTGCCTCTAGGTTTTTGGACTAAAAAGTTACCTGACGCTGGTGAGCGTTATACACCTTTTGAGAAACAGTTGCTTGCATGCTATTGGGCTCTGGTGGATACCGAGCAATTAACATTAGGACATGACGTGATTTTGAGACCAGAAATTCCTATAATGCAGTGGGTTTTGAGTTCACCGAAAACTCATAGAATTGGCCATGCTCAGGAGGTGAGCATCATAAAATGGAAGTGGTATATACAAGATCAGGCTCGCGTGGGCCCAAAAGGAGTTGCGATGTTGCATGAGAAAGTGGCGCAGGCGCCGATGGAAGAGAAAGACAAAGAGTTCTCCGTACCTATAGTACAGGAATCTCCTGTTAAGTGGGGTATGCCGTTCGATGATCTGTCCATGGAGGATAGAAAACACGTATGGTTTACGGATGGTTCAGCCAGGTAAATAGGATAGAAAAGACATTGGAAAGCAGTCTCGTATAATCCCACAACTCAGAAATTGTTGAGCACTACTGGTGAAGGGCAAAGTAGTCAATTTGCAGAATTTTATGCTGTATACCAGGTTCTAAATCAAGAATTGCCAGGAACATGTCATATTTTTACTGATTCATGGTCGACTGCGAATGGGTTAGTAGTCTGGTTACCTACATGGCAGTCCCACAATTGGATGGTTCACAACAAGACTATTTGGGGTAAGGAACTGTGGCAAGAGATTTGTGAGTTACTTCCTCAGAGCAATGTAACAGTGTTTCATGTTGATGCTCATATGCCTATTGATTCACTTGACAAATTATTTAATAACATTGCAGATGAGAAATCTAAAATTTCTGAGGCAGTGGTGGACTGACAAAATTCTGATTTGGCAGGATTGGCGAAGTGGGCCCACCAAAAAGGAGGACATTTTGGAGAGAAAATTACTAGCAGGTGGGCTACTGATAGAGGCATTTATATTCCTCTTGATTTGATTAAAACAGCAATACTTCAATGCCCTATATGCCAACAATCCCGACAAAGAGAAGTGCCTAGAATAGTGAAAGGCCAGCTACATCGAGGTAAATCCCCCACACAAATTTGGCAGATCGATTATATCGGTCCTTTACCCATGAGTAAAAATTGTCAATATGTTTGCACTGTTGTTGATACTTATAGCGGTTTTCTAATCGATTTTTCATGCAAGAGAGCGACACAGGCAAACACCATGAAGACATTGGATTTGATTACATTATATTATGGTACTCCACTTCAGGTGCAGTCTGACAATGCCTCCCATTTCAAAGGACGCCTAGTACAAGATTATTGTGCAAAGAATAATATTGATTGGCTATTTCATATTACTTATTACCCACAGGCCGCAGGCCTGATAGAGAGGATGAACGGATTGTTAAAAGACCAGCTATGCAAATGGTCAGACGGTACCCTCAAGAACTGGAGAGATCATTTATCAGATGCTTTAATGATTTTGAATAACAGACCGTATTTGTATGCAAATTCTCCTTTAATGCGCTTATTTCCTCCTCACATTGATGTTCAACCGAATTCAGTTAAAAGCACAGTTTCTTATTGGGAAATCCCCCCCCCCCCCCCCCCCCCCCCGGAGCTTGGGCTCCACATAGAGCTACCCCTGGATCTGCAGGCTTAGACCTGCATTCTTTGAAAATGACTGTTCTGAAAATCAGCAGTATTGTGATAATTGAAACAGGAATTGGTGCTCAAATACCAGCAGAACATATTGGGTTGATTGCCCAGAGATCTGGTTTAGCTTTAAAAGGCATCCAGGTGCTTGGTGGAATAATTGACAGTGATTACCAAGGAGAAATAAAAGTCATCCTGTTGAACAGTGGCGATTCTGAGATCCCAATCCAGAAAAATTATCGAATCGCTCAATTGGTACTTATGCCTGTTTTCAGTGGTGTGATTCAAAAGAGCACTGCTCCAACTCTGCTAACAATTCGTGGAACCGGTGGATTTGGTTCAACTGACAATCCTGGAGCTAGAGTGTGGGTGCAGTCGCCAAATAATCCCCCTGAACAGGCCGAAATTATAGCAACAGGATCTGATAATACTATATTAGTCATGAAGCCAGGGCAGGAAAGCTGGAATGTAGTCCCAGCTGATAAATGTTATCTGCGAGAATGAGTAATTTCAATTATTTTGTTGTAGATCATTGCCTGGATTGTTGCTGCCGGATGTGTCGTCGTTGGACTCCCTTTGGTCTGCTGCGACGAGAGTCAAGAGAGCGGGCAGGACCGGATCAATGACAGAACACGTCGTTCCATTGCTTCGTGGGACATCACTACTAACTTTTGGACACATTTATCTAAAGTCATTACCAACTCTTCGCATTTTTGTCTAGCATCTATGAGATCAGTTAATGATCTCCTCACAACGTGTCTTGTAGCTGTCCCAATTTCAACAGCCTCCTTATTGCATTTCTTCAACGTATCTGAAGTCTATCCCACATTTATCCATTCTGACTTTTCTGCATATGATTACTGCATTTCCTGTACAGTTCTGAGTGAACCGGAGCCCCCATTGACTTTCCAAATTTCAACATATAATATCACAGAAAGTGATGTCTGCTATTCCATGACCTGTGATCCTAAATATATAGGCAAATGTGCCCAACTACGTTAAGAACATTCTAGTCCATCTTCCTCTCATGAAAGAATTTTAGGTATCACCAAGACTCCTGCTGCGTGTGTTTCAATTCACAATTCCATGAGCTGCAAACGTTTTATAGTGGCTGCTAGTCATTATTATCTTGTGTTATTACCATCTGGATGGCTCTTTTCCTGTGGCAATGTATCCTGGTCCTATATTCCTGCAAATACTTCTGGAGGTCCATGCGCTTTAAAGTCTTTTAATGTTTTCTTCTGATGAGGCTGCGTCTTCCTGCATAGTGCGTGATGCCCCTCCACTTTCAAGTGACTGTGATTCTTCCTTACATTTGTTTTCCAAGACTGAATATCTCAGTTTAGCTACTTCTATTATTGGTGTTCCTGCACTATCTGTTTATAATGCTAAAACTATAGGCAAACTTGCTTGCTGGATGGTAAAATTCCTGAATAATACTTCTGCTATTTTAACTGACTTATTATCAGACACTCAAGGTGAGCGTCGTGCTATTTTACAGAACAGAGCTGCGTTAGATTATTTACTACTAAAACATGACCATGGCTGTTCAGATTTTGAGGGCCTATGTTGCTTCAATCTATCAGATCATTCTAAATCCATTAGATCTCATCTTAACAAGTTACATGAACTGACACAAGAAGTTAGGGAACATTTAGATGTAGGATGGTTTGATTGGCTTTTCAGTTGGTTGCCAGATTTCCACTCTTTACGCCAGATATTGGGTGGCATTTTCCTAGTAATTAGTTTTCTGATTATTATTTGCTGTTGTATTTAATGCATACCATCCTTTTTCCGGATGTTTCGCCCCGAGTTATGGCCTGGTCTTTTAGTATTGTTTCTTATTATTCCTCAACTGATATACGTCCTGTTTGAGTTCCCCTTTATTTTTTGGCTTTCAATGCTAGTATATTTAGTCAGGAGTGGAATGTAGCGACAGGGTAATTTTAGTCTATTTTCAGACTGGTGGTGACTATAATTTACTACCATTTCAGTCCTAGTTGCATTTGCGTTTATTTGTAGGGCTTAACTATGTGCTTTGACAGGGTTTAGTGCCTTTTTCCTTTTTCTCTGGACTACAGGCCCGAAAGCTAGAGAGAAGCCATTTTGTATCTCTGCCTCGGCTGTCCGAGGCGCTTGCAGGGTAAAGGTAATGTTTGGAATTCATCCTGTTGTTCGCTAGAGAGGAACCGGTCAAGACTGGCCCTTATCGAAGGAATGTGTTTGTCTCCCCAGCTCTAGAAGCAATACGCAGGTGGCCACTGCGGAGGGCGTAGGGGGCCGGGGACTGGTACAGGAATTCGGTGGGAGTCGGCCTAATGCCGGAATTTTCCATAGAGAAAGTGAGCTCTATATTTTCAAGGAGCGAGTAGAGTAGAGCGAGAGAGCAACGTGTGGAGAAGACCGAAGAAGTTGGTCTGAAGGCTGGTGCATAGAGATTTATACCATCGGCTAATCGAAATCCTGAAGTGAAGAAGGAGAGTGATCGAAAGTCCTGTAGTGACATCATACAGGAGTGGCAGAGACTAAGACCAGAAGAGGGTTTGAGTATTCTGGAATCATGGCAGCGTAGGCGAGGCATAGCGGTGCAGACGTGTATTTGTGAGCCATAGAGGGAGAGCAGAGTCCAAAGCGCATAGAAGAGAGCGAGAGAGAGAGGGATCAGCTCCGCTGCTGAGATGGAAAGACACACTTCTAAGGTGAGTCGTTCTGAGCTTAGTGTAGAATGCATTTAACTATTCATCTTTATTCCCCTTTTTAGGTCATAGATATCGACTAACTTAGTTTATTTGTCTTTTGCTCATTTTGTCATGTTTGATTGTAGAATAAAGATTTAATGCCCAATATCTTTGAATGTTGTTTTCATTCATGAATGAGATTAACCTTTCCTTTTAACCAGGTGCTGACATACAGAAGGATGGGATATGCCCTTCTGCAAAGGTAACTGTTGATTGGGGGAGAGTGTGAACTTCATTTGGGAAATAACTCTTAAAGGTGAACCCCTATTAGTTATCCCCATTAGTGTAGATCGTCGGGTGACGTAAAAGATATCGTCGGGTGACGGAAAAGAAATCGTCGGGTGACGTAAAAGATATCGTCGGGTGACGTAAACGATATCGTCGGGTGAAGTAAAAGAGATCGACGGGTGACGTAAAAGATATCGTCGGGTGACGTAAAAGAGATCGTCGGGTGACGTTAAAGAGACAGTCTTACGGGACTATAAAGATAGATATAAAATGAGGTAAATATAGGATAAGATATGGAATCCATTAGGTGTTAGTGGTATGTTTGAGTATACAGGCATGTAAATAGCTTCTTTTCACTTTCTCAGGTGAGTATTCAGGATGTCTTGTAAATAGTGGCCTGGGAAGAGTGTCGTTACGTGACGACTGGGTTAGCCACGGTTGGTGAGCTGCCTGTTTTGAGAATCCGGTCGTTACAACACCCACGACTGCCCATAAGCTTACTGCAGCCTTTAGCATAAGGTTTGTATAACCATTGTATCTTACAGCTCCCAGTGACTTTCCTGCAGCTCTCAACCACAACATAAACTGATACTTTCCTGTGCATTCAGTCAGTTTCCCACCTCTGCTCACTTTCATTCATTGCTCATTATTACATCAAAAGTGACACAATAGGGGTGTGGCCAAGATGGCGAGCAAGTAAGAAGTTTCTCGTTCGTCTCCCAGCTCCCATCCGCCCGCCGAGCCACTACCAGGCGCTTCTGATTAGCCAAAGACCACGTTGTGAAGGGGAAGTATAGGGAGTACGAGGACGAGCTGCTGATCCAGTGGTGTAGCGGGAAATGGCGGGAAAATAGCCTAACAGATGCCGAGAGGGGTGGCCCAAAATGGCGGCGCAGCCCTGGACTGAACAAAGGGAAGTGTCCGGAGGTCGGGTCGAGTCCGGAGCAAGCAGCCCTGTTGAGCCCCAGAGAATACCTATGAAGCAGCGAGAGTCACGCTGAGGACTCCCCCTGGTGAAGGAATCCACGCCTGTGAGCCGCGCAACAGAGGTGGCTTCGGAGAGGACAGCATTGAGAGGCCGGAGTGCGTGGCCCTAACGACAGAGACCGGACTGCATTGCGCTCAGTCGGAGCACGGCGGTAACGGGGCGGCACTTGGGAGGCTGCATGTGAGGCACAACAGAGGGAGATTTTTCATCTGCTGACAGGTGGTGAAGTCCCGACGAGACGAAGGGGCTCGAATAACATGGAACACAAAGGAGGGGGGAAATGCCCCGCTTTGGACCCGCTTCCCTCAAACAAGTGCGAAGGTACCCCAAGAGTGAGGGTAGACCAAGACTACAGCAGGTGCTCAAACAAGGAGAGCACATAGAACACGAGAACCAAGGAGCCAGGCCTGCTGCACGTCCTCTGCCAAACGTGAAAGCGTGGGAGGCGCAGGAATCAGGTAGCTAAACAACGGTGGTCGCTAGCAAAGGCTACCACAGAGGCTAGTGGCTCCAGCAGGGACATGAAAGCACTCATTAGAAGGAGTGGGGACACGCCCTGCTTTGGACCCGCTTCCCTCAGACTAGTGCGAAGGTACTCCAAGAGTGAGGGCAGACCAAGACTACAGCAGGTGCTCAAACAAGGAGAGCACACAGAACACCAGAACCAAGGAGCCAGGCCTGCTGCACGTCCACCACCAAATGTGAAAGCACGGAGGGCGCAGGAATCAGGCGGCTGAACAACGGTGGTCACTAGCAAAAGCTACCAAAGAGGCTAGTGGCTCCAGCATGAACATGAAAGCACACATTAGAAGGTGACAGGTACGCCCAAATAGCTGCACTGTCCTGAGCCAAAGAACATCCACTGAGAACATATACCCCGAGACTGGAGAAGTGGAGACAGTCTGAGGAGGAGGAGGAGGGTGAAGGGAGAATCTGGTCCACAGGTTGCATAGGTGTCCATTCTGACTGCGAGGGGCCCCGTACGCAGAGGTGGTAATCCTGAGGCAATATCGTAACAGTGGACAAAGCAGGGAGAAGGCGGCTGGTGGGGGACATTGCGGGAGCAGACTATTCAGTGGCAAAGATCCTACGCACATTCAACTGAAGCATATCCCACTACCGAAGTGTTGATCTAGCTGCACTGAAATTTGACCAGCTATGTCTACAACACGTGGCAAAAAAGATAGAAAAGAAAGGACATTTTTACCAAGATGATCGGGGCGTGTGGGGGAGACAGGAGAGAATCGCCGACCACGACGGGGGGACAAGAAATGGAGAACGCTGAGGAACAGGTCATGCGCGCCTTCTTGAAACATCTGTTCTCCACCCTCGGAGATGATCTGCAAGCTCTTAGAGGGGACTTTTTAAAAGAGATAGAGGAAGTGCGGCAGGACCTTGACGCAGTAGGGGAAAGAGTCGCTACCATGGAGGAACATGAGTTGGCCTGGGATGAAGTAGTATAACAGTTGCAGCAGGAGGTACTTTGCCTCCGCGCCCAACAGATAGATAATCCATGCCCATGCAGAAGATTTGGAGAATCGCTCTTGAAGAAATAACATACAAGTCAAAGGCGTGCCTCCTAAAGATGAAGCAACAGATATCACTTGGTACCTCCAAGGCCTCTTCAGGCACATCCTACAAGTGCCACAGGATTTTGTAATTAAACTAGACAGAGCCCACAGGGTAGGCCTGCAAAGGAAAGTACATGCGCCTCCGCCAGATATCTGGGCATATTTACCAGACTTTCAGTTAAAAGAACAAATACTAGGGAAAGCGCGAGATGCCCAACCACCGACATATCAGGGCAACACCATTGCTTCATACCAGGCTCTAGCTATCAATCAATCAACCAATCAATCAATCAGGGGTATTTGTAAAGCGCGCTACTCACCCGTTAGGGTCTCAAGGTGCTGGGAGGGGAGGGATCCGCTACTGCTCGAATAGCCAGGTCTTGAGTTGTTTCCTGAAGGAGAGATGGTCCTGGGTCAGTCGTAGGTGGATGGGGAGGGAGTTCCATGTCTTGGCCGCCAGGTAGGAGAAGGATCTTCCTCCGGCGGTGGCTCTGCGAATGCGTGGGACGGTGGCGAGGGCGAGGCTGGTCGAGCGGAGCTGGCAGGTGGGTGTGTAGAATGTGAGGCGGTTGTTGAGGTACTAGGGGTCCAAGTCATAGAGAGCCTTGTGTGCGTGGGTGAGGAGTCTGAACGTGATTCTCTTGTTGACGGGGAGCCAGTGCAGGTCTCTCAGGTGGGCAGAGATGTGGTTGTGGCGGGGGATGTCCAGGATGAGTTGTGCGGAGGCGTTCTGTATGCGCTGGAGTCTTTTCTGTAGTTTGGCTGTGGTTCCCGCTACGATTACACTGCAGAAACGTCGGAATTTCAGGCCAGTTACGACTCATCGCCGTAATCAAGGCATCACATATTCATGGGGACAACCCTTTTGACTTATCTTTAGGTGGGAAGGTAAGCTGCATCAAATCTGGTCTTTGCAGGAAGCATGTTGCATCCTTGGTATCGAGAACCCCCAACAGGAAGACTCGGATAGAGGGGACAAAAAATCCCCAAAAGAACGAGACTTGTCCAGGGAGGCAGGCTTTCGGATATGACATCAAAACCAGACTCAGAGACAATGGCACAGGAGTGAAAGGCCATCCTGAATTCCATGTCCAACGAGTCCCGCTCCAAAGATGGCATTTGAACTGATACAGGGGTCATATAAGTGAACAAAGCTGTGCCAGGTGGGCGATGGGCATAACTCAAGGGAGCGGGGAGGAATTTGTTGGCCACAATAAGCACCCTACAAATTGGTTTACCAAGGGTACTCGGACTGGCTCTGCAGATCGTGGACTAATTTGGGGTATGCTTACTTTTGTTCTAGTTGGGGTTAGGGAGGGAGGGAGGGGGAACCGGTGTTCAGAGACTATGAGCCTAGCGGTATTCACGCATGCTGTTACAGAACAGGAGAGAGGAGGGGGTGAGCAATGAGAGTGGGGCAGTGGGGTACTATTCAGGCCCAGATGGGCATTAGAAGCAATCATCTGAAATGTCAAGTGAGGTAGTGAAAGTCCTCACCCTTAATGTAAAGGGGCTCAATAATCCCATTAAAAGAAGAGCGATTTTCTCCTACTTAGAAAATTCTGAGGCAGATATGTACCTCCTACAGGAGACAAACTTATTGCCAGAAGATTGGCATTGGCAGCGCTGTAGGGCGTTCACCCAGCAGTTCTTCTCAACTGTAGAAAAGAAAGCGGGAGTTGCCATCCTAATTGCCTAACATTGCAAGCGGGAGGTGAAAGATAAAGTGACTGAAATAAAAGGAAAGTTTCTGGCATACACAATCCAATTTGGCGACCAAGCTGTGGTCCGGGTCTCCATATATGCCCCCAATACAGGGCAGGACGGCTTCCTGAGAGCGGCAATGGCAGATGTCATGGTTACGCAAACCCGCATGACGTTGATTTGGTCGGGACCTGAATCTTGTTCTAGATACAGACAAGGACAGGTCTAAGGCTAGCTTCAATCAGAAGGGGGAGTTATCAAAGGAAGGGAAGAAATGGCTACAGGAAATGAGTTTGGTGGAATTATGGTGGGAAGCCCACCCCCATGCAGCACAATATTTATTCTTCTCACATGCCCACTGTTCCTATGCCCGACTTGACTATTTTCTAGGGACGACAGAGATTAACAAAGTAGTAAAGGAGGTGGACATAGAGCCAGTATCCCTCTCAGACCATGACGCAGTGACTATTCAGATACAGGTACTACCACGACCGAGTAGGGTTGGATGTTGGAGGCTCAAAGAATACATGCTCCATAAGAACGCAGTGACACAACAACTCACCAAATGCATTAGCGACTATTTTGATATTAATGATTCCCC
Organism: Lissotriton vulgaris; assembly: GCF_964263255.1. Classification (NCBI taxonomy): domain Eukaryota; kingdom Metazoa; phylum Chordata; class Amphibia; order Caudata; family Salamandridae; genus Lissotriton; species Lissotriton vulgaris. The sequence continues at coordinate 797,757,103 of NC_141687.1, forward strand.
TGAGACAGCTGTCACTACACTGTGTCAAGCTATGAAGACAGTAGTGCGGGGAGAATTAATAGATATCACTGCGGCGGAAAACAAAGAACGCAAAGAACTACGAGCACAGTTAACCGCGCAAGTTCGAGAATTGGAATGGGTACATAGCCGGACAGGGGCACCCAGAGTGTGGAGACAGATAAAAGTAGCAAGGGCACAGTTAGTGGGGATAGATCTGGACAGGGCGGAATATGCAGCGATAAGACTAAAACACTCCTACTACATTGGGGGGGATAGGACAGGGCATTTACTGGCAAGCAAGCTCCGGGGCCAACAACAACACACAAAGGTACACTCGCTAAAGAGAGGGGGAAAAGGGGAAGCTACTGGGGAACAGGAGGTAGCCCAGACTTTTCAGGAGTCTTATGAGACACTATTCTCAAAAGACACTCCATCTTGATGCAACATGCCATCGTACTGACAGAATGTAACAGTGTCCAAAATAACATCAGACCAGGCAAAGTCCTTAGACGATCCAATACGGATAGAAGAGGTTTCACCAATTTAATTGCTCAAATCGCCTGGCCCGGATGGATACCCTGCACTCTTCTATAAAAGATTTTGTCACATCCTGGCCCCGATACTGACGTGATTATATAACTTCTTTGGGGACCGAGGATCGATCCCTTCAACCATGCTGTCGGCGGTGATAGTGATCCTACCAAAATTAGGAAAAGATAAGCAGGAATGCGGGTAGCATAGACCTGTACCCCTACTCAATGTAGATTTAAAATTATTCACGGGCATAGTGACCACGAGATTAGGTCCGCTCATGCCGAATCTAATAGAACATGACCAGGAAGGGTTTATTCAAACTCGGCAAAGCAGCCACAATACGAAGAGGATTCTTCACCTAATAGATAAGGCCCACCAAACCAATATGGGTGCGCTTCTACTGACGGTTGACGCCGAAAAGGCGTTTGACCGGGTGGATTGGAGATTTTTGGTACAGACAATGGTGCATTTTGGGTTGGGCAACAGGTTTCGGGAATGGGTAGGTTGCTGCTATGGAGCGCCTACAGCCTCAAGTTGAGTCAATGGTGTTTTCTCTCATCCCTTCTTTGTTCAAAGAGGCACCAGGCAGGGATGCCCTTCATCACCCCTTTTATTTGCACTATATATCGAGCCCCTAGCACAGAGAATTTGGGACAACCCAAAATTAAAGGGATACCGTTTGGAGGGGAGTCACACCCTATTAGCCTATACGCAGATGATATCATAGCGGTGTTGAAGGAACCAAAGAGATCACTCCCTGCTTTTTGAAGGAACTAGATGTCTTGTGTCAGGTTTTGGGTTTCCGGGTCAATGTGGGTAAATTGCTGATCCTCTATTTGAATCCAACAAGTCGAACCTCCCGAAACGAAAGGGAACAGATCTTGGAGATTCAGGTGGTTAAATTGATCCCATACCTTAGGCTGGAACTGGTGGCTACGATCAATAAAATGGTCACATTAAACTACGACAGGCTGACGCGACAGATTAAAAATAGTTGAGTAATTGGGGGCAACATCAACTTTTGCTCCAAGGGCTGGTGGCGGCGATCAAAATGATTCTTTTACCAAATGCATTATAGTTATTTCAGACTATACCTGCACTCCCGCCGGAAGGGGAACTCACCTCACTGCAGCGAGAAATCAATCGCTTTGTGCTGCCCCGTATGAGAAGGCAGATGTGCCTACCTTCCAGAACTTTACATCCCCACTTAAAAACCTCTGCACAAGGGTGAGACACTTGAGAAGATACTGGATCTGGGAACGATGATGCTGAAAGAATGCCCTGCTGAAAGGAGAAGCCACCTGACCCCAATGAGAAGATAGATGGAAGAAATTTCACTTCATCTGGCACACAGGACTAGGTTGGGTCTCTCCGGGGTCAGTTGTCCCAGCCCCCTTGTGCCCCCTGAAGAGAAGATGGAGAATGAACCTGCACGGGGTACCATGCAGGGGCCCCTTGTGACTTCTGTGGACAGTACCTTGACTCCCCTGGCACACAGTTGCCCTGCATAAAGCCAGGAGCCTGTGGGAACTGGGTAGTGCAGCAGGGATGGTCTTCTGTTTATTGCCTGTAGAGGGGCTAAAGAAGGTGCCCCCAAGCAAGGACAGCATCAGGTGCCAAAGCAGAGTACAGGTCTGGCAAGGGAGCAGGAACTTCAACAGAAAGCAACCTTTGGAGGCCATGAGATCTGAAGAAAATGGCAGGTGGCTAGGGATGGCTACTAGGAGCACAATGAGACCAAAATGATGAGAATCGTCCCTGTCCGGGTGCAGAAATCACTGTTGCAAGCCTGTTCCCCTGGGGAGATTTAATATGAAAATGAGCATGCTGCACTCTGCTACTGAGAGCGAAAATACCCCTATAGTGGGCCAGGGTACAGGGGTCAGCAGAACCTTATTTAATTATCTGTTATGTGGAGGAGGCGTGTGGTGGGCCCCATCCTCAGAGTAATCCTAGCTCCTGGGTACTCCATGCATTTGGGGTCAATCAATACAATCCCGTTGTGTGCCACCATACACTTTAAGATTTTCATGGTCCCTGGGGATCCCCTAATCCCAGGAAATGAAGAGGACAGTTTTGTGGCTCCCAGGTTCAGGCTAGAGTCCAAGAGCAGATCCGGCTGCTTCTAATGCCCTCCTGGAGGAGTACAGGGGAACCAGTCATTGGTTCCCACACAAGCAGAAGAGGAGATCCAAGCCATCTTTTGTGCATGCTTCCTAGAATCAGAGTTCTGCTGTGGGTAGTTGTCAGAAGAGGCGGGAGCACTGGCAGGAGCCTCTTCCTCACCAGCTGCCCGAGTGGGCCAGGGCACCAGGATTAAAATAAAAGACATGGCTCAAGGTTGACGATCAAGAAAAATGCCTGCAGCGAAAGATGGCAATTAAATATTCGGGCCTCGAGTGAGGAGGTTCCCATAATTGCCATCAAGAGTTAATCAATATGCATGTTGGTCCTTGTGGTTAATCTGTACATGCACGGAATTGAAACTAAACATATATACTCTGCCACCAACCCTTACCAACACAGACTGAAACTTTGGAGACAATACAGAGATGACATCTTCTTCATCTGGGAAGGTGACCAGATGACTCTTGCTGTCTTTTCTAATTGGTTGAATGCATGCAATGCAAATTTGAAATTTACTGGTGAAGCTAGTACCACAGCAGTCTCATTCCTAGATCTCTTGCTCTATCCACAAGATGCCAGAATTCATACAGAATTGCACCAGAAACCTGTGGTGCGTAACTCACTGCTGAGTTATCATAGTTTTCATCTGTGCGCTCTACTTAACAATCTTCTGGTAGGACAATTCTTGAGGCTGCATAGGAATTATACAGAGCTAGCTAAATATAAACAACATGCTAAGAATATGGGTGATATACTACTGGCTAGACAGTACCTAGACATCTAGTACATGTAGCTGCCAAGAGAGCGCTGAATAATCACAGGGAGGCGCTCTTAGAGTCACAAGAAAAAATAAAAAGCAACAGATTGGTATGTGTCACTACTTTTAGCAACCTGACAGATAGCATCAAAAAAACTATTAATAAGAGTTGGCACATTCTGAATACAGGAACACTATCCCTGGAAAAAACACTGTTTGCCCTGAAGCGGAGCAGCAATCTTTGTGTTATGTTAGCACATACCAGACCAACAATGATACAGACACAGGGTAGACAATCAACACTATGGGGAACATTTCCAGTGGAAGGTCTTTTCACATGTGGGTCTTGCCCAGTGTATTAATTTACCCAATATACTAAACCACTGGACATGGGCCAGGCAACACCTTGGCGATTGAATAATCACACCAATTGCAACACGAGTGGGGTGATATACATGATTACATGTCCCTGTTCACTGAAATATATTGGGATGACTACAGGGAACATAAAACACAGAATTGTAGAACATCAAGGTGCATTTAGAGGCATGAAGTAAAACACATGCATGACCAGACATTATATTGAAATGGCTCACTCAGAAGAAGATCTGTCGTGGGTAGTTATTGATAAGAAAGAATACACTAAATATTTGATTAGGGTCGGAGGCCTGGAGTTTAAAGACTATATTGGATATGCAGCCCCACAAACTGAAAGCTAGAACACACTATATAGCCCGTAGTCTCAGAGAAAGGCAACAATGAAAAAAACAAACCAAGACTTCTCTCCAAAAAAACAATACAACAAATTTGTATGGATTTCCATCACTCACCATTCCAGGTGACATGCTTCATCATCTGGGTCACCTTTAACAGGGCTAACACTCCACCCTAATGATGGAGGAGCCCAAGGATGTTTTCAGAGCTCATTAATACAGATGTGAGCAGTTGTTTTTTGTAAAGTGTATGGGAAGAATAATGCAGTGCAAAAATTATATATAAAGTGAATAATAAAATTGAAGCGTTATCAGACACCTAATTTATTCTTGTCTGCCCCTCACTCCAACCTACATTGGATGATGTCAAACACCTCAAGCTGGGGGTGTGGCCAACTACCGAGCATGAAGGACGTGAGCTGAAAGTGATCCGTCTCCTGCCCTGACAATTAGGTGAAATATCCTTTGCATCTCTGGACCTACGAGGCTAGATCATCCTGCATTGTTCCACGGAACCCCTCCGGACCCCGCAGCTGAGCTCAGTACACACAATACCTGGCAGGAGACGCTGGGCTCTGTGCTCCTTCTGGACGGCTGGAGGACTGGTGCGGCAAGAGGCGGACTCACATATGGTACATGGCGGCTTTGTCGCAACTGGCAGCCTCAATAGTGTTTTCTGGCGATATGGAGCAACACCAGCGTGACGACTGAGGGCGCAGCTCCTGATCGGAGGTGCGTGGAGCAGCGACCAGGGTGAGCGTGATTATCGCCATTCTACTCCGACACGGCTGCAGTGGCCGCGGGCAAGATGGCGGATGTGTCTGGCTGCACCCGAAGTTAATGTCTGTGAGGACAAAGATCAAAACACCAGCGTGTGTGCGGTCAACTGTTAGAAACACCCGGGTAAGTGACCAAGCACTGTCAAACCCTGACTGCAGGCCCTTTGGCCCCCCCCCTCCCGTGCCTTCTGGGAGGAAGACGCACCAACTGGAATACTACCGACACTAGGGAGGGCGGTGCTGAACATTATTATATCACGTAGGAAGGGTACCCTTTGTATGCCATTGGATTATGCACGCGCTGCCATTGCCCTGAGGATCCATGCCTCTCCTTACTGAACTATATGCAGTGCTACTAGAGGGTTAACCTGAGGACAATTGCTCCTCTACTCAATAGGCTTGGAAGATTGCCCTCTGTATGCCATTGTGTTACGCGCACGCTGCCTCCGACCTGTGGACACATGACTTTCCTTACTGTACTGTATACAGTGCTGCTGGTGGGTTAGCGTAAGAACAATTGCTCCTCTGCTCAACAGGCTTGGAAGATTGCCCTCTGTATGACATTGTGTCCTATGCGCGCTGCCTCCGCCCTGCGGATACACGCCTCTCCTTACTATATGTGTGCAGTACTGCTGGAGGGTTAGCCTAAGAACAATTGTTCCTCTCCTTACCAGGCTTGGTCCCCACACAAGTTGCGGGCGGCGGCGCTCTTCGCCTGTGACCTACCCTGGTTGTAAAAGAACGCCCACATCTGCGTTAGAGGTACTGTGTGGTTCTCATTGATGGGAAAGCTCTGGTAGACGCTGATGTAGCGACTACTGCCAACCATTGGCTGTGCTCACGGAGAGTGTGTAACCACTAACTAGAAGCATCTGTCTGCATGCAGCTTGTGTAACCTGGGCCTCGGGGCATAACCTGTATGCGCAAAAGTCTTTGGCCTAACTGGGTGCACGAGCAGTGTGGAGTAGTGCCCAAGAGGCCCCCCTACAGACCATCCTCGAGCAGAGAAGGACGGGAGGACGCGTGGCGTGATGGGAAGCAGAAACAAGCAAGATGACGCGGATGGTGAAATGTAACTCCATTTGGCAGTGACCCATCTAACGCTTCAGACAATGATGTGATACTGCCTGCGGATCCCCACGATGCCAAACTGGAATGATGTCTACTAATCTTAGCGTACTACAGGCGGACCATAAAAAGTTAGCAGACAAGGTCAAATCGAACAAACTGGCACTGGACGATCTCATACCCCAGCAGACTATGCACTCCATCTAACTCAAACAATTTCACCGACAATTGAAGGGCCTACAGGACAGAGTGGATGATGCGGAAGGGAGATCCCGTTGCAATAACGTTCGCATACTTGGTATTCCGGAGCGCAGCGAGGGATCCAACCCTACACAGTTTGTAGAGGACTGGCTGAGGGACCATGTGGCGAAGGAGGGGCTACCATTCCTGTATAGCGTGGAGAGGGCGCACCGAGTGCCTTCCAGACCTCCTCAACCAGGTGCGCCACCTCGACCGCTATGAAAATTGCAAAAAACACAGTTGATGGACAGAATGTAGAACAATGTCATACATTCACCCCAGTACAAGGATCTGGGCCTAAATCCATCGTTTTTTTGCACTCCACACCACCCTAGTGAGACACTGGCTATATGCAAACCAGCTCTGACCCTGTGCCTCATGGGAACAGTCCAGTCGGAACTACCAAGCCATGTCTTTCCCAGACCGGAATCAAGCATCCAAGGACCGGTTTCTGGCTATCAGCCTTCATCAGCCTGGATAGCTTGACTCCAGTGGTGTGGAGAGCCTGGGACTCACGTCTGAGTATACCCAGCACACTCGGGGTGAAAATTGCAAAAAACACAGTTAATAGCACGCATTCTGCACTACAAAGACCGTGATACTATCCTGCAGGCTGCCAGAGAGAACGCTCTTGTGCATTTCGAGAACAGGACAATTTCTCTTTATCCGGATTTCACCCCGGAGGTCCAGAAAGCTAGAGCTACAATTTTGGGAGTCACGAAAAGCCTGCGTGGCTGCAACTTGAAATATGCTCTGCTCTTCCCGGCTAGACTGAAGGTTGTTTACGATCAGAAATCATACTTTTTTGACAATAAAGAGGAGGTGACAGACTGGCTCAAAATAACTTTTACACCGGAGACTTCTCAGGCTTCGCTACCGTCGGGACAGCTACGCCATGTCTCCCCAATACGAACGACTGGACTACTTCGATCGGACTCAGGCCCAACTTCGGACCAGATAACCTCCAGCCAAAAAGATGGACTCCTTATGGTGGCAGCTCTAGCGGTTCATAATGCCCAGGCTGCGGCGTCTGCAGAACACTCATCAGATGCTGACACAGTGCGCTCTGAGTCTGAAACTAGCATAACACTGTTCCCCTCGATTACAGCTCAAGTTGCAGACGCATTACATCATCTTTTGCGAGCAACAAGCTGCACCGCAGCCGGTAAGTGTCAGTCTCTCGCATGTGCACAGAATGAAAGGATGGAATGAAAGCACAAAAAAATGTGACACACATGTAATTTCTGTCACGTTTTCTTTGCACAGTTGCTGTAATTACGGTTTTGGGAAATACCATACCATATTTTTGGGATACTTCACTGCCTGCTATCCATTATGCTGTGACTATTGGATTAAGGTATGAGACCGCATTGGAGCACAGGGAGTAGATCCCTTTTTGTAGTTAGCTGTCTATGATCTTGAAACATGCGCTAAATCCAGCAATCTTTATTTTTTCAGAACCATTTGGCCCTGAGGAGAACCCCACCCTAATGATAGGGGTTTGAAACGCGTCGACCACCTTTTAGTCCAACATCTGGTTACCCCTAGCTTCATTTTGCACAGAGTTGTTTTCACGAAAGTGCTTGTGAATATTACAGACTGCAACAAATTGTCAAAATATGAAAAGAAATATTTAGGACTGATTTACTAACCGATGTTGTGACGCATTGTCTTTATATTGCTTTTTCACTTTATTGTTTTCACTGTTTCTTAAGGAGTGTGCATGAACGAATGGCTGAGTATGTTTGGAATTGTATATTTTTGTATATATTGTAGATAAAAATAGTAGTACTTTTTGTATGTTGTATTTTCCAAGCACGACAAATAGTGTGCTAATATGAAAACTAATCATGTCATAACTATGAATAAACCTTTATGGTGTTAATAACATACAGGTTGTTTTTGCTTTAATCAAAACAGCGGTTGTTGGTCAACTTGACAAATTTATTCCAGAATTTGGCTTTTGTGTTGTTTATCTAGTTTAATTGGACTCAGCCTTTCTGAGTAAGGAGTCAAGGCCCTTTTTGATTCTTATACTGTTGAGCGGGCGGCTGCTCGCGAGGTCCTGATAGGTAGAAATCCTACCACAGGGTAGTAGTTGTTGTTATTAGTGAATTGCCTATGGTGGAGGCTTTCGTGTTTTGGTATATTGTCAGGTCATTATCTCTTCACTTTTCTTTAATCCACATCACTTACACTGTTTTGTTTTGTCTTGTCTAATTGTTTCACTTGAATGATATGGCTGAAAGTGACACACTTGCTTTTAGCGAAGAACATATTCAGAACTTAATTAGGGATCCTCCGGTGTTTGCCTCTGCTGCTCTCAGCCTTACAGCCAACACTCAGAACGAGTCCGATAAATTGACTCGCCTACGGAAAAAACAAATTCGGACAGACCTGCATGGTCATTTTTTACTTCAACACCTTAAGTCTGGCACCATTCCAGCGGGCCTCGTAATCCGTAATATCCCAGTCGTTTTTACGGACGATCCGGTGTATAAAAAAGGTTTCAGCGGTATCGAAACAAAGTGCAGCAGAGACCTCATGGTCTTAACCATCGAGACTGCACACAGGACATCGCTTAAGGAACTAGAAGAAATAGAGACTTTAAAAAGGGAAATTGAGACTAATCAGTTGATAATAGATTCAAAAACTCTCTTGGAGAAAATTGATAAAGAAATTTTGGAATTTAAGGACTTCACAGTTACTCAAAAGAACAATAAATTCGAACTGGACAAAAAAAACTTTTCATTAGAATCAATCTACCCATATCTCAACAAGGATTTCTACACACATTCCGATTCCCGTCGCTTTCTGCAGGTCAATCAAGGACGATCTCGCCGTAAATTTCTAACTTTTTCAGACACTTCATCTTCCTCAGGGAGTGAACAAGACAATAGTAGTAGACCGAACCAAAACAGGGCGCCAAACTGCCCCAATCAATACCAACAACAAGCGCAGACTCAACAGCCTTTTTTAGGACGGGGTCAACAGAAACCCAGAGGTCGGGTCCGGTTTACACAACCATGGCAAATGAGAACTCGCCAGAAATCGTACAACAATTAGAGATTTCGCCTATTTTCAACTTGTCAAATAGGTTGCTATCGGCAGCAGAAACATCCATCCTAACTAAAGGACTCAACTTTGTCCCATCAAGACCAACGGACTACACAAGAATGAAACTAGAGACACTGGAGTTCTGCCGTAAAATCCGTTTAAAAGTATTTTTTCAGGATACTATTGACAATTCACAGGAAGAGACAACTGGTCTTAAGAAAAAGTCGACATTTTGTCCAAGAGGACCTAAAATCCCAAAGGAGGTTTTATCGTTTGAAACAACTGTGTTATCAGGAATTTCGACGATTGAAAAAAGAAAATCATACGTGAAATTTAATCTGTCCAAAGCAGAAAAGGATGCACTTATAGCAGTTAAAAATGACAACACCATCGTTGTCAAACAAGCCGACAAAGGCGGAGCGGTGGTGATATGGGATATCAACAAATATAAGCAGGAAGTACACCGCCAACTTGACGACCAGGAATGTTACAGACGTATCAATAAAGATCCTACCACAGATCTACAAAATCAATTATTTGACACTATCCAGAGGGGTTTTGATGTAGGGATCATCGGATCAAAGGAGCTAGCTTTCTTACAGAATAAAAATCCAAGGACACCGGTGTTTTATGTGCTCCCTAAATTGCACAAAGACGAAATGAATCCACCAGGATGCCCCATTATTTCAGGGTGTGAGTCCCTTTTCGAACCTGTTGCAAAGTAATTGATCATTTCCTCAAACCACTCATTCAGACTATTCCGGCTCATCTACAAGACACCACCTCGTTCCTTAATCGCATTTCCACTATCCAATTTGATCCAAAAAGACAACTTCTGGTTACACTTGATGTGGTGTCTCTATACACCCAGGTCCCCCAAGAACAGGCACTAGAAACCCTGACGGTATTCTTGGATAAAAGAATAAGACCATTTAGAGTCCCGACGGAGTTTATACTTGACCTTGCGAAGTTTGCCCTGCAAAAAAACTTTTTTACATTTGATGCGGAATTTTTCTATCAAATTAAGGGGGTGGCAATGGGTTGCCCCTTTGCCCCAGAGCTAGCTATTATGTTCATGGGGTTATATGAAGAAAAGTTTATACATCAAACCAATCCGTTCAGCAGTAACATTTCCCATTACATGCGGTATATCGATGACATCTTCCTGGTGTGGACAGGATGCCAGGAGGATCTCAACCAATTTGTTTGCTGGTTGAATTCAAGATCGGTAGATATCCAGTTCTCGGCCTCAGCCTCAAATGAATCAATCAACTACCTAGATGTCAAAGTAGAACCCCAGGATGGAAGTCTAAGTACAACACTGTTTCGCAAACCCTCTGACAGAAATAAGGCATTACATTTTTCCAGCAACCACCCTCGCAGTCTGAAACAGAACTTGCCCTATGGGCAATTTCTGAGAATACACAGAAACTGTTCCACGAAGGAAGAATATTTCAAACACGCAGAACTTCTAAAAGATCGTCTGACACAGAGAGGGTACCCCAAAAAACTTTTAAAAAATTCCCTTAAACGGGCATGGTGGACCCCCCGAGAGACATTGTTGGTTAAGAGGAATAAATTAGACGTCAAAAGGATGGTATGTGTTACCACCTTTTGTCCAGCGTCAAATGTACACAAGAAGCTCATCATGTCAAATTGGCATCTGCTAAAGAACTTGCACGAAGATTTCTCAGTGCCACCACTTTTTGCGTATAAAAAGGACAAAAGTGTGGCTAATTACGTTGTTAGGGCGGCACTACCAACTATTAAGGCACCGACACTACAAAGTTTGTTTGGATTTCCTCCAGCCAAAGGACACCATAAGTGCGGTACATGCACCTGCTGTGCAGAGACCATTGAGGACTCAGTTTTTACGTTCGATGAGGTTCATTGGAAACATGACATGTTTACTAATTGTAAGTCCAAGAACGTTATATACGCCATAGTGTGCCCATGCCCTCTAGTTTACATTGGTAAAACAACGCAAGAAATCAGAAGTAGGATCACGCAACACAAATCGCGTATCCGCAGGGGAGTGGAGAATGCCCCTTTGGTCAATCATTGGGCGAAGTGTAACCATGTAAATACCGATCTCCGCTGGACTGTTCTGTCTAAAATTGAAAAAAACCCGAGGGGTGGCGATTTGGATGCCCAACTGTCTCAACGTGAGGCAATGCTGATAATGAGGTTCAACACCGCCACACGGGGGCTAAATGAAATTTCTGAAATCTATAGGCCGACAGTGTAAGTTAACCTGCATCTTAACATCCAATCCAGGCCTGGTTTTGTTACACACACTTCCTTTTGGAACTACATATCCCAGAATTCCGTGGGACTTGTTCGCAACCAGGAAGTAGAGACACTTCCACTCGAGGACTCGAGGACTACAGCGGGTTCAAGCTGACAAGCCGCTCTAGGAGAAGGATTCAAGACTTCTGGCTCATATTGGTACGTTACTCCGCATTGCGCTTCGAACACAACAGAGGCATTCAGCGCGCCAGACATCTAACGCACCTCTCGCTCCATTGTTTTAGGAAAGGAGCAGACGCATTACATCATCTTTTGCGAGCAACAAGCTGCACCGCAGCCGGTAAGTGTCAGTCTCTCGCATGTGCACAGAATGAAAGGATGGAATGAAAGCACAAAAAAATGTGACACACATGTAATTTCTGTCACGTTTTCTTTGCACAGTTGCTGTAATTACGGTTTTGGGAAATACCATACCATATTTTTGGGATACTTCACTGCCTGCTATCCATTATGCTGTGACTATTGGATTAAGGTATGAGACCGCATTGGAGCACAGGGAGTAGATCCCTTTTTGTAGTTAGCTGTCTATGATCTTGAAACATGCGCTAAATCCAGCAATCTTTATTTTTTCAGAACCATTTGGCCCTGAGGAGAACCCCACCCTAATGATAGGGGTTTGAAACGCGTCGACCACCTTTTAGTCCAACATCTGGTTACCCCTAACTTCATTTTGCACAGAGTTGTTTTCACGAAAGTGCTTGTGAATATTACAGACTGCAACAAATTGTCAAAATATGAAAAGAAATATTTAGGACTGATTTACTAACCGATGTTGTGACGCATTGTCTTTATATTGCTTTTTCACTTTATTGTTTTCACTGTTTCTTAAGGAGTGTGCATGAACGAATGGCTGAGTATGTTTGGAATTGTATATTTTTGTATATATTGTAGATAAAAATAGTAGTACTTTTTGTATGTTGTATTTTCCAAGCACGACAAATAGTGTGCTAATATGAAAACTAATCATGTCATAACTATGAATAAACCTTTATGGTGTTAATAACATACAGGTTGTTTTTGCTTTAATCAAAACAGCGGTTGTTGGTCAACTTGACAAATTTATTCCAGAATTTGGCTTTTGTGTTGTTTATCTAGTTTAATTGGACTCAGCCTTTCTGAGTAAGGAGTCAAGGCCCTTTTTGATTCTTATACTGAGTCTGAAACTAGCATAACACTGTTCCCCTCGATTACAGCTCAAGTTGCCAGAAACTTCCAATGTTTACTCCAAGAGGTCTGGAGGTGGTAATGTATACTAGAACTGTGCGGTGTGTACATTACTGTTAATGGCTGCTTTGTAGGTCCAGGGTACATATGCTTTAAAGGGAAATATGCAAATGTAACGGAGACACACTTGTATGTGCTTTACGTTGGTTTTGCGAATTGTCACAGCTTTGGCCTACACCCCCAAGGGACTGTGATGAAGCATTTATTGTTTGAATTCTATGTTGGAATTTTGTTCCATGTTTGGTCCTCATGAAGTTTCTATGTTGTAACATGCTTGGCTCTTAAGCAATCTCTATATACAGGGTCTCGGTTTCCACTGATCGCACTGCAGTCACGCTTTATGCATCACAATGGTACTACATAACACATACACCTACTGCACATGGAATGTGAGGGGATTAGGTTCCATTCATAAAAGACACCGGGTCCTAGCGCAACACAACAGAAGGAAGGTTGCTATAGCCTATCTACAGAAACTCACCTTACTATTGATGAGGCAGCCAAATTGCAACGGAAATGGAGAGGGTAGTTATTCGCTACAACATACTCTGCTTTCTCTAGGGGTGCGGCAGTGTGGATGCGGAGTTCTGTCCCATTTAAGCTCCTAGAGCTGAAAATAGACATCAACTGTAGATATGTGTTGCCTCATTGCTTATTGGATGGGACTCATGTGGTCATGGGCTGTGTATATGCACCAAATATTGACCAGGATAAATATCTGGCCTTGTTGGGCACAGCATTGACAGACTGGGCTGCATACCCATGGGTGATAGGGGCAGACTTCAACACTGTATTATTTATTTATTTATAGGTTTGTACTGCGCTAGGAATCGACTCCCGGAGGAGTATCTCTGCGCCTGTGACCTAGAGAGCGTTTTCTGCGAGTCCAGAGGAAATGATTTATGATTGAAACAAGAAGGTCTTAAGTTGTTTCCTAAAACTCAAGTGTTCTGTACATTTTCTAAGTGCCAGAGGTAATCCATTCCACAAGGTCGGGCCGGCTACGGATAGAGCCCTGCCACCCTGCCTTACTTTTTTAACAGCTGGCACTGTTAGAAGCAGCTGGTTACTAGATCTGAGAGATCGCACCGGAATGTACGGTACAAATTTGTCTGCCCAATGTGTTGGCCCTAATTCATTTAAGCTCTTGTGGATAAGGCAACAGATTTTAAATATCACCCTTTTCCGAATGGGGAGCCAGTGTAGTTTAGCCAGGAGTGGTTTAGATGGCGTTCTTGGAGGGGCATTTAAAACCAGCCTTGCTGCTGTGTTCTGCACAACCTGGAGTTTAGCTTTGACTCCCTCGTTGGCTGACAGCAGGAGCCCATTACAATAGTCTAAACGACTAAGGATCAGGGCCTGCACCAAAGTTTTTCTGGTGGCATCCGGTAGTAAGGGAAAAACTTTACGTAGAAGGCCGATCACATGAAAACAAGTGCCCACCACTGAGTTGGCATGTTGCTTCAAGGAGAGATCTCGATCCAGGCGCACCCCCAAGTTTTTCACGACCAGTTTGGGTTCAGGTACTGGCCCAAGATCCTGCGGCCACCAACCTGGGATCCATAAGATCTTAGCTTCTCCAAGCAGCAGGACCTCAGTCTTCCCCACGTTGCATTGAAGGCAGTTTGATGACATCCATTTGGCTACTGCCTTCATGCCATTGGAGAAAGAGACCTTCATTTCGTTCGTGAGATGCCCGAAAGGATACAGTAGCTGGGTATCATCCGCGTAAGATACAGGGATGAAACCACACTCTCTCAGGATGTTTGCCAGGGGGGCCACGTAGATGTTAAAAAGAGTCGGGCTCAAACATGAGCCCTGTGGCACCCCCTTGGTAATCTCCATTTCAGCTGAACGAAATGTACCCATGCTAACCGTCTGGGTCCGGTTGGATAGAAAGCTATTTAGCCATGCTAAAGCCGTGTTCTTCAGCCCAATGTCAGCAGATCGTTCAAGTAAGATACTGTGAGAAACAGTATCGAACGCTGCTGACAGATCTAGCAGCACCAGAACAACGGAAAAGCCTTTAGCTTGATATCTATGAAGATCATCTGTTACTGATAGTAACGCGGTCTCCGTGCCATGTTTAGGCCTGAAGCCAAACTGGGAGTGGTCCAAGCAGTTGGTCTGCTCCAGAAAATTAGATAAGTGCCTATTTAGGTGTTTTTCAGCTAATTTTCCCATAAAAGTGAGTAGAGATATCGGTCTTAGATTAGACAGATCTGTCCATGGGAAGGTAGAATTTTTCCTGATCGGTCTGATCGATGCTCTCTTCCATTCTCTAGGCACCTGACCATTTGTCAGTGAAAGATTCACAATTCTCTGGATGCCTGGGCCCAGTGTATTCCCAACAATTGGCATTATTCTTGCTGGAATGATGTCCAATGGGCTTCCACTTTTAATTTGATTAATATAGCCATCTACCTCATCTAAAGAGATTGGAGGGAAAGTGCTAAGGGAGCTTGAGGGGGGGTTAGTTGGAATGTGTGGCATTTCCACTCCTCCTGTGGCGGATAGATTAGCATTAGTAATGTTATTATAGATCCTGTCGATCTTGCTGGTGAAAAACTGTGCTACTTTGTCACATAATTGCTGTGACGTCAGCTCAGGACTTTCACAGGCTGCTGGCTTAACAAAGGACTGCAGAACTTGGTACAGCACTCTATGGGCATGTCCTGCAGATGATAGGAGGGACGCAATATGAGTCTTGCGTGCCAATCGAATAGCTTTATGGTAAATGGAAAGAGCTGACCAGTAAAGATTCCTGTCATCTTCTTTGTGGGATGTTCTCCATACTTTTTCCAATTTCCTTGCTGCCCGTTTTAAAGAATGTAAATGCTCCGAAAACCACACTTCCTGCTTCTGAGCTGGGCGTGTTTTGAAGGTTTTCATTAGGGCAATTTTATCCACTGCTATCTGCATAGCTTGGTCAAATTTGGCTAGGACATTGTCCACTCCATCCGTGGAGCATACAGCTGGCTCAATGAACCCTTGCTGGAAGGTATCCGAATTAATCTTGTGCCATGTCTCCGTGTGATGGGTAGTGCCATTATTTGTTTTTGGGGTTTCTCTGGCCTAGAGGTATGAAATTCCATAATGTAGTGATCTGTCCAGCTCACTTGTATGGGGGGAGAACAGTTAATGGCATGTGGTGTAGTCAAAAAAATAAGGTCCAGGGTATGCCCTGCCAAATGTGTTGGTCCGCTATTAATCTGTGTAAGACCTAATAGTGCCAAGTCAGACAGCAGGGATTGCGCCTCGACACATTCTGTGATTTCACTGTGGACATTAAAATCGCCAAGGAGTAAAAAAATTACTTCCAGGGTTAACATGGCTGGCCAGCACTTCCAGTAATGTGGTGGAGAAGTTGGCGCATGAGCCCGGAGGGCGATAGACTAGTGCCCCTTTCCGACTCATACTACGTGAAGTTTCAATCTTAAAAATTAATATTTCCAGCTCAGGAGTGCTCGGTTCCTCTAGAATGGATAGTCGTATCTCATTTTTATACACAATAGCGATGCCTCTACCCGTTTTAACTGGGCGATCTAATCTGACTATATGGTAGTCCTGTGGGATCCCTAAAGTGATGGCTGGGACCGTGTGGGGCTTTAACCATGTTTCGGTTAGAAAACATAGGTCTGGCTGTGTTGATGAGATAAGCTCCCAGACTTCCGCATGGTGTTTGGGCAATGATCTAATATTACACAGTATATTCCTATAACCCAATCTTGAATCAGGCTCTGTCTTCCCTACAATAGAAAGACCATGTCCATGATCTTTGTCCTCAACATTGGCCTGAACGTGGCAAGTGCGACATGAAAACGGGCCTGCTGGGGGATATCCCACCTCCCCTGAACATCCCAAGTGTGCGGGCGTCCACATGCTTAATAATTCTCGTGATGAGTAGCTTACCCGGTGGGTGGTAGGCAAGTCATGGATACCGCTTATAAGGGGCATGGCCCCTGGTCCCGTCCAGTCGCGGACGGGCGCAGACGGGCTACTCTTTGGCTCCTCTAAGGCGACGTCTTAGGCACACCCCTGCGAGCGACCGCTGCGCGCTCGATGGGTTGGAGGGCTTTGTAGCCCTTACTATTGTGGGAGCAAGAGCGCTAACCGCTCGTGAGGCGGAAGTGTCTCTGGCTCTGCCTGTCCGCCCTCCGCTCAACAGTGTTAATCACCGAGTCAGACCGAGGCGTGCAGGCGAGTAATCGAGCACAGAGCGTCCCTGAGGGTCAGTGTAAACAAAGGTATTAAATCGCCTTAAAATCACATTAAACCTACAATTTTACTATTGTTAAAAGATATCCGTTTTATAAAACCTTAAATGACACTTTACAGAAAGTTAAAATATTTCCTCGGGATTTACTGAAACAAACGCTGGCTAGCATCAAAGCGTGTCGGGGAAGACGCTGCCACCGCCCAGATATTGACTTATACAGGTCTCACCCTCCGCTGCATGCCACTGAAAGTAGGAGACACGCAGAGGCACTTAAGGGCTAGACGGAAGGTTGGGAAATAAAGGACGCATGGCGGGTGAAACATCCCAGGCATAGGGAATACTCCTTTTATTCGCCACCACACAGACTACACACTCAAATAGATCAATTCCTGTGTTCCACTGCCTTGTTGGGATCCATTATGTTGGTGCTCCATATGGGGAAAACCCCTTCAGATCATAACCCAGTGGAATTAACTATGCAATGGCGTAAGGTCCCAACTCCAATACCGACTTGGAAACTGCAACCTGAGATGCTGGAGGACCAGGTCTTCCGAATGCCCTATCAGAGGTGATCATCCATTATTTTTTGGAGAATACGGGGTCTGCTAGCTCTCGATAGATAGAGTGGGACGCCTTTAAAACAGTCATCCAGGGAGTGGCAATTAGCATGAAGACAGGAGTGCGACTTGCCCTTATAGAGCGACTAACCAAGGTAGAGGGGAGTTTGGCCACACTGGAAGGGGAGGCTGCAGGGACGAATGAACAATTAACGCAATTGCAGGAGGCTAACATTCAATATGCGGAGCTACTTGAGCTATGTGTTGTTGATTATCGGTTATACACGCAGAAGCAGCACACACTAGCTGACAGGTCAGGACCACTACTGGCACGGTTGGTCCGTAATGCCCCCTTATCCACACCCATCTTGGAAATTAGCAACAAAGTGGATGTAGTAGTGAATACACAATTTGACATAAATACCACTTTTAAAGATTACTATGAACATCTATACGGCCCAATACCCGAACTCACTGACACCGACCTTGAATCATTCTTTGATCGTTTATGCATTCTGCAGTTCACACAACTCCAGCGTGATGACTTACTGCGACCAATAACGGAGGCAGAAATAAGGCAAGCGATTAAGGCCTTACCACATAATAAAATCCGGGGAACGATGGCCTGCCTGCCGAGTTTTACGCGATGTATGCCGACTTGCTGGCTCCTCATTTTCAATGCCTTTAGGCGGGCTCCCCGCTACTACATTGCAAGCTTTAGTGGTTTCACTATTGGAGCCCAGGAGGGATGCTTTGCTTGTCTAGAGCTATAGACCCTTATCGCTCCTAAACATGGACTATGAAATCCTGAGTAAGCTGTTAGCTACTCGCCTTAATCAGTTTATTCCCGCGCTGATACATTCTGATCAGTGTGGGTTTTTACCTGGTAGGAGTACGGCACTCAACATAAGAAGACTACATCAAGGTATGCTGGGTGCACACATCACAGGAACTATGGAAAGCTGCATATCGCTTGATTTGAGACAGGCGTTTGACTCCTTAAAATGGGATTATATGTTCTATGCTCTCGCATGTTTTGGTATCCCTGAGGAATACCTAGCGTGGGTGCGATTACTATACACAAACCCCACGGCACGTGCGCACACAGGTCAGCACATCTCAGAGCAATATGAGGTGGCTAGGGGGACAAGACAGGGATGCCCTTTGTCACCGTTATTGTTCATCCTGGCGTTGGAGCCGCTTTTACACAGGCTCTGTTTTTTTGCGGCCTGTAGAGGAATAACTTGTGGTCGTACGTCCATTACTGTCTCAGCATATGCGGATGATCTCATTCTCTACGTCAAAGACATGACTGCAGATCCACACCCTATGCCCTTTATTTTTGAGTCATTCCAAGGTCTGTCTGGCTTGGCTATTCATGCTGCCAAGTCCTATGCGTATTTCTTTGCTGATGCTGGGAGGAGCCGGCACTTTCAGTTTGGTCCCTGGGCTTTCCCCATAGCACCCGATACCTTCAAATATCTCAGAATACAAATTTGTTGAGATGCCACAGACTCTTAGATGGAAACCTGGGGCGTGCAATCGCGGCCCTCAAATCTCAAATACAGTCTGGGTCTCACTGCCCCTGTCGGTAGCGGGCAGAGTAGCCATTACGAAAATGGTGTTACTACCGCGGCTCCTTTACTTTTTCACCAACCTACCGTTACTCGTCCCAATGAGGATTTTTAAAGTATTGAACTCTCTAGTGACAGACCTAATAAGGGGTACTGGGTGCAGACGTATTAGCCTGGTGAAATTGCAACTCACCACAAAACAAGGGGGGTTGGGAGTCCCGGACTTGCGTGCGTATTGTTACACTAGCCAGTTGCAGTGGCTGGCATATTGGCTTGCAGGACGCAGCCTTCAGGAGTTAAATATGACGTTGCAGGACAGGGACAGGGGGACCATACACAGGCTCTTATTACCAAAGGTCATCTTGCCGACGTTGACGCCCCACTTATTAAAATTAGCTATTTCTTATTGACGTAGTGCAGTGAGGTACACTGGACAAACAACACTGTACACCCCCACAATTCCATTACTGGGTATCCCCACACGTTCGGGCCCTAACCGTGCCCTTCAGGCTTGGAATAGGGCAGGCATCACCACAATAGGAGAGTTATTTGCAGAGGGTGTACTGATGTGCCATGACGCATTTGTGCGCATACATGGGGCACCCGATGCCTTGTTCCTATTGCACGCACATATATCCAGATACATACGCATCACATGGTCGCCCGACGATACTGAACCGCCCACAAGGCAAGACGCATTCTGGATTCAGGAGTATCAGTGGCAGTAATCCTCCTGGGCCTTAATGCAGCCTTCGATACGGTGAATCACCGTATCCTTATTCAGCGCCTGGCCGAGGCAGGAATACGAGGGTCTGCCCTGACCTGGCTAACATCTTATCTTTCCAACCGCACCTTTCAAGTCTGGGAAGGCAACTCACGATCCGCCTTAATACCCCTCCAGTGTGGGGTGCCGCAGGGCTCTTCCCTAAGCCCCACATTGTTTAATGTGTATATGGCCCCCCTGGAGGACGTGGTTGCCCCGTTTGGGATCAAAATAGTCAGTTACGCAGACGACACTCAATTGGTCGTTTCTCTCTCCCAGCTTGATCAATGCCCTGACAGTTTCCATCTATGCCTGACGAAGATATATACCTGGATGTGTGACTCCTCACTTAAGTTAAATGGGTCTAAAATGGAAATCATGTTCCTAGGCCACAAGTCGGCATCAATGCCCTCTTCCATCTGGCCTGCCTGTTTAGGGGACCCACCCACCCCAAAAAAAGAAATCAAAAGCTTAGGGGTCTGGCTGGAGCAGGACCTTTCGCTCAAAACACAAGCGAAAAAGACAGCAAGCACCTGCTTTGGGCTACTCCGGTCTGCCCGGAAAATCCTTCCTCTCCTCCCTCATCATTCTAGGAAGCTATTGATACAAGGTCTAGTTCTCTCCAGACTAGATTTCAGCAACGCGATTTTCTTAGGAGCCCCGGAAGCTACTATCAACAAGCTTCAACAAATCCAAAATGCCGCAGCTAGGCTCTTAATGGGCGTCTCCCTTAGGACCTCAGCTAAACCTGCCCTTAAATCGCTCCATTGGCTTCCCGTACGGGAAAGGATTATGTTCAAATCCCTATGCAGTACCCACAAAC
Organism: Lissotriton vulgaris; assembly: GCF_964263255.1. NCBI lineage: Eukaryota > Metazoa > Chordata > Amphibia > Caudata > Salamandridae > Lissotriton > Lissotriton vulgaris. Next base: position 797,777,848 of record NC_141687.1, read on the forward strand.
TCCTGCAAGGCAAAGGTCCCCCAATTATGAGAAGCCTAGTCACGCCCTACAAACCTAACAGACCCCTGCGTTCCGACAAGGGGTTCCTGGCGACAGTGCCGAGGGTCAAGAAAGCACACACAGGAGGCCGCTGCTTCTCAGTGAACGCGGCCTCACTATGGAACTCCCTCCCACTGAAACTATGTGCGGAACCTGGCCATATGTGCTTCCGGAAGACACTGAAAACCTTCCTCTTCCCCAAATGATCCCCTGTCTCCTCTCCCCTCTCGAGTCTGACTCTATTGCTGCACTGGGATGCCTTCTGGTAACCATGCGCTTTACAAAAACGCCTTACATTACATTACATTACAAATACATTGCTTACCATGCAATACCTAATGGGGAATGGGGCTCGATTGACCAAATGGCTGACTCATGGGTTTCGAACTGAGAGGGCGATTTCATTACAGCCTCTACGCGAAAAATCAGAGGGGGACATAGGCCGTGAATTTACAGTTAAGGAATGGAACACTGTATTGGGATTCCCCAAAAAGGTCTCTAGTAATCCTAAATTTAAATGTATTCAATTGATGTTGTTACACAGGGCGTACTTGCCCCACACAGGCTGAGCACCATGTTTCCGGGGGGGAATGATGACTGCCCGCGCTGCCACATACCCAAAGCGGGGTTGATACACATGGTATGGGCCTGCCCTCAATTGGAACACTACTGGGCGACGGTATGTAAAATATTGTCAGAGGTGGCCCCAGTGTGACAGAATGATACCCTGCAATACTGTATACTGGGTCTGGGACCCCGTGACAAGAAGGGTAACCCTGCTACACGGTTTGCTTATCTTGCACTCTTTCTAGCCAAGAGAGCAATAGCCACATGGTGGAAAGCTGCCAGTGCCCCATCCCTTCAGGAATGGCACACAGAGATGATGAGATGGGGTAAGGCAGAAGGGACAGAACTAAAGAGAGAAGAATATAGAGGTCTAAGAAAAACACCGATCTCGTTGAGCTAGTATGCAATTCTAGAAGAATATGCTACGATCGACATTTTGTCATACTAGAGTGTGTGGAGTTGGTTGTGGGAGGGCTTTATCCTAGATTACGGGATGCGTGGGCCCCTCGCATTATCCATGGGCTTAGGCAGGTAAGTTAGCAGGAAGATGTAGCTTATTTGCGACAGACCTAAGAACCGAGATACACATAAATACGGGTACAGTCGATGTACAAACCCTACTGATAGATGGTTATGGCCAGGCATGTGAGGGAGGGAGGGGAGAATTCATAACAGTTTTGTTGGAACTTTATAATTGTATTGTACACTCATAGATTTGACGAATCATGATCTGTTTGACTAGGCTACTGATATGGGCGAGAATGCTGTGCATGATTGGCAGTGCTTGCAGTTTGAGGTTTTGCTTTAATGATCCTGGACCACGGTGTATTGACATGAAGAGAATCTCATGGATAGCCGACACAGTTATTATATATTATCCTGCAGCGGCTGTAAACATGTGTAACTATGCCATGTACTTATATGTCCATATATTGCTGTATGATGTCTGGTTCGCTGATCTGTAAAATCAATAAAAACTAATTAATAAAAAAGTAAAACATCTCAAGCTCCTCTCCTGAGGCAGAGTTGTAGCCCACACTGTGCACCATGCCGTCGCAGAGTGTAAGAGGGAACCCAATGATGAAGCATGTCACCTTCGAGTGAGTGAAGGTTCTCGGCTTAACAAATTCATTTGTCTGTTCCCTCACATACAACACATTTTTGTGTGATCAATAGATATACCATCCTGTTTCCTTTTTTGTGATTTTAGTTCCTTGTGGTACTCCAGAAAGGGCGTGTACCAAGAATTAAAGTATATGTTTAGAGAGCGGCTGCCAGAGGTGCACCAGCTCCAGGAGAGTTTTTCATAAAATGTGTCTTTTGTCTCCTAGGGGATATATGGATCAGTGGTGTGCAAAATTTCCATTTGTGTAATTACGCAAAATTGCTGCACGATTCCCTGAAATAATGCGTAGGTATATGAAATGCAAATCTGTTATTGCAAGCTATATTTTAGCATGAAATGTGTCCTTGTATCAGTATTTAGCAAGAGGAAACATTCAAACAAAAGTAGCAAACAATAGCCATTCAAATTGTTTCTCTTGTGCTGTAAATGTTCCGTTCACCTTAAATCTTTACTGCTAAGGGTGCTTAACTATGTGCAGTGGAATAATGGCATAATTTGAGTAATTTGGAGTAACACGTGTAACGTGAAATTCCCAAAATTATGCGAATTAAGGTGGCGTAATATAATTTCACCCAGGCCTAACATGGATGACTTTGTTTTTTTTAGCACTACTGGATCTTTTGCTTTTGCACATCTACTCTGGAATGAGAGGTCCCCTGTTGTTTAGCAGTATCAAGGTAGAAATAAAATTCTGTGACTCATGTTATCAAACGTAATGCTCTATTTTTAATGTTGATAATTGACAATGCAATGTTGCATATTCCATTCAATGGTTGTGAATGTAAGTTCCATCACCATTGATTTTAGTGGTGTTGCAATGGAGGATTGTGCAGAACTAGGTACCCCCTGAGATAAATTAGTTACCGGGACAGGGAACACAGATCAAATTTAGATAAGAAAACCCCCATTAACCTTTATAATTAATTGCGATACATCCTAAAATCTCAAGGATGTGCAATGGACTCAGAAACAGTTTTGTTGAAAGTATTCAATGCTTCATTTAATCAATTCATGCTTTTCTTAGCTTACTTATCTTCATAGTGGGAAACATTTCCCATGAAAAGTTTCTCACATCAATTGTCAGGTATCTAGAATAGCATATACAATACAATGCAATGTTAAAAAAAGAAGAGGGGCAGCTTTTCATCAAAGATTGAGGGTCTTAATTATTACACATATTGTTCTAATTATGAATGGCAATGTTGAATATTACAGTTGTCTTATACCTTCATACATTTATATATGTTGGTACATCCAGTCATCATATCTGCAATTAACTTTTAAACGTTTATTCTCTTAATTATTATCCTTTTAGTTCATACGTATATAGAGTATTATTTTCTTAATTGTTGCAGGAATGTGGCTTAACAAATAATCATAAACTTGTGTTTTGGCACAAACACCCTCTTCAGGGATGACATATATAAGACCCCACTGAACATCCATATACTAATGGGGAATGAGAGCTAACTCAATACTGAATAGCTGGATGAAGTTGACGAAAGTACAACTTAAGAAAATTCAAAATTAACTCCCTTGAGTATCAGGATAGGCTGAATTCACTGGTTTCTTAATGTTCCACCTTGTGATTATAGCTTCTTTAATTTACATGAACCTGAAGGGTTGAGGTTTTCTGACACATGGACGAAGATTACATTGGGAATCGTAACTGAATGAAGTAGATCACGCCTGTCCTCACAATACTATTTCCTTCAGGTTCATGTGAACTAAAGAAGCTATATTCATAATCAGGCCTGGGCGTAGTTAGCGGAGTTCCACAATGTATTTCTCTGGAAAGTGACAAAAAACTCTGTGAAGTTCTGCAAGCAGCGGATTGCGGTGCAAAATGCTGTTTGCGCTGATCTTCCTGCCGCTCGTGTAGAGATTCTACTCGAGCAGCATTTCGTACTCGCCAACTTACAGTTGGCTAACACGAGCGAGGAAAATACTCTGCAGCTGAGTTTTCTGCACTCCCCAAGCTCTACGGAGTCCAGGAAACTTTGCAAACTCCGTGAACGGAGCAGTGTTCACTGCCCATGCCTAATCATAATCAGGCGTTGGTTGCCAACATGTGGAAGGAGGAAAAAGGAAAAAATAAAGCTGTGGAATTTATTTACACCATTGATTTACATTGAAGTGGCGGCAATTTCAGAAGGGAAAAAGTTCAAATAAACTCATTTTGGGGTTAAAAAATCAGGAGTCTCCCACCAAGGGTTGCTCACTGCATTGTTACGCCCAGTTGGGTAAGAACATTGTGAAAAGCAGTGACATACATTTTCCTTTTTAAAGCATACATCTAAAACAGCAAACACATGATTAAATCAGTTAAAACGTATCTGCATTTTTCCCAAATGATTGTTAGATCAAGCAGAGGGATAGTTGCCATGTTACAAAAGAATGCCAGCTACACAAATTATTTTCCCTTATTAGCTGTAGGTTGCTCCAGAATAGTAAAGTGTAAACAAATGACTAATGTGTTTTTCTAGGGAAAGTGGCAACCCATTTCCCGCCTGAATATGGAGCGTTGCAAGTATGCGCTAGGCAACTGATTTCAAAACTCTTCTAAATATGTAAATAAAAAATGGACAAAAGCAATGGCGAAATATGGATAGAATTGATTATATATTTTTCATTTCCCTGCGTACAAAACACAATATTGAGAAAATGGGCGTTAGTACCAACGTAGGCCTTAGTCACCATGAGTTTCCTTAATTGATTTTTAAAATATATACATTTTGCACATTTGTGAATAGTCCATTAGAGTCCACCAGTTTTCTTTTCTGATAGAAAACTTCACAATGACTCTCACCTACATATCGACTTACCTCACCATGGGAAAAAAAGACGGCACGCCATCCTGCTGTGTTTTAAAAGTTAAACTGGGCTCCTAATATTCATCACAATTAAGGTGTTTTAGGCTGTGTTGAAAATGTAATAAAGTATTTGATAGAGGAAGCGCAGACAAATTTCAGTCAGCAGACGTACTGCTTGTGCTGAAACCTCCTTGATGTTAATTGCACAACGGCTCTCTAATGAAACTCGCTGTGTATTAAATCTTAACAGGCGTCGCCATAAAAATGGCGCCACGCTATCGACTCTGCTAAGGAATGTCCATGCCAGCATTTTTAGCGACTGTTAGTCCTTTATACTTTGTAATGCTTCATAATTATTGCTACAGAGCGCATTAGAACCAAACTAATGTGTTTATACTGGACATTACAGCAAGTCACACGCTCCTTGCTTTTTACACTGCAGAGAGTTGAAAAGTTGAAGTCTCTTGCCTCCTGGGACACGAAAGAGTGAACGCAGACAAGAGGAAAATGCCATATTTTGTGGGGAAAGGCACTGCGTGTAGACGTTGCATAGACGTTTATTAATTCACCACCATTTAATTTAGAATAAATTAATCATTAATACAATCCTTAGGGAAAAATGGCATGTGAATAAAATTAAGCAGGATTGATGTTCGGTAATCTCTTTTCGTGCCTCCTGCAAAACAATGTATGACATTACAATGATTTCCTACTTTGCATAATTTATGCAGGTTTCCAGCATTGTCATTTGGAGCCAGTATGCAAAATATTCTAAACATGATGCTCGTGTTAAATAATGTTTGATGCCAGAACAAGCCTAGGGGACGGCTCCATCGTTTTCTGCCTTTGCCCACTGCAGTGCACAATGTTTTAATTTCGCATGTCCCAAAAATATTACTGTTTTTATATTGATTTATTTTCACATATGCACCTCCCCCTCTATCCACTCCCACCGTTCACCTTCCTCAATATACCTCTTTGTGTTACCCATCGAATGAATATCCTCAAACCTTGTTCGCGATTTCCCATTCCCCCCTCTGGTCACACAAGTCGTGGTGTCCATCAGATCTTGAATTTTTTGGACACGTTAATATGCTTAAGAAGTTAAGTGCTCTTGTAACAATGCACGTGAGTATGGAGTGCAGAGTCCAAGGGAAAAATATGCAAATGCATTTGAGTAAATTTGAGAAAATAATTTTTTGGGGTTCCATCAGCTAAGAGTAATTTAAAACATGATGAAAAAGACCAGTTATTGCTTTGGTGCCCCATTAAGTTTATTGCATTTTTAAGTAACCCTTAGAATCAAAGACAGTGAATAAGACTGTCTAGGTCCCAGAAAAAAGAACCTGGGCCATATTATCAAGAAAGGGCGATACATTATCGCCGCTTTTATTGGCAGGAAACTGCAGCTAAAACGGCGATAATGGGCTTAATAATATGCCCTTGTGAATTCCCATAGAAGCCCATTATCGCCGCTTTAGCAGCAGTTTCCTGCCGATAAAAGCGGCGATAATGTATCGCCCTTTCTTGATAATATGGCTGCTCTTTCCTCTGGGTGGATTTCTGTTCAGAAGTCCGACAGAGAGACACAGTCAACATTCATCACGTTTAGATGCCTGAGATATTATGCCCATCAATGGGCAGCAGCCAGTCAGGACTGATCAACACCACTTTGGGCAAGTAGTTGTGGACAGCACAGGTGAGCGAATCAGAGACCTTTGGCATTCACAAGCATCACGTATAGGTCTTATGAAAACTCGCGGTATGACATACAGTGATCCCTCTGTAAGATAATAAGTGCCAGTGCACAAACTTCTTCTCAGAAGCACGCTGCCAGTGCTTCTAAATACGGGGTTAACTAAGGTTGTCTAGTCTATTTTACACCTTAGGTCCCTTTTATCCACCCCCATATTAATTTCTTTTCATCCTTGTTTTTCTGCCTTTCTCACTTTTTTCCCGACTTTCTTTTCTGCAAGTTTTGTATCTTTCTGACCAAAGTCAAAGAGTCAAAGTCACTGAGTCAAAGTCTGATGATGCATAATGCATCCTGGCCCTCGAAGTGTGTGCCAATGGACTATGCCTTTATATACCAGCTCATATAAAGCACCAAAGCATAGAATAAGACTGCCTAAAAAGGTACAGTAAAAGTTTCTCTTAAGTAATTGAAACCCAGAAACTAGACGTAGTTGGAATTTTTACTCTCTGCTCAAGGAAATACTGCTGAAAGAAATTATACCAAACCTGGCAGAAGATAGAAGTTTACTTTGAATAGGTGGTCTTGCCTAAATCGGCTTGAAAGTTTCTGAGATATTTGTGCTACAGAAATTTTTTGGCAGATTTTAAATGTTCTATTTATGTATTTATTGGGAATGTTATCTAGTGCTACAGACGGTGTAGTCCACTTCAGAGTGGTGGAGCAGATAGCAAAGGAAATAATCCCCAAGAATATCTGACAACAGGGAAATGGGAGTTCCGTCAGACCACTATGGGGGCCTAGATCTGGTATCCTTCAGTCATTTTCATGCTAGTGTTAGAATTAGTTAATTGCCTTTTTCAGAAGTGTTGTTGGCAGTTGCTTCCTTATTTAAAAGCGAGCAAGTTCCATTTAAAGTTAAGGGGTAAGACTCTTGCATCATATCAGACCTTGCAGCCTTAAGGATTTCCAATCACACTTTAGTCATATCAGGGAGCATTGATGGAGAAAATGAGCTATAGAGGAAAGCAGATACCTGTTTGCAGCATAGTGGCATATAATTTCTTTAGATAACCAGGATTAATGATTTGGTGATGATCCTAAGTTCAACTGGAAGGCAAAGGAGAGCCATCAGTGCTGGGATAACATTATAAAATGTTTGTACTGTGTAGGCAAATACTGGATATCTGATTTTTTGCAATCTTTGTATAAATGAGTTTTTTGTAGAAGCCAGTATAGACTACTTGCATTAATGGAAATAAGCCATAAGTGGAGCACACACTAGCACTATTTAATGGTTACTTTCAAGGAGTAAGACAATGTTCTCTCGGATATAGAGCAGAATGTTATTTCCTTTGCACTATTCAATGGTTACTTTCAAGGAGCAAGACAATTTTCTGTAGGATAGAGTGTAGAATGTTATTTCCTTTGAAGCCTGCATTGAAGTTTGGGGTGCAATTGAGTACTGAACCAAATATGAGTGCCATATTTCTTGTATGTTAAGAGGTGGTGGGGGGAGTGCCCAAATTACATGGCCAGTTGGACCATGTAAGACTCTAAACAAGCTTGCTATGATTAGTACTTTAGTCACTTGTGCATTTTAACGTTTAGACCACAAATTTATCACAAATCTAAATCCAAGAATCATTTAAGGGCAAAAGACAAAAATATAAAAATAATTTCCAATTTGATTGGACAAAGAAGCATTTTTCTGCATCAGCCATTTCGGTGTCCAAGGACACCAGATCGATATGCGGTCCTGAGTAAAATAATGGCCAGAAAATAAAAAATAAATAAATTGCTGTGCTAGTTGCGATCCACAGATGCAAGCAGAGGAACTGCAGATGTTCAGGGCAAACATTGCACAGTGCAATGGAATTGAACATTTGTGTGGACCTGGATTCGCAGAAATAAAAAGGGTAAACATATGCTACATTTCCATATTATGATTTATTTATTTATTTATATATTTTGTGTACTTATAGAGCGCAGTCCTGTCACCCTGCATGTATTTTGGTAGAAATGTACTTGCTTCTTTTTGTTCCCTCACATTTTGTAACCTTTCTTCTTTGAATATATATATATATATATATATATATATATATATATATATATATATATATATATATATATATATATATATATATATATATATATATATTACGTCTCACAAAGCCCATTTAGGAGAGCCCACGCAGATAGCAAATTTACGTTTTTATTGGGAAGCTGCAGCACAGCAAAAGCAAGTCTGTTCCAGAGGAATAACACAGCCTGACGCGTTTCATGCTTCACACAGCATTTCTTCAGAGGCTAGAGTCCTTGTGAAGTGAAGCACTCGGCAATACAGAAATAGTCTCACCAGCTGCCCCAGTGGGCGTTGGCTCTCGCTTGGCCTGCTGGTTGTTGTAGTGCCGACAATAAAACTCCAGTGAGTTGCTTGCACTCGACAAACTTTGGACAAGAATTAAAAACCAAGTGGTTCTGAAAAAGAGTCCCGCTCTCACCATGTTGTGTCTTGTTGCCTCCCAAACGGCTAATCTGCCTGCAGTGCTGCCTCAAGTGAAAAGCAGCGCAGTCCATCCATCCATGGCAGGTCTCTTCCACGACCGGGACCGGCCGTCATTTAATTACGTCTCACAAAGCCCACTTAGGAGAGCCCACGCAGATAGCAAATTTACGTTTTTATTGGGAAGCTGCAGCACAGCAAAAGCAAGTCTGTTCCAGAGGAATAACACAGCCTGACGCGTTTCATGCTTCACACAGCATTTCTTCAGAGGCTAGAGTCCTTGTGAAGTGAAGCACTCGGCAATACAGAAATAGTCTCACCAGCTGCCCCAGTGGGCGTTGGCTCTCGCTTGGCCTGCTGGTTGTAGTAGTGCCGACAATAAAACTCCAGTGAGTTGCTTGCACTCGACAAACTTTGGACAAGAATTAAAAACCAAGTGGTTCTGGAAAAGAGTCCCGCTCTCACCATGTTGTGTCTTGTTGCCTCCCAAACGGCTAATCTGCCTGCAGTGCTGCCTCAAGTGAAAAGCAGCGCAGTCCATCCATCCATGGCAGGTCTCTCCCACGACCGGGACCGGCCGTCATTTAATTACGTCTCACAAAGCCCATTTAGGAGAGCCCACGCAGATAGCAAATTTACGTTTTTATTGGGAAGCTGCAGCACAGCAAAAGCAAGTCTGTTCCAGAGGAATAACACAGCCTGACGCGTTTCATGCTTCACACAGCATTTCTTCAGAGGCTAGAGTCCTTGTGAAGTGAAGCACTCGGCAATACAGAAATAGTCTCACCAGCTGCCCCAGTGGGCGTTGGCTCTCGCTTGGCCTGCTGGTTGTAGTAGTGCCGACAATAAAACTCCAGTGAGTTGCTTGCACTCGACAAACTTTGGACAAGAATTAAAAACCAAGTGGTTCTGGAAAAGAGTCCCGCTCTCACCATGTTGTGTCTTGTTGCCTCCCAAACGGCTAATCTGCCTGCAGTGCTGCCTCAAGTGAAAAGCAGCGCAGTCCATCCATCCATGGCAGGTCTCTCCCACGACCGGGACCGGCCGTCATTTAATTACGTCTCACAAAGCCCATTTAGGAGAGCCCACGCAGATAGCAAATTTACGTTTTTATTGGGAAGCTGCAGCACAGCAAAAGCAAGTCTGTTCCAGAGGAATAACACAGCCTGACGCGTTTCATGCTTCACACAGCATTTCTTTAGAGGCTAGAGTCCTTGTGAAGTGAAGCATATATATATATATTATTTTTTTATTTTTTTTACAAATCCATTCCCCCTGATATTAATCCTAGGCGTGATACCAGAATATGATGTTCCATCTCTTCAGTTTGACAGTTATATCCATCCTTGCATGTAGTAATAGAAAAGAAAGAAAACTAATCTGAATTAATTCCGTAATTTGTTGCAAAAAATTGAAGTGTATCAAAGACATACTGACCAAAAAATACTTCCTACTCCACGAACCTGAGCTATCAACCTACATCCTATCTTATCCAAGCTGAACCTATATTGCAATGAGGTATGTTAGGCTGTCTCACCTGTGTTCCAGAGAGAGATTGCTGGACTTGGCCCTTTCTGCAGGGTCATATCCAAACGTTTTGCCTTCAGCCTCCTGTTTTATAAGCCCGGTTTTGTTGGCTTTCAGGACTCTGAGTATTTTACCACTGCTAATCAGTACTAAAGTAGTTGGAGCATTCTTTTCTGGTTAAAATAGGTGTAAAAGATACATAAAATCAAATGAAATGATCAATACAGCACATCAGTATTATAAGATATTCAGCGAGGGTAAGAGAACAAGCATTTACCATGCAACGGTCGCACCTTTGGAAAAGTTAGAGCTGTTGGCATTGTTAATGACAACATTTTTATTTATGTGTTGGTTTTGAAAACAGATAAATAAATGGCATTGTCATTTACAAATCCAATACCTTAATCTCTTGCAAATGCGAAACCTATTGCATTTGCACCCACACACACACACACAGCCACACACACACATACACGTGTTACCATCCTTGTGGGGACTATGTGTTTTCACCAGCCTTGTGGGGACTAACCCTTCCCAATGTTTTAAAAATATACCAATAACAGAAAAATGTTAAGAAAAAATTCATAATACAGGATCCTGCTTCAATTTTACAAATATGTTGTTATTTAGTCACGCGCACAGAACCATCATTGTGGGGACTTGGACATGTGTTACCATCCTTGTGGGGACCTACTCAATAATTCTCATTTCTGATTGAATACACTCATTATCTAATAGATAAATGCTATTTTTCAGTGCCATACATACATAACATGATACTTTAGTCAAATTTGAATAGGTCACTATGTCCTAGGTGCACCTAGAACAGAGATTTGTCTAATAATGCATTTTACAGTAGAAAATGATCATATATATAAAGTGCATGGACAGGGATTCACGGATGTTTAGCCTAGTACTGAGTGCACACAAACATTAAGGAATATGAAAACAACACATAGTTAAATTAATTTAGAGGCTTAAGATCCTGCAATGGGGTCAGATGCTAAAACCAAGTTGCCATCTGACCACCTAGTTGTTTTTCATCAGCCTCACCAATTGGCACCATATACGTATGGCTGTGCAATAATAGTCCCCAAAGAGATGGCATGTTATTATAATAATATTCTAGAGCTGACAGAGTAAGTGTATGATGATGATAATTTTCAAGCCCCCACAGAGATATTGCATGATTAGATTGATGCCCAAGTCCCTACAGATATTGTGGTTTTGGTGTACGATGATAGTCATGCTGCAGTTCATGCAGAAATAACACTATTACAGTAATGCACAGGTCCCACAGAGATAGTTTGTGATTATAGGAATGCCCACGTCTCCACAGAGATAGTGTGGTATTATAGCCATGTTCAAGTCCCCACAGAGATAGTGTGTGATCATATTCACGTTCAAGTCCCCACAGAGATAGTGTGTGATCATAGTAATGTTCAAGTCCCCACAGAGATAGTGTGTGATCATAGTAATGTTCAAGTCCCCACGGAGATAGTGTGTGATCATAGTAATGTTCAGGTCCCCACAGAGATAGTGTGTGATCATAGTAATGTTCAAGTCCCCACAGAGATAGTATGTGGTCATAGTAATGTTCAAGTCCCCACAGAGATAGTGTGTGATAATAGTCATGTTCCAGTCCCCACTGAGATAGTGTGTTACTATAGGAATGCCCGGACCCCCACAGAGATAGTGTGTGATTATAACCATATTAAAGTCCCACATAGAGAGTATTATGATAGTGTTGTTCAAGTGTTGTAGAGAAAGTGTAGGATGAGTCATTCTGACATTCATTCAGAATTCTTATAGCGCTTATAGTCACTCTCAAGACCCCGTTGACAAAATGTGTGATTATATTCATGTTCAAGTCCCCTCAGAGATAGTGTGTGATTATTGTTATGTTACATCTCTGCAGAGATAGTATGTGATTACAGTCATGTTCAGGGCCCCACATAGAGAGTGTTATAACAATGATGCTGAGGTGCTTGCTGTTATAACAGTCATGCCGAGGCTCCTGCAGAGGTAGTATGTGATTATAATGATGCCTAGGTGCCTGCTCAGGTAGTGTGTAGTTACAGTCATGTTCAAGTGATGTTGAGATATGTTGTGATTATACTGAAGCTTAGGTCCCCAAAGCGATAGTGCATGATTAGGGAGGCCCACTAAGATGGTGATTATTGACCTATAGAGAAAGTGTTTGATACATGTAACTTCCAGTCCCTCTAAAGACAGTCTGTTATGATATACATGTTGATGTCCCTGAAGAGATAGTAAGTGATGACAGTCATATTCAAGTCCCACAAAGTTAAAGTATATTGAACCCACGTCCCCACAGAGATAGTGTAATTATAGATATGCCAGGTCCCCATAGAGATATGTGTGATGAAATTCATGTTCAATTACTAAAAGATAGCGCTTGATTGATTGTATTGATGCCCAGGTCCCCACAGATATATTGTGCGATTATAGTGATGTCCAGGTCCCCACAGAGATAGTGTGTGATTATAAGGATGCCCAGGTCCCCACATAGATAGTGTGTGATTATAGGGATGCCCAGGTCCTCCCAGAGATAGTGTGTGACTACAGGGAAACCGGGTCCCCACAGAGATAGTGTGTGTTTATATGGATGGCAGGTCCCCACAGAGATAGTGTCTGTTTATGGCGATGGCAGGTCCCCATAGAAATACTGTGTGTTTATAGGGATGGCAGATCCCCATAAAGATATGTGTGATGATAGTTATGTTCAATTACTCAAAGATAGCGTTTGATTGGTTATATTGATGCCCAGGTCTCCACAGAGATAGTGTGTGTTTATGGGGATGGCAGGTCCCCACAGAGATAGTGTGTGATTATAGGGTGCTAGGTCCCCACAGAGATAGTCTATAATTATAGAGATGTCAAGCTCCCCACAGTGATAGTGTGTAATTATAGAAATATCCAGGTCCTCACAGAGTTGGTGTGTGATTATAGCGTTACCACAGTCCCTGCAGAAATAGTGTGTGATGACAGTCTTGTTCAATTCCCCACAAAGGTAGTGTTTGATTGATTATATCGATATCCATGACCCCACTGAGATAGTGTGTGATTATAGACTTGTTCAAGTCCCCACAGAGATAGTATGTCTCCACAGTGATGTCTGTGATTATAGGTTTTATGAAGACTTAAACAGATAGTCATAATCTAGTGGTTTAGCAAACTAATGTAGCCCCTTCAACAGTGGCAGCTGCTCCACTAAGGTGGAAGAGCGTCGCCTCACTGCTTTAAAGCATAAATAATGGACCGTATTATCATTTTATTTTTAGTATTCCAGTTGTTTGACATGGTGTTTCTGGTTGGCTAGGGTATGCAGGTATGGTAGGGCAGAACCCATCAGTCTAGTAAGGGTAAGATAGTAACACATCAAAGACAACCCCTGGCAGAGCAGTCAGGCTTATCCCAGAGGCAATGTCTAAAGCGTTTGCACAACGCACTAACACAACAGTGACACTTTTAGGCACACCATAAAAAGCGACTCCACACAAGGTTACATAAAAATATCTTTTGTATTTTTAAAAAGTTAGACCACAATCACATAAATCACTGTGCCACTAGGCACTTTGTCATGACATCACATAAAGTCATACACCACTTTTGCCAACTTTAGTAAATACTTATAAGTGAACAGCACACTGAAAACATAAGGCCTAACATTACAGTTAGTACAATCAAGACAATAACGATTAGTTGAACATGTTTCCGCTTGAGCCGGTGTCACCAGTCTGACAGGTCAATCTTTTAAGATAGTTGCTTCCAGCTTTGTTAACATCCAACTACATCCCCTCTACATCCCCCTGCCTCCTTCTACATGAAAATGCTCCACTGGTTCCCGTAGAAACTGAGAAAATGCCAGGAATGACAGAGACGGTTCCATGATGAAATATCGTTAACATAAATATCGTCTATAATAAATATCGTCACTAAAACATCGCTTACAGAAATATCGTCATCCTATACATAACATAGATTTCACACAAATATCGATATTTTTTTATCGACAACCCTAATATCGTTAACATTAATATCGACTACTTAAATATCGACTACTACATTATCGACTGTATTTTAAATAACACTACCTTTGACATATATATCGACTACACTAACATCGACGACCTATGTACTCTAAATATATACAAAAAATATCGTCTTTTTATAAACAACTCGAAATGCACTATTCTTTGATTTAACTTAAATTTTTCTGCTATTTTATTGACATCACTAAAACATTTAATATATACTTTTACAAACAAATAGTGAAGCAACATCGTCTCACAAAAATAACGGTTTTCCCACGCCAAATAACGTTCTCAACCAATCATTTTGAATTTCCACTAATTGAACCAATCCAAAACTACCATTAATTAACTCACTCATATAAATACAATTACACACCTAACGTAATTTACCATTTTTGGCCCAAACTTGGAGAAAAACGGTTACCTTGCTGAGAGAAGAGAATACAAACGAACGACTACAACTACAATACATCACACTACACTTCAAGTAAGTTAAATACCATTTTTCTTTCGAAGTTACTATAAGTCCATAAACTCCCGATTTTTAAAACTGTTGTTCTTTAGAGTAACAACTAAACATGTTGAACTTATCAACAACGACAATACAGTTAGATGTAAGCACTTTTATTAACTACCTTATCCATGTCTACTTAGATAGCTGATAAAAAAATTTTAAACTGGCTAAGTAAATGTAAAATTTTAAAAACATGTATCTAACTACTAACATCCAAATACTACAAGTAACACAATCATAATTTTTTCCACAGACTCTACAAAATTATTTGCCTATCTACAACTACACTACCAACATCTTCTACTACATTAAGTAAGTATAATCACTGTATGTATAAAAATGCAAAAATTAACATGAAATACTTATTACACTAAAGTATTTCTTTCTATTATTCTTTAACACTACTACAGAACCTAAACAGGATACAAATCTGAAAAAGAAGTAAGAATAAAAGGTTTACCAGTGAAACCACATAGTAAGTATACATTAGCACTGTAGCCTAGTATTAGACACATCTCTATAAATTGTGTTCAATATTCTTAAAAACACATATATATATTTCCACAGATCTACCTTAGACATGGCAACTGGAGCTACTTTCATTACTTCGCAAAAAGGAAAACTAATGCTGAGCTACATGGGTTACACCTACACCCAAGAAAGAGTGAAAGCAAATAAGACCCATTGGAAATGTAGTAAATATTACTCTAATGCATGCTATGGTAGAGCAACAACTGTTGATAACAATGTGTTAAATGTACGTGAGCATAACCACCCACCAAATGTAACTGAAGTGGAAGTGAGAGAAGCACTAGAAACATTGAAAGATGCTAGTACAGGATCACAAGAAACAAGCACTAGCATTTTAAAAAATGTATTAAGCAAAGTTCCTGAACATGTGACAGGACAGCTACCTTCTATTCCCAACTTAAAGAGATTAATTGCAAAAACTAAACGTGCTTCTGATCCAACTCCACCAACACCAGAAAGTTTTCAGGATATAAAAATATATCCTGAATATACCATTACACATAATGAGGATAAATTCTTAATGTATGACAACAACAGCCAGGACAAAAGAATTTTACTTTTTGCTACAAATAATAATTTGCAAAAGCTTAAATCATGTGAAACATGGATGATGGATGGGACTTTTAAAGTTTGTCCCAAACCTTTCTATCAACTTTACACCATTCATGGGGAATACCAAGATACAAATATCCCTCTTATTTATACTCTGCTGCCAAACAAAACTAATACTACCTACGTTGACATTTTAACAACGATCAAAGAATTAACAGATAATTACTATCCTCAAAGAATTATCATTGACTTTGAAATTGCCATGATTCAAGCAATCCTTAAAATATATCCCCATACCTCCATACAAGGTTGTTATTATCACTACAACCAAAGCATATGGAGGCACTTACAAAAATCAACTTTAAGCATAGAATATTCTACAAACAGTAACTTTGCTTATCAAATAAAAAAGTTGATTGCATTAGCATATGTACCAACAACAGAAGTAGCTAACTACTACAATTTATTAATTGACAGCCCTTTCTACCGCACCAATGAAAAAATACTAACTCCCTTCTTAGACTACTTTGAAGATACCTGGGTTGGAAGATTACATCGTTCAGGCCACCGTAGACAACCTAAATTTCAAATACCATGGTGGAATGTATATGCTAGTACAATAGCACAGAAAGCTAAAACCAATAACGCAGTTGAAGGATGGCATAATGCCTTCCAAGCCACTTTAGGGAGAAGTCAACCAACACTTCACAAACTGATCCAAAGCATAAAAAAAGAGCAAAGCTACCAAGAACTCAGAATAGAACAATCACTTTCTAAAATTGGCCCTAAACTAAGTAAACAAACATTAAACATGTACGAATATCTGCAGCAAAAAACTAGAATGTACCCAAGTATAGAAGGTCTAGCATACTTAGATCTAATAGCAAAATCAATCCTTTAAATATAAAATTCCAAAAAGTGAGCAAAGCATTATAAAAGATACTATGTAGTAAAATTTATTAATATTATATCATGTAAAATTATGAATAATATATTTTTACAAGACATAATAATATTACATTTTACTAAATAGTACACTATACCACAATGCAACCCAAAAGTAAATATCACTTTTACTTACGGTTCTGCTGCTGTAGAATATGTTCCATGGTGATAATTTCCACAGAAATGTTACCAACAGCTATCCATATCCAATGTGTAAAAATCCCATCAAAATGTAAAAATACAACTGTTTGATAATAGTCCCGTAGCAATCCTCTCGAAATAGAAACCATGAAAAAAACGATAAATCCTCACGAGTAAAAAAAGTTGAGACCCCGAAAAAAGCAGAACAATGTAAAATTATGTACCTGCTTAAAAAAAACACGTCATAGTCCATCTGCTCACCAAAAAAAAAACCTGTAAAATATCGAAATAAAAAATAACCTCAAAACATAGGAAATACGCATAGCCTACACATAGTATAGAAAAGATAAAAACAATCTAAATTCATCCCTTAATCGACAGTAAACGTTACTTTTGTTCGAACTACCTCACAAAGTACGTTCTCCATAACGTCGCTAAATAACACGTAATTCGCACATATTATGTAAAGTACTACACATATCTACACATACACACTACAACTATCACTAAACTTTACTTAAATATCTTTAAAAGTAATGAGAAACAAACTTACCTTCACCAACAAGAAACAGCTCCCAACCGCGAGCTTCCGTTTTCTAAAATGACCCAAACAACGATGTTGATAGAAAAAAAAGTGAAGTTCCTAAACTAAGATGGCTGCATAATAAAAACTAAAATAGGACAAAATAGGCTTTCAATAAAAAATACATTGTATAAAATAGCACAATATACCCAATATGTATTAATAAATGTATTTTTATTGTTAAAAAACATATGAATATTGTAATAAATACATTAATATGTTTAAAATAATAATGTATTATTTGTTTATTATTAGAAAAGTGAATGTCATTTATAATATTTTTCTCAAATGTTACAAAATGTAAATGTATGTTATGTACATATCATGTTAAAAATAATCACATAATAAATATGTAATATATTAAATTTTAATAAAAATATTAAAATTTAATATAACAATTTATATATGATAAAAACATTATTTATGTCTAAAAATTCTATATAATTTGTTACCAAAAATAATGTGAAATTAAAAAAAAAAAATTTGTACAATCCTTGTAGTACCAAATCAAAATGTCAATAAAATATTTTGTTAAAAATATTGTTTCTTAATTTACACTTGTCATATGAAAATAAAAATTGTATACAAATGTATTTAATGTATATTTATGAAAAGAATAGACTATAATAATTTACTATTCTAAGTCCAAACATAACTTAACTCAGGGAATGTGCTGGATAATAATCCTAAAAAAATTACTATTCTAACTCCAATCTAACATAAATCAGGGAAAGTGCTGGATAGTAAACCATAATAAATTACTATTCTAACTCCAGTCCAACATAAGTCAGAGAAAGTGCAGGATAGTAAACCATAATAAATGACTATTCTAACTCCAGTCCAACATAAGTCAGGGAAAGTGCTGGATAGTAAACCATAATAAATGACTATTCTAACTCCAGTCCAACATAAGTCAGGGAAAGTGCTGGATAGTAAACCATAATAAATTACTATTCTAACTCCAGTCCAACATAAGTCAGGGAAAGTGCTGGATAGTAAACCATAATAAATTACTATTCTAACTCCAGTCCAACATAAGTCAGGGAAAGTGCTGGATAGTAAACCATAATAAATTACTATTCTAACTCCAGTCCAACATAAGTCAGGGAAAGTGCAGGATAGTAAACCATAATAAATTACTATTCTAACTCCAGTCCAACATAAGTCAGGGAAAGTGCTGGATAGTAAACCATAATAAATTACTATTCTAACTCCAGTCCAACATAAGTCAGGGAAAGTGCTGGATAGTAAACCATAATAAATTACTATTCTAACTCCAGTCCAACATAAGTCAGGGAAAGTGCTGGATAGTAAACCATAATAAATTACTATTCTAACTCCAGTCCAACATAAGTCAGGGAAAGTGCAGGATAGTAAACCATAATAAATTACTATTCTAACTCCAGTCCAACATAAGTCAGGGAAAGTGCTGGATAGTAAACCATAATAAATGACTATTCTAACTCCAGTCCAACATAAGTCAGGGAAAGAGCTGGATAGTAAACCATAATAAATTACTATTCTAACTCCAGTCCAACATAAGTCAGGGAAAGTGCAGGATAGTAAACCATAATAAATTACTATTCTAACTCCAGTCCAACATAAGTCAGTGAAAGTGCTGGATAGTAAACCATAATAAATTACTATTCTAACTCCAGTCCAACATAAGTCAGGGAAAGTGCAGGATAGTAAACCATAATAAATTACTATTCTAACTCCAGTCCAACATAAGTCAGGGAAAGTGCTGGATAGTAAACCATAATAAATTACTATTCTAACTCCAGTCCAACATAAGTCAGGGAAAGTGCAGGATAGTAAACCATAATAAATTACTATTCTAACTCCAGTCCAACATAAGTCAGGGAAAGTGCTGGATAGTAAACCATAATAAATTACTATTCTAACTCCAGTCCAACATAAGTCAGGGAAAGTGCTGGATAGTAAACCATAATAAATTACTATTCTAACTCCAGTCCAACATAAGTCAGGGAAAGAGCTGGATAGTAAACCATAATAAATTACTATTCTATCTCCAGTCCAACATAAGTCAGGGAAAGTGCAGGATAGTAAACCATAATAAATTACTATTCTAACTCCAGTCCAACATAAGTCAGGGAAATTGCTGGATAGTAAAGCATAATAAATAACTATTCTAACTCCAATCCAAAAAATTATTGATAATATTTTCATTAAGGATTCTAAATAAAATTTCGTGACAATTTCAAATTTGAAATTTTAAATTTCGAATTCTGATTATTTTTCCTATTTCGCAATTTTTTAAAAATTTAATTTTTTTTTTTTTAAATTACTACCCACCCTTATCCCCTAAAATACCAATTACCCGCTCCAAAAATGTTATTATAATATTTTCTTTAAGGATTACAAAAAATTTTTCGTGACAATTTTATTTTTTAAATTTAAAATTTCGAATTCTGATTATTTTTCTAATTTCGCAATTTTTTATTTTGTTATTTTTTATAATTTTTAAATTACTACCCACCCTTATCCCCTATTATACCAATTACCCGCCACTAAAAAATAAATATGACTTTTTCATTAATCATTAAAATTAAATTTTCGTGTAAATATCTATTTACTATTTTTAAATTTCGCATTCTGATTAAATTTCTAAATTATTTTTTTATTTACATTTTTTATATTAAATTTTAAATTACTACCCACCCTTATCCCCTATAATACCAATAACCCGCTACTAGAATATTAACAAATCTTTTGTAAAATATTATTTTTTTAACCTTAGTATTACTAATATTATTTTTTCTAATTTTACACACAACATTATAATAAAATTTTTTTTTTTCTAACACATTATATTTTTTTGACGATATTATATACAACGACTTTTTAGTCAACGATATTCTAGTAATCGATATTTTTGTTTGACGATATTTATGTCAATCTAAATAAACGATATTTTTTACAACGATATTTACTTAAGCGATATTTTTGATTTTCGATATTCTTACTACGATATTAATGCTAGTCGATATTTTCCCGTCGATATTCCATCTTAATACCGACAGAGACGCCCTACGGGGCAAGAAAACGCCAAAAGATCTCCTGCCTGCACGACGGGGAGAGAACACAGTCTATGGGTGCTTGTGCTCACCAGCGTGATAGGGCCACTGGCCTGCACTCTCTGCAAGGAAACACTACCGGTTTCCATGGAAGCAGGGGAACGATGGAAGTACAGGGGTGATCTGCGGGGTAAGGAAACACCAAAGGATCTTACTCCTGGAGATCAGCCCAGTGGGATGTCTGTTTGTTGGTGCGAGCACACTATCCCTGGGTGCTCGCACTATCTAGCGTGATGGGTCCACCTGCCCCCACTATTCACAACAACGGGCCAGAAGCCAAGGGGAGCCAAATGCCTCCGGTACAGCTCCGTAGTGTGGCATGGGTACGGATCTCTTCATGTTTCGCTGCAAGCGGCCTGGTGCAGCTGGGAGGCTCTTGCCTTCCTTAGCAATGCCGGCACCCAGGGGCTCACGTCAGCCACCTAGGGTCTCACATCGGCTGCGTGTGGAAGCATCTGAATGGACACGTGAGACTCTGGTCACTTGCGGGTGCGGCTGGACCACATCTTCTGACATCCAAGGGAATTCCCGGGCCGATATTCCTTGCTGCTTGGGCATGGCCTCGCAGCCATGTAGCAGAGCCCCGGCTGCTGGCCCACATAAACAAAGGCAAGCAATACGAGATGGAGAGCGTTTTGTTCCGTTCACCTCCTCCTTCTCAATGTTCAGGCCCTAGATGAGGGAGCTGTGCTGCCCATGCTGCAGGGTAAAAGCGCTCCTGTATGGGGTTAGCACAAATTGAGCCAACTCCTTGGGCAACAGAATTGAAAACGCTTATCACGTGCTATTAGCAAATAGGGAGGCAAGCACTACCTCGTCCCTGGAGACACTGGGGCAGAGAACAGGGCACAGGCTGGCTAGCACGAAGGTCCCTTAGCAGAGAGGCAGTCACTTCAGCCACCCAGCAGGCAGCAGGTTAGTTTCACAAGAAGTTATTCACAAACGGCGGTTCCTCCTGGCACACAGCAGTCATTGGGTAAGTGCCCCACATAGTGTCTTTTTATTTTCATGGGGTTATAGCCCCTGTATTTATAGTGCCACAGTCTTTGTTCTGAGGGAACTTCAACCACATATTAGAAGTGCACAACACTGCCGTTCATATTGAAAGCCTTGGCCCCAGACACACCACAGGGGGTGGAGCCATTATTGTGGAAGGTAGGCACAGACCTATTCAGGTGCATGTGCAACTCCTCCCACCACACCAAATGAATACCAGGCCTATTCAGGTGCAAGGAAAACTCCCCCTGCCACTCTAAATTCAGGAAAGGTCTATTCAGCCTAGCACTGAGCCACCCACTCAGGGCAGGACACACCTCAACTACCCCAGGGACTAGAGTGAATGCACATCCCTTCTCTGTCAGTCAAAACCAAACGGTCAATACACATCAGGCAGGCGCAAAAACTCATAAGCACACATAAATACCCACTTCTAAAAGTGTTTTTTCTAACTCTGTTTTCACCAATAAGCAGGATTTATCACTAGCATGCCTGCCCGCTACGGGCCCCCAATGTTAAAAACTGCCTGCCTTTCCGTGGTGGCGTTGCCGCCACGGAAAGGCACATCCCAGCCTGCATACAAATATGGATGACGGTGTCTACCAGACCAGATTGCCTACCTGTGGAAAACCGGCGGACCGTATTCCCGTTCGCTGAGGTCCCCCCAGCCATGGTAAAGTTAGAGGCGGGCGGTGTTTTTTTGCGGGTGGATCGCCACCGCCATACGGTCAGTGGCGATCCGCCCGTTTTCATAATGAGCCCCTTAATATTCCCTTGCCACGCAAAAAAACAATACCCACCCTAAGCCCTAAGAAATCCCTTACGATCCAAAAACTCATACCCACCCTAACCCTGAAAAATCCTTTGTCACGCAAAAACCTATATTCACTATAAACCATAAAATATACCTTGCTACCCAAAAACCTATACTCACCCTAAACCATAAAAATATACCTTGCCACCTAAAATCCCATACCCATCCTAAACCCCCAATATTCCCTTGGCACCAAAAAACCCCAAACCCATCATCAACCCTAAAGCACAACTTAGAATCCAAAAACCCATAACCGCCCTAAACCCCAAAAATCCATTATCACCCAAAAACTCATACCCACCCTAAACCATAAAATGTCCCTTGCCCCCAAAATCCCACACCCACAATAAACCTTAAAAATTCCCTTGTGACACAAAAACCCATACTTAACTTAAACCCTACAAAATCCCTTGCCACCAAAATCTTAAACCCATCCTAAACGCTAAAAATCCCCATCAAACCCACAAAACCCATACCCACCCATAACGCTTACAATCCTTTACCACTCAAAAACTACACCCACCCTAACCACCAATAATTCACTTGCCACCCAAAAACCCATACCCACTATAAAAAATCCCTTGAGTCCCAAAAACCCATCCAAACACTAAAACCTAAATTATTCATTAACACCCAAAAAAAAAACATTTCAGCCCTAAACCCAAGATGTTCCCTTGCCACCCAAAACCCAAGCCCAGCGTAAACCCTAAAAAAGCCTTACCACTCAAAAATCCATACCCACCCTAAACGCTAAAAATTCCCCTATCACCCAAACACCCATACCCACCAGAAACCATAACATTTCCCTTGCCCCCCAAAAATTCAGCCCACCCTAAACCTTAAAACAGCTCATATCACCCAAAAACCCATATCTACCCTAAGGCAAACCTTACAACCAAAAAACCCATAATCACTCTAAAAATTCCTTATCACCCAAAAACTCATGCCCACCCTAACCTTAAAAATTCCCTTACCACTCAAAAACCCACACCCATCCTAAATGCTAAAAATTCCATTGCCACCCAAAAACCCATACCCACCTTAAACCCTAAATAAATCCCTTACCAACCGAAAACCTACACTGAATGTAATCCCTAAAAATTCCCTTGCCACCCAACAACCCCATACTCACCCTAAACACAAAATGTTCCCTTGCCACCTAAAAACCCATAACTACCCTAAAAAAACCTTACCACACAAATATACCCACAACCACCCTAAACCCTAAAAATTCCCTTGCCACCGAAAAACCCATACAAACTATAAA
Source organism: Lissotriton vulgaris (assembly GCF_964263255.1). NCBI lineage: Eukaryota > Metazoa > Chordata > Amphibia > Caudata > Salamandridae > Lissotriton > Lissotriton vulgaris. Next base: position 797,801,618 of record NC_141687.1, read on the forward strand.
CCCTAAAAAAAATCATTACAACCCATAAAAAACACACACTAAAGTCTAAAGGTTCCCTTGCTACCCAAAACCCCTACCCACCCTAAAATCTAAAAAATCCCCTACCAACCAAGAACCCACAAGAACACACCCACCCTGAGCCCTAGAAAATCCCTTGCCACCAAAAATCCCACACCCACCCTAAACACTAGCAAATCCCTTGCCATCCAAAAACCCATACAAACACTAAACCCTAGATGATTCATTACCAACTAAAAACCCATACCCACTCTAAACCTTAAAAAATCCCCAACCACCCAAAAATCCATACCCATCCAAAACCCCAAAAATGAATTTGCCACCCAAAAATCTATACCCACCCTAAACTCTGCGAAATTCCCTTGCCACCTAAAACCCTTTCCTGCCCCAAACCCTAAAAATGCCCTTGCCACCCAAAAAACCCATTCCCACCCTGAACCCTAAGAAATCCCTTACAACCCAAAAACCCATACCCACCCTAACCCTAAAAATGCCTTTGCCACCCAAAAGCCCATACCCATCCTAAACCCTAAAAATTCCCTTGCAGCCCAAAAACCCATACCCACCCTAAACACTAAAAAAGCCCTTACCTCCTAAAAACATATACTCACCGTGAACCATATAAAATATCTTGCCAACCAAAATCCCACGCCCACCCTAAACCCTCATTATTCTCTTGGCACCCAAAAACCCATAACCACCCTCAACCCTAAAGATTCATTATCGCCCAAAAACTCATACCCACCCTAAACCCTAAAGATTCATTATCACCCAAAAACTCATACCCATCCTAAACCATAACATTTCCCTTGCCCCCATAAACCCACAGCCACCCTAAACCTTAAAAATTCCCATCAAACCCATAAAACCCATACCTACCCGAAACTCTAAAAATCCCTTTCCTCTCAAAAACCTACCCCTACCTTAAACCCAAAAATGTAGCTTGCCACCCAAAACCCCATACCCACCATCAAAAATCCCTTGCCCCCAAAACCCATGCAAACACTAAACCATAAATTATGTTTTACCACCCAAAAAACCCATATCAGCCCTAAACTCTATATGTTCCCTTGCCACCCATGCCCACCCTAAACCCTAAAAAATCCCTTTGCACTCAAAAACTGACACCAAACCTAAACCTTAAAAATTCCCTTGCGACCCAAAAACCCATACACCCAGTAAAATCTACAAAATCCTTTGCACCAAAAATCTTACACCCACCCTAAACTATAAAAAAAATTCCCTTGCCACCCAAAAACCCATACCCAGCCTAAACCCTAAAACATCCCTTACCACCTAAAAATCGATACCCACCCTAAATGCTAAAAATTCCCTGAACACCCATACCTATCTGAAACCATAACATTTCCTTGCCCCCAAAAATCCACACCCACAGTAAGCCTTAAAAAAAGCACTTTTTTCCTAATAAGCTATACTCACGCTAAAACCTAAAAAATACCTTGCCAGCCAAAAACCCATACCTACCCTAAACCCTAAAAATTCCCTTGTCACCCAAAAAATCATATCTACCCCACACACTAAGGCAAACCTTATACAGAGAATGTAAAGCTGATGATGTTCAAGCCAAAACAGAGATTGTGTGTAGTTACTGGAATGCTCAAGTACCCACAGAGATGGTGTGTGACTATAGTATTACCACTGTTGCCAAAGAAATTGTGTGTGATTCATGCCCAGGTCCACACAGAGAAAGTAAAAGATTATAGACATGCCCAGGTCCCCACAGAGATAGTGTGTGATCATAGACATTCCGAGGTCCCCACAGAGATAGTGTGTGACTATAGAGATGGTGAGGTCCCCACAGAGATAGTGTGTGATTATAGAGATGTCATGGTCCCCACAGAGATGGTGTGTGACTATAGTATTACCACGAATGACAAAGAGAATGTGTGTCATTACAGACATGCCCAGGTCCCCACAGAGATAGTGTATGATTAAAGACATGCCAAGGTCCTCACAGAGATAGTGTGTGATTAAAGACATGCCCAGGACCTCACAGAGATAGTGTGTGTTTATAGACATGCCCAGGTCCCCACATAGATAGTGTGTGATTAATGGGATGCACAGGGATAGCACACATTTATAGTGTGTGATTATAGTCGTGTACAAGTCCTCACAGAGATATTGTGCCATTATAGTGATGTTTAAGTGCCCACAGTGATAATGTGTGATTATAGTCCTATTCAAGTCTCCACAGTGATGTGTGTAATGGTAGGTATGTTGAAGAACCCATACAGATCGTATTAGTCTGTTGTCTTATTAAATGAATTAATGCACTTGAGGGATATGTGTTTGACCACTTTCTCACATGTGTGAATACTGGTGCTCCCACTCAGCCTTTATTCCTTCCAAGGTCTATAAAATAAGTATTATTTACTTGGATAGCAAAAAAACATATGGTATTCAGCAACACGATATTCTCAGGTGTGAATATGCACTTTATGTATGTACATGAGATGATATGATGTGATATTAGTGGTACTCAAGCCACCACTAGAGATAGACTGGACTTATCCCATATCTTTGAATCCCACTTCATATGTAGCATTAACTGATTTAAACTGTGTTAATCCAGGAAGGTTAACACTTCCTTAAAAATCCAAGTATCACAGTTCTCATTTTCTTTTCTAGCCCCCATTTATCAACTCTAGTCTCCATTAGGAAGATAAAACTGTATTTCTGATTGCAATAAACTCCCCATACTGATTCACTCTGACACTTTAGGATTATTACAAAAGAGAAATTGAATTAAGAACTGGCACATCCTTATAATTTTGGTTTCTATCATTCAAGAATTAAATGGTCCTCTTCTCACAAAGCTCTTCTATCTCTCAGAGTATTCCTTATACCTGCTCTCTGGGCTCTTTCTAGCTAACCAGGCTCACAATTAATATATATATATATACTAGCTTTCCCGCCGTGCGTACCTGCGATCTCCGAAGAAAGGAAATTCAAGGAAACTCGTTATAATAATATTCAATTTATATTGTGTAATTTTTATTGAAACGTATTCCTTTTAATATGGAAAACATTTCAAAGTGCTGTTTTAATTCTATTTATTTATTTGAGTGCTTGTGGATACACGATTTTTTGTTTTTCCGTCTGGTGCGTACATCAGTATTCAAAAGATTATGAGGGCCCTGGGGGGCCGATATTTAAAAATAATGTATGCCAGAAACCTTCGGGGGAGTGTACTCAACAACTTCCCAAAGTTTCCTGGCGATTGGATTACTGCTGTTTTAATTCTATTTATTTATTCGAGTGCTTGTGGATACACGATTTTTTGTTTTTCCGTCTTGTGTGTACATCAGTATTCGAAAGATTATGAGGGCCCTAGGGGGGCGATATTTTTAAAAAAATTATGCCAGAAACCTTCGCGGGAGTGTACTCAACGATTTCCCAAAGTTTCCTGGCGATTGGATGAATGCTGTTTTAATTCTATTTATTTATTTGAGTGCTTGTGGATACACAATATTTTGTTTTTCCGTCTGGTGCGTACATCAGTATTCAAAAGATTATGAGGGCCCTGGGGGGCCGATATTTAAAAAGTATTTATGCCAGAAAGCTTCACGGGAGTGTACTCAAAAACTTCCCAAAGTTTCATGGCGATCGAATGAATGGTGTTTTAATTCTATTTATTTATTCGAGTGCTTGTGGATACACGATTTGTTGTTTTTCTGTCTGGTGCGTACATCAGTATTCAAAAGATTATGAGGGGCCTGGGGGGCCGATATTTAAAAAGATGTTATTCCAGAAACCTTCGCGGAAGTGTACTCAACAACTTCCCAAAGTTTCATGGCGATCGGATGAATGGTGTAGTAATGCATAAAGGACAAACAGACAGACACACATACATTCGTTTTTATATAAGCTAGTCCATTCTTCATGTGAGAAGTGGAATTTTTCTATTGTTAGAGGCATAATGTGGCATTGCCTCAAACCAGCACCACTGGCGATTAGGAAGCACTCTGGAATCCATAAAACCCAGGTTGCAATATAAATATGCACATAAACCTTGTTTAACATACTATAAACATTTACTGTGTTTGGGAGAACACATTCTGTAAGTGGATTTCCAGAATGGAGATAGCAGTCCTTTGTGCAAGACTAGAAAAAAATCAAGTTGGCAGTGGTACATCCGCATTTTTATAGGAAGACACATTCTCAAAATATGCCCAGGTGAAACCTGGGAAACTTTCACAAAGTTGAAACATCTATTTGTTCAGCCTTTTATTTAGAGTGTAGAATAGAAATTCTTACACAAGGCTTAAACATTTTCAAAAGTGACCATGTCAGCTACAAATGACTTTCTCAGCATGGATGGTCTCGTTATTGAAGGGCAAATCATATACAAGAGTCTTACAAATTGTATTCCTGAATTGAGCTGGTATGCTCATAATGTAAGAGTAGAGAAAGTCACTTTGCCTGACATACAGCTGTCTTTTTATGGTAATAAAAACCTCAGAATGTGCCTGATTTAATTATAGGAACCTTTCATAATGTTAATTTTTTTTTTTTGCGGATTGAGTGCAAATGTTGTACTTCGGTGTGTGTAGGGTATAAAACGAGGCTTCCTAAAAGAAGCTGGTGAATCCTTTGTTCAGGAATACAGAAGGATAATTTGATAGTCATTCACTAGCTGTTTTTGTGAGAAAATAAATCTTAAAAGGAAGCTTGTGACGCAGTACCGTCCTAGAAGTGGCACAGTGAAATCTGATAGATTTCACTGTGCCACTTCTACGAGGCTTTTTGTGGGGAAACATCCACCCTACATACATTATACCTGTCGCATCACTGTAGATATGGTGCAACATGGCGCATTATTTATGCCGCTGCAGTCCCTCCACATGCACATTTATCTTCTGTCCCTGTCCTGTAGTTCCTGACTGAAATGCAGTGGCATGTGTCTTTCTCACCTAAGAGAAGCAGAGTGTGTCTGCCCATTCCAACTCTGTTAACCCTTGCAACAAAGCATACCTCAGACTGTGAGGCTCAGTGACAGTATTTTGTTTTAATTGCTTTCTTATTAAATCACAACGTTTGACATTACACAACCATTACATAGAAAACTGCTGCTGTGTGACTGTCCTAATCACATACCACAGTGCCCCTGGAAGGAGAAGGTTCTGGGCAGTGAGTTTTTAGCCCATCCATTAAAGGTCTCTGAAACACAGAGTGCTCCCTCTAGGCCTGCAGCCCCTTGAGCAGAGAGCAAGGAGGTTAGTTTGAAGGAATGAAGACCAGGCAGATATTCTGCCAATCCACAAAGCCATACGCAGTCATCCTTTATGAATGTCTCAACACTCACTTTTGTCTTGTCTACACGTCCCAAACTATAATACGTACTTTGATGCAGATATAGGGAACACATCAGCTTACCAGCTGAAGGGTTTTCAATAGGTGAAAAGCTATAATGTCTGTGCTAAAAAGTCTTATGACAATTACATTATCCCCTTGCTTAAAAGCCTGCATATATTACCGTTACAGGAAAGAGTTAACTTTAAGATTTGTTGTTTAACATTCACTTGCTCACATCACATGATATCTGTCACTGTAGAAGAGTCCACTAACCTTGCTCTTACTCAACTCTGATTGGGTAGCGTATTAAGCAAAGTATATGGAAGAGCCCTTCACAAGGAGGGACTAGTATTGTTTTGCCCTAGACTCAATAGATTTGAATGCCTTGATTTCAGATGAACAAAGAAGGTGGCTCTTGAAGGAGAATTAGTACTTTGAACTTATTTGGCACATGATTTCAGTTGTGGCAGTTCAGAGTTGAAATTTAGTTTTGCTCACTTAATAATATCAATGAAGAAACTTAGGTGGTGCACGTGCAGCTCTGTGCTTTCTTTGAGTTATGTTTCTGCTGCATCAGACGAATGAACTACTTACATTATTGTTGCTAGGTCTGGTGGCTTAGTGGACTAATGTGCCCACTGTAGGAGCCTGTGTTTGACCTCATGTTCACAGGTTCAAATTCCAGTTGGTCTACTCAGCCTTTTATCCTTCTGAGGTTGATAAAGTGAATATCATTCAATAGGTAACAATAAACATTTGTTATTCACCGCCAAGACGCCATCTGCATGCATGTGCGCTTTACAAATACACGTCTTGATATTAGCGCGTTGCAGATGAACGATCCCAGAGATGGTTAATTCAGATGCATTATAGTAAAGCTATCCCTTCAGGTACAGCTCTTGGATTCCAGGCTTGCAATGCATTCCCCACTCAAAACATAATGACCCAGCCTTTTCCTAGGACAGTATGGCTTAACTTCAGATAAAATAGCCATGCAGGGCACATAGGCAGTGTAGGCATCTTTGTTGCTGCAATTCTCAGATATATGATGCGGTTACACAGAATAAAAACACTGCAGGGCAATGGATCATGTATGTTGTCTATCATTCTGAGAAATACAAAAAAGAACAAAATACAGCTCACCCAGAGTCAATAGTAGTAAAAAATATAAAATAAGTCCTTAATGATAGAATTAGTGTGAAATGCTGGCTAGATCTTTAGAATAAGGGTCACTTAGGAGATATTTCCTTGAAATGTATCTGTGCCACCATGCTCTTCCAACTAAAGGTTGATATTTACGGCTGTATTGTTACGAGGTTACTGATAACACTCAGTGTCATCTTTGAATCAGTATGTGCACAGTTTGCTATTTTAAAGTGCAGTCGGGTGAATTATTTTGCCAAGCAAACTATTATAATTTCACCCCAATATTTCTGTCCATTTAAAAGAAAATAGTAAATAGGAAACGAAATTACGAAAGACACTTTCTCTGCTTTGACGAGCTCTTCCTTTCAGCTATACACTTTCAGCTATACACTATACTGAGGCAAAGGGTCTCAACTGTTTACATAGTGCAGAGATGATTAAGGTTGGAGTTCAACTTAACTGTGTACCTCTTTTATAAATAAGTTTTTAATTCTAAACAGTGTAAAGGCTTGTTGGTGGTTACGTCCCTGTGAATGAATACACACCTGGGAGACCCCTCTGTGTTACCACCATTCACTTCCCAGAATTGAGAATTCTGAGTGATCACTGCATTTTAAACCCTTTCGTTTGGGAGAAAGCAGGATTCGCAGGACTGCCCTGGGGGATGGGACGTCTGCCCGATCACTATAGATTTGCTAATGCCACCCTTTGTCTAGGTGTGTGTGCACCCCCTTGCAGGAGAAAGGCTCCCCCTAAAGCAGTCACTGCCAGGTTACCAGTTCCGACCTTAGCTTTGTTATGGACCAGTGCTTACTCCTGCGATGGGCCTCATTTATGAAAAGTGATGCATCGCTACGTGAAAACAGCGATGCGTGACTTTTCATTGTACCCTCCTTGCGACACCAATGAGGACTTAAGCATGTCGGAAAATTTATTGACGTCTTTTGGCCCCGTAACCTCAGGCGAAGTACTGAAGGTCCTCGGGAGCTTGAAGAGTGGCTCGCCTCGAGACCCAGTCCCAATGCGGTATTTAAAGCAGGCTGCCCCATCGATAGGAGAGCCTTTGACCGATTTGGTCAATCTCTCCTTCGCTCATGGCACGGTACCGCCAGACTGGAAGAGCACAGTCGTTAAAGCGCTTCTGAAGAAGCCTGGCTTAGATCCACAGAACTTAGCCAATTTCAGGCCCATCTCCTTGCTACCAGGGATTAGTAAGGTTGCCGAGAAACTGGTTAACCGCCAACTGTCCAACTTTCTCGAGGAGAATGGTCGGTTGAGAGACTCCCAGACGGGATTCCGACCGGGTCATGGAACCGACACGGCTCTGCTAGCAGTTGTAGAGGAGGCCAGAAGCACTTTGGATACAGGGGGGTCAGTGGCAGTGATCCTCCTGGAACTAAGTGCGGCCTTCGAGACTGTCAACCATGGAGTGTTGACACAACGCCTAGCAGAGACAGGTGTCACAGGAGCGGCCCTGGAATGGCTGGCCTCTTTTCTGGAGGGGCGTACCTTCGAGGTTTGGGAAGGCAACGCAAAATCTCCTCCCCTTCCACTTCACTGTGGGGTGCCTCAGGGCTCATCCCTGAGCCCCACGTTATTTAACGTGTATATGGCACCCCTGGAGGGTGTGGTGTCTCCGTTTGGCTTTAAGACCATAAGCTATGCGGATGACACTCAGCTAGTGGTGGGTCTGACACAGCTGGAGAAACAGCCTGAAACACTCCATTCATGCCTAAGAGAGGTGTTTGACTGGATGACCAGGTCATCGCTCAAATTGAATGGCTCAAAAACTGAGCTGATAATCTTGGGCCACTCAAGATTTGCCCTCTCGCCTCTCGCCAACTGTATGGGCACTCCGCCTGACCCAAAGAAGGAGATTAAGAGCCTGGGGGTCTGGATGGAGCCTGATCTGTCCTTTAGGACACACGCCAAGAAGATCGCTGGCGTGTGTTATGGACTGCTCCGTTCGGCCCGTAAGGTTCTCCCCCTCTTACCTGAACTCTCCCGGAAGCTGTTAGTCCAAGGTCTAATCATCTCACGCCAGGACTACAGTAATGCACTCTTTCTCGGAGCACCGGAATCAACGTTCAAAATCCTGCAACAAGTGCAGAACGCGGCAGCCAGGCTGCTGCGGAACGTTCCGGCCAGGCAATCAGCCAGGCCCGCTCTAAAGGCACTCCATTGGCTCCCGGTCAAAGAGAGAGTGACCTTCAAGGCCGTCTGTATTGCTCACAAGAGCATTCAGGGAAAAGGACCTGCTATTCTGAAGGACATGATTCGGCCCTATAAGCCCACCAGAGCCTTACGCTCCGATAATAAACACCTCCTTCAGATAAAGAGAATTAGGAGAGCCCGTTCAGGTGGCAGGAGCTTTTCTATCCATACTGCACACGCCTGGAAATCCCTCCCACTCTCACTACGCTCTGAACCAAACCTGCTCAGGTTCAGGAAACATTTGAAAACTTATCTATTTCCAGAATAATTCTAAATCTGTTCTGCTTCACATAGGCAGCTTGCTCTGATTCTCTATAAGCGCTGGGATGCCTCTGGGTAACCGTGCGCGGTACAAAATTCGTTAATAATAATAATAATAATAATAATAATGATGCGTCATATTTACAGTATGACGCATCATTGCGCAAGGAGTTACAGATACGTCAGTATTTCTGACGTATCTGTAGGCGCAAAAGTGACGCATTGCTGGAGCGTGTCACAAAAGTGAAGCAACTCCAGCAATGGGTCCTTTCACATGGGGCCAGCCCATGACGCATTTGTGTCCTAGAAGTGGCGCAGTGAAATCTTATAGATTTCACTGCTTCACTTCCATGACCATTTCTTGCATCAAAACGCCCCCCTTGTATACATTATACCTGGCGCAGGTATAATGTGGTGCAGGGGTTTACAAAGTGACGCATCTACCTAGATGCGTCACTTTGTAAATATGGTGCAACAAGGCACATTTTTTACGCTGCTGGTGCGTCACAAAAAGTGACGCACCGTCGGCGTAAAAGTGACGCACGGCCTCATAAATGAGGCCCCTTAAGTATAACAATACACACATGTTTATTTAAGCAACATATTTCAAAATTATAATCTAAGCACTTGGTAAAAATGCTTACGACTCTTGCCGTTTTACTCTGTCGTCTATTATAAGTCATAGTACAAAAAAAACAAAAGAAAAATGGTTTGTATTTTATTCCGATTGTGTATATTCAGGGAAAGGTCAGATCAGACAAAATAAGTTATTTTTAACAAGTGAGGTTCCCTGAATTAATAACGTGTTTGTCTATTGGACAAGATTAATTACAACTGAGTAATTTGTCATTTTCAGCTTTGTATTGATCCTTTTAAATCGTAAGTGGATATATATAGCGTTTAATACCAGGAAGAGCTGTTGAGGAATAAATCAAGTAGATTAACATCACTCTACAAGGCATTACACAAGTCCCAGCATTCACTACATCACAGGGGAGCTTCCACCTCTTTTAGGACCCCATCAAACTTTTTAGGGTGCTTATTCTGAACAAGGTCAAGAGTATCAATGAATTTGGAAGACTTAGGGGGCGTCCCTAATATTCTGTGGGATGGGGAGGGGGGGAGGGCATAATTTTACTTTACATCACTGTCACTCTCAGCTTTATTTTCAAGTCACCATAAACTGAAATAGTAATGGGAACCTTTCACACCCCTAAGCAGCCCAAAAGGTATGTGTGATGAAATATCGATGTAAGTTAATTAGAACCGTGATCTGGTTCAATAGCAAGGTAGGAGACAGACACAGTGCTCGATTGCCCCAGTGTTTCTTTAGCACTCTCCACACCCATTATGTAAAAGGACCTATATATACTGATTTTTTAAAGTAGACAAGTATTGACAAAGACAATATCCGTGGCATGTGTGCAGTGACAAGGCTTTCTTTGTGCATGCACGAACATTTGCAAAAAAGGGATATTTGAAGGGGCGTGGCTGAGATGGCCAAAATGGTAGATGTGTGAACCTGAACTTCTCGCCGGACGAATTAAATTCTGCCATAGTCCATCCGGAAGCCTGATCCGCGCACTATCCATACTTCCGCGGCGGTGGAGGATTCTTACCGGAGTCCTATTCTGAGATGACTCCCCTCCAATAGAGGACTGGGGCCTGGTGGCAGCCCACAGCCTGATCGAGGAGCAGAGACCTGTAGCTACTGACCAGAGCCTGAGATGTGCGCCGGCTGCGCCCAGTTGAGCACAGCAGCCTGGGGTGTTGACCCAACATGTCAGTCCGCCCAGCACATAATGGCAAATTTGTAAACAAACTCAGACATTTTACCTATAAATTCAACTGTGGGCCCTCGTCAGCAGCAGACTGGACTACAGCAACACACTCTACGCAGGAATCCCAGCCAAACACCTACGATGACTACAACGCATCCAAAACGCCTCCGCCCGACTGATCGTCAACATCCCCCGCCGCAGCCACATCACCCCCTACCTGAGAGACCTACACTGGCACCCCGTCGACAAGAGGATCACCTTCAAGCTCCTCACCCACGCACACAAAGCACTCCACAACACAGGACCAGCCTACCTGAATAGCAGACTCAGCTTCTACACCCCCACCGCCAGCTCCGCTCCGCCAGCCTCGCCCTCACCGCTGTCCCCCGCATCCAACGAACGACCTCCGATGGCAGATCCTTCTCCTACCTCGCCACCAAGACCTGGAATACCCTCCCTACCCACCTACGGCAGACCCAAGACCTACTCGCCTTCAGAAGACTCCTCAAGACCTGGCTCTTCGAGCAGTAGCGGCACCCCCCTCCCCTCAGCGCCTTGAGACCCTCACGGGTGAGTAGCGCGCTTTACAAGTACTCTGATGATTGATTGTGAAAAAGCTAAACAAATACAAAGCGTTTTGCAGTCTGTGCTGTTCAAAAACACTTCCTCTCTAATGCAGCAGTACAGGAAACTATTTTAAGGTTTAGGGTGCGTGCTGATTTATTGGGGCTCAAGGGAAATTTTATTTTTTTGGGTAAGTATCGGTTTTAGATGATAAGGGAGTTTTCAGGGTTTAGGGTCGATGTGTGTTTTTGAATGGTGAGATATTTTTCGGGTTTAGGTTGGGTATGGATTTTGGGTGGAAATTGAGTTTTTCAGGTTTTTGGTGGTTATGAGTGTTTGGGTGATAAGGTATTTTTTAGGGTATAGGGTGGGTATGGGTTTTTGGGTGGCATGTGAATTTTTAGTGTTTACCGTGGGTATTGGTATTTGGGTGGCAAGGGATTTCTTTAAATTTAGGGTGGGTATGGGTCTTGGGTGGTAAGAGATTTGTTTCGGGTTAGGGTGGCAAAGGAATTTAAGGGTTTAGTGTGGGTATGGGTTTTTGGGTGCAAGGGAATTTTTATAGTTTAGGGTGGGTGTTTTTATTGGCAAGGGAATTTCTAGGAGTTAGGATGCGTATGGGTTATTGGATGGCAACATAATTTTTAGTGTTTTTTGACTTGTCTATTTCTTTTGCGCCGGTTAACGAATCTTCACAAAATGTTCCAAAAAAGTGTGCTGGTGATTCCAGCTGTGCATGTAAAATTTCGGGGGAATAGAAAAAGGCAGAGGTAAAAAAAGAGCTTTTCCCCATGTTCTTGTGGAATTACCACCCATTAAAATCGGGTTTGATGTAGGAACATCAGCCCACTCATGATCAAACGGGGTAAAATTCCATGCTGGAATTCCAGGTCTACGTGACTCATAATCAGGGTTGCCATAGGTATTGTAACTAAAAATGTTGGGGTGAATCTCTGTTATACACCTAGAGGACAGGTGCGGATTGGCCCTTACACACTGGTGTGGTGGTCCAATGTTGGGGAAAGGCGAATAGATTCTTGGGGTGGACGGGATCCCTGACGGGTAGGATTCCCCTGCGGATTGGGGAGCAATTGAGTGAAGTGACTCAATTGAAGGGCTTTAGGGGCTAGCAGCTCATTGGAATAGACTACTTGGGAGACGTGTGGAGGGGGGATGCCCCCCTCTCCTTTGAATATCTACAGAAAGAATATTATCTCCGGGATTCGCAGCGTTATCACTATCTATGCCTTGTCCATGCCATGCGTTCTCATGTTCGTGGGGGCGCATCCATTCAGGAGTATTCCCCATGGAGGATCGTTTACTCCTGGATCCCATTCTTGAAAAGCCCATATCCACGATATACCGGAAGTTTATAAATAACATGCCCGATCCATTAGTGTCATTAAGGGCGACCTGGGAGCGAGATCGAGGCCCCCCTGGATGACGACAATTGGCAGGACGCCCTGCAGAGTCCCCAGGAGATTGCGATCCGTGTTAGGTTACGGCTGATACAGCTCAAAATTCTTCACCGGGTGTACTACCCTCGCAGCCTACTGCATTCCTGGGGTGGGTGTGAGTATGTCTTGTGCGCGCGCGGGTGTGGGGGGGGAAGGATCCTTCTACCACATACTGTGGGATTGCCCGGAGATTGTCCCTTATTGGACCAAAGTCACTGATATAATGGCAGAGGTGGTGGGCTCCCCGGTTCCGAAGGAGCCCAGATGGTTACTCTGAATGATTAAAGGGCCCACTGATTGGGCCAGGTATGAGGAATCTGGCTGGCAGTAGGAGTTGCAAAGCAGAACATTGCCAGGGCATGCGGGGTGTCGGCCCCTCCACAGTTGGACCAATGGGAGCGGGACCTGGATTGGTGTCAGAGGGCAGAGGAAACCATTTACAAAAGTAGGGGGTGCCCGAAAAAGTGGAAGAAGATTTGGGGGCCCTGGAGAAGATACAGGGGAATGGGGGTGGTCTGGGGTAATGGTTCTTACACTGGGCGTTCTGTTAATGATCGAAAGTGACTATCCCATGCATTGAACACTCCTTATTTGTTTGATGCAATGCGACCAATGGATTGACATGTCAAATGAAATGAGCACTGTAATAAAGAGTTTAAAAAAATATGTTTTTGGTGTGGTGCTATCCATAAACCCCATTATTCCAATAGTGGATGCAGCAAGAGTTACTTCTCATTCTGGAATTTATTGGGCCACTCATAATGAGTGTATTAAAGTATTCTAAAAAAACACCTTTTTTGTTTTAAAACATTCACCATGGTATAGCTTTTGATTCAAGACTACCCAGTGTTTCAATGACAGCCAGAGATTATTATTTTTGCCAAGGGAACATTGCACCTCGTTCACAGGACACTGGGACAGCAGTCCTTTTCTGATGTGCAGGGTGGCCCAGTAGTCGGCTGTCAGTTAATAACAAAAGTACACATTAGGCCCCATAACCAAAATTATTGTGCCACCTGCAAACTCTTTGAAATGACCAACTGAGCAAATATGTGTTAACGGAGATTTCATATTCTGCTGCTCCAATATGATAAAACGTCAGAGCAGAATATCTAAAAGGAGCTTTTACATTACTGTTGGACATTCCCCCATCCCCCAAATGAATAGGGTAAACACATACCTGCATGCCAGGCTTTGAAAACTCCACAAAAGTTCAAGAGAAAAATTCAACTTTATGTTGTTAACAATATTATGTGCGATACAAGCATTTTCTGGATATTATGTTGTTAGAAACATCTATTTTCATATACATTTACACGAGGATATAACATTATGAAAATAACAAATCTGATATACTAAATAAAATAACTCAAACTATTAAAATTCAGATAATGCATACAAACCATAAAATGTATGGTGTAACCAGGGATAATATCCTAAATAAACAGCTTCACATATCTGTATGCCATACATTAAATACCAGGGGCCTCAGTGACAACTTTTTGGTGCAAGGCAGTGCTGCAAGGCTTGTGGCTGTGCTGCCTGCATCAAAAGAAAAGGGCATGAATGTGCAGTATGTAGGAGTTATGGTGCATTCCTGTACTCTTTCACTGCACTTGCACACAAATGGCTGCCTTGTGCCGATGCATGCACCCTTACACCATGATGCAGGGGTTTGTGCATTGTAAGAATTATTATTTTTGTGCAAGAAGATATACCTCCCTGCACAAAAACAATCAATGGAAGTGTTTTGCTCTTTCTATGTGGCCTGTTCTGTATGCCACCCCTGGGGAGGCATATGGTTTGACGCATTCTCAGATTTACGCTATGTTGTAAATTTTGGAATGTGTCAAAATGGCCACCAAAACGCCCAAGGCACCCCTCCCTGATACAGGCTGAGGCAACGCAACAACCTGCGCTGCCTTATACCATATCTAAGAGGCCATTAAAAGCCATGCAGGGTAGCATTGCTAACCTTGTATATATTGGTTTGCACTCTGCGCTACTGGAGCATCAAAAAAAATGACACTCCAGTGGCCCACATGGTTTGTAAATAAGCCCCCGATTCTTATTGACGTTTAACTCATGAACCCATGTTATGCAATATCGCAAAAACTCGGTACCAGCGATCTCTTACAGTAAAGCTGAAAATAGATGCCAAAAATCCTAGTTCCATGATTAGAATGCACCAAATGGATCAGGTCCCGTGGTAGTGGGTGACTACTGGGAAGTATTCATGATAGATACTGAAATTTACCACCACTTTTTTAAAACTTGCAACTATTTCAATAAATTTGGAGACTAGTTGCTCATTTTCTAAACTTGTCTAAAAGGTTGCAGGAGCGAGTAGTCAATGCTTACTTCAGAAGATTTTCAAGAAATTAGAAGTTAAAAACACTATGAATTATAATCACACGCAAACTCAGTCTCGGACTGCATTATATTTTTTAACATGACCTGATTTAGAGGAGGGGATTTAGAATAAAAACCTCAAACTGCACCATAGTACCATGTGACTCATAGTATCCGTGCTGCCCAGTAAACATTTGCTGATGTATCAGCTCAGACCGTGTCTCTCTACACATACAAAGTGTCCTGCAACGTAAAATGTAAAGTTGGCCATCCTAAACACCATACTTGTAAAAGTGCAGAATTCTTTAGAAGTTTGAGAACAGCACAAATTAAATGACTGTCATGTTGATACATCGCATTTGCTTTTTTTATGCCTTTTAGAATTCCAAAACTTGATTTGAAAGCTTATTGAAAACAGTGTCCAGTTACACGTACAGCATGTGTTTAGGTCCATAGCCATCCATCGATGCAGCTGCCCATGTTTTAAGTTGCCTAGTGGGCAGCGCACAGATCCTTTTCAGTGCATTATAGGTGATGTACTTTTGACAGAACAATATTTGACGTGGAAAGACCAGTAAACAGAAATATGTTTTACTAAAAGAAATGCTGCTCGTGGAGTGTTCATGTAAAGGGGTCAGTTTATGACAGATGGCAACATTTAATTACTGAAAAGGCCCCACTCCAAAAAAACACATTTGGCATGCCGTCATCATTTGTGCATAAACTCGTGAAACACTCATTTATTTAAGCCAGAGTTACTGACATTGTCACTGCTGCTAGAAAAACCGGCTCCACTTTGAAATGAGATACATTAATTTTGTAGGACATCTGCTTCCGTAGCAAGTTTGTGTTTTTTAATGTAAGTCAAAAATAAGGTGACATAACTGTAGAAGCCTCCTTGATGTCATGCTGGTGGGCTGTGCTTTGGTCCAGAAGTCTGCAATTCACCTACAGACATTTGCCTAAAAAATGTAAAGCGCCCGTGTACCTTCGGGTCACGCTATATAAAGCTGCAAACATTAACTTGGGCGAGAGGGAGGAAGGGGCTCGGCTGTAGCTGGGAGTGTCGAGACCCAGGCACTTTGTCATGTAGAGCGCCCCTGGCAGTGACCCATTCACACCTGCTGCTCCTCAGCCTCAGACTGACAAAAGACGCATTCCCCTGCAGATCGTCAGGAGGGGGAGGGGTGCGGCACAGGATGGGACCCAGGTGAAGTTCATTCTTTTGCAGGGACCGACAGCGAGAGGCTGCTTTAGTTTTCTGAACTGGGAGAAGTGGCATTTGAGCACGCTACAAGCTCACTTCGAAATCCATTGCAAAAATCGAAAGTAAGCCATTTTTAGGAAAATAAACACAAGTCTACACCTAGAAAAAGCACACGCGTTTAAAATCTGTAACTATTTTATTAAATGATACAATCTATACTCCTTTATTAAAAAAATGATGTTTCTGAAAAATATGTACTGCTTTTGCTTTAGTCGTGATATTTCCATGATTTGAATTGTATCTGTAAAATGTCTGTATATAAACGTTTTCCATTACGCATTGTAGGACTGGTTTCTGGATGTAGGTTTATAGAAAGGCTTTGCTTTTTGATTTGGAAGATTAGCCCTTAGAAGCTGGAATATCAAGCATTTTCGTTTTACTCTTTATATTTTCTAGCTTGTAGTTTAGCTTTTCAGATTTTGAACTACAAGCCTCAGAATGCAACAAATGAAATATAACACAAGGAAAGTCTGCTAATGGATAACTTGGTCGCTCATAATCCACATGCTTCTCACTCTAGAATACCAAAAAGATGCTGTATTTGGTTAAATTAACCCATTTTAGCTAGGAATGAGCACGGGTTGGCAGATCACACCATTAAACTCTCAATCAATCAATAAATGCTTAGTCAAATTTAACACAAAAATACGTAAAGCAGTAAAATCACCAAAAATACAGGGGCAGATTTACAAGAAAGTGACACATCTGTACAGATGCGTTACTTTCCCGGTGCAACCCTGAGAAACCCTTGCGCCACCATGGATGTGCCGTATTTACAATACAGCACACCATGGCGCAAGGATTGACAAATGTGTAAAAAATTCTGACGCATCTTTTGGGTCAAAATTCACGCAATGCTGGAGTCGTGTCGCAAGCATGACGCAACTCCAGCAAAGCATTTTGAGGGCTATTCCCACTAGCAGGTGTAAGGTTTTGACGCAGGAGTGTCCTAGAAGTGATGCTGTGAAATCTTGTACAAGGCTTTCATGCGTGGGAACGCCCACCCTGCATACATTAAACCTGATGCAGGTATGAGGTGATGCAGGGCTTTCCATCATGACAAATCTCCGTAGATGCGTCAAATTGTAAATTGGCCGCATTTTTTACACCGCCACTGCTTCACAAAAGTGACGCTACGCCAGCGCAAAAATGTCGCAAGGGGCCTGTAAATCTGCCCCAATGTATTTTTGTTACATTAAACTCTCAAAGTATCCCATTCAAGGAAAGAGTAGGCCGGGGTCACTGTCTCCTATGTCTGAAACTAATGTTCATTAGATGCAAAAGCAAGTATCTATGACAATTTTTTTTTCACTCGCAGGCCATTAGAGATACGAAACAAAACAAATCAGTTACAAAAAATATATATTTTACTGTTTGACTCGTAGCTCCTACATATTTTCTTACATTTAAAGTGTCATTAGGCTCTGAGGGCATTAAAACACTTGTACATTTATTTATTTATAAAGTTTAAAAGAGATTACACTAATTTCGTAATCCAGCAGTCCCGTGCTGATTTGAGCTCTTTCTACTATCTAAGTTGCAGTACTTCTCTCTTCTATCTCAAATTGTGTACTTGTGGAAATGATTCTAGCCACATGAATGTCTAACACAAACTCCTCCCTAATTGCAAGCTTACCTCTTCATGTAACTTTTGTAGCATGCACAAAATGTACTTTCCCAACTTTGTCCTACTCGGCAAAACCCAGGATGTACATGTCAACCCCAGTCAAATCCTTAAAGGACTCTTGCATGACCTTTTAAGCACCCACCCTCCTGCCTCACTCTCCCCAGCCAACCCTTGGCTAACACAGTTGTTGATGACCAGTCACCTATGGGCCCTATACTCTCTGTCACTATAAGCAACAGGAAAGTTCCCTCTTATCTTCTTGTGAGAGGATGTACCTTCGTCATAGCTTGCTTCATGACAGTCTTATGCTACCTGTATATGGACACCAATCAAGACTTGACTGCCTCCTTCCTCATCACTATCTTCCATGCTGTGTCAGTGTTTAAGGGCTGCCTGTCCCAATCAGCAGATTTCTTATGTGTGCCTGTTGGCATCCTATCTGCCTCCCTCAGGATGGCAAAGACTCCAAAGATGAGAGCAACTGTAACCCATAGATATCCATAGGTTCTCATTTATGGGACCTGAGTTGCCTCCAAGTCTTCAGTTCTGCCTTTTCCACCGAGGGCCATTAGCACTTATCACTAGGAATTAACACCATATTAAGGTGAAGGGTCTCCCTACATTGGACCTCCTCAGTTTTGCCTCCTTCCACAGGCTGTGGGAAACACCCAGAGGGGTTCTGCTATGTTAGGTCCCGGAATCATGCCGGAGGCCCTGCTCCTCCTCAGTAAAGGTGAATGGTGACCCACAATTGCTGGTAGCTATGTTACTCAGTCAGTAGCTGCCTGGCCTGAAGGTTGCTTGTCCCAGCATTTCCAGCTCTTTGGTCAATCATCAATGAATGACAGTTCACCACAGTCGCCCTCCTCTACCATCCAACACCATTCTGACAATCCTATCAAATTAAAGTGAGGCAGTGCCTGACACTTGCGGACCCACACACAGGAGATCCACTTCAAGCCTCACTCCATGCTCACCTTGTTGAAAGCCAACAGAATCAATAGAGGAAGTGCTGAGGGACTTGAAAAAGGTGAGTGCTATTAAAAGAAGCACTGTGATAGTTGAGTATATGGCATATTTTTGGGCTGCATAAGAATTTTGTTAGCTACTTAGTGTGTTTTGGCTGTTTTTGGTAATGTGTTGCAGTTGCATTTATAAAGTATTTCAATCCACTTATGAGGCACCAATTAACTACAATAATATATTACTTACTCACTTATGAGGCACCAAGGTGCATTTTAGGAGGGGTAGCATACTAATTCATGGAAGTGTGGTGTCAAGTGGCTTAGTTGAATAGTGTTTCAATGCCATGCATGAGAACCATAGTTGTGTTTTTATCTTTTTATTGTTGCTGTGCATTGGCATGTACTGAAGCAAAAGGAGAGAAAGGACAGTGAAATAAAATGAAACACTCACTATGACTAGCCTAATTAATTCCGATGGGATCTACAATTGAAGTTACCGTTCAGCATCGGAAATATGGGTTCTGCAATACCTCCAAAGACCTGAATTCCCCCCCCCCAGCGACTTTGCCTGCTGAAAGCAGGGGTAGTCCCCCTGAAACTCTGTGGCATGAGGCATTACGAGCAATTGGATGATGTGTTTTTGATTCCCCTGGTCGCTCTAATTTCTGAGTGGCTTTTCGTATAGATGGCTCTGTAGGTAATGAAGTTAAGTCTTAAAGGCAGAGCATCTGGCAATTGGAAGTCAACAGAGCGCTGGAGGACAGGGTAGATGTGGTCATGTAAATGGATTCATTTCAGTCTTCAGAGCAGTCGGAACAAGGCCTGGACTAGTGTCTTTGCATCATCAAGAAGAGAAAGGGCGAGTGAAATAGAAGCCAGGTGCATGTGAGGTAAATGTGGAATGCAGAAAACTTCATAATAGAGTATGTATGGTGTATAAAGCATTTATTGGGACTTAGTTCATTTAGGGAACATGGGAAAGGCTGCAATTGATAGTCACTCCAAGGTTTCTCACTTTTGTCAATATGGGTGGTGCTGCACTAAATTCCTGATTTCAAATGCTTGTAGACCAGTAGCTCTACCAATTGCTTCATGTTAAGATAGAATCTGTGTTTTGGACCAGTTTAGTTTAAGGTGAATACTCCGTATTGGTATTGACTTAAGTCAGTGGTCTAGTCCTGATGTTTCCAGGTCCCCCTGTTGTTTCAACTTTAAGATGACCTACATGGGGTCAGTGCACTTTTAGCACATTAGGTTGAGGATATTGAGGAATTTAGGTAGTAGTCTCAGGTAGGCATTAAAAGGCAATAATGTGATGAATGAGATTTTAGCAACAGCATCATTAATGTTGACATATGGTGATGTGAATTGAGCAGCAAGATTATGCTGGGTTTAATGGAAAGGTAGGATGAGAATCAGTCAGAGGCTAAGTACGTCTGGGCTTACTATAAGGGAGTGGTGGTGAACTCTGTCAAAAGAAGCAGTTCGAACCAGCAGTGAGAATTCAGCAACTCTGGTCCTGTCCAAAGAGGTCTTCACATTATCTGAAATGGAAATCAGAATTCAGTTGGTGCCTCCCAAATGGTGGCCAACCCTGGCATTGTGGTTGTCCCCGGCATCATAATGGCTACAATCAGCACATTTTGTGTCTTCTTGGCCAGCCACTGCATTATTGCACAGTGCTATATTTTGAGCATCCTTGTCATTGTGCTGGATATCACTGAGATGTAATGGCAGTACCTGGGCACTTGAGGAATAATCTGATCATGCATGGGGTTTGTAAATTTGAGTAACTAAAGGATATTCCTGTCCCCTGACAATGCGCTTAATGTACCATCCTGAATTGTAGAGGAAGAGTACGGAGCAATCCAAATTTTTAGAATAATTATAGCTCCAATTCGAGCCCTTGTTAGTAGTGGAGCGGAGCGGAGCACTGAGCACTTTGTCCTTCAACGGGACCACAGTCACCGGCAATCTTTGCACCAGGAGGTCCCTATGCATATCTGCTGCGCCAGGTGGGGCTTAAGAGCGGTTGCGAGCTCCCGCAGGGTGGGAGCCCTTGTTTGTAGTGGAGCGGAGCGGAGCACTGAGCACTTTGTCCTTCAACGGGACCAGTCACCAGCAATCTTTGCGCCAGGAGGCACCTACGTAGGACGTGCACGGGCTTACCGGGGCGAAGCCCTGGCCAAGGACGGGCCCGTTCTCGCCTGGAGTAGGCTGGGCTGGGCCACCCCTCGGACACTGATTCTACAGATTGGAAGGGGCATGTTCTAGCTTTCCAGGTACTGTAGTCTCATGTTATGTTATCCCATTGAACAAGCCCTACCGCTTTTATATTCAATCTGTTCCTTCCATGGCATTTACTTCACGGTCATTTGATTCTGGAATGAACAAGCGCAAGGGAGTAGCAGGTACTTTGGACGCCTTTCTCACCAGGGCTGAATCAATGCTTACCCATGAGATTCAGCTAACAGAACGCCGACTCTCTATGGACCCAGTCTATGGCACCATCATTCTTTATTTGCAAATAAGGATACAATGGCAACAGTGAAGCATTCTGGGTTTCATAACTGACCACAATTGCCTTTAGCAATGTTCTAAAACCACTAACAACATATAGACCCAAAATGTCAAAATTCAAAAGCTTCATGTCAATAAAGGTTTATTTTATTAAATAGAGAAACGGTTCATTTGAATGAAAAATACTTTGATAAATATAGTGCTATGCAGCTTTTACTTTGAAAAGTCTGTTTTCATGCTGCTAATATGTGTTTCTGTTGAGCAAAGTGTATTTAAATGCAAAGTGTGGCTAGGACTATGGCTTGGCATCTTTGTATGAATGTCATCATGACAAAGCAGTGCATTTTTAAGTCTGGCTGAACATACATGTGGCATACTCAGCCAATCAACATCATGTAGTCAAATTTTGTTTAAGTGCACGTAATCAAATCAGTTCCTACAAAAGAATTCCATAATTGTCACAATTCTAACATAATACTTGTAAAGGCAGATATTCAAAAACTCTGTTTAACCCTGTAGTCCTAAACAAAGATGCTCGGGAACTCTGACCTACTGCAAAGATATCAAACAACTTGGCACAATGGCCATTTGCGCATCCCACACTGCCCCATGTCACAAATACCTGGTGCTTGCTATATTCTCTGCATATTGTTCTGCTCATTAAATCACTCAAAATAAATATTATTATGATATTCGAATATATCTTTTAATAATTCACTAATTTTATAAGACATCCCTTGTCTGTTAAAAATATACTTCCCCATGCTGCAGGCATAACATTGCTTCCGTTCACTGTATGCAAGAACGTAGCCCATAGCTCAATATAGCTCTAGTCACTCACAGACCTCCAGCCATTATCTAAAAGAACATATTCCATAGTGCATTTTAGTATGTGAACAAAGGCAACGCATCACAAAATCTCTGAATTCCTGATACAGGCATTGATGCCGCAAGGTTATTTGCAAAAAATGATCAGATCAGTTTATATCCTATTTCAGTGCACTGCACCATCATTCTTTAATTGCAGCTACAGATCAAAAGGCAATTGTGAAGTATTTTGGGATTAGAAATTGACCCTAATTGCTTTTAGCTATATTTATAATACCACAAACTATTTTCAGACACAAAAAGTCTAAATTAAAATAGCTTCATGCAAATAAAAAAATAATTTTAATAAATAGAAAGGTTAATTTTCATGAAAATATTTGAATAATTACAGGACTGTGCAGCTTTCCCTTTGAAATGTCTGTCCCTTGTGCTGCTAGCATGAGATTCTGGTGAGCAAAGTGTGTTTAAAATGCAAAGTGTGTTTAAGACTGCAGTACCATCACCGGTCTACGGGGGCAGAGCTGAGCACAAATATAAACACACTTGATGTAACACAGGTCCCCACAAGGCAATTTTTTTTAAAGTTGTAAAAATTGACACAGATGTTCCTTAAGCCATTTTTTATCATTTAGAAGACATTGCCTTGTGGGGACTTGGGTTCAAGTCCCCACAGTGCACTCAAGTCCCCACAGCGTGAGTGTGTTATCACACCCAAGTCCCCACAAGGATAGTAACACAAACCCACACACACACACCCACACACACACACACACACACACACACACAGAGCCACCCATACACACACAGAGCCACACACACAGAGCCACACACACACACAGAGCCACACACACACAGAGCCACACACACACAGAGCCACACACACACACACACAGAGCCACACACACACAAAGTCACACACACACACACAGAGCCACACCGTTTAGGAGGCCAGCCAATGGAGAAGAGGGGCAGGGCTTAACCGTCGCTATTGAAATTCACTCTAAAACATAAAATTTTGCGAGCTCGACTGCGCATGTGCCCAGTACACCACCCGAGACCTAAAAATAATGGAGGCCGCAGATAATTCCAAGCTACAGGAGCCTGTTGCCTAGCAACCACCTAAAACCAGCTTCCGGGTCCCATAGTAATCTGGTTGTGATGCCGAATGCCCCCCCTCTCTCATCTCCAGCTCAGTGGTTTCCTCGGGAGGAATCCTGCTGGACCGCCCTGGGGTAGTGGTGAAGGGTGTCGGGGGGGCGGAGTAGATGGGGGGTGTTGACACTGTACGGAAAGGGGTCTGGCACTCTCCCATCAAGGTGCATTACATTCAAGATACCTATATTCTTTCATACCCGTCAGGTGCATTCCATTTCAATTATTTATTTATTTATATTTGCTTCTTTATATAGCAGCAATCATTTTAGTCCAAGGCGCCTGTGGTGCCTTACAATAGGGGTTAACAAGTGAGAACGCAGGTGCAAACCTTGATAGTTACACATTAGTTTACATGTTTGCAGATCGCCCATTGGGAATAATTATTGTAATGAGAGCACGCAGGAGAATTTTTTTTTTTTAAATCAGTTTATGTTCTTTTTTTTATCGCAGGCTTCCTTTTTCTATCCTCAACAATTCTATTGCTTTATGGGGATCCCCTACTAATTCAGTGTTAGCTTCTGGTATTTAATGAGTTTTTTTGGTCGTTTTAATATATTTTTAAGGGCGGGCTAGGTTCAGATGTGCTCCCATCCTTTTCAGGGTGATTTGCAGCTCAGAGAGCCTTCCAACTAATCCGGGGACTCCCCTCGTTTGTGGGGGGATCTTGCCTGTCTATCACTGGGTGATCAACAGACATTGCATCCTCTTGCTACGTTATTCATTAAAGCCATTTTTCGATAAATAGCATTGCGGTCAGAGTCGATAACAACTAATATATTGTATCATATCACAATATAGTGTGTTGATGCCCCGGGGCGGCCCCTATATGGTGATCGTGATAATTGGGAGATTTAAAGTCTTCCAAAGGATACCCTCACCCTGCGGGGTAGCCCCTCCTAGGTATCACGAAAGGCTGGCGGGGAAGCCCCTGTCTGCCGAACTCATATCACCATCCTGTCTGCAGTAGGCATCAGAAAGTGGATTTTTTTCAGTGTGGGCGCTGCACAACATAAGAACATACAATAAAGTATCCCATCACATCACACCATGACATACATACATACATACCATGCAAAATCAGTTTTATACCTTAAGACATCATTTTCCTATTGTGATAGAACATAGCTCCAGACTGTCCATTTCTGCCCAGCCTTCACAGGGGCAGCAGCCTCCGCCCTCACATCCCCACAACCACCCCAACATGCCATGACGTATTGCCTTCATGCCATAGGCACTACACTGCGCCCGGCTCAGCTGATCACCACAAATCGCCCCTTTCTGCCATGCGCCCCAGTGTACCATGAACCCACAGCCTTGAAGCTATTAGGCGCTACACTGCACCCGGCTCAGCTGATCACCACAAATTGCCCCTGTGTGCCTTGCGCCCCAGCGTGCCATGAACCCCTATCCTCATCACCACAGGCGCTACACTGCGCCCGGCTCTGCTGATCGCCACAATTCGCCCCTGTGTGCCAGAAATACATATCCTCGTCATCACTGCACCTGGCTCTGCCCCGCTGTAGTCCCCACCCCCACCCATTCCCCTTCGCCGCCGGCCCAGCATGTGAGGGTACTCACTCCAAGGTAAAAGAGGGGATCATCAGCTTGTCCTTCCTGCCTTTCATGGCTTCCTCTGCCCACTGGTGCTGCGCTCCCCTCTGCCTGCCAGTCTCTCTCTCTCCCCGGCGCTGTCAGCTTAGCTGAGATAATTGCACAATGCGCAGCTGGCCTTTGGGGGAGTGAGCATGTGCCTGTGTGTGTGTGCCTGTGTGTGTGTACCTGTGTGGGTGTGTCTGTGTGTGTGTGTAATAGCGGGAAATGCAAATGTCTTCAGTGCAGTGCATATATGGCTAGCGCGTTAAAGTGCAGTCTTCTCTTCAGCAGAGTGCGTGGCTGCCCCTCCCGGACCAAGGGCGGAAGTACTGCGCCTGCACTTTCATGCTGGCACCATTGCTAATGGAGGAGTCGCACCCAATGGGTGCAGACGCCAATGACGTGACACAAAATGAAGGGCCACATTGGAGAATGATGTATGGGCCCGAGTGTCCTATATTTCAGATACTCATGCGCTTGAGAAGCCTTCAGAGCCTCAGAGTGAACAGCCGAAGCTTCCGGCTCATAATCACTGTGGTGAGAGAAGGGGGGGCAGGAGAGAAGACGGGAGGGGAGAGGGAAGAGGATGGTGAAGAGAGAGAAAGCGCTGCCTTTAATCTTTTAGCCCCGTCCCTTTCAGACTGGATGCCCGACTTCCTGCTGGCATAAAAAAAGTTCTTTATCTTCTTTATGGGGCCATCTGGACCCATACAGAAGATAAGAAACCTTTTACTTCAGCAGTAAGTCAATGAACCCAATCTGAAAAGGACAGGGCTAAAAGAGAAGGGAGAACGTCACTAGGACCTCTTCTCCAATGGCTGGCCACCATTTAGGAGGCCAGCCAATGAAGAAGAGGGGCGGGGCTTAACCCTCGCTAGTGAAGTTCTCCTAAAAACATAAAATCTCGCGAGCTCGACTGCGCATGTGCGCAGTATGCCACGCGAGACCTAAAAAGGACAAAGTGCATAGCCATAGTGCAATAAACATTGGCAGTCTTTCTGTCTGGAAAACAGGTATGTCTCTCCAATCTAAGTTACAAACAGTTATCAATAACGTAAAAAGACCTCGACAGAAGAAAGAAAAAGATACAAAGGATCATAGTGCAATAAACATTAGCGCATGGCTAGTCAAACTGGGTAACAGTTAGCTCTTTTGAATTAAAGAATCAGACAAATTACAATAATAAATAAAAAAATTCGAAAATTCCACTTAAACAAAGGCTGTGTTAAGGATATGCCTCCAGTCTTTTAACAATGCTTCTTAAACATTAGTGTATAAACCCCTTCCATGCTCATGACGAGCTCAGCTCGTCATGCAGTACACTGGTCGTGTGCTCATGACGAGCTGAGCTCGTCATGAACAATGGGATTTGAAAAATTTCAGCGTCCATGTAGAATTACCTCAGCATTGATGTGGTTAAAAATCATCTATGTGCCGCACTCGCTAAGGTGCATTATGTGGTAGAGGATGGTTTCCTCTAACGACGCATTCCTGTTAAGGGAAGGAGAATGACAGAAAAAAAATACACACAAATACATTTGGTGGTTTACACAAGACACATAAATGAATGTGACTCAGGAGCATGGTGTCAGTGCTCTAAGCAAATAAATTTCGATGTGAGGACGAAATGTGGTGTATTTTTAGACCACCTTGTAACTTTCAACACATAAGGTCCTGAAGAAAGCCAGCCCAATATTGAAAGTCTGGCTAAAACATGTCAACCGCAAAGGATTTCGGAGACCCTAAATACCTCCTCTGATATCCACCTCTCTCTTTTTTAACAACTGCCAAGGGCCCATACATTAAAATAGCCATTTGTTTTAATTTGGGACCCTCTGGACAGCTTTTTAATCACACTCATTCCACTTTCACTGCCCACTCACTGCTGTATCCTGGCCTCGAAGCACACCTAAGGTGCACTCGCTACCTTGGGTGGGACCCGATGATAAAGCATGTCACCAACTAGGTTGGTGAGTGATGGTCTTCTTAAAACGAAAACGTGTTGTTCCTCAAACATACACCAGAAGCTCCTACCAGGCAGCTAGTTCTTATTGATATGTACAAGTAACCCTAGGGTAAGTGAACTTGTCCTTTTCCTCTCTCTTTACTTTTGATTTTGACCAAAATAAACCTTTTGCCAGGCCTAAATCTTCCTTTTTAATACAGTTACGTAATCTCTTGGGACGCCCTACACACCCCAAAGGACGGGTGCAGTGTATTAAAAAGTTGGATATGCACTTTTAACTTTTAAATGTCCTGGTACTAAAAAACTCCTACATTTGTTTTTCACTGCTGCAAGGCCTACCTCTCCTATTGGATAATATTGGCTTACCTTCTTACATAAAATAAGCGATAACTTATTTGGGAGCAGGTAGGTATGCCGAGTTTGGTCTCTAAAGTATTGTAATTTAAAGCACTATTTAATGAAAAAGTCAGATTTAAGTTGCAATTCTGAAATTTCAGGTTTAAGAAATGTTCCATTTTCTTGTCCTAACCAACTGTTGCCTGCAACCTGTATCCTGGGTCACATGACTAGGTTTAGCTGGCAGTTGGTCTTTGTGTAGTGCTCCCAGGGAGTGAGACCCCAGGAGAATGGGCTACTTCTGATTTGATGCGAGGAGCTGTCACCTACCACACTTGCACATCACAAAGGCTCTGCCGAAGCACAATCGCAAAGGGTTTGATACTTGTCTTTTATGCCCCCAGACAAGCGGAGGCTAGGGTAGGAAGGCAAACATTTCTGGGGGTGGAAAATAGGGGTAAGCGGAATTTACGTAATTGCGCTACACAAAGCTTCGCGAAACAATAAAAAATCTTTGTGAGCATGCAGAGTTTCGCGAACACATGGAATTGCTTGTTGGCCCGTTCGCAATGCTGTTTTCCTGTTCGCGTGCTCGGGGGAAAATATCTTGCAAACACGCATTTTGAAAGCGCGAACAAGCAAAAAATTCCGCAAAGCCACGGATCCAGGAATTTTTGGCAATTCCGCATTCTCCGTTGAATGCGAAATTACCCAAATTCCGCGAGCGGAATGGAATTTACCACCCAGGCCTAGTGGAAACCTCCAGAACCTTATACTTCTTCAAAGCTGGCACCAAGCATAAATATTGGACCCTCTGACCCAACCCTTCGGGTACACCTCTGGACCTGTGGAAGATTCAGAAAGACTGCTCTGCTACAAGAAGGACAGCCACTCTGCTGCCCTGTTGTTTGCTGCCCTCCCACCTGAGTGAAAAGGACTGGACCTGCATCTTGAACCCAGAACGATCAGGGTGACTCCAAAGGCTAGTTGGCTGGCCTCCCGATCACAGGCTCTGTGTCAGAAAAGGCTACAAAAACCTGAATCTCAGCACCTGGACTCTGTCTGCTGTGAGTCTTGCCCCCTGTCTGTCACAGCAATGTTGGCTCCTGCAGAAGGTTGAGGAGTCGAGAGGGACCATGGGGGCCTTGAGGCTCCCCCCCAGTCCCCAACACAGGTTACTGGGTGCCCTAGGGGCACTCATAAAAAAGAGGCTGGGCCCTGGGGAATGGATCCCTTGGGCCAAAATCAGCCACCTTCCCCTAATCATAGTCTTTTTGGTTTTTTTGAAAGGTCAGGCCCTGGGCGTGGGGTCCCCATTGGGGCTACACGACCTGCCTCCTCCAATGGAAAAATAATTGATTTGTTGTTTTTTTTAAATGAATGCCGGCATGGGGGAAGTCACCACTCTGCAAATGTCCTCCTTGCACAGAATTTGTTGAGGGATGAAGTCCCCTTGGCTGGTCAGGGTCCTTGGGGGCCAAAAACCCTTACTATTACCTCCAATAAGTCCCACACAGTAGGATTGCTGAAAAGTCATCCTAGGCCCAACCCCCTTACTTCTCCACTCTGCGAACGTGCCTCCTTGCACACTACTTGTTGGAGGATGAAGTCCCCTTTGATGCTGAGGGTCCCTGGGAGCTAAGTACCCCTCCTGTTACCTCCAGTAAGTCCCACACAGTGCGATTGATGAGAGATCCTCCAAGGCCATACTCCCTTTCTCCACCACTCTGCAAATGTGCCTCCTGTCGCACTACTAGTTGAGGGATAAAGTCCCCTTGGGTGCTGAGTGTCCTGGGGGCCAACAACCACTTCTACCTTCAGTAAGTCCCACCCAGTGGGATTTCTGAGAGCTCATCTGAAGTCCATCCCCCTTTCTCCACCACTCTGCAAATGCACTTCCTGATGCACTACTGGTTGGGGGATGAAATCCCCATGGGGCTGAGGGTCCCTGGGGTTAACAACCCAGTCCTGTTACCACCAGTAAATCCTACACAGCGGGATTGCTGAGAGTTCATCAGAGGCCTGCCCCTTTATCCGCCACTCTGAAAACGTGCATCCAGGCACACTACTTGTGGGGGATGAAGTCCCATTGGATGCTGATGGTCCTTGGGGACCAAGAACTACTTCTGTTGCAATCAGTAAGTCTCTCCCAGAGAGACTGCTGAGAGCTCATGGGAGGTCCCGCCACCTTTCTCCACTAGTTAGGAAATAGAATTAAAAAACCTTAAAAATCCACTGAAAAAAACAAAGTTTACAGGGACGTTATACTTAGGAATTAACGTTAAAAAACCATCAAAATTCACAAAAAAAGGTTACAGAGATGTTATAGTTTGGAAATAGCATTTAAAAATCCTTAAAAATTCACTCAAAAAAACAAAGACTACAGGGGCGGTCTAGTTAAGAAATTAAATTTTAAAAAATCTTACATATTCACTGAAAAAAACAAAGGTTACAGGGACGTAATAGTTAGGCTCCTATTTCACTTGTAGAAAACCAGAGCACTTCCGCCGTTTTTGTTAGCTGAGCTAACTATAACTTAAGCCCCCGCAATGCACTACTTATGATCTCACAAATTACATTACTCATTACATGGTCAGTGACATCACTCATGACATCACTGATTACATCACTGATGGCTTCTAAAATTACATCACTGGTGACATCACAGATGAAATCATCCACAGAACCAGTCACACACCCAGCTATACCCCCATACGACATCTGATAAACCCACTGCCACACAACCACTGACAATCCCATTAGCAGACCCTTACAAACAGTGAAACACCTACTCACTGATCCATAGAGCCACTTACACAGTAATTCACCCATACAGCCACTAACACAACCACTAATTCACATATACAGCCACTCATGCACCTACTCACTGACCAATACAGCCATTCACACAGACATACAGAACCTTACACATCCACTCATTCAACCATTCTCATACTGAATCAGCCAGCCATACAGAGACCACATAACTACTCACTAACCCATACAGTCACTCACACATCCACTAACTCACCCATATAGTTACTCACACATCCACTGACGTATTCATCAATATAATAACTGGAGTAAGGGGTACGGCCCTGAAGTGGCTAAAATCCTTTTTAACAGGCTGTTTCTTCCAAGTCTGGGAGAACGACAGCCACTCACCCGTTATCCCCCTCCGCTGTGGAGTACCGCAGGGCTCATCCTTGAGCTCTACGTTATTCAACGTATACATGGCCCCACTAGAGAAAAAGGTCAGTCCGTTCGGCGTATCAATTATCAACTACGCCGATGACACCCAGCTGGTGGTCACCCTCTCACACCCCCATCACTCCTCATCTGACCTCCACAGTTGTCTCACTGAAGTCCACCGATGGATGAACCTCTCCTCACTAAAGCTAAACGGTTCAAAGACCGAGATTCTCATGCTTTGTCACAAAGGGCCCGTCCTGCCGCCTCACCTCTGGCCCAGCTGCCTGGGTGATCCCCCGCTCCCAAGGACGAGATCAAAAGCCTAGGCGTTTGGATCGAAAACGACCTGAGCTTCAGAACACAGGCAAAAAAGACGGCAGGGACTTGCTTCGGCCTCCTCAGAGCCTGTAGAAAGATCTTTCCCTTGCTCCCTGCGAACGCCAAGAAACTCCTGATTCAGGGCCTCATCCTGGCGAGATTGGACTATTGCAACGCAATCTACTTGGGAGCTCCCGAAGCCACCCTCAACACACTGCAAAAAGTCCAAAACGCAGCCGCCCGCCTACTGACTGGCACACCCGCAAGATCCTCTGCCAAGCCAGCTCTCAAGTCTCTTTACTGGCTCCCAGTTAGAGAAAGAGTGGCCTTCAAGGCTCTTTGTCTGGCCCACAAAACCCTTAACAACAACGGCCCCCCGCTTCTCAAGGAATTTATCATCCCCTACAAAGCGGAACGGGACCTCCAGTCCAGCGGAGAAAATCTCATTACAGTCCCCAGAGTTAAAAAAGCCAGGGCCGGTGGCCGCTGCTTCTCGGTTCACACGGCCAAACACTGCAACAACCTCCCACGAAATCTGAGGACAGAACCTAATCTCCTCCGGTTCAGGAAATCACTAAAGACCCTCCTTTTTCCTCGCCCATAATTCCCTCCACTGCTGAAACCCCCGGAGATTCAGGTTTAGCGCTGGGATGCTTTAGGGTTACTACGCGCTTTACAAAACCTTTAAATTAAATTAATTAAATAACAAATGTACTCACTCACCTATACAGTCACTGAGACAAGCACATACCCTCCCATACAACCTCTCTCACTTACGTACTCATACAGTCTATCACACATCCAGTCACTCACCCATACATCCACTCAAACACCCACTCAGTCAACCATAGAGCCACTTACACACCCATTCATGCACCCATACAGTCACTCATGTACCCTGCTACTGATCTATATTAACACTCATGTACTTGCTCAGTCACCCATTCAGCTACTCTTTCACCCTCTTTTTCACCATTTACATCCACTGACACACCCATTCACTGACCCATACAAAACGTCCCCCAGCTACTCACTCATGTATAATCTCTCACATACCTACTCACTCTTCTAAACACATCTCACACACCCACTCACTCACTCATTCAGGCACGCCCACAGCCTCTTACCTTAATATCAGTACATTTTAGAAAACACTAAAACCACTGAATGGTGTGATCACTGATGTAATTTGAGATTTCATACATGATGCCATCAATGATGTAATTTCAATTTCAGAAGTTATCGGTGATGTCATGAGTGATGTCACTGACCATGTCATGAATGATGTAATATGTGAGGTCATAAGCAGTGCATTGAGGGGGCATGATTTATAGTTAGCTCAACTAACTATAATTGATGAATTTCTATTATTTACTACAAGTGAAATGTGAGCCGAACTTTAACGTCCCTGTAACCTTTGGGTTTTTTCAATGAATACATATATTTTCAAATGTACTTACCTGCGAAGTAAAATACTCATGATATAAAATGTAAAACTTACCATTGATGTGTTCTTACCTGAAATGTAATGACTCACAAACTAAACACTGGCAAGTGTGAAAGAGCGTCCCTCTCTTTACACGTTTAAAGAAGAGATACACAATTGCCATTTCATTTTTCAAATGGTCCAGTCTTGGAAACAGGAGTATCATATACACACGATTTCATTAAACAGGAGAACATTGGCCTCATACTGATGTATGGTTTTAAAGTTGAGTTTCTGGTGCATAAGACAATCATTTGCAAGATTGTTTTCGTGTTCTTTCTTTGTAACTGTAATTCTAGCAAAAGCAATTCTTAGAGATTCAGGAACATGAAAATAAAAGAACCATGGCAGATGTCCAGTGTTGTGTGCCTGTCGCTTACATTCATTTTCTTAGAGAAGCAAAGGGGATAAAGGAGTTGCGTGTGACAGGTACCCCAAACGTGTCGTGCTAATGTGACAACATTAGTCGGCCATAATAAATAATCCGAAGGAAAGAGATGTGTTTCCCGTATAAAAACACAGCTCTCACTTCTCCACTGGCGGGTAATACGAATGACAGGCATTTTTAGAGAGATTACACTGCCCCATGAATTATATAAAATATATTTCATCCAACAGTTATCAAGAGAAGTACATGCAGTGCATGAAGATTACACAAATCCATATGAGCCGAAAAAAATTATCTTATTTAGAGAACTATAGTAAACATAAGCTGTGCATACTGTTAACAGCCTTTAAACCTTTGCTATATTGGTACATTTGGTAAAGGTAAGGAATGCATACTTTCTGAGAGAAACAAATTGTCAAATTACTAATATTTCTATTTCTAATTAATAAATCCACGTTTGGTGTTCCATTAGAGGACTGTAGTAAACCCATGTGTCCTCTGTGCTATACTAATTATTTCACCATGACAGGTTATTACTTCAGTCAGAGGAGTAATGTAAATAGAAAAACTAGGACACAAACGCAATTTTCTAGTTTTCTAGAAGCAATTACAAATAGATGAGAAACTATAAAAATATTACACCTGGGAACTGATCGCAGTACAACTCAACCTAATGCGTCGGCAATAGAATCGAGAGCAGAAGAGTTGAAAGCTGACAACACTGTAATTGGTGATTTAAAATTAACGCAGGCACTCTGTGGCAAACACAGAATACTGATGAGCCCACCAGTCAGATGCCTCAAAACTTCACTGTTCAGACCTGGAAACATTTCCTCTGATTAGCCGTTGTCAGAAATATCAAGCTTCACCTTTTAACAATGTACTTATCAAATGTCAACACATTTATGTAAAATATTTAACGTAACTACATGTAATTACTCCTGATAAATACTCTATACAGCTGTTCATAAAACCCAACGCCCTCCAACAGAGGAGCCCGAATTGTGCAGACTCCTGGCTGCAAAACAGTGATACCCACCCAGTAAATTGAGATAGGGTCCATCTTCGAATTGCACCATTACAACCTGATCAAAAAGTGTAGGGGCTTTTCTTGCGGCAGGATTGACCTGGAGGAAATGGGCCACTAAAAAACACGCGGAGATACCCCTTCGGGGGTCTATTCAGGCGCTATACAAGCACATAAATAAATTAAATAAATAAATAAAATGTGTGCCCAGGATGCATTGCGGGTGAGGAGCAGCATGACAGCAAAACCATTTGGAAGGGAGAAAGCGGGAACCTGCAAGAGCAATACAAATGAGCAGGGAGTGACTGGTAGTGGACTAAAGACTACTGGCCTCAGCGTTCGGTGTGCCGATGCTTAATTGCACCTGACACTCACTTCTGAGCAGAGCTTTGGGCACTGACACTCTTTCCTTCATGAATCGAGCAGTAAGTCGTGGCCTAAATACGCCACTGTAATATTCATGTTGTATTATATGCATATGGGTTTGGCTGTATCTCATTTATTTATTCACATACTGTTTTTTGCATTCGAGTCTTTTGTAATGTGACACTGTTTACTTTGGAACTTATGAGGGGTTCTGGAATCCTGAGATTATGGCAGTTACCTGGGGATTGCTGGACCTGCCAGACGGTTTCTTGGTTGTAGGTCTGTTCCCACATTAAAAGGAGTTTCTTCTAACTACACATCGTGGCCATGTGTGTCTTTGGAGAAGAGATCACCATCACACTTTGCTTTCTACATTCGTGCCATGAGTGGGGTCTGTACCTCGCCTTTACAGACCCACCACCAGAACGACACCTGGGGCTGGCCTCCTGCCCTCTTGGAGGCTTCTCCCCACAGACAGGTTGGATTGAGAAGTTTGCTGCCACCGGGTTTGGTGGACAGAGTTCCTGCACAAGACTCCGCCCTTGAGCGCTCAAGTCAATCCAGCGCTCCTAACTCAGTGCGAGGAAATGAAGCGAGCCATCACAGCGCTCCTGCCCCAGTGCGACAGAGCGCCATCACAGCCACAGGGCAAGGGACGGTGCGAGGCAGCGACTTTGTGTAGTATGGCAGCGAGTGAAGCACAGCTTACCGTTTGTCGGCATTGCTCCCATCTTAGACGGGGCAGCAGGCATGCAGCTGGGGAGTGTGAGCGTAAACAGCATCGCCCCAGAAGGAGGAGCACTCAGTGCATCTGACATTCCACGCAGCAGGAAGTAACATTTTACAGTGGATACAAAGGTCTCGGAATCGCCCCAGATTTTGGAACCGCCCATAAGGCCTCAGGACTAAGATTCCTTTTCACAGGACCAGATCCTGATTCATGTACATTGGTGGCCATTTTCGTTTGGGATATTCTTTTTGAGGGTTTCACCTGAAAAAAATAAATATTTATATAACACAGCGTGAGTTTCTCCAGCATTGATTGGTGAGGAAGTGAATTCAAGCCTTTCTACTGTTCAGGTGCGGTGTTCATTTTTGATTCACTATGGCAGTCACTCATGGAGCTATTCAGTCGCCTCCTTTTCTTCAGAAATCAGGAAAACGAGAGAATAAATGGAAAGAGTGGTTATGCATTTTGATGCCATCGACTATGATCCACTCATGAAAATGGCACTGCTCTTTAATCATTTGGGCATTGATAATTTGCCTATTGTCACGGCACCGTTTCGTGAAGGCGAGACGTGGGATGTGCATGTAGAGGCTAAAGAGAGGATTCACATGCAATTTTCAGAAGTGTCCAGTGTTCTACTCGAAAGACTATGGGCCTGATTCACAGAACTAACTTAAGACAAAATCTTAAACTTACTACCATTTTGGAATTACAGAAGGCACTTACTCATTTTGGTATTCACAGAAGGCACTTACTCATTTCGGTATTCACAGAAGCTAGGAGTCCTAACTTTAGGACTCCTAAATGCCTTCTGTGAATACGGAAAGTCTTAAAGTTAGGATTTTTGTCAGTTTAGTAGCAGTAAAGTTAGGACTCCTAACTTTAGGACTCCTAAATGCCTTCTGTGAATACCGAAAGTCTTAAAGTTAGGATTTTTCTCAGTTTAGGAGTAGTAAAGTTAGGACTCCTAACTTTAGGACTCCTAAACTGAGAAAAATCCTAACTTTAAGACTTTCGGTATTCATAGAAGGCATTTAGGAGTCCTAAAGTTGGGACTCCAAACTTCTGTGAATACCGAAATGAGTAAAATGAGTAAGTGCCTTCTGTGAAAACCAAAATGGTAGTAAGTTTAGGATTTTGTCTTGTTAGTTCTGTGAATAGGGCCCATAGTTGCTTATAGTGCAAACAGTCCAGTGATGAGTTTGTGGAAGAGTATATTGCAGCACTGCAAGGCATATTTATGTAGGAGCTGCATCACCCTTGCCTTACGCAATGGGGGACAAGAATGATGCAATTCTTAAGTTTGATCTATGAAGCCATGCAAGGCCACCTTGCACGGCTTGATAAATCCAGAGTAGCACATTTGAAGATACCAGGACACTTCAATAATTGAAGTAATGCGTTTATTGAGTGTAGTACAACAACTTCTGGCTGTCATCTCCACGTCCTCCTTTCTCAGCAACTGCTTGCCTTCTGCTCATGGAACCCACAATTTAGAATCCAGTAGAGCCAGCATCCGGTTGTTAAGAAACAAGACATCTCCCCTTTTCCTTTTGCATTATCCAAAATGTTAAAAATTTGTGAACAAAGTGCATTACTAAAGGTGGATAAACATTCATGAACATACGTAGTCCTTTTGCCAGACCGGTTTCCTCCTGATCTGCTCCCTTTCATTGTTTTTAATTTCCGACAAGACTCAATCCCTGGCAGGTAACCGCCACTCTTCTTTTCCAACCAGATGATGCATTCTAACTCATTGCACAAAGTGATTTTCCTCATATTCCAGTTTCTATTGTGATCCTGCCATGTATCGTTTGCAGGTGACATGACAATAGGACTGCATCACTAAAAGTGGAATCAGTCTGCTCTAAAATGAAAGATTATTTGGAAAATCGCAAGCTAGTTGGACTTTTGTTGTTGCTGATACTATGTAAATAGAAATGTTCTTCCTCTGCAAAACATAATCTGTTCTTTCATTACTTTCAATAATACGTAGCTAGAAAAGACAGCAGGGTAAATAGGATGTCTTACCATTAGGTTTTCTGCCATGAAAATAAATTTTGCAGGTTAGAATATTTTCCAAGTTTAAATATTTTATTATGAAGGGGGTGGTAACTGGGATCCATGCAAGAAGTATGGCAATATGTACTACATCATGGCACCACTAAAAGAGGGATCAATTTGAGGCATGAGGGTGACTGTGGGCATCACCCTCAACCTCAGCCTGAACAGGGAGGTAAGCTGAAAAAGGAGGGAGGAGAAGGGTCAATTTGTGTGAAGGAAAAATCAAGGTAGAAACAGGACTTAATGCAGCGTAGGAAACCTCAAATGTAGGTCCTCTTTCACTTCAGTAGGGGTACTTAAAATAGCAACTTGCAATTCAAATCGTATAAATAGTAAAAGAAAATATTGAGCTGTATTAGTATGGATAAATCAACACATTTCTGCTATAATCTGTTTTCGGAAACTTCTCTGAAGAGTAATCAGCAGCTGAACATATGTCCTGTATTAAAGGATGGCAATGTTAACTTTATTAAAACCCTGAGATAGACACCTCAAAGAAAGGTAAAATACGAATGAAGTAAAAATCCTTTAAATTATTCTCATGTTTTAAAACCGATTGCAGAATATTTTTCATCTAGATTACAATTTTTCTTAACCCCAAAGTATAAAATGGAACAAGTCTAAAATAATGACAGCACCTTCTCCGTTCACCGATGAGTCATTTTATATAGAGACTAGCAGCCCGCCCCAGCGCTGCCTGGGGCAGAAAGGGTCTGGGGGCAGCATTTCAGGCTTGCGTGCATCCCGCCCCGGCCCCCGCCTGCCACAACATTGTCTGTGTCCCAGACAATGTTGTGGCGGGCGGGGGCTGGGGCGGGAGTGCACGCAAGCCTTAAATGCTGCCCCCAGACCCTGAGCCTTACCGCAGTTGTTCCGGCCCAACCTCCCGCACCGGCTCCCTCCCGTCCCGTGTCCCAGAGCCTTACCTGAGCCGCCGCTCCTCCCCGAGCTCCTCACTTGTCCGCCACTCCTCCTCGTCATCACGTACGTTGCGGCCAGCGCTACATTGTGGCCGTCAGCGTCGCGGTCGGCGCTACTTTCAGGGCACTACTTTTTTTTAAGTTATATTTTTAAATTTACTTTTTTTTAAATTTTCTATAGCCTATGTCCATCTGCACACCCTGAGGATTACAACAATGTAATGGGTGTGTAGAGTGGCGCTGTGGTTCCCGAGTTTACCTTGCCAAAAGGTTTGTGTTCTCTCTTTATAATAGTAGTATAGATAAAGAAGTAAATCATCCTTCTATTTCAAGGTGTTTTTTTTTAGATATGGGATGGACATCTAAGATGCTTTTATGTATTAAGAGATTTTTTAGACTAACCTTGAAACAGCTCTACTTTTAAAGTATGGGACACCATTAGAGCAGCATTTAGAGGGCAAGAAATAACCTAAGCAGCAGACAGTGTAAGAAAAGAAACAATGACTGAAATTTTGATTTGAAAACAGCTATAGAAAAGGCAGCTGTTATAATGTCAACTACTGCTACGAAGGAAAGTATGCAAGCTTGGTACTAAGAAAGGCAGAAAATAAAACACTTTATAGCCTGTAGATTTTATAAATGAATACATTATAGGGCAGAAATACTATGAAAAAAAGTGAGCACGTAGGTAAAATGCTGGCTTGGCTGCCAAAGTAAAAGCTGTCACAATAAAATCATAGAAATGATTGACCATGGTCTACACTGTTGATCAAGCAAAACAACCTGATAACATAACTATTTCTTGACCACTATGGAGCCAGCTACCAGGTAGCTATCAATGTTAATGAATGTCTATTCATCTAGTACGCTCATGAAACACTGTTACTAACATTATCTCAGGACAAAGCAACAGAATTACGACAAAATATTAAATTAGCTGAAATGAAATAGCTTAGCTAATGCAATCGTTACAAATATTGATGGCATTCCCACAAAATTCTATAAAAGGTTTTTTCTTTCGGGTGCAAATCTTATTAAGATTATTTGATGGAATCATGTCAGGTGATCAGATACTATAATTAGTCTTTGAAGCAATGATAGCAAGCTTTTTGGAAAAAGATAAGCAATTTAAGTGATTCAAACTCTTACAGACCAATTAGTTTATTAAATTCTGATTACAAATTATTTATGAAAATCGTACCTAATTGGAATTCACCAACAGCTTAGAAATTGATACATCAGGATCAAAAAAGCTTCTTAGCTGAAAAGGTTATTATCCAGGAATAAGAAGTGTCTCTTAGAAACCATTGACTATTTTTTTCAACACATCGATAACACAGCTATGATTAAGGTTGACTGTCAGAAAGAGTGCAACCTAGTAGATTGAAATTAATTACTTTACATACCTTAAGTATTTACCTTTCTGCCCCAATTATCCTTGGAGACTGGTCTTAATAAAAAAGACCACTCTCCCACTGTCTATATTTTCATTTTTAAATATCCCTCCAAACATTTCAAATAAGCTTTTTCATCAAGTCGACTAAGTGATGGTAGATTTTATTTCAAAGGGCTATCAATCACATTTAAATATAACATGTACATAGCTTGATAAAGATTTGGGAGATTTGGCCATACCACATTTACGGCTATATTCTCAGGCTGCATTGGCCAGTACCCTATCTTGATTTAATAACTTTGCAAGCTTTCCAATTATTAACTTTTACTTTTTCTTACAATAACTGCACAGTCGCCAATCACGTTGCCTACTTTTTTATAATCATCAAATTGCCAAAACAATAAGATTATGCAAAAGCTCGGTCCTTAAGAGAAAGAATATTTTGAAGGGTATAATATATTAGAATGGCACAATTGTTTGATGTTATCAGAATGTATGTACTTGGGTCTGATGTAGAGGACAGAGATATCAAAGAATGTGAAGAAATTGGGTTTAGAACTATGAGAGATTTCAAGCTCAATGCTTGGAAATCATGGGAACTGCTTGGATATCAGATCAACATAATATTTCTTGGTTTTGGCTCAATTTCCAACAGATTAGGTATTTCTGCAGTTATTTATTATATCCAATGACAAGAAGGTAAAAACCATCCTAAAATGCCTATTTAAAACTCATTGAAAGGCATCAGCTATTGGTATGAGGTCCCTAAATAAAACGATCAGGAATCTCTACTAGTTAGCCATTTCTGTAAAATTGAGGACAAAACAGGGCTGAAAATCATAATGAAGGACTGGCTCAAAATGATGCAGCTCAGCTATATGTCCTTTTACACAGCACAGTTTAGGAGTATGGATTTCTTTTCTAGGTGGTTGTTGTATTATACTCTTAAATTAATTATTACGTTTTCTCCAACCAACTCGAGGTTCTGCTTTAGATGCAGATATGACATCCTGAGAGATATGACTGCAGCTTGCCCTAGTCTTAACCCCTCTAGGATTCAAATATTTGGATTTATTATCTTTAAACTCAATATTCATATGACATGAGATCTGTATAATATTGTTTTTGGATATTTTAAGAAATGTATTAGATTAGTCAACATGAAAAGAAGATTTACATGTATTTCTATGTCTAGTGCATGCTCCTTTAACTTACAGCAATGGCAATCAATGACAGTTCCATTATTTATACAAACACAGATTAACATTTTTTTTTCTGTCCTCATATATGCCACCAGTAGATATTAGCTCTAAATGGGTGTACTTCAGGCCACTGACACAAACCAACCTTTCCTGCCCTTGAGTTTGTGGATAGCCGATGAAGATTGCCTAGAGGTAAGGTCGTTTCCAGTCCTACTCCCTCTCGCGATGTTACTTGCCACATAGGGAGGACGGGACCACTTAACCTCTGGCATAATCATTGGACTTTTTTTTATTATTTCTCACACCATGTTTTTAAGGCAGACCAAAGCTTTACAGACTTTACCCCTCCACATAGCATATCTAATGTGCTCACCGCCATGATATTTCTAAGACAGTCAACAAATTTTGGAGGGTGTTCTGATTTCCACTCTTTACAAATCTCCCTTCTGGCGATGACAACCACATAAAAGATAAACTGTGATATACAACTATTTATATCATAATCAGATAGAAAACCAAAGAAAACTAGTCTGGGAGTGCATATAATTGGTGATAACAGTACCTCGTCCAGGAATCCACACACCTGTCTCCAATAACTACCTATTTCAGGGCATTCGACGAACATATGAGCATCATCTGCTGCTGGAAGCTTACATCTTGGACATGAGTACTGTACTGTTGAAATTTTTGAAAGTTTCGCTGGAGTCCAATAAGCCCTATACGCTGTAAACAGATGGTTTCTTCTCAAGTTCGATTTTTTTAATAATTTTTTGAGAAATTATGAAAGAATCTGTCCAGACTTTTAATATATCACCTGAAATCTGCACTGTAGAAGTATCCCATAACTTGATTATTTCAGCCTCTAGGTTATCTT
Source organism: Lissotriton vulgaris (assembly GCF_964263255.1). Classification (NCBI taxonomy): domain Eukaryota; kingdom Metazoa; phylum Chordata; class Amphibia; order Caudata; family Salamandridae; genus Lissotriton; species Lissotriton vulgaris. The sequence continues at coordinate 797,842,947 of NC_141687.1, forward strand.
TGCTTCCCACTAAAATTCTATACCACTCAGCGACCTCGCCCTTCCATCCCTTCTCCCTAATTATTAATTCAAACGGAAGACTCTCTTCTTCTGTATTCCAGTTCTGACTTCCCCACCAAGCAGACAGCTGGTAAAACTTAAATCTTGTAATAGTACCTTCCGTTAAGCTTGATAGGGTTTCCCAACTTAATAGTGCCGAGCCATTACGAAGGTCCCCCCATTTTGTAAGGCCAGCTTTCCTCAACGGAAGAGCTAGTTGATCCATTAAGCAGGTTAACATTAAATGAGTAAGGTTGTTAGACTCATGTTATGTATTAAGGAATAATCGTATGTCGAAATATCATAAAGTATGGAAATTGTTGATATAAATGCATCTAATTCACATATATAATAGCTTTTTATTAGGAGTTTATCTATTTTTACCTTTGCACAATTGTAGAGAAAAAGATATTAAAATAAGTGATTTAAAAGATAGCTGTTTTTGCAATGACACTGCATTAGGATGTAGCATTCATTTAAGAGGTTCATCTTCAACTCTTTCTTGAATTGATGAAGGGTCGAGGCATTCTTAATGGATACCTGGATGGTGAACCAGATTCTGGGGGCATGGATGGAAAAGGCCCAATACTTTCGTTTTTTTCTAAACTGTAAGCATTTGCACATGGTTGTGCCAATATCAGCTTTTATGTAGTGCTTGCTACCCCTGATGAGGCGTTGAAGTGCTTTTCGGGGAGTAGCACACTACTCTAGAACGCAAAAAAGGATTAGGGGTGCATTAGTATAGGGAAATATTACATTAATTTCAGTGGTGGAGATGTGAGTCTGTTTGTTGGATTGAAAAGGATAGTGGAGGGATAGAAGAGGGAAGGGTCTAGAAAGTGTTTGTTTGGAGATCATAGCAGTAAGAGGAAGTATGGGATGAGTAAAGGAGATTTGGAGGGGGAACAGTCTCTAGAAGTGGATTAGGGAGAAAGATGAGGTGTCGGTGAGTCAAGGAGAGATATATGAGGGAAGGGTTTAGGAAGGCTTGTTTGGCGGATCTGAATAGTAATAGAGGTTTGAGATGATGGGAGGAGCAGTAGAGGAGGGAAGAGTCTATAAAGGGCTACTTTGTGGTTCACAGTAGTAGAATGGGGTTTGGGATGAGTCAAGAGAGTGGAGGTAACAGATATTGAGGTATAGGGTGTGAAATAGGGTAGTGCGTTGGAGAGAGTAGTAGAATGAGGTTTGGGATGAGTCAAAGAGAAGAGGCAGAGGCTATACTGAGAGAGGTATAGTGAGATAGAGGGTAGTGCACTGGAGATGCTAAATTAGGAGTAAAGTGATAAATATAAAGATACATAAGTACATGAAAGGTATATATGCAGAGGATACATTGAGAGAGGTATTGGGTGAGATATAGGGTAGTGCATGTGAGATGCTGAATTAGGAGTAAGGTGACAAATATAAAGATACAGAAGTACATGAAAGGTATATATGTAGAGGATAAATTAGATGTATTGGGTGATATATAGGGTAGTGCATGTGAGATGTTAAAATAGGAGTAAAGTAATAAATATACAGATGCATAAGTTTATGGAAGTTATATATCTATAAGGAAGGTAATATATTCTAGAGTTATATTCTCTTTATTGAACCCAGGCTTTTAAGTGTTGTTGTACATTAATCTAATGTATCAGTTTTTATATTTTCTTTTCTTTTAATAATTCAGTAGTGAAACCATTGTTGGTAAATAGTTATGATAAAAATGTATTTATGTATGCAGTAACCTATATACAATATAGAATAATATAACTATAGGTAACATGTACATGTGCGAAGCAGACCTAAGGAATATCCATATATTTATAAACATAAGTATTTTGCACATAAATACAAAGGATAACACATATCTATATACATACGTATAATTCAAATAAATGCTTATATCCACAGGGATACACTGTACATTTATTTTTGAGTATGGTGCCTATGTGGGAAAGAGTCCACTCTTGAGTTGTCTTCTGAAGATAAGATAGTTCTCCAGAGATCTTATGTTTGAGTTCCATACTTTGGCTGCTTGAACAGAGAGGGATGCCACCTTTTCTAGATCTCCTTTGTCCCTGTCTTGCTGTGCGCTTTATAAACGTAATACAATAACATAACATAACAAATGTTTTTTTCCTTGTATGTGTGATTGTGACGTGAGGTGCAAATGAAGAATGGAGGTCCCTTTTTTTAAATGTATTTGGTGATTTTATTCCTGATGAGAATAGGCCCTGTTCCTTGTATCACTTTGTCGTTGATACTAAGCCGCTTGAATGTGTATCTTCTGGTATACCATAACCAATAGAGAGTTGTAAGGCATAGGGGATAGGAGCTTGTGGCTTTACATGTAGTAGGAGTCTGGCAGCCGAGTTCTGAATTTGTTGTAGTCTTTTCATAGTTGTTAAATATGATCCGTGGTAGAGGCTATTGGCACAATCGAGTTTAGACAGTACAAGAGAGATAGTAGCCTTGACCTTGTGTGGAAATCCCAGGTGGGTAAAGATGTGGTGCAGAATTTTTATAATAATGAAGCTTGATCTTGTTAGTTTGTCCACTTGGACATTCATTGATAGCTTGGAGTCCATGGTAATTCTGAGGTTTCTTACTTCCTTAGAGACTTTAAGTGGTGTTTACAGATCGTCTGGCCAGGCGATGAGTGGGTCATACTTTTTCCAATTGTCACATATGAGTATATCCATTCTGAAAGCATCCAATTTGAGATGGCTCCATGTCATCCACTGATTAATGGCTCTGAGGCACTTGAAAATGTGTGAGTTTCCAATGTCTTTGGGGCTTTCAAGTTTATGGAACATCTCTGTGTCATCTGCATAGTTATAGCATGTGAGGTGAAATTGATTGATCAGTGAAGGTAATGACTTCATGTAGATGTTGAAAAGCATGGGTGGGATGATAGAGCCTTGAGGGATCTCTGCTTTTTAGAAGTATAGTTTGGATTAGAAAGGGGGTATGGATGGCATTTGTTCTGTTTTGAAGGGAGAATGTGATCCAGTTGATAGCTGTCCCGACTATGCCGGCTTCATTGAGTTTTTGTATTTGAGTGTTATGCTCAACTGAGTCAAAGACAGCTGAGAGATCTAAGAGAACTATGCTGCAACCTTGTTCCGGTCAACTGTGTTCTTAAGGTCATCACAGATGGCAATGAGAACAGATTCTGTGCCTCTTCCTGGACAGAATCCTGTTTGGAAGTCTGAAAGTATGGAATTATCTTCAATAAATTGTGACATCTGGGTGAAAGCTGCTTTTTCTATCAGTTTGCCCAGGAAATGTTGATTTGTAATTGGGTTATATTTGTATGGGTTAAGCGGTCCAGGTTTTTTTTTTTTAGTAATGGTCTTCTGGAAATTTTCCCTTAGTTAAGGAATTGTTGATGATTATTCATACTGGTGTGGCAGCAGAGGTAGTTAGAAGAATTCTCTTGAAGGTTTATGTTGACAAAGGCCAGAAGGGCGGCCGGCTGGCCTGCTTGCTTTGACCAGATCCATAAATTGTGTGAAATTTGTTCGAAGGAATGCAGAGGCTGCTTTATCCTACACTTTGTGGGAAAGGGTATGTGCTGGTGCTTTTACTTTGTTTTAAATAGGAGTCTGGCATGTCTGCTTTGGTTTTGTAATGATTTGCCAGTTTGTCTGTGAATTCTTGAGTAATGGATGAGTCCCTTCTAGGCAATTTGGTGTATGAAATTCAGTGAAAAGTTTATGGAATTCTTTATTTGCACATTTAGCATTTTGGATTCGGTTTATATAGCATCTTTTTGAGCTTTTTTTTGATTGCTCAATTGTTAAGTTTCTGTAGGTGAAGCTTATCTTGATTTGTTTTTGTTTTGAGCCAGGTGTGTTGCAACTGTTTTGTATCTTTTAGCTCATTTTTCCACACTGCCTGTTTTATTTTCTTTTATTTTCTTTTGTCGTGTTTTGTTGTTCTTATCACTATTAGGAATCTCAAAAGCTTCCTGAAGCCACTCATACAGTTTTTGAATGGAATTTATTGTGCCTAGATCTCTACTGGATGCTAGTTGTGTTTCTAAGTGTTTGAAATTGAGTTTGTGCCACGGTCGATGGACGGATGCATGTAAGGTGGTTTTAGGTGTGTTGCTTTGTGTTGGTTTATGCTGGAAAGCAAGCAAATAGTTCTGTATTTGTAAAAAATGACATCTAGGATGTGTCTTGCGATGTGTGTGGGTTTTTGGGCTATCTGTTGTAGGTTCAAAGAGTCTAGATCAGTGATGATAGTTTTTAGAAAGGGCAGAATAGGTTTGTCAAACCAAATGTTTAGGTCACCAAGAACGCATAGGTTTGTGTGTAGTGTTATCACATTTGAAATTGTGTCTAGAAGTGTGCATGGGGATATTGTATTGCTAGTTGGAGGTCTGTAAAGTAGTAGGAAGTTACAGGAGAAGGATGGTGTAGGGTTGCATCTGGTGAAGAGGGCCTCACAAGTCAACCTTGTATGGAAACGTCAGCTTTAGTGATATTTAATGTTTTCTTTTTCCCATATGATTTTGTTTAATAGTTTGATAGCCTAGAGGAATGGCTTCATGAAAAACAAGAGCAGTGTCATCTCCCAACCATGATTCAGTTAGGAAGAGTACGTCAGGTTGTGTGTCAGTGGGAAGGTCGAAGATGTGATGCTTGGTTTTCGAAGGTGGTCGAGCATTTATTAGTAGGCAGTTTAAAGACTGTGACTTTGCTTTATAGAAGAGTAAGCAGTATTTTGTGGATTCTGTGGATTTTTAGCAGGTGTGCCCTGGTATTAACTTTTTTGAAGATAGCAAAAGTGTAAGTTTTCTGTAAAATATTCCTCACCCAGCAAGCTAAGAAGGTATTTTGGTGGGTATTAGTGTGCAGGTTGTGGAGCTAGTAGTTGAGAGTGAATTGGTGAGTTGTGAGTTGTGTTGTTTTTGTAGAGTAGCCTTGTTGCGCACTAGACATGGCAATGAGAAGTTGTGAAGAGTTGCATGTTGTTTATTTTGTTTGCATCTGTTTAGGGTGGAAGGTGTATGAGTTAGGGGTGGTGGTGCACCATGTGGGTCATGTTGTAAGTCTCTAAACTGGCTAATGGGTAACAAGCGGTTGATAGAGAGTTGCTGTGTTGCGGTATATGTGGTAATTTTTGGGGAAGCGAGAAAGCTTGGCAGTAGAATTTGTTTAAGTTGTGTATTATTTGTGTAGTCAGGAAGGTGAGAGTGGGTGTATGTTTATTGTTTGCGATGGAAAGTATTATGAGGTTGTGTGTGAGAGATTTTGTTCAGCTGGTGTGTGTTGTGCTTTGATTTTGAGAAGTAATTAGAGGAGATCATCATGTAGCTGTTGTGTGAGAAGCATTTGTATGTAAAGTATTGTTGTTGAGTGGAAGCTGAAAGGTAAAGGGGTGGTGATGTGTTTTGGAAAAAAGTGTCTGTGGTGTGTGAGAGGGTATGGACAAGAGATAAGAGTGTTTGTGTGACATTTGATCGCTGGAGAAGGTAATATGTGTGGTAAAGTGGAATGTAAAGGTTGTGCGGTTGTGTTTTTTTTGTAAACAAAGGAGGAGGAGGGTGTTGCTGGATAAAATGATGGAAGTCTGAGTATAGGTTTTGTGATGACAAAAAGTGGTCTGTTAGGAGTAAGTAGAGGGTAGAGCTGGTGCTTTGTATGTGCAGAAAGTGTATGATTCTGGGTGGGATATAGTCATGTATAGTGTGGATTTGGGTTGTGTTGGAGCTGTGTGGATTTCTTAGTGGCATTGGATAGAGGAGTGTTTTGTGTCTGAGTGAGTGAATGTGCCATTGCTTGGTAGTTTGGTTAGAAGGATGTATAATTGTAGTTTGTGGTGTTTTTTTGGTGGTTGTTCTGATAATGAAAGCTGGTAAGGGTTTGTTTGTAGTGAATTAGTGGAGTGTATTTGTTGTGAGTGTGTTAATATGTTTGTGGGTGAGGGTGGGTTAAGGTGCTTGCTGGTGAACAGGCGCAAACAGGCAACAGCCCTTGTCCTCTCTGCCCTTAGCCTCAACACCCTGGCTGAGACGACCTGCGTCCTAAGCTTAAATAGCCCTAGTGGTCAGGTGACTTCGACCAGTGGGTACCCTAGCCGTAATCCTAACCAGTCACATAGAACAAATAGGAGACCAGTCCATACAGCCAATCACAGCCCTAGTCCTAGAAGCCAACCAGGGAAGAAACCCTAGGCCCAAGAGAAACCCTAGCCCCAGGAACCAATCAAAGCACAAGACCAATCAGGCTATCAGAAACCTAACTCTAAGCCCAATAGAAACACCAGATACAGCAGCTAATTAGAGCACAGATATAATGTCCAATGGTAAACTCTTATAAGGAGCATGTGATCTCAAGCACTAGTTGGTAGCAAAGAACAGAATCTCCTTGGATACAGAAAAAAAAATCTAAGTCACTTAAATACTGATTTTTGCGCACTTCAACAAATCTCTTTTTCTAACCACAAACGAGTGTTGCATGCACTTTCCAAACCAAGTGTTAAAACTTAACGCAGATTCAGCGGTCTCTTAAACTGAAGAGGATGAATTTCTGCAAGCTCCCACTGGTGTTCCTCTAACACTGTGCCATGTTTGTGGTGCTGATCATCTTTCATTAAGAGAGGCCACAATTCCAGCAAATTGTGAGGAACTCTGTGACAAAGATCTTCTGCTGCACTTTGATTCCAAACACATTAATTTAAATGCTGTAGGTGGAGTGTACCTGACAGCACACAGCCTATGTTTTAGATTGACGGATAAATACATTTTTCACTGCATAAAGGTTGAGACTCCTCACAGTATAATGTAAAGTTCAGAACTCAAGAACCTAAGTTAAATCATACCCCTGCACGCTCTTGAATTATGCCCTTGTGCGTTGAGTGATTCCCAACAATTTGCAGACATAGGTACCTGGGTGACTAGTGCCATTTTAATATAGTTCTGAGCATTTGAGCAAAGGATGTACCACTGTAAAATTGTATTCTATTTGACAAACTGTTGGTCAGAGATTACAAGAAACTTGTGTACTCTTCACTTCCCACTTCCCATAGCCACTGTGCAGATCCTCAACTTAAAATGCTTCACTTTGCCATTGTACCAATGCCCATTAGACCCTCCCCCACCCAAGGTCACTAGCATTCTTGATTATCCTGATTCCATACAACCCATCTCAAAAGCCCTTTATTCACCCTTGACTTCTGACAGTGTAAATTTTCTGATGGTCTCACATTCCTAAGATATTGAATGCTGTTTTCCCCCCTTAGGCTTAGTTCCTCCAATGCTGACAATATGTACTTTACAGCAACAACTGCACCAGCTAATATGAATTTCTGCATATCTTACCACTATTAGCTCGTACAAAACTCTGTCCCACTGAAAGGACCCATACTATTTTAGTAACCTCAAAAGGAGGCTAGCATCACTCATGCCCTTTAGCCTTGCATATTTCAACTATTGAAAATTTCAGAAATTAGACCACGTCTCTCCTTCTATGCCATGCAAGCTCTAATCAGAACTGTGGCCATGAGTAAACTTGACTCCTGCAACAGCTTCCAAGTATGAACTGTGCAGTACTCCTTCACTCTGTCAGGAAGCAGGCTGGAGATATTGGTTATTGCTTGGAGCTTCATGAGTGTAGGGAAAAATACTCCAAACCCACTTGCCATGTGTTTATTTCAGCAGAGGCAAGGCTGAAGAGTTCTAGTGCTGCTTGGGCAGCAGCATCTCATGTACGGGGCATGTACTACTTGATAGCATGGCGACAATGAACTACATTTCCCAGTAGGCCTCTCACAGCTCCTAAAGAACTGTTGCACAGCTTGGACACCTGGTGGCAATCTTTAAAATCTGAGTATAACTTTCCTTGTTGCCCACGGTGTCTTTGCCAGGCAGTTATGGTCCAATGTTGCTGCAGGGAAGGCCTTGCAACTTCAATCTTGACTCTCCTTTGCCAGTAACCATTTGGTTTCCTTAACATGTATATTGAATGATATTGTGAATCCATAGACATATTTTTAAAAGATTTGTTGTTGGTGGAAGCAAACTTAGAACTATTTTTTAACATGTGAACAAAGAACCAACGACGGACTCTAATTGCTGCACTTTCCTCAGGGTGATCCCCAGTTAATAAGTTATTAATGTTGTGGTAATAGGTGTGCACACTCAGCTCCTACAGCCGCCGTTGAGGGATGCCACCTGCCAGGCAGGAAAACAGAACTGTGAGAACAATGGAGCGGTGCACTCCCATGTCAATGTTGCGTCAATAAAGAAGCTTGATCAGAATCTTCGCTGCAAAAGTAAATCAATCTTTATTTTCAACAATCCATAGGATTTGCAAACACATCGGCTAACGCGTTTCGTTCAAGGATTGAACTTCGTCAGGACAAAAGTCGTGGAAGAATAAATGAACAAATTTTAAGTAGAAAACATGGATTCAACGGGCCCAACAGGTCCAGTCCCTGTTCTGGAATGAGCCAATGATACTCGGTCAAGTCGCTGTAAATGGTTTGTGGGCCTCCTTGATAAGGGCCAGCTAAGTGATCCTGCAGTGTCAACTCCAGTGTATCTGCTCCCAGGACAGTTCAGTAAATATTGATTTACTTTTGTAACGAAGAAACTGATCAAGCTTCTTTATTGACACAACATTGACTTGGGAGTGCACAGCTCCATTGTTCCCACAGTTCTATTTTTAACATGTATAGCGACACTGCCAAAACTGTGGTGTTGTTACATTTTATCAAGGGTTATTTTGTGATGGAAGAGGAAGGATTCTTTTGGCTACACTGTATTGCTCAAATCATACATGAATGTTCAAGCAAAAACAGAAGAATATTTACATTAATTATCTCTGAGTTCTACAGGAGTCAAGTAGAAACTATGGGGCATATTTACAAGCCCCTAGCGCCAAGGGAGTGTCATTTTGTTTATGCTCCGGTGGCTCTGTGTGCTGGCCCATATTTAAAAGGCCATGCAAGCCACTGTGCATGGCTTTCCTCTGCCTTGTAAATATGTCCCTCTTTCATGCAGTATTTTGCCTTAAAGGACTGTGTCATGGGTGTTGCTGTGGATTTTCCCACGCAATACCCTTGGCTTTTTGACACTGCCCCAGATTTACAAGGATTGGTAAATCGGAAGCAGTGCCAAAAACAAACGCCTTTCAACGGGAGGCATTAAAGTGATGCAACGAGGGGAAATACTTTTCTTTCATCCTTGTTTTTTGCTCTTTCTATGTGTGCTACATTCTGCAGCACACATAGAAGAAGCTAAACGTCATTAATGATTGTGTTTGTGCAGGAAGATGTCCATTCCTGCACAATCATCCCTGCAACGCCGGAACACTTTCACCATGGTGTGCCTGCGTTGGCGCACAGCTGCTGTTTTAGCTCTGACACAAGGAAAAGAGAACAGGGGTGTGGCATATTCCTTAAAAATACTTGGCATCCCTGCGTTTTTTGAAATGACAGAGCAAAATTGCTTGGGGTGCTGCGGTGCACCATTTCATTGTAAGACTTATGTTCCACACAGAGATCATAGTGACAAAGCTTGACGTAGGTATTCAAGTCCTATTTTGAGGTACTCATTCTTTGTGTGTTTAGTTTTTCAGGAAGGGGGCGTGGCTTAGGCGCCGGCGAGTGATGGCGCATCCCCTGTGAGCTCCGTGATGTGACGAGCCTTCGGTGGATTTACAGGACCTCGAAGGATCTTGTGGAGGTTCCAGATTGCTTCTACGGCTGCATGAAGGTGTCGGGAGGCTGACGCGGACCCTGAGAATGACCGGTTGTTCTTCTGGCTCCTGACATCCGCGCCGGTAACTTTTGCCAATTTCGGAAGCGAGCGGCTGCCATTTTGTGCCACCGAGCCCGCGTCCTTGCTCTACTGTGCGCTCCTTTATCCCCTGGATCATGTGGCTGCTCCTGCCTTTTGTTTATCGCATTACCACTTTCTGCCATCACCCTTCTGTGGTATAATTTGCGAGTTATATGCTTGTTCTTTTTTGTCTATTCTTATATGCATTGGCCTATTTTGCTGCATCTGACCCTTAATCTGTGGTGATATGGCCGCCATTTTGTGGATGTGGTGAAAATGCCCTTTTTTTTTCTTTTCTTTTTTTCTTATTTTGTGGCTTCTGCAAGATGTTTTTCCTTGGACTCTCTATAAGTTTGCTATTTCTACTGGCTATTGCTGAGCAATTAATTCCTCATTCACTCCTTACACTACGTACCCACCTTGCTCTTATTAGCTGACTTATGGTGTAAATTGTGACGCTCTGAAGCTCTACTGAAGGGTCAATTTCTTTTTGCCACCAGCCACTTCTGCTCCTAACATGCGGTGCCACCCATTTTAGCTTGTGTCCTGGCACTACTGCCTATTCTTCGCATTTTGTAGTGCCCATTGCTCAATATTTCACGCACTTTGGTGTTGGAACATGTTTTGACTGCTGCCTACTTTCACCAACTGCTCCAAATCAGCCTGGAAGTTCTCTGCTTATTCGTGACTCTTTTCTATTTCTTGCGATAGACAGTTGGAATGTGATACAGGATTTTTCAACTGCCCAATTCTGTTTGCCTCTTGCCTTTGCTTGGCCTGAGCATATTTCCACGCCTAATCTTTTTTTTTTCCATCATTTTACACGTGTGTGTCTGTGCGTGTAATCTCAATTGAAGGCTACAACATGTCTCACGATTCCGGAAATTCGAAACATTCAGTCGCTGGTGCTAAAGTGAAGAGACCAAAAAATGATCCACCGTTGCCCATTTCTTCGCCGACTCATGTCCTGGATTCTATCTTGGAAGAAGTCTGCGGTCTTCAACCATTCATGTCAGCTACCAATGTCCAACTATCTCAGATTGAAGCAAAGTTGGCGGTTATGGATGGCAAAGTTCTGGAGTTGGAGCAACGTGTAAGCGATATCCAAGATATCTCCTCTAAGATTCCTTTTATGGAGCAAGAAATTCATAAATTGAAATTACACACGGAGGACCTTGAGAATTGTAATTGGAGGAACAACCTACGCCTTTACGGTCTTCCAGAAAATATTGAGGGGACTGATATGGTGTCTTTCTTACAGCGGTTTCTGATGGATCTTCTAGAACTCCAACCTTCAGCTCATCCTCTTAATATCCAGAGAGCCCATTGTTTAGACCGACGTCAACCTAATGCTTCCAAACCCTGTGGTATTATTATGCTTTTTCTTGAATTTACAGAGCTAATGTCCGTGTTGAAGGCTGCTAAGGCAAAAAGGCGTCTTATATGGTCTGGTCATAACATTGTTATCTCTCAAGACCTCTCTACTGCTACGAATGTTCGACGCAAAGAATTTCTGAATCTCCGTCCTCAGATGAGACAGTTGAATATCCAGTATGGTATCCTTCATCCATGCTTCTGTATAATCACACACAATGGTCGTACTCACTCCTTTGATGACCCGCAGAAGCTCCAGTCATTTTTGCAGTCTATATCTTCATCTGGCATGGACACTAATGATTAATCTTTTTCTTTGTTGTTTTCCCTTTTGATCTGGTCAATTGAGTTTTGTGTTGTATGCTTTTCCTCTGGACTCCTTTTTTCTTCGGTGCTCTTCATTTTTTTTTCAAGGTTCTGATTCTTCTTTCACCTTATCTCTTGCTCGTGGGGGGACCCTTCCTCTTCGGCGTATCCATGCTCCTACTACTTTGGTTCTTCTCTTCTCCTCAGATCAGGCTCTCTTGCTTTGATCTGTTCACTTCTATCTTGATACTCTTTTATTTCTTCTCCCTTTTTCTTCTTTTCTCTCTCCCTTTTCTTTCTGCCTCTTCTACTATTCCTTCTCTCTCTCCGTGTACATCTCCTCATATGGTGTGTCTCTTTATGGGATGCTCTTTTCTTCAGTGTATTTTTTCTTGTTTTGCGTTGTCCATTATGCTTCGATTTCTCATGAGAACCCTTGAAGTTTTGGTATTCTTAGTTCTCTTATTTGTTTACCTTCCCTTTACATGGTCTGTTTTTTCTTTCAGATGTTTCTCTGAAATGTTTCACATCCCTTCGTGTATCACCTCCCTTACCCTGCAGTATGTGTAAGCTTGTTTCGTGGAATGTTCGTGGTATTGGAAACCCGGTTATGCGTCAAAAGGTACTGTCTCATTTATCCAAAATTAATTCCCATATTATTTTTCTTCAAGAAACTCACTGTACTGATACTGAAGCTCTCAAGTTAAAGAGACAATGGGTCGGTCAGGTTGTTCATTCTGCCACTCCCAACAAAAAAGGTGTTGTTGCCATATTATTTCATAAATCTTTGTCTGTACAGATTTTATCTACTCAGGCTGATGAAAACGGTCGATGGGTGATGGCAAAGATTGTTCTGCAGAAAGAAACCTTTGTTTTATTGAATATCTATGGCCATCACCTCTCGACCTTTATATGATGTTTGGAAGACCTGTAACCCCGACTTGCTTGAATATACCTTTTACTCTAATGTGCATCATACGAGGTCTAGGATTGTTTATATTCTTGTCAGTAAATCTTTGTTACCCTCTATTCAAGCCTCTGATATAGGTTCTATTTTTATTTCCGACCATGCTCCTGTCCATGCTGTATTTGATTTTTCCCTCACTTCCCCCCAATTTAGACACTGGAAATTAAACACTTTTTTATTATCTGATCCTGCTTTTGTTACAAAGGCCACTGCTCATATAGATGAATTTTTTACCCTTAATGACCCTAAGGATACTAGTATTCCTAATAATTGGGATTCCTTCAAGGCTTCTTTTCGTGCGTTTGTCACATCTTTTGTATCCCAGAAAAAGAAGACAGCACGGAAAAAATATGAAGATCAACTTAGACATATAAAAGGGTTGGAACACACTTACTTCACTTCCAAATCATCATCTGCCCTACATCAACTGATCAAAGCTACGTCGGATCTCAATAAACTGGCTACGACCGAAGCTTGCAACGTACTTCTTAAAATAAAGTCCAAATATCATGGGGGTCAAAATAAAGCTGGCCGTATGTTAGCCAATGATTTAAAGATCAAATCAGAACGTAAAACGATTGGGCCTATTCTGAACGAGTCTACCAATAAAATGGTCTCCTCGGATGAGGATATTGCCGATGTTTTTCATAGGTACTACCAATCTCTTTATTCGGATGATACTTTCCCCTCTACTCATAATTTACACTATTTAAAGCCTTCCGGATATGAGTTTCAGGAGGGGGGTTCACCCCCAGGTCAGGTCCCCTGGTGCATCTCGGGTAACGGAGATAAGGAATTTTCCCGAGGACCAAGGCGGGGGGGGGGGCAGCTCGACCGAGAGTCGTCTGCGGGACGAGACCAGGCCAGCCTGAATTCCCTGCTACCGATAAGTGGATCCCTCCCATCACCCTAGGCCTCAGTAAAACCCTGTGACCTTGTCCCTCCCTCCGTGGTACATTGTCGTCCTGATAAAGGTGTGGTACTTACCGACCTTGACACCGAAACGCGCATCGGCGTGAATCGCCATTGGCAGAAGGATTGGTTACTCCATCTTCAACCCTACCCTTTGATATTCTTGTCTGCCCTGGCGTTTGAATAATTGACCATCTGTCATTCAGTTGATGGTGTTCATGTACCATACATTGATGTATGAAAGATTGGTAGTATGATACCCTCCCTGAGTATGTGGTAAAATGAGTGAGAGTGATACGGTGTGTGTGGGACACGGTCTTATGTGTGTATGCATATTGTAACTATTTTAAAATGATGTATGTTTTTGTAAATTTTGTATTTGAAATCTTAAAGTGTATGAATTCCCTGAATATTCCATATTATGTGTTGACATATCTTTAAAAAGAAATGTTCTATGATGAACCAAGAATCAAATAAATGACTTATCTATAAAATAAAAAAAAGTATACATTTCATGAAAAGAGTGATGATTTGGCTCTGATTCGTTAGTCGGATGCTCTGTTTATCTGTAAGGATTCTGGCCTAGGACCTGACTTTAGAAGAAAATTCGGAAGGGTAGCTTTTTCTTTCTGTCTGTTACTTTGTAAATGTAGCCCACTCTCTTCGAGTCGATTAAACTGGGTAAAAGTAACCATACCTCATAAACACAGCTTGGAACCAGCAGAAATGAGATATGAAGCACTATATATTAAAACCAATTTTTATTTCGAGCATTGCATGCTATCAGTTAAATAATGCAAGAGACTCCAGAAAACTTTAAAACAAAACAGCTCTGTGGTTAAACATTAAAAACAGAAATCGTGTCACTGCAGGTATGTCAGCACTTGGTGAATTTTTATACAGTTTATATAGTTGAGGATCGCTGCTCTTCAGACGCTTTTAAACCGCTTCTCTTCAGCTCCAGATTTGCAGAGGGCTGAAATCGGGTTTCATGATAGTATGTAATCGACACCTCGACAAATACAGAAAATGTGCATTGAAATTCTGCCTCTCAGGAGAAAATACGACACAATAGTAAATAATAAAAGCATACACTGAGTTTGTCTCGTTCTCCCTGCACGTATTTATCTTTTGTTTTGGTACTTTTGACTATGTCCAAATAAGCAAGAATCCATTAATTAGGGCAAACATGACACCGAAAGACCCTAATGCAGCAAGAGCTATTAATGCACCCCTGGTGGTAAAGGCTGATGATGCATGGGCGTTATTACTGCCCCATTAAAATGCTTTCTACCTCTATTCTTTTAACTTTTAACTATTAATCAGTCCTCAATAGTGCAGGACTCGCGCTCTCTTTCAATATGCATGCACACCCTGCTTTTCTTGCATTCTCTGCCTCCAGTGCACACACAGTCTTTACAAACTGGTCTGTGCTTTGCTGAGGCAGCGAGTGGGTAAACGACATTGTTATTTACAAACGCCTATAGCTCTAACTCCATTGCATGCGAGAACTATTGCATTTCGAATGCTTGTTTGTGTTTGTCATGCCAAAGAGCTATTCACTCTCACAGCATTCTCAATGGATGAGTTTTATCCTTCCACTACTGCTGTGAAGGGACTCTCTTAATCTTTGCTTTTTAGCACTCTGTGAGAGTGTATGTGTTTTCTTGACCCTCCTATTATCCTTGCCCTGTAACTTTGTTTCTGCTTTCTCTTCCAACTCCAGTTGTTCCCCCATTCCCCTTTTCTTTAAACCATCTGCTGTCTTTCGTACACTCCCAGTTCATCCACTGCTTCAAATGACCCTCCCCAGTGTGCTCTCCAGTATTGGATGCCACTAAACAGGGGTGGTGAGACAGGGGAAGAGGGGGGAATAAAAAAATAGAATAAAAAGAGTAACCTGGGTGCCGCCGGCCGCCACCTCTCCTCCAATGTCTTTGCGCAACAGGAAGCACAGAGCCTCCCAGAATCCCCTGGCCAATCACAACACTGAAAATGCAGTGCAGCGTTGTGATATGTCTGAGCACCGTGGCTCGGCGCTCAGATGGGTACAAGGAGGCTGTGCATGCACCCTACCAGGAGTGTAAGAGGGCTGGCCAAACCGAGCTGGCCCCTGCTCGGGCCAGCCCAGCCCCATCCGCCCGCCCCCACCTAAGCAGGAAGGAAAACTGAAATGATAATAGCATCCAAACGGTAGTACCATAATTTCCTACTAATAAAATATGTACAGCTTAGCGTTGTATTTTTCAGACCTAGGACACAAATGCTACCTCCTGGCAGGCCATTTTTTACCTCCTGCCATTCTTAATCTCTGAACGTGTCTAGGTTTTTTCCTAAAACCTCCTTCAGGGATTCAAAGTTATCTCCAGAATCTTTGCAATATCACAGCCTCTTAAAGCTGAGATTTATTGGCTTTACCACTGCTTGTTTGTGATGCTACAACTGAGGTCACTGTCTACCTTGCTAGAAAGCACAGTGAGCAGCAATAAGGTGTACAGCTGAAAATGTTTACACGAAATTAGCAGGAAAATAAGTTCAGATTAATTGGTAGTGGCCTGTGCAATTGTTTCCAATTTACGCCAGAATAATGTATTGACACAGCAAGGAACAATACCATATCAGTGATAAGCTGAAGATTTGTAATTTAACAAATCTTTCCACTGACAGTGCTAAGTTCATCTAGAGTTTGAAAAGGCACACGTGTAAATGTGCATAAAAGAGTGGATACACTCGTGACTGTGGGTTTCCTTCCTTTGTACTGTAAACACAAAGTGGAACCACGTGGTTCAAGGACAATGAAGGACTACCCACATTTCATTTCTAAATATTTCAAAACAAAATCATGATTCAGTTCAAATGTTTTCGAATTAAATATCAGTTTACTGCACGTGCGTTGGCCATATGTAACTCAAGTTCCTTTCCATCTCTCACATGACGTCAGCATCCAATGAGGATTTTACTGTCTTCATAACAGCAACAACCTATGCGTCCCATTGGAAAGATGTATATGTTAATGTAACCTCTATAAATTCTATTTAATGTTATTGGTATGTTCCTTGTTTATAAGCATCTCAGCTGAAGGGTCACTACATGATTTTCGACGCAGCATGCATCCAACATAAATTTAAAGGCACGTGTCATGGGTTTAAGTTCTGAATCTGCTGCTCGCTGCTTTCTGTGGGAAGTGATCCATTTTATGGGCATCAACTAACAGGGATAGTATGCAAATTCAGATGCAATTATCCCTAAAAGAACTGTGGCGATACATTTATGTAAACAAACTCTTTTCATCCATTGACAGCTCTGGCTTTCATTTTCCATTTACTCTCCCTCTGCCATCAGAACCCTCACCCTCCCATTCTAGAAATAGTTTTATGGGATGCACAATGCATGTCTAACCAATGCATTAGCTCCATGTGGCTTCGTTAGTCTAATTGTTACTGTCCACCCCTACTGGCAATGATGCTGTGAATTACCCCTCTACATAGTTATGGACCCGAGCTGCATGCGAGGACACATTACAGGGGGAGGTAAATTACAATATTATTGCCCTGCTGGTAAGGGCAATAGCACATCTCCATACCCCTACCCAAAATAGGAAGTGCTGTAGACCCATGGATAAGCAGCTTCTCTCCTGAATGTTCGGGTACAAAAATAGCTCCATCCTCCAGCCTCTAGGGGTTTAGAGAGGAGTGTTCTGGCGCCTCCTTTGCGTTTGCTTAAGGGGGGCCCAGGGAAGAAAAGTTGAGCAACTTTATGTATGAATTTCTATTTTTTTTGGCAGATTAGGCTTTCCTCTCACCAAAAGCAAGGGGTGGGGCTCAGACAGCTATGTGAGACATTTTGTATTCATGCCTTCAGACAGAATGGTGCCCATGCTCCCATAGTACTCACTATTTCCCCGCAGCACACTGGAGGGATGTTGGGAGCTGGCCAATCGCAGATTTGCCCCTTTGCAGTCTGTAACATTGCATGTGGCCAGCAAAGGGAGAATTCTTGTTGGCTAGCCAGGGGTGGATCTTAATAAAGGTTATTGATGTTTCGGCCTAAAATGGTTGGGCTGGAAAAAGCCTGGAAAACAAATGTTTGAGAAAATATTGGCTGGTATTATTTGTTATAGTTTGATAATCCTTGAATAAATCTTGTTTTAAATTTGTCATCGCACAACAGAGAAATTCGACAAACTATTCTGTAAATCGCAGAATGTATATGTACATACACATTCCTCCATTAGGAATTTTAATTTATATATAGAGCTGGCAATGGATTTTGTTAATGATGAATTCTGAACAAAAGCAAGGCAGTGAGTACATGTTTGTACAATATCTACATATATTCAGAATTATAGACTCAGATTATTGTGGTGATAAATGAATCAACGAGCAATGTATAAAGCACGAATGCATGCCCGAAGGCGTGAAGATGCTAATGTAGTTACTCTACTACAGAAAGGGAAAATTATAAGCTCCTACCTAGCCCTGCAGGATACATTCCAGAGTAAAGAGACAGGTTTTCAAGGCCTTATGAAAAGTGACATGGGCTTGCAGACAGAAGATGGAGTGAGGAGGAGAGATCCAGATATAAGATGCAGCCACTAAGAAGGCTCTCCACCCCCCTTGCATTTCAAAATTTAGGAGTAACCCAAAGATTTTTGCCCGCACATCACAATTGTCAGATTGAATGTACTATTGGAACACATTCTTAATACCATCAGGGCCAGTATTGTATAATGCCTTGTGAACAATTCAGAAAGCCTTGAAAATAATTTGCTTATTAACTGGCAGCTAATGCAATTTATGAATCGCAGTAGAAGCTGAATGGGACTTAGAAGGATCAAGAATCAGCCTTGTGGCCGCATTATAAACAAGCTTTAATTTGGCTTTTACCTGATGTCCAGGTAAAACACATTACAATGGTCCAGCCTGGATGTAATCAGCTGTGTGTTTACGTGCAGGGAAAGAAAGGAAAGGAAACACTTTCCTAAGTGTCTTTATCACCCAGAAACAGGTTGAGACTATCCTGTTAATCTGAAGGTTGAAGAACAGGTTGTTGCCAAACAGAACTCCACTGTTTTTTTCAGCGTCAACGGGGTTAGGTACTTAGCCCAGCATTTTCGTCTACTATATTTGGGTCCACAATGTATGGTTGACTACCAAAGATCAAACCTCAGTCATATCACCATTGAGTCTGAGGTCATTATATTCCATCAAGATGGCCACTACCCGCATACCATTTTTAAAGTTGGTGCCTGATGCCTCCATGTCCTTCATGATAGACACAATTATTTGTATGTCGTCGCCTGCAGCCCAAATGACCGTATAAGTTTCACCAATGAGGAAACATATAGGTTAAACAATGCAGGGCTCAGGGAGGAGCACTGAGGAACCCCACGTGGACTAGTTATGGGCCCGGAATAGTACTGGTCAACAACCACTGTCAGTGACCTATCCATTAGGAAGGATGACAAGAACTTTAGATCTGAGTCTGCAACCCCAGTTTCCTGCACGCAGTCAACAAGCCGGGTAGGAGAGATGGAATCGAAGGCTGCGGAGATTATCTAAGAGGATCAACACTGCAGCCTGTCCTGCATCCACCGTGGAAGGGATGTAATTGACCGCTAATACCAATGCAGTCTTGGTTCTGTGGTTACTCCTGAATCCAAACTGAGAAACATCCAACAGATGTTGTTCCAGATAAGTCATCAGCTGGATATTCAGATGTTTTTCCAAGATCTTTGTGGGTACCAGCAGCCGGGAGATGGGCTGGGTATAGGTTGGGCTTTTTAAGGAGAGGCTTGACAATCACATTTTTCCAAATTTGAGGGTAGCCACCAGAAGTAATAGCTTTGTTCAATGTTGATGTGAGGTAGGGAATTATGATATTGGCTCCCAACTGCGTCACCTTAGGCAAGCTGGGTTCCAGTGGGGAGCCTGTTTTCACGCTGAAAAAATACTGCTCAGCCAATTCCAGAGTTAAAGGCAGACAAACGGGAGTCCACCCTTTTGCTCGTATTCCTGGGTTGTGAAGAGCCAGGGGCTGCACAAGGGTCCATTTGAGCAGAAATTGTGTGCTCAGAATTGAGATTATCCAGATTATTTTAATTGTCGGAAATTTTGTTATCGAAAAAATTTGCCATACAATTACAAAAGGCCTAAGAGCTCTCAGTACTGAGAGAGACTGTAGGTGAAGATAAGAGATTAATTAACTTAAGAAGACCTCTTCAGGAGTTGGCTGATGGCAGTTTAGTATTACAATCGAGAGATTTTTGTTGCCTAATGGCTGTTTTATATTCTGCCAGAATGGATTTGTATCTGACTCTTTCGTGCGGTTCATGACCTTTACGCAAGACGCGTTCTTGGCAGTGAGAGGCCTGTCTATGTGTTCTCAATCTCTCAGAAAACCAAGGAGAATAGAGCTTTTTTTCTCCATGTATAGATTTCCTTCAGCTGGGCAAGAGTGTCAATGGCTGGAGTAAGCCACAAGAGAATTCTAGGACTGTCAATTCTGTGTCATCGTTCTCTGTCCATTTCGAGTCATTCAGAGAATCTTTTTACTTCCTCCAGACACAATCTCGTGTGTGGTGGGCAAGAAGAGGACTAAGGGAACCACATGATGGTCAGACGAAAAGAGGTTTATTAACCCTAGTGGGGCAATCAATAGAAAAGATGCCGTCCAGGATATGGTCCGCCTTATCCGCAGAATACCTTACTAATTGTGAGAATCCGCAGCATGACAGTCATGTCTTTGAGGGTCTGAGAATCCTTACACAATTCAGTTTCCAAAAGGAAGTTATAATCTCCCAAAAGGTGGTGAAATTGTGTTTCTCTAGATGCGGTTCAATTAAGTGAGCACACTCCGAGATAAAGGCAGACATAGGTCCAGGAGTCCTATAACCAACAATCCCGGCAAATAATTCTGTGGGGCGCACTTTTAAAGAAAAGTAAAATGTTTCACAGGGAGATGAAGAGTTAAATTATGGATCCATGAGACATGTATACGAAGTTTTATATATGATTGCACCTTTGATCAAGCTGAGTAATGGTATAGTCTGGAGGAACGGCGTCCACCAGGTTTAGACCAGATGAGGCCTTAGCCCTGGTCTCTGTGACAATGGATCTGGCATTGATAAGAAACAAATAAACTTGCTTCTAAAGGAGAAGGGGTCAGGAAAGAACCATGGGATGTATTTGGCCCAGTATCAGAGGAGTGAACTGAAAGTTAGAGGCAGGATAGCTAGCAATATTATCGTAATAAAGGTCACTGAAGCCATAAGGAGAGTGACAAGCTTGCCATGTTTCTGCACCTTAAGAAGCTGCTCCCTAGAGTAGGTGAGGTTAGAGACCTTTTCCCTGGTAGAACGTCCAGGGGTCCTGGTGCATCTTGCATTCCAGAAGGGGTGCAGGCGGCTGTCCTTAGGCATGCCCATTGCGCGAGTCCGCTGCACATGGGTCTAACCATGCCATTTTATGGACCTTCCTCCCCAGTAGCTAACCTGGTAATCAAGCTGGAGGTGAGGAAAAACAGTACAGCTCCACTTCCCTCAAAACAATCGGCTGAGAATGCCGCGGTGGACCAGGGAAGGAGCAGCAAGTGAATAAAGTAAATAGTAAAGGCTGCAATATAAATAAAATGTACTAAAATACAAAGGCTCTGCTCAGTGAAGGAACGGACCAGCTTACCCGCAATCTAACTGCTGTACATTCGTCCAGGTCCAGCTATGTGATTTTATGGGTCTTGTTACCCCGACAACGAGTCTGCAGTGCTAACCAAGCCGGACGTAATAAGTATTTTCTGGTAATTCTTTCATGTTGAGGTGCTCCTCGAGGGCAGTTTTGAATGACGTATAAGTGAAAAAGTTGTGCACAATTCATTTGGAAGTGAGTTCCAATCTGTCGACCTCAGTAGTTAAAAGCATTAGTGCACATGCGCAATACATAGTGGTTTAGATATAGCTATGATACCCAAAATAGAGCTGAAAACCAAATTCTTGGCTTTTACAACAAGGAAGCGGGCCTTAGCCTATGGATCACTATCCACTGTTATGCTTTATAATAGCTATCTCACCACTGGAGGTTTCTCCAAATATCTGGTTTGGGTGACAAGGCCATCCCACAAGTTTGTGCTGACCAGACTAAGGTTTGGAGTAGCACATCACTTAGTGGCCCTGCCGAATCTGAAGAGACACCCGCTAGGGCCATGTATGTGTGATGGCGAATCTAAACAGAGCACCTCACACTTTTTACTTTTCTGTAAACTGTATATGAATTTCCGTACTGCCTATCTGAAACCTATGTTTGTTAAATATGACATACGTACAGTTAACCAGGCAATGAGTTTAATTTTTAACCTGCAATCTATCGATATCTGTTTTAATACTGCAACGTTTTTAACCCAGTGTATTAATGTCAGGAAAAGTATGTGTTTTTAAGAACCATGTCTGTAACGTTCTGTTGTTCTCTGCCATGAAATCTGATGTATTTTTATCTTATGTATGATTCTTTTTGCTTTTATGGTCATTTTATATGTACCGAATAAAGCTTCATGAATTGAATTGACCTATTGACTATGAATACATAGTGGTTTCGATATAGCTATGTTTTTGACGGATGATCTTAGGTTACAAGTTGGTATTGAGCACCGTTATCTCTGCGTTTCTGATAAGTAATTTGGGGAGGAACTGTTCATAGTTTTAAGGACTCTGGTTAGTAACTTGTTTAAAACACGTTTTGAACTGATAGTCAACGTAGTTCTTGGAAGTTGGACTGTGTTTATGGAGATTGTGGAGAGTCTTTGGGAAAAATGTAAAACATTTTCTAGAGGAATGGAGAAATATGGTAATACCAGATGGTCTTTACAATCCTAAAGTTTGCTACTGGGTTTTGGTCAGATCAATGTCTTGGCTTTTAGGAAGAAAATACTTGATCATATCTTCTGTATGTTCTGAAGTTGGAATCCAGAAGGTGTGGCTGTGTTAGTTTGAACAGTTTCATGTTCACAGGGCCGTAGTGTATCCCCAACATTTCTGGCAGAAGATGGTGTGGTCTTAATGTTCATGGTCATACAGATAGGGGAGAGAGAGTCGATAGGTGTTGTGACAGCAGGAAAATAGATTATTTTCACATAAGTATAGGAGTGAGAGTAGGAAACAACAAAAAGATTTTTGTATCTTCTGCATAGAGGCTACCGGTAAAATCAAAGGAGAGGAAGTATATGGTGGGTCAGAGAGTGCATAGTCAACATTTTCAAATACCTCAAAAGCTGAGAAGTATAGATGATGGGTGAGAGTGGGTTCTGTGAAGTACAATGTCCTGAAACCGATTAAAGGGGTCAAGACCGTTGTGAGTTATTGGAGAGTGCCCCAGCTGCAATGCTATCTGGATCCTTGGTACCAAGTTTTTGTCACGGGTGAAGACAGATCATTCGTGTTAACAAATGTCCTAGGCCTGCCTCAAAAACTGTGGTCTTGTTTGACTTAGATGAGGAGCACAACATGCTACGCTCCTGGTGGCAAAGGGCTACTGTCCTTACCAAGAGTTAAATGAGATGAGTGGGGTGGTGGCAGGAAACTCTTGTTATCATAGTGATCAGTAGAGTGAACATGCCTTTTTACCTCTGTCACTGGATTGGGCCTTACTGGTCCACTCATGTAAAGTCCAGATACTGAGTATTTAAGTCAACCTTCGGCCCACATCATGTTAGTATGTAGCACTATGCATGTGTGTGTTTGTGTGTCTGTGCCTTGGAAACACATATGAAGGGGATGAGCCCTCCCAGAGAGGTTCGTAATTAGCCACATTCCAGAGGGTTTAGTGGGGTACATGCTAGAAGAATGTCATTTCTGTGTACTTATGATTCTTTGTGCACTGCCTGGTTGTGCATTCAACGTCTGGTTTCGACTGACAGGAGAAGGGGATGTGCATTCTCTCCAGACAGTCACATAGGGGTGTTGAGGTGTGTCCGCCATTCCTGGGTGACTCAGCACCGGGCTGAATAAAGCTTGGCTGCGTTTAGAGTGGTGGGAGGAGTTTCCCTTGCGCCTGAATAGGTCTGGTCTGCCAAGCCATGTCTTTCATGGACCGGAATCAAGCATCCTAGGACCGGTTTCTGGCTATCAGCCGTCTTCAGCCAGGATAGCTTGACTCCAGTGGCTTAGTGAGCAAGGGACCCACGTCTGGGCATACATTTTCCACATAGGGTGAACAGCAAAACACACAAGATGATGGACGGAATGTTGCACAATGGCAAAACATTCACCCCCAGTCACAGATCTGGGTTTAATCCATTGGTATTTTGCTCACCAAGCCACCTCAGTTCAGACATGGCCATATGCAAATCAGTCTTGAGCCTGTGCCTCATGGGAACAGTCCAGTCCGAACTGCCAAGCCTTGTCTTTCCTGGACCGGAATCAAGCATCCTAGGACCGGTTTCTCGCTATCAGCCGTCTTCAGCCAGGATAGCTTGACTCCAGTGGCTTAGTGAGCAAGGGACCCACGTCTTGGCATACCCTTCCCACATAGGGTGAATAGCAAAACACACAAGATGATGGATGGAATATTGCACCATGGCAAAACATTCACCCCCAGTCACAGATCTGGGCTTAATCCATCATTATTGTGCTCACTAAGCCACCCCAGTTCAGACATGGCCATATGCAAATCAGTCTTGAGCCTGTGCCTCATGGGAACAGTCCAGCTCGAACTGCCAAGCCATGTCTTTCCTGGACCAGAATCAAGCATCCTAGGATACTTAAAGATAGGCAACACCCACAGAATGACTTTCGAAGACTGAAACACTAAATCAATATGTGTCAAGAAATGGATTACAAAAAGGTGAGCATGATTCTCCCAAATCGCAAAACTGTAGCTGACCATCAGGGTGGCAAAGTTCTGCTAGATTTCTGTCCATTGTGAACAGGGGGAGGGACCAAGGTCTGCTAGTCTCCCCGTAGTTGAATAAAAATTACTTACCCTGGAGCCGCAGCACCTGCGTGCCTGCCTGAGAGCGAAGGACCCTGTGAGGAAGAGGAGAGTGCCTGGACGGAGCGAGGTCCAGCAGGAATACTGTTGAGAGGACCCCACAGCGAAGGGCGAGATTTACAGTCCAATCAGTACTGGTGCTCCAATTGGGCCATCTCTATTTGTGCCACACATGTCGGCAACCATATATGCCAAGTAAAGCCACTTTGAGGATGAAGCTCTGTCGTCCTGCTGCATCACTTTGACCTTGGAGGGCCCTCGCCCATTTTCAGCATGTAAAAGTGAAGGGTCGCAGTTTGTGACTCATGTAACCAGAGCATCAACTTTGCTGTCTGAAACAAGAGGCTGACTGAGATCTGCAATGCGCATCAGGAGGATGACTGAACACACAACAGGAGTGCTGTGGACGTACAGCCACCTTGCCTGCAGTAATCCGACATCTGTTCATGTTGACTGCCATGCTCAGAGACCTTCCGTATCACTACGCCAGTGGGAGAGGGTAAGGCTGGTCACTGGGCCACTGAGCTATTGAGGTAACTTGCTCTGACTATAGCACTATGGTGCTACCACTTGTTAACTTTAAAGGCCCTCTTCAAGTTTCCACGACCTGTACTCGCTAGGGGGGCTCAGTCTGAATGTTGCCACTCATAAATGGTGAATAAACACTGTCAGTAGACTCAGGATCTTTGCAGACCACTCAAGAGCTCTGGCTTTACAAAACTTGTGTATATTTTTTGTCTTACGCCATAATTCACTTGGTATTTGTATGTACATATTACCTTTTTTCATAAACACAAGTATCTGGCTAGACATTTATTTATAGGGACTCCTGAGCAAATTTGAAGTCTTGTGCTTGTGTAAACCTTGCACCTCCCCTCAAGAAGCCTTGGACACTTCGGAATGGCCAGTGTGAATCAAATCTTCCTCTCATTGTGACATCCAGTGTGTAAAATGAGATAAAGTTCAATGAAGGAGGGAAGTCAATGTGTATTGATTTAGGAATGATGGCAGGTATATAGGGGGCCTTATCTTTTGATAAGATACTTTTGTGGTGAGACCTGGACCTGAGGAATGGAGACTGACATTTGTATAATGTCATTATCACAGGAAGATATATTGATGGTGGCGGAGTAATAATTTACCATCAGGATTAGATCAAGAATGTAGACAAGAGTGACTGTATGCACGATTGGACATTTTTCTGCATCAGTTTAGACAGAAATTATATCAATAGAATATTCTGTTCATGACCATGTACGTTAAGGTTAAGGTTAAGGTTACCTAATATGTTGAATAGTGTAGATGAGGTTAAAGTTTACAAACCACCCAGTAGGTCTTCAACGAAGATGGC
Organism: Lissotriton vulgaris; assembly: GCF_964263255.1. Classification (NCBI taxonomy): domain Eukaryota; kingdom Metazoa; phylum Chordata; class Amphibia; order Caudata; family Salamandridae; genus Lissotriton; species Lissotriton vulgaris. The sequence goes on from NC_141687.1 coordinate 797,868,653, forward strand.
AATTTTATCTGGTGAAAGGTAGATGGCTAGAATATGGACATTGAATGGGGCAATAATGGAAGTCGATTGGTGCTCAAAGGATGAAGGAACACAAATGAATGTTGCTTTAGGAGTGACTGAGTGATTTATTGAGGAGGATATAAAACCTTGGCTTCTGTGATTATTCCAACGAAGGTGCTTAATGGTGGCAATTGGAAAGCGAGTGGCTTCTAAATTTGCAGTTATTGGTTAGATCCACGTCTCAGTGATAACTGTAAAGGGCAGAAGTGTTGTTGCTGGTTGGTTGTTAATTCCACCAACCAAATGAAATAGGGTATGGTGTGGAGTTGTGTTACTTGAACCCGAATCTCTGTATTGCATCTCATCAAGGTGGCTTGTTAAGTATTTGGATGCATGATCAACTGTTTGAGAAGATGGTAGAAGGCAATTGGTGCCTAGTGATGGGTTTGTAGAGATGAGTAGGGCTGGAGTGAATGGAGTGAATGGAGAAGCAGATGTAGCAAAAGGGTGGATCTAATAGGGGGGAATAGTGTGAGGCCAAGTACTGTTTTATACTTTGCGAGAGCAGAGTGGGTTCTAGGTAGGCAGTGAAGATTTGGTTTATGTGAGGCATAAATACAGTGTAATGTAGTGAGTAGTTTGGAGTGTGGAGAATGTGCCCATCTATATCATGAATTGTATAGATGTCTTACAATCACAACATTTTTAGATTGTATGGCTAGTATAAACAGGTCTATGTTTTAGGTATCACGTCAACCAACAGATTTTAAGGCATAAATGAGGAGAAAACAGAGGTATTGTAAAGCGTGCTTATTTAGAAAATTGCAAGGATTAAAGCTAAGCTGGGATCTCAGACCTGGCTGGATTTGGTTAGGTAATTTGATATTATCTTATTACAGGACACCTGGGCCATGGAGGATGTTTTTATGATAGCTATGTTAGCTATTCCCAACGCACTCTACAGTCAACCTTAGGGCGGGCCAGTGCTGGTTTATTAGACTGGTTCAAGGTTTCATTGGGTTGCTCCTTAATTTGTATTGATACAGGCAACAAACTTATCCTGGTGTTTTACCTTAAATGGGCACCTAATGTTGGGCTATTTTAAGGATGATTTCTCTGTTAGGACAAATAGGATTTACTCAGCTCTTTTTTCTTTCATTGACTCACTAAGTACCAGTCCTTTATGCACAGGAAGAATTTGCAACTTGCTAGTTGTTGGGAATTTTAATGATAAGCTGACAGTTCGTTCAGATTTGTTTTAATTTTATCCCCCTCACTTATTTTGTTATTTCCCAGCTCAGGGCGAAGATGGTAGGGGTGCTATGTTATTTTCAATGCTTGCCAGCTCTAATTTGTGTAGCGCCTCTAATTTCTTAGGATTCAATACTGCTAAGGCAGTTACTTTCACTGGAAGAGTCCAGTGTTCCACTATAGATCATGGGGCTTATTTATGAGAGACTTGCGCTGTGTCATTGTATTTGATGCGCTGGCGGAGCAAGTCTCTCAATCATATCTATGAGGTGACGCAAAGCCATTGTGCATGGCTTTGCATGTCCTCATAGATATGGAGTAAGACAAAGCTGCACAAGTCGCTTCCTTGCCTTAGTCTGTGTCAAGGAGGCGTTCCATGGGCGTTGCAGTAGATTTTACTACGCAACACCCATGGAGTTTGATGCTGCCCCAGATTTACTTAATCAAGTAAACCTGGGGCACCACCCAACCCTAACGCCTCCCCAGAGCAGGTATATATTGAGGAGAAATTATATCATTTCTTGTCGTTTTTTCCTCTTTCCATGTCTGCTGCATTCTGTAGCACACATATAAGAGGAAAATGACTCTCGTGATTGTTTTTGTGCAGAAAGATACCCCTTCCTGCACAAAAATAATCCTGCCTGCAACTGAGGCACCCTTGCACCATGGTGCAATGGGGCCTACATTGGCACTAGGCAGGAAATTGTGTGCCAGCATAGGGGTAAAGGATAGGAATGAACCACACGTCATAAATGCGGTGCTTTCCTGCCCTTTTACATTGGCGTAAGGCAGCGCATTAAGAAGACTTGTGGTACTGCCCTACGTCAATTCCTCATAAATTAGGCCTTATGTTTTCATTTTCAATAGCTTGTCCACCAGAATTGTTGAAGGTGGTGTTATCCCTAATGCTTTCAGCGACCATAAAGCTCTTCATCTCTCTCTTAACCATTTTGTAAGGGTCCTTTGTCGGTCGTAAGGAATACTCTGGTGTGTAATTATTTGACTAAGACCAAGATAACAGCAGAAATCCCAAAGGGGGTGTGGAAAATGAGCCCATAATTCTATCGATGCCCAGGCCGCTGGCGCAAACCGCCTCTTAGTTCCCATGTTGAATAATTACCAAATAAAGAGACGGGCGCTGGAAGCAGGAATCAAGAACAGAGTTTAATTCTCATGAGGAGAGCCAGTCATTTCGGACACGAAACACAGTGTCTTTCGGGAGGTGCTCTAACAAGTGAGCTGAGACTCTTGCTTTTATACCTTACAAAACACTTGATAGTACAATCAGGACAGTATGACGCAAAAGAAAGACATCCCTATAATCCTCGTGTCAATCCTACCCCACATATGTTCACAATGGGGACCCTTGACCTGCTGATAAGAGGGGAGGGCAATCACGCAGCTGAGTGTTCCGTAGGATGTGTACGCCTGATCATAGCCCCGGGGGTGGGGTGGCTAGGATCAATAGTGGATCCTTTGAAGAGGAGTGACTTCATACAATAAGGGCAGTAAATGGTATCTCCTGGCTCAGGCGATGGCCTCGGACATGTGTGGTCAGCCGGACTCGGGGGAAGGGGTCATCAAAGGAGTGGTATTCATGCCGCGTGGACAATCGAGCGCGGAGGGAAGGCTCGTCAACAGAGGGGTATTCATGGAAGGAAAGGAGGTGTTGGTCAGGCGCGGCCGTGACTCTCAAGGACAGGGCCTTGCAGAAGAAGAAGGTTTATGACTTGCCCATGTGAGGAGAAGGGAGGGGTAGCCGGGGTGGACACAGGGACAGAGTCACACAGAGAGAGAGAGAAAGATCTGATGACCCGTACATGAGAGAGCGGGGGCAGTCAGGTGCAGCTGGGGAGGGCTACATCAGCCAAGGCGAAGGATGCCTCTTCAAGAGGGAATGGGGGGGTTTTGTGCGGGTCAAACAGGAGAGTTGCCTTTCGCAGCAGGGTCGCACAGGGGGAGAGGGTTTCATGGCCTACGCATGAGAGAGGGGGTTTAGGATATGCGCAGGAGGGAAGCCGGGGATTCCAATGGGTAAAAGGCCATGGTGCCTAGAATGGCTGTACATATGCATAGGGGTATGGGCTCTTACTGGCAGAGTGATACGGTCAATAATTTACGGTATTCATGGTGCTCACAGGGAGAGGAGTGGGAGAAGAAGGGGAATGAATGCTGTCTATGTACATCAATTTCTTCAACTTTCACAGTCGCCCCTTTTTACATAACAGCAGTCATTTTTGCAATTGATGGGTTTACAGGTAGACAGGCATCGTTGATGAATTAGCATTTTTGTCGATACTAACATTTGGCGTACAATCATAGACAGTCGAGGTGATGGGCAGAATGCAGCACATAGGAAATTGCATTTTCGTTGTGTTCCTGACAATTAAGCGCACTACATAGCATAAATCTTTCTAACTTAAAAAATGTGACCAATGAACAGTTTTGACCAGGTAGTTGAGAGCGGAATTCAGTTTAATACACAAGATTTCTTCGTCACAGTGTCTTTTTATCATTGAGCCATCACTGGTAGGCTCTAGTCCGAGTACTTTCGTTGGCGCTGTTGAGCACCGGCGGTGGAGCTATAGGTCCAGCTCAGTTCTATCCTTTCGCGTTGCAGGGTGCGGTCAGTCCTCTGCTGTTAGACCACAGTCCTGTTCCCTAAACAATCCGTTTGGCGGCGCCTTATGCTCGGCACCTATATTTCTGTGGCAACACCCTATTCCCGCTGGAATGCGGTTCTTTCCTTTGGCAAAAAGTCACGTGGAAAAGAGGGTGAGTGTGGTTCAAATAGTCGATAGGAGAGAGGCCGGAGTTGGGTCAGAGTTCCTGGGACACACAAAAGGGACCAAGGGAGCAAAGGATAACAAGCAGGCAGGCCCATCAATCGGGCCCAAAGAAGGGGGACGGAGACTCCAGGCACACGTGGGTTAGCAGACGGGGGGCTTCAAGGCGGCCCATCGTTTTTCATTTTCCACGTTGAAATTGCGGTCTCGTCCCGTATCCTGTTGCTCTGCGGCTCCACCTTTGGTCGAGGTCACACGTGTCCCAAGATCCGCAGTCAGGCTGTACATCACATCTGACCCATCTCCTTCGGTGATCGTGAATCTTTGAATAGGTACAAGACAAGGTTTTAGAGAAATGGCAGAAGAAGACATCTACGCATGTGAATTCCTCCCTCAATTCTACGCATTTGGGAGATACGCTCATTGGTCACAGTCAGAGGTCCATTACCAAGCAGTGCATGTGTCAGCATTCCTTCTGAGTTCATGGCAGGTTTATTCATCGTCCTATTTATAACTCAAGTGAGGATAAATGAAATTCCCATCAACTGTGCGTTACATCATATTCAACATTACGGAGCATTTCCCTTCAGGACTGGCTAACCTTTTCAAACAGGGCGGGGATGCCATCATCGAGAGTCAGACAAAACAGGGTTTTCTCGGGGGTCAACAGCTACTCATGGTCATCATTTTTATATTCGGGACAGCAACTGGGGTCTATCAAAAATGGGGCGGGGATGCTTCGGGCGCTTGCGCTTGGGTGCAAAAAGGGGGTGGGGCAATCTGGGCATTGGGGGTCAATCTAGACGTTGGCGTTCGTCTCTGAAGAACAGACATAAGGTGCCATTGACATACAGTTCCCCTATAAATGGCCAGATTTGGGGGACTTTAGTCGTCTTACCTGTCCTTTCCTTCTCAGCCAATTCAAGTTCATTCATTTTGCAGAAAGGAGAGGCAGTAATATGGCGAGATACAATCATTTTAGTTTCGGTCAATTTCGCTGAACACCTTCGCGTTCAATATGTATCAAATCAGACTGGTGCCGGTGGGGCACAATTTTACCAAAAAGATGGAGATAAAATAGGGAGACTCTCATAGAGAGTGAGAGTCGTCCGCAATCTAAACGAGCCATTCGGTACACGTATGACATGTAGAGAGAGAGAGAGAGAGAGAGAGAGAGAGAGAGAGATAAGGGGGTGGTGAGAGAGAGAGAGAGAGAGAGAGAGAGAGGGAGAGACGTGTACGAAAATAGGTCATTTAGTGCGCTCACAACACAGAACAGCAAAGGTCAGGTAACACGCAGATACAGACAGAGGGAAGACATAAATCCGTACATTGCACACACATAAACTCAGACAGGGAAGACGGCACATGTATTACACATATATAAGACATTCACGACAAGACAGGAAACAATTGTTAGCCTACAAGATCTGTTTTATATATCCTACGTATCTTTACTATCCTATTTATCTACGTGCTTAGCTCTTTCTACCCTTCCCTCCTTTTTTCTTCTCGCTTGTCACGTCTGCGAGCGTTCCCAATTGCCAATACTCACACCTCGGTTGGTCGATCAGAAATTAACCTGGTCGTGCTAGTTACCCATGGTTGGATCTTAAACCATTTTTCAGTTCCCTCCTTTGGTGGGAAGTTCTCCAGGCTGAGGCAACGGCAAGTATTGATCGGGAGAACAGTCCGACAGCTTGGCTATATCTATAAGAGTGCGAGAAAGGGGGCAGTGCATTTTAAACATCAGCAACATTTCTAACTTCCTAGACGGGTGGTGCCGTGGCAACCCTCACCCGTATATTTTTCTTTGTCCTTTCCCTACCTAGTCAAACGTCCAGTTACATTATTTAACGCGTCATTTCTAGTCAATTTTTCGTCATTCAGTACCTGTCCAGTTTCTATGTCAGTCCATCCTCTCAGTCGCTATGTTCTAAGGAGGAACAGTCATGTTTAAGTCCACGTCTTTTTAAAACTTATCGTTATGAGTACTACACACTTATTCCCTCTTTCCCTTTTCGTCGGTGGTCCGACCATCGCTCTTCCACACTTCAGCCGCCGTTCTGACGTGACCTGCAGAAGGGAGGAAAAAGAGGGGGTGGGGGGCAGCATTCAAAGTACATCAGCATGCAGTAGTCCGAAAATGTTTTTACCTACCACATACTCGACCTATCTCCACGTACTGCATTTCTTTACCATCTCGGCGTTTAAGCCCAGAGGGACCAGTAATGTCAGATAGATAATCATTGACGATCTGCGTATCTACATGAGTTACTTGGTCGTAACCCTCTTTATCGGGTGCAAGGGTGACGGTCAGGTGGCATTTCCGTGGTGTCGTTTTAAGGGTGTCTAAAACACTTTTCCGGCTGCCTGTGACACATAATGTAGCTGCTAAATATCTGATCCTTTTTGATCTACATCCTTCATCATACTTATTCTTCGTTCACAGTAGTAAGGCATCCAAAACTCATTAATGCAACTGCTACAACCATGCTTTCTTTTTCAAAATACTTTTAATAAACGAAATTGGTGGCAGTTCATTGCATAAAGTGCAGCAGTGCAATAAAATCGTATTAAAACTTCCCTACAGAGCAAGCATGATGCATGTCAGTAATTCATCTTTAATAAATTCATAAATTCATTATCCAATGTTCATTCATTACCTAAATTACACCAATTCATTTTCCAAATCATAATTCAGTACCCACCCTAAGTCAGTTCATTGTCCAAGCACATACTCAACATCCTTCATATCTACTTTCATTATCCAAAAACTGCATATATATCTCGGGACAAAAAGCTGCGCAATCAGGGTGCAACAAAGTTTATTCAAAACGTCTCATTTTGTGTCGGCGCCATTTTGGGTGGGGTCAGGCGAGTTCCAGCACAGTCAGAATGTCTCTAGTCTCGCATGGTTGGCCCAGAACCTTCCGTTGGCAGTTCAAAAAGTTTTGTGCTATGTGGTTAACAGTCTAACAAATATGGACCATTAGTCAAAGAGTGGGGAGGGCGGCAACAATTTTCCTACCGGGTCATTCTGGTGTTCCTCCGGAACTGAACAAGTCTGTGCCGTGGCTGCATTTTAGCCATTTCCAATCCGAGGCTGGCGCCGGCAGGAGTTGCACCGATGCCGTGGTTCCCAGTGAAGGGGCGGGGGCGCCCATGCGGAGGGATCGGGGTGCCCCCCGGCTCTTATAGAATCTTCAAGGTTGAGGAGAGAAGGCATGGGGTGCGTGCCCGTCCTGGGCAAAAGACCGCTTTTTGATGTTGACCCTCTTTAAGTAAGAGCATTGGGGTGTCGCTGGAAGCCTCCACCTGGAGGGAGGTGGGGGAGGCTCGTTCGCGCCGCCTCCCCCTTCCAGCGACCCCGCGCCGTTCCTCGGCTCCGTCGCTTCGATATTGGCCGTGCCAGCCATTGAAGATGGGGGGGGGGTCGGTGGCTGAGGCAAGACATCCCCCCCTTTTCTCTTGACATGTGGCGGGACTACCTGGAACTCTCCAGGGGTGGACATGTGGCGGGACTACCTGTAACTATGCAGGCGATGGCATGTGGCGGGACTACTTGCAACTGTCAGGCGTTGGGTGTAGTTGCGGCCATTATAGCTCAAAGAAATGCCGTCATCCTCGCTTTGGCTTCGGCCTTCGACGAAAGCCGGATCGGGTGAGAGAGAGGGGTGGTCGGTGGCCGAGGCAAGACAGCCCCCTCTCTCCCCGCGGCCCGCAGGGCGGCAGAAGAGAAGAGATGGAGAGGTCCTTGTCATTCTTTGGACCGCCTGCCCAACATCATCTCCTACTGACCGTGGCCAGGCGAGCCCCTCGTGCCTCGAGGCCTCGCCTTCCGGATGGGCGTAACCGCGGACCTGTTGCACTTCGGGAGCTTCCGGAATGGGGGTAGGTACCTATTGGATTGTTTCTATTTCATGTGACCGTTATTTGGGCGTGGCGGGAAATGAGACAGGCATGTTGGGAGCAGGAATAGGCAGTGAAGCCTAGCTACCTCGTGGCTATTTTTGCTGTCAAACTTTTCACCATTTTACATTTCTTATTACGAACTATTTCTAATGTTCCTTATTTTTAGTGAAGTCAAAAGCTCATCAGGGGGTTACTGACTTAGCCTGATTTCTTTTTATTTTTCTTTCTCTTCCTTAGCGTGTTTCGAGCTAAAGCTTTCTGTTAGTAGGGGAACGGTGATCACTTCATATTTTTTATGTGTCCTTTTCACTAGGGGGTACTTCTGGACGGACCAGACGAGTTCCCTTCAATAAATGGTCCGGGGTGGAACGAGATTATCGATCAAAAGGGGAACATATATTCCTTCATTAGGGTATCATCCTGGGCAGACCGAGCGATGTACTTCCACTTACTAGGGTAGCCTCCTGGACGGACCAGATGGTCTACTTCCACTAAATGGCCCATGAGCGGGGAGCATATGTCCTCCATAAGGGTAGTCTCCTGGGCGGACCATGCAAGCTACCCCCCAAATAACCAAACAGTGGGGAGTGGGTAGGACTGACGAATTCACAAAGGGGCATAACCTACCCTTTACTACTTGCAAAGACTAGATAGAATATTTCTACTCCACGTTGTTTGCAGGCAGAAAATACCTCAAACGAAACAATTCCTGGAACAACAATGTCCAGGCAACCAACCAATCAGTGGGGAGAAAAACAGGCATGACGGATTACAACGGGGACAAACGTCTGCATTACCTGCCCTTCGCTATCCAGAAAGGAAGACAGAATATTTCTACTCGTCTCAGTTTGTAGACAGGGAAGATCTCAAAGAGCAACAATCGATTTATTAATCAATTTCAAACAATCCAGTGGGGAGAAAAGTAGGCGTGACGGATTACAACGGGGACAAAAGTCTGCATTACCTACCCTTCTCGATCTGCAAAGAGGGACGACGTTCCTATTCGCCGCTGTTTGCAGACAGAGAATGTCTCGTTCTCCAGAAGAGAACCAATATGTCAAGTAGCCTTCAAAGCTAAATGAACCAATACCAACAATATCAGTATACAAATACCGATTCCAATACAATCAATCAATCAATCAGGTGGATAGAACCACCCTACCAATCAGGCGCAAAACGCCCTACTTAATCTTACCCGGACCGGACCATACGGACAGTTCTTCATCTCCCTCCTCCAGCGCCCGATCGTTCTCTTACTCCATGTAGCATTCCTGTGGGATTCCAGTCAGGACAATAGGTCACTCAAGAGAGGTCCGTTCAGAATTGGCGAAGTTCTTTCGATCGGCAGCCGGGCGAGGGCCCTCTCAAGGCAGGCATACCCCGATCATTTAGATGTTCACTTCTTCGTCTGGATCTCTCTTACCGAACCTTTTGTCACTGATGGGCCCCGCGTTGGGCGCCAATTGTGGAAAATGAGCCCATAATTCTATCGATGCCCAGGCCGCTGGCGCAAACCGCCTCTTAGTTCCCATGTTGAATAATTACCAAATAAAGAGACGGGCGCTGGAAGCAGGAATCAAGAACAGAGTTTAATTCTCATGAGGAGAGCCAGTCATTTCGGACACGAAACACAGTGTCTTTCGGGAGGTGCTCTAACAAGTGAGCTGAGACTCTTGCTTTTATACCTTACAAAACACTTGATAGTACAATCAGGACAGTATGACGCAAAAGAAAGACATCCCTATAATCCTCGTGTCAATCCTACCCCACATATGTTCACAATGGGGACCCTTGACCTGCTGATAAGAGGGGAGGGCAATCACGCAGCTGAGTGTTCCGTAGGATGTGTACGCCTGATCATAGCCCCGGGGGGGTGGGGTGGCTAGATCAATAGTGGATCCTTTGAAGAGGAGTGACTTCATACAATAAGGGCAGTAAATGGTATCTCCTGGCTCAGGCGATGGCCTCGGACATGTGTGGTCAGCCGGACTCGGGGGAAGGGGTCATCAAAGGAGTGGTATTCATGCCGCGTGGACAATCGAGCGCGGAGGGAAGGCTCGTCAACAGAGGGGTATTCATGGAAGGAAAGGAGGTGTTGGTCAGGCGCGGCCGTGACTCTCAAGGACAGGGCCTTGCAGAAGAAGAAGGTTTATGACTTGCCCATGTGAGGAGAAGGGAGGGGTAGCCGGGGTGGACACAGGGACAGAGTCACACAGAGAGAGAGAGAAAGATCTGATGACCCGTACATGAGAGAGCGGGGGCAGTCAGGTGCAGCTGGGGAGGGCTACATCAGCCAAGGCGAAGGATGCCTCTTCAAGAGGGAATGGGGGGGTTTTGTGCGGGTCAAACAGGAGAGTTGCCTTTCGCAGCAGGGTCGCACAGGGGGAGAGGGTTTCATGGCCTACGCATGAGAGAGGGGGTTTAGGATATGCGCAGGAGGGAAGCCGGGGATTCCAATGGGTAAAAGGCCATGGTGCCTAGAATGGCTGTACATATGCATAGGGGTATGGGCTCTTACTGGCAGAGTGATACGGTCAATAATTTACGGTATTCATGGTGCTCACAGGGAGAGGAGTGGGAGAAGAAGGGGAATGAATGCTGTCTATGTACATCAATTTCTTCAACTTTCACAGGGGGGCCAGGTGGACGCAGCGGCTAGCAAGATTGCTAGGGTCACTGGGCCGCTCCCGGTCCCGATGCCAGCGATGTTTGGGCCTTGGGCAAATTCTACAGACATGGGGGGACTGCGGGGCCCTGCTGCGGAGAGCTCCTCCCGCATTCCTGCTGCTTCCCTCGCGGCTTCTTCGGGGCCGGCGACTGGTGGGGTCGGTGCTGTTCCTTTGCCATCTCTTTTGGGTGCTGTGCCAAAGACCACTGCTGGGGGGGCCTCTACTACTCTAACTGTGCAATTGGAGGAGGGGGGCTGCTAGAGAACGCGATGGAGAATGCTGTGCACACGGATCCTGCTCCAACTTTGGGCTTACATCCCAGGGTGATGCTGGGAGATGTAGTCCCTTCAGACCAGCACTCAGCACACAAGCAGAAGTCCATCTCCCCCCTCAACTTTCTGCTTTATTAAATACTGAGGGCGATACTGATGGAGATAACTTCCACTCTCTCTCTGAGTATATGGGCTCTTCTGTTGATGATAATGGCTTGGACAAAGATTGGACTGACGATGAGGGCAGTGAGATGGGGAATTGGTGCACAAACAATGCTTTGAGTTCTGTTGGCATATCAAAGGGGCTTTCTACAGTTCGTAAGGTGCCTCAAGATCCCGGCTCAAATATTGTCTCTTTAGCCTGCGACTATTCATTCTCTGCTCAGTCCGGTCCACAAGGCATTCTCCAAGATCCAGCTGTTGCTGATGTTCTGTACTCTAATTCTGGCCCGCCTCTGGGTGAAATGACACTTGCCATATTATATCAAACGATAATGGCGCACCGGGAGGAGACCCGTCAGGAAAGTGCCCATGCTCAGGGGGCATGCCGCAGAGTCCAAAACCCGTTGCGTAGAGTAATTAAGACCTGCACTGATATTGCATCCAGGGTCACGGAGGCAGAAACCCGGATTTCTACGCTTGAAGATGACTTACTCACTCAAAAATCTACCATAGATGCAATTCAATCCCAGAGTGTTGATAACCAAGGAAAACTTGTTGACATGGAAAACCGGGCACACAGAAACAACTTAAGAATTTTGGGGGTTCCCGAGGGCATGGAAGAATCGGACACCTGTCAGTTTGTGGTCGACCTATTCACAGAGGCGTTCCCAGAGGTCAAAGAATGGGACTGACGATTAGAAATCCAACGTGCCCATCATTTTCCCTTCAAACCAAAACAACGCTCGGGTCAAACAGACAACAGACCCGTGCCATTTTAATCTGTCTACCCAATTTCTTAGCTAGAGAAAGGATCTATGATCTCGCCAGGCCTGATAGGCAAAGGTCAGGAAAAGGCTGTCAGTTTTTTGTTAGGGCGGACTTCTGTCCAGCCACGGTTGAACGGAGGTGGCAACTCCGTCAGCTGATTGCCCCTCTTCAGTCCAAGGGGGCGCAGGTCTTTTTGCCTTTTCCATCCAAACTTAAAATCATCCATGAAGGCCAGACTAGATTTTTTGAGTCTGAAATTCAGGCAAAATCATTTTTGGACTCATTGTAATAGATGTAACTGTATGTAACGTATGTGTATAACGACATATTTTTTCCCTTTTCTCTTTAGCTGTTAGTAGGGCTAATGCTCTCTTAAGGGATGTATTCTTGTTCTTTTTTGTACTTGTTAGTACGTTCACCTTTATACATCTCTGGAGGGCATATCCTCTTTTGTGGTTTCTTTTGTAAAGTTAGCAGTGACTCTCGGGGGGGGGGTCTGCTCATACCAGCTCCTCCATCATTGGGACTTTGGTCCTGTTGCCTAGTTTGGGGGGTGGTGGGGGCGCAGGGGTGGGGGGCGGTTTGGGAGGGTGGGGTTGGGGGGGCATTAAAGAAAAAGCTTGAAAAATATTCTTTTTACCATGGCAATCATGGATTAAATCAGAGAACTATCTTAATTGCGATGTTTTTCTTTAAGATCCTTAATGGTGTCAGGTAAAATATGTATTGCCTCATGGAATGTCTGTGGCCTGAATAATGGGAAGAAGCTAGCCCTATTTGCATGTGTTACCCAAGCTCTTCACTTAGAGGTATTGTGTCTGCAGGAAACTCACATACCCTGGAATAATAGAGAATGTCTTAAAATTCCTGGGTTTGACCTAATAGTATGTTCCCATCAGACCTCTATGACAAGAGGGGTGGCTATATTATTGAAACGCAGGTTAGTCTCATGCTTAAGAACCAGCCAAGACATCGGGGGGAGATGGGCAATTGCTGAGCTTCTGATTAACGGTACACCTCTGACCATCTGTACTGTGTATAGCTCAAATTTGGATGACCCTGCAGTCTTAGATTACTTAAATGTAGAATTGGCCTTATGTCCCCAGCCTATCTGTCTCTGTGTGGACTTTAACATTAACTTATCGGCCAATTTCAATGTAGTAGGAGAGCAGAACTATGTGGGCCAGAAATCTAGAGTTTATAGAGCTTTGCAAGCTCTGGTTCAAGAACATATCATGATTGATCTTTGGGTCCATCACTGTAAGAATATAGATGGCCCCACATATTTTTCTGCCCCCCATAAAAAAATGGTCCGTCTAGACTTCTTCTTTGTGTCATATCAATTGGCAGACACTACCTCAATCGTTATTTTTCCTAGAAATATTTCGGATCATAACCTTTTGACTATTAATTGTACTTTAACCTGCAAAGCAAGAATCCCCAGACCTTGGACATTTGAGAGAAAATTGTTATTAGAACCAACCTATCTAGACCTTATGAGACCTTGGGTAATCGAATTTCTGAACATCAATAGAGGCTCAGCCCCCAGTAACATTGTTTGGGACTCACTTAAGGCCACAGACCGCGGTGAGACCAAAAGCTTCTCATTTTTTCTCCATTAGCTAATTCAGGAACAAATTAAGGTGCGTATTGACGAACTACGTTGTGCAGAGGTCCAGCTTAAAAGCGCGGTTAAGGACGGCTGTGAAATACTCCTTATTCAGTTACAGTTCGCACGCATTAAAGCCTCCCTGCTTGAGTTCTTTGGCCAGGACCTTGCTGCTAAATACCTACAGTACCACTCGACGATTTTCGAGCATGGCGAAAAATCCGGCAGGGTCCTTCCCAAACGGCTTCAGCAGCGAGCTTTAGCTCACCATATTATTAGGATCCAGGACTCTCTGGGGTTTATTCATGATACCCCTGAAGGGGTTTTGACGGTCTTCTCTGAATTTTATCGTTCTTTATATACTGAGGAAGTTAGCGGTCATACTGTAGATCTTAAATTTGGTGCTTTTACTGACGAGCTTAATAAATACTTTAAAAATCTCTGGTCATCAGAATGCGGTTCTTGCCACACCTATTCTGTGGGATGAAGTAGAATTAGCATTTAATTCATTGGCTAGCGGCAAGGCAGCCGGTCCTGACTCCTTTGGAATTTTACAGCACATTCCGGTCGGAGATTCAGGAGGACCTTTTAATAACCCTTAGCGATGCCCAGTTTAGCAGGATTCCAGACTCTTGGCGCTATACAACTATCATTCTGTTAAAAAAAAAGATAAGCCGCAGCTGGATCCTGCTACGTTCCGTCCGATTTCACTGATCAATACGGACAGTAAAATCTTTTCAAAAATCTTGGCAGCTAGACTAGCATCGGTGATATCCCCACTAGTTTCCATCCGGCAACATGGATTTATTCCCGGAAGGGACACAGCGGACCACGTCTGCCGTGTTATAGCTCTCCTGGACTGGGCCCAGGCCACGCGATCTCCCCTCAGTGCAATCCTGTTGGATGCCGAAAAGGCGTTTGACAGGGTTGCTTGGGGCTTTTTGTGGAAAGTCCTCCATTGGAAGGGGTTTTGGCCAAATTTTATACATGCTTTACAGTCACTCTATATCGCGCCCCAAGCAACTCTGTCAATTTCGGGGCTGTTTTCAAGGCTGTTCGATATCAACAGGGGCACAAGACAGGGATGTCCTTGTTCGCCCCTGTTATTTGCTCTCTATATCGAGCCATTCATAAATAAAATAGAGCTTTCTCTTAATATTGTGCCTGGTAAGATTAATGCGTTCAAATTTAAAGCTCTGACGTACGCCGATGATATCATTGTTTTAACCAGCAATGTGTCCTCTTCATTCTTGGCCATTAAGAACATGGCTGACCGTTTTGGCCGACTATCAGGGTATAAACTTAATGTTCAGAAAACACAGGTTATCCAATCTTCTACTATGGGTCCTTCGGATGCACCATTTGTGCAAAGTGCAACGTATTTGGGAGTCAAAATTACGGCTGCGGTAGAGCAGCTACCTGAAATGAACATTCTACCTATTATAGATATCGCTAACTCCACTCTGCGTAGGTTGGAAAACTTCCATCTTTCTTTATTTGGTAGGAGGAATGTATTAAAAATGCTGATTTTACCAACATTTTTGTACATTTTTTAGGACCATCCCTCTGGAATTTGCTCAGTCTAGTCTTATTAGCACAGAAAGATGTTGTAATAGGTTTTTGTGGAGTTATCGTCTTCCCCGCAGGGCTGCTAAATGGATGCTCTTGCCATTGGACAGGGGCGGGTGGTCAGTACCTAATTTGCTGCTGTATAATTGGTCTGCTCTACTGCAACATCTAGCTTTGCCACTTTTTGGTTTGAGAGCCTCACTCCCATCATCATGTAGTCCCTCTATTTTTGAGATTGGCTTAGGGGAAGAGGATAAGGGGATTCTTATGTCGGTTTTAGAACTTTAGTTACTACAAAAAAACTAAGCCTCAGGTTATTTCAGCTATGCATTCAGTCTGGAGGAAGGTGCGTCGGAAATGGTTAACTCCTAATATCAACTTTCATACACCTTTGGCTGCTGCTATTACCCTCTATTTTTCAAGATTTGGTTGCAATCAGGTGGAGATCACATGGTATTTTTATTTTGGGGGATTTCGTTTGTGAGGGCAATATGGCTTCTTTTTCATTTTTAAAAGATAAGTTTGGTTTGGATACACATGAATTTTTCAAATATTTACAGATACGAAGCTACATAGACAAACTTCTCCATAATACCCCTACCGCGCTTGCTAAAAATACACTCATGGATTTGATCCTGAGGAAAGTTCGAATCGGGGCCCTTTATAAAAACTTATTATCGGGCCTTCCTGATGATCTTTCTTCTAAGAACACAAAATTAGAAGCTAAGCTAGGCAAGGTCGGTATAGATATTACTTTGGAATTGGACCTTTTTAATTCGGTGTTATTCTCTGGGAGCTTACGCTCCCAAAGCTATTTGGCCCTGTTTGATTTGTACTATACTCCCACCAAAATATCTAAATGGGGTGGTAGTGGTGTTCAGGGCTGTCCGAGATGTGGCCTGCCTGCAGCCAATGATGTACACATGTTTTTTTCCTGTGTTAAATTGGATTTATTCCTTCAAGATGTCCAATCATTCATTAACAGCTCTCTTAAGATTCAGGTGGCACTCTCCTCGGAGTTAGTAATAACGGGGTGTGAAATTGAATTTTGGATAGATAGATCATCTCACAAATCCGCCTTTCTGTGCATCGCATTGTCGTTAATTCGATTGTGCATAACTTCTGAATGGATTAGCCCGGCTCCCCCTACCTTTGTGAATTGGAGAGCAAGGATCCTAGCTCTCCACAATTTGGAATCAGCTGTGTTTTTAAGAGAGGGTAAGAGGAGGCGCGAGAAGGGTTTGAAAATATGGGCGCCATTTATGCATTGGTTGAACAATTAAATGTAGGTGTGCTCGAGCCACAGTGCTTTCATGTTATGGGACATGCTATCTCCCGATATGTATGACTTACCTGACATATGCCTTTGTCTTCCTTACTTTGATTTCTATCGTTATTGATTATGTATTATTCTTTTGAATTGATTGCCATGATCAAATTGTTTGTTAGTTTGTTTTTTATTATGCCGTCAAACTGATCAATTAATTTTTTTTTTTTTTTAAAGACCAAGATAACTTGAGGAGATTGGTATGGAGGCATGCAGATATCCCTTCAGTATTTGCCAACTTGGTAGGAGGTAACTTGAGTTACTTTCTAAACTGTCTATCGCTGGATGTTGACAAATAGTCAATATTAGAAACTGTTGTGACTCTGGGGCATGCCATTAAAGCAATCCTCATGAAAAAGTCCAAAGTATGCTATCCTTTCATGGCTTCCTTGTTTGATACAGCCTGTAATTCATCTATTAGGAAGGTGCACTTGTCCCTCGAAAAAATTCCAAAGAATAGATTTGAAATTGCTAGCTGCAGAAGAGAATACACATAAGCCTTATTGGCTAAGAAAGCTGAAGTGAGAAATTTGCCGTGGGATGCTTTGGTTCAAGCCTTAAACTTAAAAGACTTTAAGTTTTTTGGGAACTTAGTTAACAACTACTCTTTGGCACTTGCCTCGCAGACAGCATTGAACTTTAACATCGTCCTGGAGGATTGGGTAAATCATTTCCAGTACATATATTCCCCGAAGGACAGAAATCTTAGCAGGCCAGTTCCTATTCAATCTTGCTTACCCATTGCAATTTTCTTTTCATTAGATGAGGTTATTACAGCCACCCAGTGCAGTCTTGACAATAAAGACCCTGGCCCTGCTGCTGTCCCAATGGAACTCTTTATGGGAAATGGCAATTTTTGGCCCCCTGCTGATGAACCTTTTCAACGCTGCCTGTGTAATTTGGCTTCCTTAGTCTTGGAGGTCGGCCACTACTGTTCCAGTATTTAAGAAAGGGGATAGACGGGATCTGGCCTGCTGCCACCCCCTCACTCATTGATGCGTCAGTTAAGATCATAGGATGAGCCATCTTAGACAAGCTGGAACATTGGATAGAGGAAAATAGGGTCCTATTGAAGGTGCAGTTTGGTTTGTGCCAAAGCCTGGGGAATATTTAGCAATGTGTTAACCTGCATCTTATAAGATGTAAATGCAGATTGCTTAAGTGCAGCGCCATCCATCTAGCTTTCATGGACCTCTCAAACGCTTTTGACAGTGTCAACAAATCCAAGCTGTGTTACCTCCTGGCCTTTAGGGGGGTAGAGAAGGGCCTAGTTAATTTCCTTAGCGAACAGCATTTGAACCTCAAGCCTTTGTGGGATACAGGAGCAATGGAGAGTGTTCTGGATCTTTTCGCCTCCTGGTTGGGGTACAGCAAGGGTGTGTTTGAGCACCAATTCTTTTTCTCCTGTACATTCATAAACTGGCATCAGTTTTGATAGGTCTTGGTGCAGATGTTCCCCAAGTCAAAAAGAAATTGATACAGGCGCTCCTCTACACTGTTTTAATAGCTAGAACTCTTAATGGTCTTAAGGCCCTCATTGATAGCTTCGTTTGTTTTATGGGGAGCCTAAATTTAAAAATTAACAGATCAAAAACCTATGTGATGGTCTGTGGTCCCAAGTCCGTGAAGACTCGCCCACTCTATATTAGAGATGGGTGTATTGAAAGAGCTAGTTCTTTTTCCCTATTTCAGTATTTCTTTTGATGAGAATCTTAGCTGGAATTCTTGCACGGCAACAAGTGCACCAGCTTTGAATGGGCCATTGGGTCGGTCTTTAAAGTCTCATCATGTTTGGGAAATGAAGACCCCCCAGGATATAGCGGCATGGATTAGTGAATTTAGCAGCACAGATATGGAAATTTAGCGGCACAAATATGGCAATTTAGTGGCATTTTTGCGGCACCTTAATTTACTCATAATAATTTATTTTCAGCCTTATTTCAATGGTAACTGTTTTAGCAGAGTATTCCGCTTTGAAATAGGCAACCTGGGATATGGAACAGAGGAAGCAGCCCAGAGGTGAAGGCTGTTATTCCTTGGAAATGCAATCCTCCATTTGCTTTACTATAGGTTCTGAGAAGCCCATCAAAGATGGCCTGGTAGCATCCCATAGGAAATGGCATTCCAGAACCTACCTTAGTGAAATTAAATATTTGCCTAAGATCACACAATTTCAGCATGGAAGCCATGATTTTATCCTAACGTTCTGGTTTCACTCTGTATAAATCAGCAAGTAAGTGGGTATCAATTTGTTTTTCCTTATGTTAAGACTTTGTTTTTAGTTTTAACCTCCTAGTGCATTCTTCTGTAGTTTTTTAAATTATAGCTCTAAATTGACCCTAATGCATTGAAGCTCTTCACATGTGCACCAGTCACACTACACAATTACAACACAAACACATGTGGTGTTTATAGACATAGGGAGATTAAGTGACTTGCCCAGAATCACAGGATGATGAGCCAAAATGTCCAAGCGTATTGAAGCAAATCTAACGCAGCAACTGTCTAAACTGGTTAACATCCTGGAAGATATGCTCTCTGTCCTGTATGCCACACAGGGAGGTCTAATACCTCCTCTGACACAAGTGCTTCCAGCACACCCGCCCCTATTCCTCCTTGTACCTCCACCCCAACTCTCTTCCATCTTCTGCCTTTAATGCCTAATGTGTCTCTCTCTTTCTTCATCCTCACTTACTGCACTATTTCCTTTTTGATTGAAGATCATCCCCGGCCCGTGTTTCTCCTTCTTATTCGTCAATCCCTCTTGTCATCGTTCATGGCAGCTTAGCCAAAACGCCGGCTCCAGATGACCCACACATGATGTGCACATTATGGCCTGTTGGGGTTGGCAGCAGGAGCTTGTCTCTTCTCCTCGCCGTGGGAGAGGAGACTCGCAGCATCCTCCACATCAGACTATTAAAACAGCCTTGCAGGACTTTGGAATTGCGAACTCAGGCAGAGGGCCTGGGCCCCAGTGAGCACGGCCTCTCTCTATGTTTCGTCTGCCCCTGCGCCGAGTAAAGCGTGCTGAAAAATGCAGACTGCAAGTTGCGGCCGCTGGCCTTTCTTTTTAGACCTAGATCAGAGAAAGGATCTTTACACTGACTTTAAAGGGGCAAAACGAATGACTAATGGCTCCGTGTGGCACAGCCTCGGATTTAAATCACCAAACATATATTAATATTTGGGCCACACATTCTCCATTCCATTCTGGATGCTGAGGGCAGCCCTCTGCCTCTCTGTTTCTATGGCAGGTCTCGGGCCTGGAAAGGATGCTGCTAATTAAACACACTGGGCTCGGGCCTGCGCCCACTGATCCTGTCTCTTCCAAAGACTGTGAGCGCGCGGTACAATGGTAGAGTATCAATAGTTCTGCCACCAGAAACCGTAGCCCTGTGGTCCGTCCGCCACAGGTCCACCTGAAAACACTGTGTCGGAAGACCTGTCTTGTCGAGCCTTGGCTAGTAATTCTGGGAGAATTGATGATTTCTTCAGAAATAGACCCACAGCATGTCATTTCGTGTGTATCCACTTCATATGAGCAAATCCAGAAAAAATGAATGACGACATCAGCTTCTGTATACTTTTATGTTTTGAAAAGGGCTCAAGGTGTACTTGTGGCAGTAATCTGCAACTAAAGAGCCCCATACTTCCCGTGGCATATCGCACAGTTTGACCCGTTCTGTTGAAACTCTAATAAAATAAAGAGTCCAAAATGCCTATTTAGATAATCTCTAATGACCCCTCATAAACCTTTTCCCTGCATTCCTGGGCACTTTTGTAAAAATCGCAGACTTTTTTAAAAAGTGCCGATTTCGCGGGCACTTTTGTAAAGATCTCGGCATTTTTACAAGTGCCGATTTCGCGGTTTGCCGCGAAATTGCGAAATCCTGGAGGGTCTGAATAAGCCCATCTGTCCTCTCAAAGAGATCTACAAAATTAGGGGCCTCATTTATGAGGCTGTGCGTCACTTTTACGCCGCCGGTGCGTCACTTTCTGTGACGCACCAGTGGCGTAAAAAATGCGCCTTGTTGCGCCATATTTACAAAGTGACGCATCTAGGTAGATGCGTCACTTTGTGAACCCCTGCGCCACATTATACCTGCGCCAGGTATAATGTATGCAAGGGGGCGTATTGACGCAAGGAAGGGTCGTAGAAGTGACACAGTGAAATCTATGAGATTTCACTGCATCACTTTTAGGACGCCGTTGCGTCAAAATCTTGCGCCTGCCTCACAGCAGACGTAAGACTGACGCAGGCCCTTTCACATGGGGCTTGCCCCATGTGAAAGGACGCATTGCTGGAGTTGCGTCACTTTTGTGACACACTCCATCAATGCGTCACTTTTGCGCTTACAGATATGTCAGAAATACTGATGTATCTGTAACTCCTTGCGACATGATGCGTCATACATTAAATATGACGCATCAGGAATGTCGCAAGCAGTGCGCACTGAGAAGTGACGCATCGCTGCTTTCACACAGCGATGCGTCATTTCTCATAAATGAGGCCCCAGGTGTCTTCCAACTTTTAATTATGGCGCAGGCATCTGGAGTGCCTCCAACAGGGGGCACCTGCAGGTGGAAGAGCACAGGGTATTTTGCTAGCTTTTGGGAGTCCCACCCAGTAACAATAACTTTAAGGTGCATGAGGCTATGTTGAAGATCGCATAAAGTTAGCTTTGCAGTTACTCTGGTGTACTATTTAGTAAAATGAGCAGGCCTTCCTCAATATGGACTTAATTGAGGATTGTTTGGTGTGTGCCACTGGTCTTTCTGTACCTTAGCATCAGTACTTTCAGCTGAACATCTCAAATCTTGGTAGACATAATGTATTCACTGGTCCATCTTCTATTAAGAAGGAGGATATGCTGTGGTTGAAGAAGTATTTCCTCCAGAAATGAGCTAGGGACAGGGAGTTGATTATTTGCTTACCCCAGGCAACTAACTCCGCTCTGCCGGTGGAGTTTGCGGAGATTTTCCAACTTCACGCGGTGTTGGGAACACGGAGTTCAGGCAAAACTCCGACTCCGTGGCGGAGTGGAGTTATCCACTGCGCCACCGGGCCCAAATAAAAAAAAAATAACACGTATCTGCTCCCTGGTGTCTCTGGGCTGCCCTCTTCCTCACTGTGGTGTCTCCTCCTTGTCGCCGTCCTCGCCAGGGCTTTAAGTGGAATGAAAAAACTGGGGGGTCTCTCAAAGAGGCGTGACCACTAATTAGGGGCGTGGCTTTTAAACACTTGCGCTAATAATCTGTGTTTAGTATAGTATGCCGCCCAACTTGTATTTTGCTGTGTTTCTGTCAATGCATCCAGATATGTGATACAACAAGTAACATCATACCTACAACAAGTAAGGACTATTGGCTTTGTCAATGGTTATTAGTTGCAAAAGATAAATAAGCTACAACTATATCTTGTTACATATAATATTGAAAAAGCTTCCAATTAAAGCCCTGGTGACCCTTCACAATGTTGCTGCTCTTGCCTTTCAGAAAGAGAAGGGAAATCCATAGAGAAAATAACTCTCTCTAAAGGATTTCCCTTCCCCCACAAACCTCACCTGGCATGACGTCATGCCGTAACTTCTCCATTAGTGAGAAGTGAGCAGTGTGGGCAGCGCACATCCATGTGCTTGTTGTCTCGAAACGGGTCTCTATCTGGCTGTTTTGCGCCCTAGCACTTTTTTCCGGACTGCAGTGACAGTAAACTGCTGTCTCTGCAGTCTGGGGAAAAAACGGACCGATTGTGCCAGGTCTCAAAACAGAGCCCGGTAGAGACCCGTTTGGAGGCCTCTTTTAAAAAACTCCCGGTACTCAGACCCCTTGAGACCCGGCCCACTTAAAGCCCTGGTCCTCGCTATAAACCCCTATGTTTTACATCTTGCAACGAGGACGGCGGTGAGAAGGAGAACCTACGGCGATGAGGAGGGCAGTACAAAGACGCCAGAGAGCAGGTAAGTGCTTTTTTTCTCTTTTTTTTAAAATTGGGGTGGGACAGGAGTGGAGCGGAGTTCCAATGAGTTTTGGGTGGATTGCCACTCCGCCTACTCCCCCCGCATTTCAAGTTCTGAATCTCTGAGTAACTTTGTGCTAATTGAGCTTGTCTCGGGATAGAACCATACCTGGAGTGGGTCAATATTGTGAAAGATCACTTCTTGCTAGATTTCGACTGGGCTCCATCAGATGGACATTATGTTTCCCCTTTGGCAGTACGATGCTTCCTCTGTTTGTCACTGCCCCTGCGATGAGTCCTCTGACTGAACAATTCTACACTTTCTGCTTCTTTGTAGATTTTATAGGGATCTGGCCAAGGGTTTGCTAATCCCAGCTCTTCAGAAAGCCAAGATAAATAAATGTAGAGCTGTGCATTTTTATCTCCAGTCATTGTGCTCAGATCTATAGTTTAGACTGTGGCTATTTATAAAATCCACTGTCAAATTACGCAATTACACGATGTTCTGATATTTGTTTTATCTGATTATAATTTTGTGGCTTTTTACGATATGAAATCTGTATTTTTAACCTGTGATTATTTGTATCATATGTCTATGTCTAATGTTTTGTACATGCTTTTAAGGCAATTTTTGCTTGTGGACATAAAGAATTTAAAAAGGCTTGAAATTGTTGCTGCCTCTGCCAGCACCACTGTGAAACAAGCTCCGTGACACCTGAAAACACTGTCAGATTTAGAGGGAAAGAGAGTAGAAGATGAACTAATTGAGAGTGAAAATGAAATCTGAAGTACCATTCAAAAGCCTCTTTTGGAGCATCATACATATTTTACTTAATAAGCAGTTGCAGCCGGCATGGCTTGCGATTGGGGAGGTGCGCGAAGGGGTCGCAGAGGTCGCAATGGAGGAAGTAAGCAAAACAAAAAATATATAAAATAAAAATTGCTTACCTTGCCGCCGCCGGGTACCACGTCTCTGCTCCTACTCTCCTGCTTTCGACCTAAGGAACAATGCAATGCAGCATTGCGATTGGTCTGAGCGCCATGACGCGGCCCTCAGCCAGGGGCTGAAGGGGTGGGCATGTTCTCCATGCAGTCTGTAATGCTGCCTGCATGGAGAAGGGGAAAGTCCACAGGACTGGTTTGGGCGGCCGGAGAGGGAAGACAAAACAGTCATTGCTCACTTAGGAGTGGCCAAACCACTCCTCTCCTGCCCTGCTCTGTTAGCAGAGCAGCCCCGCCCACCAATCTGACCACCCGCCCACCCGCAAAGGAAACATAAAATGGTAATAACTTAAATGTATATACAACACCAAGGAATATCACGTATTTAGAAAAATATCTTTTCAAAAGCCATATGTAGACAAAGTTCATTTCAAAAGAAACTCTTTAAAGCAGGCTTTGCTTTTTCTTTTCGATTTTTCTTTTTCTTTTTCACTTCAAGTGTTATTTTTCAAAGATACTTCAAAACAATTGATGTTCCAATACAGCCAGTTCAATTGGTGATCACATATATTCCCATACAGCCTACGCGTTTCGTCCTCACAGGGTCATCATCAGGGCTGTAAAAAGTAAAAAGAAAAAGAAGAAAATCTATAACTGGCCATTAATTAATACATTAGCCAGTTTACTTAAAAATCAAATACTATCCAATACAACATCACTTTTTCATTCAAAAATTCATTAACTTAAGGTCTTCTTCATTCTGCCTATGTAACAATCTAAGCAAGTACTAAAACAATGCCTGCCTATATGACATGCTTATCAAAATGACACCATTCCATTGAGAAATTTAGACAGAACCACTCCTCTTGGATGTGACAAATGTATACCTCCTTGAATCTTTTTCCTAAGATTATTTTCCCTGAAAGGAGGATTAATTCATTCGATTTCTATGTATACCTGTTTATTTTGGTGTTAGCCCCTCTTTGAATGCAATAAAATAATTAGGAAAATATTAACAAAAATTGTTTTTGCTCACCCAGATTAAAATAAAAAATACGAGGAGAATCTTCCATTAGAATTAAGTCGTTTTCACGAAAGCGGTTGGGAAGTCTTCAGTGTTAAAGGCCTGTAATCTCTTAAATCCAATAATCTAAAAGGAGGAAAGTATCTGTCTTTAGCCATGAGGTGTTTATTTTAATCCTCTTAGAAATCCATGTTAGAAAATAACCAGTATTACAATCTGTACCTATGTGGTAACTTAGCTTTATTTAATGATAGCATGGCATCGCTATCTAGAAGGATAATGCGCTGGTCTATCTCGGATACAAATTAAAACAAATCCTACCATTAAATTCCCATCCAACGCTGTCTGCTCAGTCTCTTTGCCATGGATATTATCCTAGGTTACGATTTTGTCTCAAGTAGATAGTCCTAAGACAGGAAAGACGTGGAGCAATACTTAATTAATGGTCCCCTTAAGATAAACCATATCATGTCTCTTTTTGACAAAATGTATGCCTTCTCAAGTTACAATCTAATATACGCCTACTTCCGTCAATAACGATCGGCTTCTCCCGCATCCGCTTCCTTCGACGACTCGCCTGGTAAAAAATCGACAATTCCGTGTTGATTGTTGCCGTTATTTAAGTATTTCAATGGCCAATCAAAAACCTTAGAAACTTCGCACCAAAAGACCGGCTCTATTATTGCGCCTGTGTTCCCTACAACGTCCGCATGCCTATTTCAGTCTGTGTTGCTTTAATGCGGGTCGCGCTACGTAAGAACGGAAACCTATGTAGTATTTTCGGTTTGACTAAATACCTCCCACGATTGGCTCAGCTCATCTTACGTGTATTGGCCAATCTCTTATAGGAAAAATGTTATCGAACGCAAACTGGG
Organism: Lissotriton vulgaris; assembly: GCF_964263255.1. Classification (NCBI taxonomy): domain Eukaryota; kingdom Metazoa; phylum Chordata; class Amphibia; order Caudata; family Salamandridae; genus Lissotriton; species Lissotriton vulgaris. The sequence goes on from NC_141687.1 coordinate 797,893,778, forward strand.
GATAACACAACTAACTTTTCCCGATTCGTACTGGCATTTAGATCCATGCACCAACAATCGCCTTTTTATTTATTTTAATTAAGTTCGGACCGGTGCTCGGAAGGGTGCACACATCAATATAACCATATGTACTGATTTCCATTATAATCAAAAGAATTACTACAAGTATATCCGGTTTGTCTTAAGTCGCTATTAACTGAAAGTTGTTACCATGTTACGTTTTTGCTTCTCGCACTGAGAGAAAGCAGTGGGGCGACACTCCTCCGCCATAGCAGAGGAGCCACCTGTGTTAATAAGTGAGTCTGATGAAAAACAATTGGTACAGACCGAATAGAAAAGTTATGATGAAGGAGATAGAGGAGATGTAACAGGAACACTGAAGAAGTTGTCGGTGACAGGTAGATGTGAATGCCTGATTGTCTTTTCCCTTACATCTAGGTTCTATAATCAGTGATGTAGTTCGTTTTTCATTGTGGGCTACTGCTCTGCCAGAACAAATGGAGATGTACACTCAGTGCTTAATTTGTAGAAACAAAAAATAATAAGTGCCAGGGCGCTCCTTAGAATGCCACTGCAGATTGCACCACCCATTGCCCCTGCAGGTACAGCCAATGACAGTACGAACACAACTACTAACCAGTAATAAGTGTGACAATTCAGACTATTACAGGCCACCAACGCTATCAATTCAAAATAATGCAGTAGCAAATTAGACAGACAGTGCTGCCATGTGGCAGATTGTCATCAGTGCTGGTGTTGATAATTAAGGAAGGCCCGCATGGCTAGCAGTGGCGGGCCCTCCGCCATCTGACTTGCAATTTCCCCTGCCACATCATGATGGCTGGGGGAATCGTTCCGGAAGTGTGGCGTGTGCAAAGACCGCCCGCCACGCTTCCGCCACAGGTGGTGACTAGCAGGCACCGTCCGCCAGATCACAATGCTGGCCCCAGCCAGCCTTTCTATGGCGGGGGAACTGCCAAGGAAAGGCTGGTGGAGAATGAATTTGGGGGTCCATTGCGGGCCCCTTCTGTGTGGGGAGAGGGTGTTTGTGCACTGGGGGGGTACTCATGGTACCCCCTGCTTTTCCCTGCACAAAGTGGCAAGCACTGCATGGTGCCTGTCACTTTGTGCAGAGAAATGCACTACGTGTCAATTTAGCATTACGACCGGCGCTGCAGCCAGCAGCACCATCTGCAATGTGAAGGGCCCTGGATCGTAATTAGCTTAGCGGGACCGCCGCCTTACTGGCGGGCGGTCCAAAGCACCGCCATCGTAATCGGCCCCTAAATGCCAGTGCCGAGCACCAGAAACTACGAGCTCAAATTATGCACTGCGTGCAGCTGAGGAGTAAGGCCGTGCGGCGCCTAGTGACATGTGTTCTGTGCAAATTTCAACTGTGCTACCCTGGCTTCCCAGGAAACATACAGAAACCACAGAACTTTAACTATATCTAAAATGTCTCTGCTAAAAGAGAGAAGCAGAAACAGCATAAATTCATAATTGCATCACCTATGAATCAATTTACAAAACTGAGGTACCTTAGGAATACTTTATTTTACCTAGCTGGTGCACAGGTTTTAGATGAATAGAGTGGAAACTCCAGTATAGCCTGTTATACATTAACTCCACTCCTCTGCTAATTAGCTTGCGAGATCTTTACAGATTAAACAGGCATTGGCAAAGTCTACTGGTCTCACCTTGAAAAGGGAAGGGCTGGCCAACTGGTTTTCCAATGCTTGTATGTGTTATAATTCGCACTTCGTGCACCTTAATTTTTTGTTTTTAATTGTCTATAATGGCTAATTAAAACTAGTAAAATGGATGCTGGTGCACCACTTTGCATGCTCAAACACAGCAGCTATATTATAATGATTTTTTTTTATCAAAACAGCTATTCCACAATGGCTGACGCTGTATCAGCACTTATTTTGGAATTTTTAATTTCCAGACATTAATGATGGGCATTTTAAGACAGTAAATTAAAATTATAAAATAAAGGGCTCAGGAGTGATAATAAACAAAAATGTGAACAGACTGGGAGCGCTTTGCAGCTGCTGGTCCCTCAAAAAACATCATGGAAACATTTTTAAAAATAATTTAAAAAGGGAGCAAGGGGTGTAAACATACTGGGGCAAAATAGATGAGCAATGGAGGAGAAGCAGAGAGAGACAGCACTTGGAAATATGTCAAAAAATAAAAATAACTGGAGCAGGAAGGGGGAAAATGGACAGGGATGGAGGAAGCAGAATGTGGTTTGGCCAGGATGTGAGGTGAAACGAGTGACTGTGGCAAAGACCATAGCGAGACATGCCTTCCCATGGAGCGCTGAAAGAAAGATTAAAGAGTCCCCTTCATCAGCTGTGGAAGGATAGAACTCACCTGGGCAGCAGCAATGTGGCAGAGAATCGATTTAGACAAGAAAGCCATTCAATCATGGGAGGGGGGCAGATCCATAACCCACACTATGTTCTCCTTTATGAGTGCCACAGTGTTGGGATGATATTCCTCGAGACCAATAATTATCACTACATTGAGAATTGTCATTTATTGGACAAAACAAAAGCCAACAATATTAAGTTTTTCCATGAATCCCTAAAATCTACTGGGCATATTCACGAGCCCCGTTGTGTCGCTCTTGCGCCACGCAACGAGGTGCAAGAGCAACGCAACTGTAAAAAGAGATTCATGAAGCCACGGAAGGCCAACTTGCGTGGCCTTGTTTTGTCTTCATAATTCTTGAGTCATGTAACGCAGCATAAATCATTGTGTTAGATTACTCTGTGCCAGGGAGGCATTTCCATGGGTGTTGTTTGGGTGTTCCTATGCAACATCCATGGGGTTTGATGCATTCCCAGATTTACAAGAACAGGTACAACTGGGAATGCACCAAAAAGAGTCGCCTCCCCAGGAGAGGAGTAACAAGGAGAAATATCTTCATTTCTCCTTGTTTTTTTCCCTTTCTATGTTTGCTGAGGATTGCTTTTGTGCAGAAAGGTGCCCCTTCCTCCACAAATACAATCATGACTACAATACAGGCACCCATGCACCATGGTGCAAGGGTGACTGTGTTGGTGCTAGCCTGCCAAAACGCTAACCATCGCAAGAGAAAAGGACAGGAATGCACCGTATTGGATAAATCCAGCGTGTTCCCTGCCATTTCCCTGTGGCGCAGGGCAGTACAGCAAGGTGATTTTCTACTCTGCCCCGAGCCACAAATGTCATAAATATGCCCCTAGATGTAGTAGTATTTAGGGCGCCTTGTTAACCTCGTAAATTTTAACAGAAAAGATCTGGTGGAATTTTCACACCTGTGCAAGAAGGGGTGTTGGAATTTAACAAAGCACTCGCAATCTAGACCTCTGTGTTGTATTGTACACAATAGGTCTTCAACAAGAGAAAAGTAAAGCTGTCTGTAAGCAATACCTAAAAAGCAAAGTGATAATGCCTTACAGAAAGGTAAATAGAAGTAAACTTGAATATCACAGAACGATTGAAAACAATTTTACACATGCTGCAGGCCTATATATTCAGTAGTTATACAATGCTTTAGAAAAAGACTACAGTTTCTAAAGTTCGAGATAAAGCAATGTGGCTTTGTGGCCGTCATGGGCTGTTGCATTCTCCTACAGTGCATAACAAGCATCTGCAATGCAGTAGCTCTCGACTTTATGCAAGTTTGAGCTATTGACATTGCAAATAATAATGTCTTTTATTTTTGTTTTTGGTTTAAAAACATAAATAAAAGGCATTGTTATTTACAATGCCAATAGTTGAAACTCTCGTAACTGCGAGACCTATTGCATTGCAAATGCTTGTTTTTGGTAGTGGCGTGAAAGATATACAGTGGCCGTGCATAGCAATGTTTGGCTTTGGAAGCAGAAGGGGCCTGATAGTGATATGGAGGAAGGGAGGGAGCGAGTGAGTAGGAGTTGTGTTAATGCCGTGTGCCGGTGCATAGCAACGTTTGGCTTTGGCCTGCCTTGGCACAGATTGGAGGGTGAAGAAACTATAGGGGAAGGGAAACAGGGAGCAATAAAAGAGTGAAGGGAAGTGTGTATGGAATGGCGCTATTGTATGGTGAGGCGACACAAATTAGTGTGTACAATAGTAAAAAAAAGTGGTAAAGAGCATGTGTGGGGGCATGTATTAATGCGGAAGGGTGATGTATAATAAAAGATGAAGGGTTCTGATGGAGGTCGAAAAAGAAGAATCGAGTAATGAGGAGCGAAAGTAAATACCAGCGGCAACTAGTAGAGCAGAAGGGGCATGATAGAGACAGGGAGAGAGAGAGAGAGCAGGAGTTGGGCTAACCCCGCGAGCCGTAAACACGCATATCTCCTGTCCTTTGTGCGCTCAGTGAAGCGAAGTCTTTATGGAACAGCGCTATTGTGTGTTGAGGTGGCACAAATTAGCATGCACAACATGAAAAAAGTGTTAAAGGGCATGTGTAGGGGCATGCACAACAGGTAAAAGTGTTAAAGGGCATGTGTGGGGGAATGTATTGGTGCGGAAGGGTGGTGTATAATAAAAGCAGAAGAGGCCTGATGGAGGGAGAAAAGGAAGAAGTGAGTGATGAAGAGCGAAAGCAAATACGATCTGCAGTTAATAGAGCAAGAGGGGCTTGATAAAGACAGGGAGGGAGCGAGCAGGCAGGAGTTGGGCTAACGCCGCAAGCTGAACGTGTGCATATCTCCTGTCCTTCGTGCACGCAGACAGGGAGGGAGAAAGGGAGCGAGTGAGCCAAGCCATAAGCGTGCACATCTCCTGTCCTCCGTATGCGCACATCTGCTGTCTTTTATGCTAACGCCGTCAGCCGTACGCGTGCAAATCTCGTCTTCCGTACGCGTGCACATGTCCTGCCCCCCTTCGGCTAAGAAATCAACAACAATAGATCTCGCCAAGGCAATCAGCGCATGCGCTTTGTCGCTAGGCAAGATCTAGAAACTAATGCTGCCCAAAAAAGTAGATGGAAAAAGATGTAGCAGCCTTTTGGTTTCACAGCAAAAATGACAGATGTCTTTCAGTCTTGGTGCCTTGCTGATTTCATACCTATATGTAATGAACACTTTATGTTTGTCATTAATTGTGCTTCAATTACCACTTTACAAAAACACAGTCTCCTCATAAATTTATATTGCGTTTACATTTTGAAATATATCAGAAGCATGCAGTTACAACGTGTGAGGAGAACAGCTGCTGCTTTGATGAGGCTATTAAACTGGTATTTGCAAAATATGACAGGGAATAGGTAGCTTGCGGTAAAAAAAAAATACGGGAACTCCAATGGGGCACTCATCCAAAAAACTCATTGCGACAAATATTTGGGATTGTTGAAAGTCTACTTAACCAGGGCACAAGACCTAAAAAAAGAGGGGGACTAACCTAGTTAGGCAGTATGCAAGTGACATCACGGTGTGTGACATCACAACTTGTGACATCACAGCACATGACATCACATGTAGCATCACAGGCATTGACATCATAGGAAGTAGGATCACAAGCCATGACTTTAATATGTACATGTGATGTAACGCGCTCTAACACTCTGCTTTTGGATGAGTAGCACTGTATAAGAAAAAATGGGGTACTTAAATAATTTCAACGTCTCCTCAGGAGTAGTAAGCATTTTATAAATTACATTTATTTTGTCTAAATATAGGGAGAGACCAACACATCTGACATTCTCACAGTGCATGCATATCTAGTAAACAGAGCCTGAACAAAGTTAAAACGCTGCCTCTCTTAAGTAGGTGTAAAGTGCTAACCTTTGTTCCCCCTCTGCAGCATTTGCCTCAGATGTGAGGGTCCTGCCTGTTCCCAGCCAGGAGATTTGAAAAGAAGGAGGCCTGATGACACATCTAATTCGGCCTTTGTTATGGGTCCAGCAGGAGTCTAAAATAAGAAAGCCCAGTCCCCGCCTGCAAGTTGTTGCAGATGGAAAGCAGACAACGTGCAGAGGCTGCTGAAAGTGTCTCGGTGTTTGGAAATTACACGGGGACGAGCATAGCACATTATTTAGTGGGGCCCAATTTCTTGGCATGGTAGACCGCGTACACACTGTGAAAATAGTGGGTGGACGTCATCCACCCACATGTACCCCTGAATCGTGCCCTGTACTTAACTCACCTTCATGTGACTGGGCCAATTTATTACCATCCTGGCTTCTTTGTAAAGATCTATTCAACTTTTTCTCTTAGAAACTCTCCAACATTTACATTAAATGTTCCGAAGTCACTCTTGTTGACTCAGCCATCACCATCCTGTCCTTTACCAGCCCCAGGACAGTGCCATGGGGAAGAATTAGATCATCTCAGCCTATAACAGCTGACATCCATTACCCACTGAGACGGGCCTCCCTGTTATTTTTATGATTTTTGCTGAGGAAACATTTCCTGTTCAGATTGAGCATATATATCTGTCCCTTACACAGTCACAGATACTGAGAGTGTGGAAAGCAACTCCAACATCTGACCACTAAAGAAACCTATTCTGGCTAATTTCAGACTCATTCTTCTTCCTTAACCTGCTAAAACATTAGAGCAAGTATTTGCAGTGCAATAGGTCTAGCATTTACGCGAGTTTGAGTTATTGGCATTGTAAATGATAATGCCTTTTATTTATGTTTTTTATTTTTAAAACATAAGTAAAAGGAATTGTCATTTACAGTGCTAATAGCTTAAACTCTGGCAAATGCAAGACCTATTGCATTGCAAATGCTTGTTAGTACCAGTCTCAGATACACGTACGACAGTCATAGTTACTTACATGACGACAAATGTAGCATAACAATGACGCTTTGGTTAAAGGCTATAAAAACGCACCTCGAAGAATTGCACGTGGCCTGCAACTCTCACAAAACCCATCTGGTCCCGCTATTGGAGGTGAACGCAGGGCCTCACCCTTTGTTAAATGTGCATAAGGACTGTAACAGTGCCTCACTTGTTTAAGGTGAGAGATGAGTACAGTCTTGACTCCTGTGATGTCCAGCACACGACGCTTGAGCTCAGACTTAAGGTTGATGATGCGCAGCTCGCTGATCTTCTCATTCTCTGAGACAGGGTATAAAGATGGTCAAAGCAGTTGTCGCAGGAATTACTTTATTAAGCAAGTAATATAATACAGGTGAGTGCCAGGTAGCAGCTGCAATGGAAAACCGCTCCTGTATAACTGACCTTCACACAAAAGATGCCAAGCCTACATTCTAAGAACATACAATCCAACTAGCATCATAAACATTCTAAAAGGAACCTGAACTGAAGTCTTAAAGGTACACAGTATAAGCAACATAACACAGTGGGCACAATTTTGCATATGTCCGAGCAGTTGAGACCGGAGGAAGTCGCCGAACAGCGCAAGAATTAACAACAGCATCACAGTGCGAGTTTGTGTAGCCAACGAGCCAACAAGCTGGAAGTTGAGGGGAAAAATGCCCGCCACTTGTTTTTTAAAAGAATAACATTGAGATACATATATGCGGCTGTGGAGTGGGGAGGGAGAGTGTTAAAACGATAATAATCTGGTGCTGAGTGTGGCTCCAATTTAAAAGTGAAAGTGTGCTTAGCGAACTGCAAATACATTTAAAAAAAGCACCCACCATTACTAAAGCTGGGTTCCCACCAGTGCTCTTTAGATAAAGTGAGCGAAGAGTTCTCAGAAGGGCTAATGTAAGCTAATCAGTAAGGACAACATAAAAGGTCCAGTCCTGATGGGCAGTTACAAATGCAGACAATGCTTCACTAAAGAGGGACTAATAAGACTGTTAACGAATCCACATAAACCATTTAGAAATTATAGCAACAGGAGCCAATTGTAAATATGAGCGGAGAGTGGACGGACCTTCATGTCCATAACCGAGTACCTAATACCTCGCAGCAGTCATGTGTTGCCCAGGCTCGACCTAAAAATGGTTAAACTGCAATTATCTTTATATCTGTAAAAAAAACTGCTATTTTGAACCCCTCACAATCAGGCTCTCTCCCAATGCAGACCATTGAATCCTCTCTCTTAACCATTGCGGATGGCATAAGGCCAATGGTGTAGCAAGGGGGGCCAGGGGCGGCACAAGTTCCCCGCTCTTACCTGCGGCTGCCGCTGGTGGCAAATCCAGGGTCCACCACGGGCAGCACAATGTCTAGTTACACTACTGCATAAGGCTAATTGCAGACTGAGGAGAATCAGCCTCCCTGGCCCTGCATGATCCTTCTGCCGTGTTTGACAGGGCTTCCCATCATATTTTAATTTCTAGACTTCAGGATATTGTCATCTGCAAGTCCTCACAGATCACACCTCGCCAGTATATCTTTCCTCCTTCACTTTATTTGCAACCTCTCACAGGGATCCTGGCTCACTCCCACCTTTTTCAACATTTACATGGATCGATTAGTTTAGTTTATAGGGAGCTTTGATTGTGAGATAGGTCTTGATTTAGAGTTTGGCGGATGGGATATTCCATTGCAATCATGACGGATATCCCGTCCACAGTATTACAAGTGCATTATACTCAATGGCACTTCTAATACGACAGACAGATTGCCAAATTCTAAATCAGGCTCACAGTCTCTTATGCAGAAAACACACAAATGCCATTCTCCATCTCATGTAGCATTAATGAAAGCCAATAAAAATGTAATGCCTGTATGGAAGCAGTCTTCCACTGGATGTGCTCTTCCTGCTTGAAACTTGACAGCTATAAGATGGAGGTTCTCTTTTTCAGTCAAGATTCATCCTCATTGTTATCTGGATGGTGGCCTACTAGGTCGGGTACCTTTCCCTGCAGTGATCAACTCTGACAGAAATCTTGGCATTATGATGGACGTCAAACTCTTTTTTGTGAAACATGTCAATTACACAGCATCATGTTTTCACTTTCTTAGAATGCTATGTAAAATCCTCGCTCTCCTGTCTATGGAGTTCTGTTATTCGGTGGTTCCTCCTTCTAAAATATCTCTTCTGGACTACACTACATCTTTGTACTTCGGGTCTACAAAATATTTCACTCATTGCCTTCAAATGGTTCAAAATGCTGCCACAATAGTCCTCATTAATATTTCATATCAAACCTATGTCTCCTCACATTTGAAAGATCTCCACTGGCTTCCAGTTCAGAAGCACATCTTATTTAAAGCCCAGCGCCTCACCTATAATGCTGTCACTAATCAAGGTCCACTTTAACTAAGAAAGATTGGGCATCATCGAACGTCATAAAACCTTTCATCATCATTATCATCATCACGAACCATTTAATAATTCTGAGATGTTCAATTTGTAGTTCTTGGTTATTATTGTTTTCTAACCATTGTTTTCAGACAATAGGAAGAAAAATGGATACTACCAATCTTGATTCATTTCATTCACTTAATACTGCATTAGCTGAGTTTTCAATTTTGCTTGCTTTCAGCACGAGGGCTCTGCTTTGACATTCTGCTTCCACGGCCACAATTACTGCCCATAGCACAAAAAAATCCGCAACAATCATCAATCGAAGATTTATTATAGTATTTTAGTTGTGAGATTTTCTGCCATTGAGTGTGGCTTCTGAATAAAACCTGGAGCCAGGGAGAGAACTATTAGTCAAAGAGCCAGTGACTCTACAAGAATTTGATTGTTCAAATGTGTTTTCGCAATCACCAAATGAACTGCTCAAATTCATGCTTGTTTATTTTTCTATAACTCACTCTACAAATGTGGTTGCCTCTTAGAGCTGTCGCAGATATAGTTAATGATGGAGTACTCATTTGGCACTAGATTGGGGCAGCATCATATGAGGCAGGCGGAAATTGGCTTGTGAGTTCTAAGATTAGAGTGAATGGAGAAGTGACTCCGCCCCCTGCTGGACTGATCAAAACTCCTCGCGGCCCCCGCTCCGCGGGAGTCGCTCGTGAAGGAGACCTTGCTGCTTGTCTCTGTGCAGCTGACAGGAGCCCCGTAGGGCAAACCATTTGTGTGCCAGGAGCCCCGCTGGGCGTTGGGATCAACGTGGGGAGTCACCAACAACGAGGACGGGACTGCGAGGGCCAGCAGGCTGTGCGCGTTCCAGCCAGCACACCTGCCGCCTCTTCCCGTGACTCCGCCCCCTGCTGGACTGATCAAAACTCCTCGCGGCCCCCGCTCCGCGGGAGCCGCTCGTGAAGGAGACCTTGCTGCTTGTCTCTGTGCAGCTGACAGGAGCCCCGTAGGGCAAACCATTTGTGTGCCAGGAGCCCCGCTGGGCGTTGGGATCAACGTGGGGAGTCACCAACAACGAGGACGGGACTGCGAGGGCCAGCAGGCTGTGCGCGTTCCAGCCAGCACACCTGCCGCCTCTTCCCGTGACTCCGCCCCCTGCTGGACTGATCAAAACTCCTCGCGGCCCCCGCTCCGCGGGAGCCGCTCGTGAAGGAGACCTTGCTGCTTGTCTCTGTGCAGCTGACAGGAGCCCCGTAGGGCAAACCATTTGTGTGCCAGGAGCCCCGCTGGGCGTTGGGATCAACGTGGGGAGTCACCAACAACGAGGACGGGACTGCGAGGGCCAGCAGGCTGTGCGCGTTCCAGCCAGCACACCTGCCGCCTCTTCCCGTGACTCCGCCCCCTGCTGGACTGATCAAAACTCCTCGCGGCCCCCGCTCCGCGGGAGCCGCTCGTGAAGGAGACCTTGCTGCTTGTCTCTGTGCAGCTGACAGGAGCCCCGTAGGGCAAACCATTTGTGTGCCAGGAGCCCCGCTGGGCGTTGGGATCAACGTGGGGAGTCACCAACAACGAGGACGGGACTGCGAGGGCCAGCAGGCTGTGCGCGTTCCAGCCAGCACACCTGCCGCCTCTTCCCGTGACTCCGCCCCCTCAAATCACAGGCGATTTATCAACAGAAGACCCGCGCGTTAGCGGGACGCGTGTGCGGGACAGCACCCGGGACAAAGCCCGGACTAAGGGCGGACCCTCTGAGACCCTCCGAGAACCGAGGAGACCGGACTGGACCCAAATTTCTGGTATTTATTCTGTGACCCTTTGTTATCATAACTGACATTTTGCGTGCCTTTGCAAACTACCGCTGTGGGACTTTACTTTTATTTACTATGGCCGAAAAACAGGGTGCACTGTTGAACAAAACCCTTGATGACTATTTTACAAAAGCTTCCCCGGATATGCCATTAGATATCGTTTTGGCAGAGCGCCGTGCTGAGCGCCGCCGCTCTGTTGAAAGTTTAAAGCATCGGCGCTTGTCGCCAACATCCACACCTCCAGTGAATCTTAGTGTAAATACCCAGTTAATTGATGTCATTGTTCATACAACAGATACAATCGATAGCCAACCTGTGGTATTAGATGTCTCTAACCCTTGTACAAATCACTCCCCCCATCTGGACATTATAGGTCCCGATGTTACCACACATACAAGCACTCCTAATGTTTTAAAACCTATTACCCCACTACCATCAAAGATAGTGCGTAGCAGAGTAAAGAAATCTATACCAGCTCCAAGGGTACATGGACCTCCGCCATGTAAAAAACGACGAAAAGGGGGGATTCCATTGCAACCAAAAATAAGCCACTCTGATTTTGGTAAAAAAGTCAAGACCCCTGAAGCTAGTGTTATTACTACTTCTGCTGCTACAGAAGGGCCAGTTACTATCACATCTCCTTTACCCCCTATTTTACCTATAGTTATAGAGGACATCATGGAAGTTTCCGAGCTGCCTAAAGCGCTCCCCACTGCTCACGCTTCTGCCACTCTAGATTCGATAGTAAACCTAATTAACACCCATTCAGCATCAATCTTGGAAAGGCTGATTGAAATAGAGTCAAGGCTAAATTTACTTGAGCGTGCATTGGGGAATAAGGGCGAGGCAAATTCCAAATCATCGAATTTAGTAACACATAAAGCACCTAGTGTGTCTAAGTCCAATCCAGCCTCCCAAGCAACAACAGCCAACCCTATCCTGTTGGCGATCCCTACTACCTCGGTGCCTAAAGGGAACGCTATAATTACTCCTAAACCAATTCCACCACCAACAAATTCACCAAATAATTTGGCTTCTAAGCCAGCTACTACCAAATCTAATCCATCTAACAAGGTAGTTAGCTCCTCTAATGAATGCCAATCAATTGAAGTAATGGGACAAAAACCAAGATGGGGAAGGTCTAAACCGGTGCCAAACCCAGAATTACCACCAGAGGCAGTGCCCTTTGTGGTAGTTCTAACTGGGGTCCCTGTGTTACCTACTAGTAAGAGGGAGGGCTTTGCACAATTAAAAAATAAGATCATGCATTGGTTAAGTTTATACAGACCAATAGCACCCCATATAAACGGTGAAATTGTCCATGTCCGACGCCTCCAATGGCTGGGAAGCAGACCAAAAAACATCGAGGGGGACGTGGTGGTTGTAAACTTTAGGGATCCCAATGCAGTCCAATTTGTATTAAATTGGCCCCCGGGCACCACAAGCAACTGCATAATACCCAGACCTTTGACTTTTTTCTATCCAAGGTCTGTGGTTTTTCCCTCCCAACAACAACCAGCCTCCCATATAACATCTCAAACTATGCCCTGCTCTTATCCACCAGTCATGCAGAGGGCTGGTAACATACACCAAATGATACCACCATTTACTAGGCCTAATCCTATGGAGCCTTTCTTTCCCCCAAATCATGCACCGGCACCTGATGCTTTTGGTTGGAACTGTGTCCCATATAGGCAAATTAACACCAACAGTAGAAGAATGGACCATCTAAAACCGTTCACCCCTTTAGAAACTACTAACAGATTTGACATCTTCAGTGGGCTTGACGACTGTGATTGATGCCAAACGTCTAGGGGGGTTGATGGAAACGAATTGTTGGATGCCAACTTGTTGGGGGAAGGGAGGGATTTCTGTTTACAGACAGTTGGTGTTAATACTTATGAAGCCAAAATTGAGGGGAATGTAAGCTTATCGTCTGTGTTAGCTCCAATAATTGGGGATAGTTCAATACCATTGGGAAGTGTTGCACCCCAAAATGAGTTAATGTCTATAGAGCATGATGCAATTAATCGAGAAGGCCATATTTCAGTGTTTGCAGAGGGGGGAAATGTTTTGACGCAAAAATTCTTGGAACCTCGACAAACCTTAAAGCTGGTCTCCTGGAATATAGCCGGGTTATCAAAAAATCTAATTGACCCGGACTGGGCAAGTTTCATTGACTCTTTTGATTTTTGTATGTTGCAAGAGACCTGGGCGGCTGAAACTATACATAGGCTAGGATATAAATCTTATGGTGTCAATGCATTTCCCTCTAGGAGTGGAAGACCCTCGGGAGGGTTACTGACCTGGGTAAAGGTAGATCTAAAAGTGAACATAGAAGTGGTGGATACCAACTCCCCTGATATTTTGATTTTGAAAATTGATGCATGTAAAGAGAAAAAACTGTATCTAGTTAACGTTTACAACAGACCAACCCCCATTACTAGGGAATCTTCCACACTAACATTACTTGACCTTTTATTGGGTAACCTAGATACTAGAGCGAACTATGTCATTATATCAGGCGACTTCAATTGTAACTATGAGCCTATTGTGGGGCTTAGTGACATCTTCCTAGAAGAAGACGAGGCCAATGGGATCCCTGCTTTAGAAATTACAAAACCAGTAAAATGTTCTCCGTTGGCCCTTCAATTGACGAGACTATGTACAGAACACTGCACTAGAGCGTGTAATGGACGGCTACCATCAGACATCATGAGGAAGCCCACGTTCTATAGAGGGAACTATAAAAGCAATATAGATTTCATTATAGCCTCTGTGTCTTCATGGGAATTCCTTCTGGACATGGAGGTAACTGAAAGACTAGAGAGTGACCATTTCCCTCTGGCCCTTCATGTCGAGGACTCCCTATTTGGAGATACAGTGTCTCCATCGATTGGAGACGGAAATAGTGGTGACCAAATTGAGTTACACATCAGTAACAACAGACGTTCTCTCAAATGGCCACTAATATTGGGCGATAGTGAAATCATAATAGAAATTTATAAGCTTTTTGCTAGTACCTTTGGAGCATATCCAAATGTCACCCCAAATGAAGGCCACGACAGTTATTTTATGGAATTACACCATAAATTTTTCGACGCTCTAAAGCCCCTAGTCACCAAGATGCCAAAAAAAAGGCAGCAGAAGACACACAATTTGCCCCATAGCAAACCCTGGTACAACAAGGACTGTAGGGAGTCCAAGAGGGCACTCCTGACAGCAATCAAATCAAAGATCCAAATGAATGTTATATCAGCCAGGAATAATTACAAAATGGTCCAAAAGGCATGTAAAGTTGCATGGGAAGAAGCAAAATGGGCTGACCTGTTACAAGCAGCAAAAACACGAGATAGTGTAGCCTTCTGGAGGCTGATAGCAAACGGAAATCACCAAGGTAGAGTGGTAAAGGATGTCTATCTAGACGAACGGACTTGGGTAAATCATTTTTCTGAACTTTATAAGGCATATGAGGAACCCAGTACTGATAGAACTCCTAGCCATGGCATTCCGGGGGAAACCCTGGAGTTCACTCTAGGTGAGACAGAATTGGCGATAGACCAGATTAAATCTGGTAAAGCCCCTGGGTTAGACAAGATTCCGGGAGACTTGTACAAACACGAATTAAAAATTTGGGTTCCTTACATTAACCACTTGTGTAACGAGTTATCCCGAAATCTAGACTTCCCAGAAAGCTGGAAGGGGGCTGAAATTGTTTTAATTTACAAGAAAGGTGACAGGATGGACCCCTCAAATTATCGTCCGATAAGCTTAATGGATATACTGCAAAAAATCTACACAAGACACATTTTATTTCGTGTCAATGATTGGCTGGACGAAAAGGCAATTTTGTCTAAATACCAAGCGGGTTTCAGATCTAAAGTTAGTACAATTGATCAAATTTTCCGCTTCTGTTGCCTTTATTGGAAATACATTAAGATCAAAAAGGGACAACTACATGTTGCGTTCGTCGACCTAAGAGCGGCGTTTGATTTAGTTCCACGCAATTTATTGTGGGAAACACTAAGTTCAGTAGGGATGTCATCAACCCTGATAGCGCAAATAAAAGAGTTACATAGATGGAACTTTGCCAGAGTACGATGGGGCCCAAAAGGTGAACTAACCCCTAAAATACCAATTGAACGTGGTGTGCGCCAGGGGTGCGTACTGGCCCCTACACTGTTTTCGCTATTCGTGAATGACATTCCGTCATACCTGGAAGACTGTAACAACGACTCTCCCAAGTTGAATGGTGAAAAAGTTACTTCCCTGTTGTTTGCGGATGACACTATACTAATTTCCCAGACAAAAAAAGGCCTCCAGTCTCTTTTAAACTCCTTCTATGATTATTGTAACAAGAAAGGACTGGAGATAAACGGGAAAAAGACAAAGTGTATGGTCCTAAATCCAACTAAGAGCGACAAGGGCTGTCTAACTTTAAATGGAATAAAATTGGAATCAGTCCCGCATTTTGGTTATTTGGGGGTAATATTAGACTCCAATTTTACATGGAAAGCCCAATTAGAAAAATGTAAGATGCTGTTTAGCCAGAACACTAAACCCATTCTCAGAGAACAAGGTCTAAGCACCAGCAAAGCCGTGTCTCCAGCAGTTGAACTCTTTAAATATAAGGTTCAATCTGCTGTATTGTACGGCTCGGAAATTTGGGGCCCAGGATCCAAAGATGTTTTTAGGGTCATGGACAACAACTTCCTGAGAAGTCTGGTCAGAGTCTCTAGGAGCACTCCTCTGGTTCCGCTCCAGCTTGATCTAAACTTCCGTAGAACGGACCATCACATTATTCTACGTCCTTTATTGTTATGGATTAGGCTGTGGCGTGTACCGGAGTTGCAGGCCTATAAAAATGGGCTAACAGAAATCATGGAGCTTGACAGCTTTAATGTGATACCCTGGTTTAAGCATGTTAAATTCTGGCTCACCTTAATAGGATTGTCACATTATTGGGAACAACCAGATATACTTCCACCAAATTCAAAAATCATGGTAAAAAAGTGTTTTTGGTCGTATATCTCAGGTATGATCATAAACGCTCCTTCTAATGGGTCGCTTGTACAAAGATTCCTTAACTTTAAAGATGATCCATTCTTCGAGTTATTTCTGGATGAAATAGAACCACCGCTAGCAAAGACCTTATTTCTGAAATTCAGATATGGAAACCTTCAAATTGGTTCAACACTGGTTCGTTGGTCTGGTGGTGTAAACTCGGTGAATCATGTGGAGGGTGAACTTTGTACCATGTGTGGAGGTAACCAACAAGAAAATGAGCTTCATATCCTCTTCTTCTGCCCAATATACGCACAGGCGAGAAGAAGATGGATTAAGCCCATATGTTTAACATTAGGTGTAAGAACATGCTCTCAGGCCCTAAGGATTCTCTTGACCGATACTAGTCAACCTATCGTATTTAGTGTTAGTAGATTCTTGCACAGTATCTTTTTCCAAAGGAAAAAATTGGGTTATAAACTGTAAAATGTAATGTACCAAAAGTGTCGTAGACATGTTACAATTGCTCTTTGTACTAACTGAGGGACAACTGATGAACTCCTATTCCTGTCGCCTGTACTTGATGAAATTTATTTCTGTCACCCACATTTGTTCCTATTGAGTTAGAATAACTATTATGACCTTTCAGACTTCTTAATCTTTGATTTTAGAATCGACATGGAAACTGAATGTATTTTACAGCATGCTACGTATTTTAATAGAATGTTTTATTGTTGTAATGTATTGTTCTTTTATGGTATTCATGCCGAAATAAAGATAAATTGAATTGAATTGAATTGAGTCTAGAGTGTGACCATGAAGCTTATATTTTACAGGTGTTGATTGACAGCAAGGATTGTTACTCTGACAGTTTGACGATGGTGTAACATCTTGCATTATTCATCATTGGAGAGTACCTCCTATCAGCTGCTTTTGCTACCTATTACCATACAAAAGTACAGTATTGGACTGGCCCAAAAAACGACTATGATTAAAGATCATGTTAACTAGAAGGGCCCTGCTGCTGTACCACACTATTTAGCATGAAAGGACAACAATCTGCCATATAATCTACGTGTAGGAAATTGGGTTGTTGGTTGACTGGGGTTCAAGCCAGGGTCAAGCAGTAACCACAATCCTTGTCAGGGTAAGGCACAAGCAAACCACAAATTAACCTGTGTTCACCCCACTGGTAGCTTGGAACAGACAGTCAGGCTTAACGTAGAGGCAATATGTTAAGTATTTGTGCAACACTTCAAACAGTAAAGCTGTGAAAACACACCACAAAGTAGCCCCCAACAGATTTAGAAGCACATAGTTGTGTTTAATAATAAAAACAATACCAAAAAGACAGAAATCCAATTTGTAGAACTGGAGAGATTGAATGTTAAATCTTTTAGTGAAAATAGAGCCAAAAAGCACTAGGCGCCAACTGGGGATATCTGGTGATGGCAAAGCAGGAGAAAGTTACAAGTTCCGGCCAACCACAATGGGGTGCGGGCTGGCTGCATGGACACAGTTAGGCCTGCTGAACAGAGTACCCTTAATCCTGGTTGCAAAGCGATGCCTTGATCCACGCTGAAGATGCGCCATGCAGCCAAAGCGATGCAGCAGTTCCCAGATGCGCCAAGTCTGCGGTGCATGGTCCTCTTGCATCATCGTCAATGATCCCTTCGACTTGGCTTGCGATGCAAAGTCCAGCATCTGGTATACGGTGTGCAGTGGGCAATACATCAGTTCCTAGGAGCTTGTGAGGCTGCGATGCAGAGTACAGAGTTGTCGTTTAGGCTGCCATTAGCGAGAGATGTGAGAGTCTGGGCTGTGAAGGCACCATGCAGTCGGGTGATGTATTGGTTCTGAGGACTGTGGAGGCGATGCTGGTCTTTGTGACAGGTCCAATCCGCGCAGCAGCGGTGATGCATCAGTTCTTCTCTAGGGTGCGCCGGTTAGCGATGGAAAAGGATTAGTTCTGCTTGAGGATGCATTGCTCAGCAGAGAAGAAGCTTTGTTTCTGCTGGCAAGCACAATAGACCCACTTTCAAGGGTCCAGGACTGGGGTTGCACCACTTGGCAGAGTAGACGTTGCATTCTGTCCATCAATTGTTGTTTTTGCATTTGTCACCCCGAGTGGGAAGGGTATGCTCAGACGTGAGTCCCGTGCTCTCCACACCACTGGAGTCAAGATTTCCTGGCTGAAGACGGCTGGAATGCCAGAAACCGGTCCTCGGAAGCTTGTTTACGGTCCAGGGAAGGCATGGCTTGGCAGTTTGGGCTGGACTGTTCCCATGAGGCACAGGGTCAAGGCTGATTTGCATATGGCCATGTCAGAACTGGGGTGGTGTGGAGTGCAAAAAAAATATGGATTTAGGCCCAGATCTCTGTACTGGGGTGAATGTATGACATTTTCTGCATTCTGTCCATCAACTGTGGTTTTTGCATTTGTCACCCCAAGTGGGATGGGTATGCTCAGACGTGAGTCCCATGCTCTCCACACCACTGGATTCAAGCAAGCCGGGCTGAAGACGGCTGGAATGCCAGAAACCGGTCCTCGGAAGCTTGTTTCCGGTCCAGGGAAGGCATGGCTTGGCAGTTTGGGCTGGACTGTTCCCATGAGGCACAGGGTCAGACTGATTTGCATATGGCCATGTCTGAACTGGGGTGGTGTGGAGTGCAAAAAAACGATGGATTTAGGCCCAGATCTCTGTACTGGGGTGAATGTATGACATTGTTCTGCCTGAACTGGGGTGGTGTGGAGTGCAAAAAAACGATGGATTTAGGCCCAGATCTCTGTACTGGGGTGAATGTATGACATTGTTCTGCATTCTGTCCATCAACTGTGGTTTTTGCATTTGACACCTGCTCAGTGGGCACAGACACTGCATGGGTAGGTCTGTGTATTTTTTCTGTGACCGGAGAGTCTTTTGCTGATGATGCCTCTGCGGCATCTGAGCCTGATGTCTGCCTCATTGCTCTTTTGGCCTTGCTGTTCCCTGACTGGCTCTTGTCTGCGCATTCTGGGCTGGCCCTGCTCTTCAGTGGGGATGGTGTCTGTGGGCGGGTGTGCTCGGGTTGTGTCTGTTGTGTGCTCCTTGTGCAGTATCGTATTGATGATGTTGGCGAACCGTGGTCACTGTCATCTGATGTGGCCACTGACTGGGGGGTGGACAAAGGCACCTGAGCTGTAATGGGAGCATTTGCCTGTTGAAGGGCAGACGTCACTGTGGATGACAACGCCTGGACTGTACAGTGTAGCCCACCCACGCCAGAGTGTATGCCCTCCATGTATGCAACCACCTGGCCTAATTTCTTGTCATGGTCACTGAAGGCATTGAGCAGGGCGGTCTGGCCCACACAAAGCTGGCGCAGGAGCTCTACACACTCTGCACTGAGGGCAGTAGGGGGGACAGGTGCAGGGGCAGCGGCGCCAGGTGTGAATGTGGCTCGTCCCCTCTTATTGACACAGATACGGGCAGCACCAGAGGAAGTGGATGGGAGGCTGGGCACTGGCCACTGGGTGGTAGATGATGATGCGGACTCCCCATCCCCTTTGCCTGCCAACATGGATGCATCCCCGCTGGCATCACATGATGTGCTACTCTGTGTCTCAGCCACGGATTCCTCCTGTATACTTCGGTCCTCCTCAGATGCGCTGGTGGGCTCTGTGTCACTGGCCTCCGCTGCAGCTGTTGTGCTACTCTTGCCACCACTGGTTTCTGGCTCATGTACCTCTGTGGTCTCTTGCGAATCTGCATGAGAGAGAGATACAAGGTTGTGTAAGTGTCATCATCTGGTCACAGGAATTCAAATCAAAGCACTACAGGAGAGGCCCAAATCTACATGGTAACCACCACACCCTGCAATCACTGTGCAGCAACACACAACATAGAACACAACAGTGCCTGTAACGCAGAATATATGCCATGAGTGAGCCACGTTGATGCCACAAAGCACTACACCATGCCCATAGATGGAGTGCACCACACACACAACTTGCCCTGCCCTCACCTATGGACTTGATGTGGGTAAAACGCTTATTACCACTGACAGACCTTCAGGGAACCGGAGGGGACAACACACACACCTATAATGTCATTACAGGCCACAATGCCAAGTAGGCCATAGCAAGCACCATGTGGTAATCTGGGGCACGTTGTTTACAGATGTGTGGGCCTTAACGATGATGGTGCATGCAAAGTAGGCATTAATGAAGTCACACTCAGAAAGTGGACACTGCTGTTCACCCCATAATAGATTCCCCACAATATCCCAATGATGAATGACCATGTGGAGCCTAACACATCTGGCAATGCGAAAGTACAGCAGGGAGGATTAGCTCATTAGGGCCAGGGTGGCCCAATGCCTCATACAAGCACACATCCCAGCAGCCACTCACATGACACAGCACAGCATAGCAACACACGCACATCACATGGGTCCCTGCTGCCACAGGCACAGTACACATACATCCACTCCCAGCAAAAGGCACCCTCCACAGATACTCACCACCCCTGCCTTGCTGGCGATGATCCTTCAGACGTGCATCCAGGTCTGGATGAGTCACTGCCAGGATGCAGCCCATCAGTGGAGTCATGCTGCGCCGTGCCAAACGCCCTGTGCGTGGTAGCATCGCCAAGGTTATCTCTGCCACTTGCTTTGCCAGCCGGCTGATGTCGTCCCACCTCTTGTGACAGTGGGTGCGTCGTCTGTTCGATACCCCCAGGGTTCGCAGCTTTGCTGCAATGGCCCTCCACTCAGCCTTACGCTGGTGTACCTTGAGCTGCAGGTATGAGAGAAAAGAAGGGTAAATGACCAGTTACACAGTGTCAGGTACCAACATCTATCAGTACAGTAGCAAGACACAGACTCAGGACCAATTGTAACCTCCCTCAGCCCAAAACTGGGGCACCTCTCACACAGACACTCTGCATGGCCCAAACAGATGTGATTAAATTCACACATTGGGGCTTTGAGGGTCCATGACAATCTCACAAATGCAGGATGCATCAGCACAATATGCATCGACAGAAGTGTGTAAGTGTGCAATTATACAGGACACAGATAGGCCATATCTACTATTCACTGTGAAGGAACTGGGGCAAGGAGCATGTTAGTCTGGTGATGTTTTTAGTTTGGGTGGGCAGGCACTGGACCTACTCCCTGGGTCACACTGAGTCAGACAACAGGGGCACACTTAAATTTTCACACAATCAATTACTTACCTGCCACCTACATGGCTAACATCTGGTGGCTCTGTATGGCTGACAATGTAACACACCCCACTCACACAAACAAGTACAGGCATGGAAAAGAGTGACTTTGAGACACACGCACTCCCTCGCACTGGAGACAGCTTGTCTGTCAGTGTTTGACACAACCCCACACCCCCAGGCATATACTGCAGCTGCACACCTATACATCTGACACCCCCCTACCCTACAGCTACCTTCATGGTGACTTACCACTACATTGGGACCACCAAACAGCCTTGGGTACTGTGCCAGTACCTCGCCACAAGGACCTCCAGCTCCTCACTTGTGAATGGACTGGCACGGATCTTCTCTGTCCTTGCCATCCCTGTGAACATGGAACACCTGTGGTGGAAGTGAGTGGTGAGGGGTCCCAGGAAGCAGGCTCTTGAGGCAGCAGCAGGAGAGGGTCCCAGGCAGCAGGCTCTTGTGGCAGCAGCAGGAGAGGGTCCCAGGCAGCAAGGTCTGTGAAAAGTGGAAATGTGAGGCACACTCCCACAGATTTATAGCCCCCTGGGCTCGTTTGTAAGCTGAAAAGCTGCTACAATTGGTTGTCCAGGTCTGCCTCTTTCAAAAGCATCCAATGACCGCCTCCCCGGTGGCGGTGCACAACTTCCGCGATTTTCAAATCTTCATCATGCCACCACGATCATCGCTGCCATTGGCTGTAGGCAAAGCTCCATGGTGGTGATGCAACGCCGGGGCCCGGGCTGCACTACTGCAATGGTGCATCTTTCAAAAGCATCCAATGACCGCCTCCGCGGTGGCGGTGCACACCTTCCGTGATTTTCAAATTTGCATCATGCCACCGCGATCATCGCTGCCATTGGCTGTAGGCAATGCTCCATGGCGGTGTGCACCGCCGGGTTCAGGTGGTAGATACCGCCATTTGGGTGGCGGATCATGCCCACAGCCATCTACACATGTCTCCTTGCCAATGGCTACCGCACTTGTGAAGGGGGTGGTGCTGGTGTCGCACCACCGGGGCCAGGCGGTAGCTACCGCCATTTGGGTGGTGGATCATGCCCACAGCCATCTACACATGTCTCCATGCCAATGGCTACCGCACTTGTGAAGGGGGTGGTGCTGGTGTCGCACCGCCGGGCCCAGGCGGTAGCTACTGCCATTTGGGTGGCGATCATGCCCACAGCCATATACACATGTCTCCATGCCAATGGCTACCGCACTTGTGAAGGGGGTGGTGCTGGTGTCGCACTGCCGGGGCCAGGCGGTAGCTACCGCCATTTGGGTGGTGGAACATGCCCACATACATCTACACATGTCTCCATACCAATGGCTACCGCGCTTGTGAAGGGAGTGGCGCTGGTGTCGCACAGCCGGGGCCAGGCGGTAGATACCGCCATTTAATTAACATTTACTGGCTATGTACTTTGTGAACACTGCATCAGTACACAGCAGCAACATGGTGAAGGGCACATCCTTGTACACGCAATGCCATTCTTCTATATCATCCACATGTGGACGCACGTTCTGTGTGACGCACTTTGGTCTGTGATCCCTGCCATGTCACTTATGCATTTGATGGTTGATGATGCTTGACACTCTTAAGCTGGTGTCAATGATGTTGAAGAAATTAAGTATGGGCGAATTTTGCGAATCAGCGGTCCGCGAATTTGCGCGAAATTGCCAAAAAATCTGCAAATTCGCGGATTTTCCAGCGAAATCGCAGATTTTTTTGCGATTTGCACCATACTTAACTGGAGTACTTTCTACTGGCTAATCAGTAAGTGCTACCTCGTTGGGTAAATGTATCGTGCTTTTCCTATAATTCAGCTGCATAAATGAAGAGTTGACCTCGTGTGTCTGTAACTTTGCCACCACGCCCATAGGCGCCGAGGTCCCTCGAGTGAGCTGTCCATCACAGTGGGGGAAAGGGCGGAAGAGGTTGCATAGCCTAGTATGTGTGGTGCCGGGCTTCTGTGTGAGAGTTCACATGCCTTTTGTTTAAGAAGGGTCAGAGACCGATAAGAAGCAGATGAGGAGAAAGCAGTAAGTGCTACCTCGTTGGGTAAATGTATCGTGCTTTTCCTGCACTACAGCTGTGTAAATTGTAAATGCCCAGAAGAGTTGTGTTCAGTGACCACGTGTGTCTGTAACTTTGCCACCGCACCCATAGGCGCCGAGGTCCCTCGAGTGAGCTGTCCATCACAGTGGGGGAAAGGGAGGGAAGAGGTTGCATAGCCTAGTGCGTGTGGGGCCGGGCTTAGGTGCGAGTTCACATGCCTTTTGTTTATAAAGGGTCAGAGACCGATCACAGCAGCAAATGAGGAGAAAGCAGTAAGTGCTGGTCACTGGAAGTACAGGGGGATTGCGCTCGAGAAACTCGTGGATGCCTAGATCCCCATCACGGATTACTGCCAATTGTAGACGGGAGATCTGGGGAGAAAGCACACCTGCCTAGCATCGACCGTGCTCACTAGATTCTTGGGCTGATTATAATGCGTTAATGAATTTGAGCTTCAACTCGGGCACCTGCTTTTTTTATCTGTAAGTGCTTCCTGCTGAGGTTTAATTGTTGGGACAGGCACCTCGTTGCCTAATTGTAACTATTCTCTGACCCTGCTTCGAGGGTCAGAGCAGGGTCAGAGAATAGTTGCAAGTAGGCAACAAGGCGCCTCAGGAAGCACTTACAGTAAATGTTTACAAAGAAATTAGCTTCAACTTGGGCACCTGCTGTAACCCTGTAAGTGCTTCCTTAGCAAAATTCGTCCCGCTCACGGATTCACAGATTTTGCCGCGATTTCGAGCGATTCGCGAAATCACGGAAAATCCGCAAATTCCGCGAGCGGAACTAATTTTCCGCGCATACTTAGAAGAAATCAATGTGTTGTGGGTCAGTGCTGAGCTTGTCAAGGCTTGTCTCACTGTATGGTATCGTACCAGAATGGTGCTTTCACATAAGCTCATGCACACAACTGAAATTTTACAGTCTACTGTGATCATTGTGTTGTGGATGTGTGCAGAGTTTACATGATGCATTGAGGTATGACAGGTACAGCAGATGGGTATGATACAGTCATGGTCATTTTATACACATTGGCTGATTGTACAGCACCAGGCATGCATATGTGAAATGTGTGGTACAGTATGTGTGCATTCACATTGACCTATGTCTTGTTAGCGGCATTTGTGTATTGTTAGTGGAGAGGTGTTCCCTCTGTGTGTCTCAACTGGACACCCATGTAACCTGGTGTGCCATGCATCTCTCAGGGCAGTCTTTGTCTTGCCATGACATCGTTGATGGTGAGTTCTGTGGCCATCTCATGATGGTTGTCACTGACATTTGCACATTTACATCTCAACTAGGAGGAGGCCAAATCTCCTACGTCACCTGACAGTGCTGGAGGACATTGAGAATGTTGCAATCATTTGGAATTCCGCCTCGACAGACCCACACAGAAGACCCTGTGTGATCTTTTGGAGCTCCATCTGCAGCCTCACCGCCACTATCCAACAGCATTCCCACCCACATACAAGGTGATGGCAGCTCTCCGCTTTTTTGCAACTGGTTACTTTCAGGAGACCGTGGCCAGCGCTGGAGGGATGTCGCAACCCATGTTCAGCCAGGTGCTGAGGGATGTTCTTGCAGCCATGATGCGATATAAGCATCACTACATACATTTCCCTAGTAGAGCAGAATTGGCCATTGTGAAGGGTGACTTCTATCCCCTTGGGCGCATCCCCCATGTTGTTGATGCCATCGATTGCACCCATGTAGGTCTGGTGCCACCACAGGCAACTGAGTACATTCTTTGAAATCGTAAACATTATCATTCTATCAATGTGCAGGTGGTGTGCTTTGCGGACATGACCATTTCCCATGTGTGTGCAAGATTTCCTGGCTCTGCACATGATTCGTACATCATGAGGAACATCATGGTGCCCCGGAGGATGGAGAATCTGCATCCCGAGCGTGCTGGAATTGTGGGTGAGTATGCCTACTGATATGGTGTGCTGTGTGTTACCTGCTGCACTCTGGCTGTGCAATATTGCAATGGGTGTTTGTGATTCACAGGTGACTCAGCATATTCCAGTCGGCCATGGCTGTTGAGCCCGCTAAGGAATCCCAGGACCCCGGGTGACGTCCTTTATAATGAGGTCCATGGCAGGACCCGAAAGTGTAATCGAGCCGACTTTTGGCGTGCTAAAGTCAAGATTCCGCTGCCTTGACAGGACAGGAGGTGCACTGGCATACTCGCCTGGGAAGGTTTGCAAGATCGTTGTGGCATGCTGTATGCTGCACAACCTGGCCATCCACAAGGGGATCCCCTGATCATGGACAATGGTGAGGAACTAAGGCCACCGCCTGCTCAAGGACCTGAGTCCAGTGATGAGGACAGTGGAGAGGAGGAAGGTGTTGACCTGCGCCAACAGCTCATTGACCGCTACTTCACTTTAAGGTGGGTTACGAGGTACGACTTGTACATTTTCTGGTGACGTTGCTGTTGTTATGAAGGGCTATGCACGGATGTAATAGACAGGCACATGTGGAGTGACCTGTGTGCGAAAATGTGTCAGTGACATTTCACATGTGACCATATGCTGGACTCTGTTTGTTGACACTTGCTGCACATTGTGTTGTCTGCCTGTACAGTTATGTTGATGTTTGGTGTTGTGTTATGTCTATGATAGCACACTGACGCCAGTGACTGTTGTTCTGTTATGTCTCCCTAGGTGCTACAGAGTCATCATGGCCTACATAATGTACATCTTTTGTTTACATCATGGACATTTTGGAGACAGTCAAAATAGCACTAAAGACAAGACTGCACAAATTGTAGTGTGTAAGGTGTTTTATTTACAAAGTTGACATGTGAGGGGTGCGGGCATTTTCACATGTAGGTGGTAATGGAGCAGTGAGTTGACAGTCATGGTAGATGAGATGCAAGAGTAGAGACCACATGAATGTGGTGACCCAGTCCAACAAACATGTGCCATTCACAAGGCAGTGCGGGGAAGGACAGTTCAAAGAGTCAATGCAGTGGGGAAGAGGATTGCCATCAGGGCTGGCTCCATGACTGGCGTGTGGCTGGTGCTTTGCCTCCAGGGACTCCCAGGCTCTTCTTTGGATGCCCCCTTGATCTCTTGGTGGGAGGGCTGCTGCTTGACCAGCGGCGTCTGAGGACTCACCCCTCTCTGTGGCCGCAGGGGAGGATGGTGCACTGTCATCCTGTGACACAACAGAGGGGGCGGAGGTATTGTTTGGGACGTTGGCCTATCCCTCAGTAACGCCACTTGCTGGCCCATGAGGTCCACCATCTGGCCTAGGCGGTTGTCGATGGACCTCATCAGCAGTATGAGCTCCCGTAATAGTTCATCAGACCGGCCACTTTGTCCCTGGACCTGTTGGTATGCCTCCACCACTCTGGTGAAGTGATCCAGGGATGGTGTCCACTCCTCCTGAGGTCTGGTGGTGACCCTGGCCCTCCCACCTGCCCTGCTGCCACGGACCTGTTGCCTCGCCACTCTGGGTACACACACACTCTCCCTGCCCTCCACAGTTGTTGGTGTGGCCTGGTCATACCCTGGGACAGGGAGGGTGCTGCAGGTGGTACTGGTGGTACTGGTGGTGGCGGTGGTGACAGCGGTGGAGGCAGAGGCCATGACTGCAGGGGTCTGCTGTGCTGTTGTTGTTGCAGCAGACGTGGTGGTGGGGAGGATGGGGTCTTGGGACCTCTGGGTCTGTGGCACACCAGATGGGGTGGCCTGGGGCTCATCGTCCAAACTGTCCTGGGAGTCAACATCCGAGTCCATGTACCAGGGGTGGAGACTGCTGGTCGATGTTGTGGTCCTCCGCCGTGAGTTCTTCATCACCTGTGGATTAGATGGGTAATGGTCAGTGTTGGGCACTGTGCAAGTATTGTGTCGACTGCAAGTTATCAACTGTCTGTATACTACACAATAGTGAAGTCAACACTAGTATTATTCATTGCAACACTTTGTAATTTCTTGGTGCAGAGCAACATAATTTACTCATACATGTCAGGTGTCAATGCATTGCATGCAATTGTTGCTGTGTGTAGGGATGCAGGTCCCACACACACACATCAAGAAGAGTGAAGATGGCTACCTACCTGTTAGCTGAGGGAGAACAGTGAAATGGTTGACACATGCTCCTGGGTGGGTGAGGCCTCCATGCTGCTGGAGTGTAGGAGAGGGGGCATGCTGGGAGTAGTGATACAGGCCTCCCACCCCCAAACAGTCCTCATATACAAGATGGCTACCTACCTGTTAGCTGAGGGAGAACAGTGCAATGGCTGATACATGCTCGTGGGTGGGTGAGGCCTCCATGCTTCTGGAGTGTGGGACAGGGGGCATGCTGGGAGTAGTGATACAGGCCTCCCACCCTCAAACAGTCCTCCAATACAAGATGGCTACCTACCTGTTAGCTGAGGGAGAACAGCACAATGCCTGACACATGCTCCTGGGTGGATGAGGCCTCCATGCTGCTGGAGTGTGGGAGAGGGGGCATGCTGGGAGTAGTGATACAGGCCTCCCACCCCCAAACAGTCCTCCAATACAAGATGGCTACCTACCTGTTAGCTGAGGGAGAACAGTGCAATGGCTGACACATGCTCCTGGGTGGGTGAGGCCTCCATGTAGCTGGAGTGTGGAACAGGGGGTTTGCTGGGAGTAGTGATCCAGGCCTCCCACCCCTAAACAGTCCTCCAATACAAGATGGCTACCTACCTGTTAGCTGAGGGAGAGTGGTCCTCAGCAGTGAGTTCTTCATCACCTGTGGATTAGATGGGTAATGGTCAGTGTTGGACACTGTGCAAGTATTGTGTCAACTGCAAGTCATCAATTGTCTGTACACTACACAATAGTGAAGTTAACACTAGTATTATTCATTGCAACACTTTGTAATTTCATGGTGCAGCACAACATCATTTACTCATACATGTCAGGTGAAAATGCATTGCATGCAATTGTTGCTGTGTGTAGGGATGCAGGTCCCACACACACACACATCAAGAAGAGGGAAGATGGCTACCTACCTGTTAGCTGAGGGCAAACAGTGCAATGGCTGACACATGCTCCGGGGTGGGTGAGGCCTCCACGCTGCTGGAGTGTAGGACAGGGTCATGCTGGGTGTAGTGATACAGGCCTCCCACCCCCAAACAGTCCTCCAATACAAGATGGCTACCTACCTGTTAGCTGAGGGAGAACAGTGCAATGGCTGATACATGCTCCTGGGTGGGTGAGGCCTCCATGCTGCTGGAGTGTGGGACAGGGGGCATGCTGGGAGTAGTGATACAGGCCTCCCACCCCCAAACAGTCCTCCAATACAAGATGGCTACCTACCTGTTAGCTGGGGGAGAACAGTGCAATGGCTGACACATGCTCCTGGGTGGGTGAGGCCTCCAAGCTAGTGGTGTGTGGGAGAGGGGGCATGCTGGGAGTAGTGATACAGGCCTCCCACCCCCAAACAGTCCTTTAATACAAGATGGATACCTACCTGTTAGCTGAGGGAGAACAGTGCAATGGCTGACACATGCTCCTGGGTGGGTGAGGCCTCCATGCAGCTGGAGTGTTTCACAGGGGGCTTGCTGGGAGTAGTGATCCAGGCTTCCCACCCCCAAACAGTCCTCCAATACAAGATGGCTACCTACCTGTTAGCTGAGGGAGAACAGTGCAATGGCTGACACATGCTCCTGGGTGGGAGAGAGTGCTCCATGCAGCTGGGGTGTGGGCCAGGGGGCATGCTGAGAGTAGTGATACAGGCCTCCCTCCCCCAAACAGGCCTCCCAAGCAAGTTGGACAAACATCACAAGCAAGATGGCTACCTACCTATTAGCTGAGAGAGAACATTGCAATGGCTGACACAAGCTCCTGGGTGGCAGGGAGTACTCCATGCAGCTGGGGTGTGGGCCAGGGGGCATGCTGGGAGTAGTGATACAGGCCTCCCTCCCCCAAACAGGCCTCCCAAGCAAGTTGGACAAGCATCACAAGCAAGATGGCTACCTACCTGTTAGCTGAAGGAGAACAGTGCAATGGCTGACATATGCTCCTAGGTGGGTGAGACCTCCATGATGCTGGAGTGTAGACAGGGGTCATGCTGGGAGTAGTGATACAGGCCTCACACCCCCAAACAGTCCTCCAGTACAAGATGGCTACCTACCTGTTAGCTGAGGGAGAACAGTGCAATGGCTGACACATGCTCCTGGATAGGTGAGACCTCCATGCTGCTGGAGTGTGGGACGGGGGCCTGCTAGGAGTAGTGATGGAGGCCTCCCACCCCCAAACAGTCCTCCAATACAAGATGGCTACCTACCTGTTAGCTGAGGGAGAGCAGTGCAATGGCTGACACATGCTCCTGGGTAGGTGAGGCCTCCATTCTGCTGGAGTGTGGGACAGGGGGCATGCTGGGAGTAGTGATACAGGCCTCCCACCCCCAAACAGTCCTCCAATACAAGATGGCTACCTACCTGTTAGCTGGGGGAGAACAGTGCAATGGCTGACACATGCTCCTGGGTGGGTGAGGCCTCCAAGCTAGTGGTGTGTGGGAGAGGGGGCATGCTGGGAGTAGTGATACAGGCCTCCCACCCCCAAACAGTCCTCTAATACAAGATGGATACCTACCTGTTAGCTGAGGGAGAACAGTGCAATGGCTGACACATGCTCCTGGGTGGGTGAGGCCTCCATGCAGCTGGAGTGTTTCACAGGGGGCTTGCTGGGAGTAGTGATCCAGGCTTCCCACCCCCAAACAGTCCTCCAATACAAGATGGCTACCTACCTGTTAGCTGAGGGAGAACAGTGCAATGGCTGACACATGCTCCTGGGTGGGAGAGAGTGCTCCATGCAGCTGGGGTGTGGGCCAGGGGGCATGCTGAGAGTAGTGATACAGGCCTCCCTCCCCCAAACAGGCCTCCCAAGCAAGTTGGAC
Organism: Lissotriton vulgaris; assembly: GCF_964263255.1. Lineage (NCBI taxonomy): Eukaryota > Metazoa > Chordata > Amphibia > Caudata > Salamandridae > Lissotriton > Lissotriton vulgaris. The sequence continues at coordinate 797,923,909 of NC_141687.1, forward strand.
AAACATCACAAGCAAGATGGCTACCTACCTATTAGCTGAGAGAGAACATTGCAATGGCTGACACAAGCTCCTGGGTGGCAGGGAGTACTCCATGCAGCTGGGGTGTGGGCCAGGGGGCATGCTGGGAGTAGTGATACAGGCCTCCCTCCCCCAAACAGGCCTCCCAAGCAAGTTGGACAAGCATCACAAGCAAGATGGCTACCTACCTGTTAGCTGAAGGAGAACAGTGCAATGGCTGACATATGCTCCTAGGTGGGTGAGACCTCCATGATGCTGGAGTGTAGACAGGGGTCATGCTGGGAGTAGTGATACAGGCCTCACACCCCCAAACAGTCCTCCAGTACAAGATGGCTACCTACCTGTTAGCTGAGGGAGAACAGTGCAATGGCTGACACATGCTCCTGGATAGGTGAGACCTCCATGCTGCTGGAGTGTGGGACGGGGCCTGCTAGGAGTAGTGATGGAGGCCTCCCACCCCCAAACAGTCCTCCAATACAAGATGGCTACCTACCTGTTAGCTGAGGGAGAGCAGTGCAATGGCTGACACATGCTCCTGGGTAGGTGAGGCCTCCATTCTGCTGGAGTGTGGGACAGGGGGCATGCTGGGAGTAGTGATACAGGCCTCCCTCCCCCAAACAGGCCTCACAGTGAAGATGGCTGGCTACCTGTTAGGTGAGGGTGAACAGTGCAATGGTGTTTGGGTTGTGAAAGGAAGTACTTATCAGTGTGTTGTTTGGCATTTGTTTGTACTTACAAGCCTCCGTTCCCCTGGGTACTCCTGTGAGACTCGCAGAATGCAGTATGGCAAGCACCTTCTCCTCCCATGGTGTGAATGTTTTCGGTGGGATGGGAGGGCCACTGCCAGTCACGTTCGCCAGCTCCCAGTTCTTTCTCCTCTTCTCCTTGACAACCCTCTTGAGATCATGCCACCGCTTCATGATTTCCTTCTTGGATCTTGGGGTGGTCCCTACTGCATTGACCCTTTGTACTATCCTTTCCCACATTTGTGTACTTGTGGCTAATGGGGTCTGTTGGACTAGCCTACCAAACAGTTGTGGCTTTACTCTGACAATCTCATTGACCATGACTGTCAACTCACCCTCTGTGAATTTGGGCATCTTCTGTGAGGTAATGCTGTATGATGGTTGAAGTTTTTGTGGGCGCAGGAGTGTGGGTGGCGGGTGTGGTTTCGGTGTGTGAGGTGTGTTGTGTGCTGGGCGATTGTTTTTGCTGGTGTGATGGTGGTAGTGATGGTGGTGGTGGTTGTGTGTGTGTGCTGTGCTCTTTTGCCTCTCCTATCAGATGTGGTGTATGGCCTTCTCTTCTGGAGTGTTGCAAAGGATTGTGGTCAGTGAAGGGTCTGGTTTTATACTCAGCTATGTGGGTGTGTCCAAGTGGAATTTGGCTGTCAGGTGTGTTGTGGGAGTTGTCCTGTGCTTTTTTAAAAATTTTAATTAATTTATTTTATTTGTATTTTTATAATGTATTTGGGGGGCATGTCTACTTTGATTTGTGCAATGTTTGACTTCACTGCGGTGTTTTTGCATCGTCCGCCATTTTTTTATTGTACCTTCCGCAGCGGTGGCTATGCTGCAGCTCTTCCGCTATCTCTCCTAATCACTCCTGTGTGCGACCGCGGCGGTCGGAATCAGTGGTTCCGACCGCGGGACCCTCGGGGATATCCTAATTTTTCCGTGCGGTGTATCTGCTATCCTTGCAGCGGGTTGTTGTTTTTCCGCTGCTTTTCCGACCGCCGCAGTAGCTTTTTTGCCGTCACCGCCCGCGTCGGGCAGTTTTGGTAGGCCTGCTACTGCCGCGGTCGGTCTTTTGTGGCGGTTGATCCTAATTTGGACGCCGGTTTTTCCGCGGTCCTGTCGGGCGGTTGTTTCCCGCCTCCATGGCGGTCGGGGTGATTTTCCGCCCGCTATCCTAATGGGGGCCTAAGAATTTTAGATATACTATTTTGCCATGAGGAAAAGTATGTAATACCATTAAGGACTTTTTTTTGTATATTTTGTCAGCATATATTTGTAAGTAAATTTATTTTCAGTGTATGAAAATTAATGATAGTGTTTTGTTATTTTAAGATTGTTTGAGATATCTCATAATTACGTAAGAAATTGATCTTAGAAAAAAACATTTAACATATGTTTTATTTCTATTTTTAGATTGTTATTGAGAATTTTGAATGTTTTTTTAAGATAATCTTATTGATTGTCATTTTTTTGCCCGCTGTTATGTGATGAGTACTATTGAACTCACTGTTTCTAGTGAAATTCAATATATTCTGAGAACAGCAAGAAAGGCAAATGAAATGCTTTACAAATTATTTTGTGTTGTAAAAGATATATTGTAACTGTATTTTGTTTGTCTTCCACAGATGCTAATTTTATAATATATCATTTTTTTTATTATTTATTATGTTTAAGGTAAGTACAAGTAACTGTTAAAAATGGTCAATGGGATGTGCTTCTACAGAGCTGAAGTAACAAGAGATGGATGGAGTAGATATGTGTGAAAAGATGTTTTGTATCTTTTAAAGACATTTGAAAAACGTAATATATATACACTGAGTGTACCAGTATTCTTTGCATTTTACAATAACACATCTACTAGTTTGGAACAGGTAAAGTGAATAGACATATTGTACTTTTTTTAGTACTGAATTTTATTATAAAAGCCGGAGTTTTTTCTTATAGTGATAAGGAGTGACTGGTTTGAAAATTTAAGAAAATTTAAAAACAGAACATTCATATAAATAATTATATTTATATAATCTTATAAAGTAGTAGACAATGGTGTTTGTATAATATTTTTTTGAGGGCAAAATAGTTGATAAATCTAATTTTGTGTTATATATTAGGAAAACTGATCAAATGAAGTGTTTATGTTTTTGCACAAGGACTTACAACATAAGAAATTGATTATGGAAAAACAACAGAACAATATGGAAGACAGTTTGGAAATTAGCAACAGTCTCATAGAAGAGCTAAACATACCTTTCACAGGCAGCGAGACTTAAGATCAAGAAATGAGTGCTGCAGATATCAGCTGTGATTTACTAGACGAAAGCTTGGATGCTGATTTTGTGGAAGTTTTAGATGAAATTGAGCTTGATCAAATAAATTCTGAAATTGATAACCAGGAAATTGATATAAATGAAATACCTAATGAAATTATTTTAGAAGCTTTGTTAAATTATGAGATGTTAGAAGAATACATTTATTATTATATAATAATAATGGTTTGAGTACTATTTAGTAAAATATTCACTGTATTAAGAGTGTAGCACTGATAGATTCACTTATACATTTTTTAAATTCTTTGCCCAGTCTGTATCCTCTACAGTTCCTTCAAACACTTTGTCACTATTGTTTTAGTATTGTAGTGAGCCATTCAGCAGGTTGTCCTTTTTTATGCACTGTGCTAAAAATGAAGGTCTAATAAATTTAGTCAGGCACTCTCCTTGTTGAACTGTAATCATCCAGTCAGTACCAAAGTAATCATGGAGCAAAGTAGGCCTTAGGCCATGGACTGCTTTAAACTCCTATAGACTATGCGTACAGTCTTCTATGCACCTGCCAACTTGCCTTTTATACCTTCAATTCCCCAGTCTGTATTGTTACACTTTCACTAAACACTATCACACTACTGTTTCATTATTATAGTGAGCCATTCAGCAGAAAGTCCTTATCTATGCACTGTGCTAAAAATGAAGCTGCTATATATTCAGCCAGACACTCTCCTTGCAGAACTGTAAGCATTCAGTCAGTTCCCAAGTAGTCATGCACCACAGTAGGCCTTATGGCATGGACTGCTTCAAATCTCTATAGGGTATGCATGCACTCTTACTATGCACCTGCAAACTTGTCTTTTAAACCTTCAATTGCCCAGTCTGTATCCTTACAGTTCCACTAAACACTTTCACACTTCTGTTTCAGTATTGTAATGAGCCATACAGCACTATGTGCTTATCTATACACTGTTCTAAAAGTGAAGCAGCTATACATTCAGCCAGACACTCTCATTGGAGAATTATAATCATTCAGCCAGTACCCAACTATTCATTGAACAAAGTGGGCCTTAGAGCATGGACTGCTTCAAACCCCTATAAACTATGCATGCACTGTTCTATGCACCGGAAAACTTGTCTTTTATACCTTCAATTCCCCAGTCTGTATCCTTACACTTCCAGCAAACAGTCTGTGATTGCTGATTCAGTATTGTACTGAGCCATTCAGCAGAATGTCCTTATCTATGCTCTGTGCTAAAAACGAAGCTCTTATAAATTCAGTCATGCACTCTCGTTGCAGAACTGTAATAATCCAGTCAGTACCCAAGTAATTATGGAGCAAAGTAGACCTTAGGCCATGGACTGCTTTAAACTCCTATAGACTATGCTTGCAGTCTTCTATGCACTTGCAAACACGCATTTTATATGTTCAATTCCCCAGTCTCTATCCTTCCACTTCTACCAAACACTCTGTCACTCCTGTTATAGTTTTGTAGTGACACATTGATCAGTGTGTGGTAATCCATTCACTATATTAAAACACTAATGGGCAGATGTACAATAACTGGCACATCCCCAGGGATATGCCAGTTATTGTGCACTGTGACATCACCACCATGGATGTGCCGTATTTACAATGTGGTGCACTATGGGGCAAAAACTGCACAGATATGTAATGTATCTGTGCCATGAAGGTGGCGCATTGCTTAAGTTGCGTTGCAAGTGCAACGCATCTCTAGCAATTCTCTGGGGGCTCTATGCTTAGAATGCTGAGTCAATCCTTACACCTGCTTCAAGCAAGTGCAGGGTTTTGACACAGCATGAGCTCAAAAGTGACAAAGTGAAATCTTGTAGATTTCACTCAGCCACTTTTAGGAGGTGTACCTGTGCCGAAATGCCCCCTCATCCCCCTGTGTAGGAATATCTCCTTCTGGTACAGGAATTTACAAAGTGAAGCACCTCCCAGATGCATCATATTGTAAATACCACACACCATGACGCATATTTTGCACCACCGATGCGTCAGAAAAGTGATGCAATAGCGGTGTAAAAGAGGCAGAAGGAGTTTGTAAATCTGCCCCCAACATTTGCAAATTCATCCAGGCAGTTTCACCAGCAGTGCAAAGGGAACCATAGACTTGTAACATATTGATGCACATATGATCAAGTGCTTTGAAAGTACTACAGTATACTATAAGTAAACACCTTATAGATTTATGCTGTAGCACTTCCTTATAGTACTGCACTTTCACATTCACCATACACTGCTAATGTATTCATTCATTAATTTATACACTACACATTCAATCAGACAAAGTTTTACACACTATTATAGAAATATAGCTCTTTTTTTGACTAGTGAAGGTATTTCAATATCAATAAAGCTTTATTCGATTTGTAAAACAGAATCATAAAAGCATACATTTAAAAACAACATGATAAAAAGCTTCCAATGCATATGGATTGAATGGGTTAAGAAAGATAATTAAAAAATAGAAATCATTTTTGTTCTTTTTGCAATACTATTTACAATAAAAAGAGATATAAAATCCTTTTCAATAAGGGCGCTCTACTCCAAATAACTTAATTAATTCATTGTAAACTACTGGTCACATTGTCTGGGCCTAATGAATTTCTGTTCTTTTTCAATATTTCTTACAATAAAAGAAATATAAGATCCTTTTCAATAAGGACGCTCTACTCCTGATCACTTAATACATTCATTATAAAACTACTAGTCACATTGTCTGGGCCTAGTGAATGCATTAGTTCTAGAATTACATCAAGTTCCTGAGTCTAACAGTCTCCTTTAGATAGGTAGATACGACTTTGATGGCATATGCGTTATCTAAGGTTTTCAGTTTATTATAGGCCCTCTGCAAGATCATAGACCCCAGGAATTTAGTAAAGGCTTCAGTAGTCTTTCCCTTGGATGCCGATAGAAGCTGGAAAATAATATACAGTGAATGTTGGACTGGTGTGAGATGTCATCACACGGGCAGAGTTGTATGTCCCTTGTCCAATCATTACACTGTGGGAAAGTAATTATTCTGAAGAATTTATCCGTGCGGAAACAGGTCAGAAGCATACGTGTGAATGGGGATGGTTCTAAAAGCAAATACTGCTGTACCCTGTCAACAATAGTGGCTAACTGATTTTCTGTAACCATACTTTTACCCTTTTCTACCCGCCATCTTTTGCTATCCAGATATTGTAAAAGCATTTCTTTCAAGCCAGGACTGGGCACCATCTCCATACTTACAGGATTGGAGAAGTATTCCGGGTGCACGATGTCTTTGAGCATTTCCCTTACATATTTGAGCCATTTAATATTGTCAGCACCATCTAAAGCCAGGCAATCCTTTATAACTTCTCTGTTGAGACTTGTCTCTGGTTTTACCCAAACATTGTGCCAGAGCAGAACTGGTGAGGATTTTTTTATAATATCCAAAATGCATGAGAGACTTAGTTCGTTGTGAGCAACATATGTGGCTGTACTCTTAGGGGTTGCCAATAGGTAGCGGAGGAAGAAATTCTCGGAGCGTTGTATAGAATCCGCTTGTTCAATCCCCCAGAGACCAGCTCCATATGTACCGGTCGATATGCATTTGGCTTTGTAGATCTGTAGGAGTTCTCCAACGGGTCTACCTCCCAATCTTTTGACGAAGTTGGTCAGGGCGCTCGTAGCCCTGGAGAACGCTAAACGCCTTGTGCTTACGGCCACCTGCCATGTACCCCTTCTATCAAAATGAATGCCAAGATAAGAGAACCTATCTGTACTCTCCACCTTTCTTCCATCAAGGAATGATATGGTATCCTTCTGTTCCCTGTTCCGCCGGACATGGTATAGGTGTTTGACACATTTATGAGTAGACCTCTGTATTTCATAAAATCTGAAAATTTGCCTACCGCCCTTTGCAGACCTACCCTTGTCTGGGACATTATTGCGACATCATCCACCTATAAGAGTATAGGTATTGGCGTACCATTTACTGTAGGGTAAACGTGATATACTTCATTAAGGTGTTGGCCAACCGCGTTAATATAAAGGGTAAAGAGCAGGGGTGCTAGAATGCACCCCTGTCTAACTCCTCTGTGGATCTGGAAAATATCAGAGCACTCGCCCCTCCTGCCATATCTAACTCGTGCTCCAGCCCCCCTGTAAAGTTCTTTAATGAAAAGGAGGATGTGTTTATCCAAACCAATCTCGGAGAGTGTCAGCCAGAGCATTTCGTGGTCCACGCAATCAAATGCGGAACTTAAATCCACGAAAGTCACAAAAAGATTTCCTTTTTTAGCCTGGGTGTATTTAGCTATTATTAATGCCAGATTGAGTCCCTGTTCTATGGTGCCTTTACCTACTCTGAAGCCATATTGTAGGTTTGATATGACATTGTGCTCTTCCGTCCACACCTGGATTCTGTTTAGGATGATCCTCCGGGCAACCTTCATCAGGCCATCAAATAGCGAAATTGGACGGTAACAAGTGGGGTCATTTCTGTCCTTTTTTTTAAAGATCGGTACAACAATGGCCTCTGGCCAGGTTGACATGAATCCGGTAATATTTGAGGAATTGAGCACGTTAGTGAGCATAGGTGCCCACAGGTCGATCTCTGATTTAAATACATCTATGGGGACGCAGTCCGGACCAGGTGCCTTCCCCAAAAGGCATTCTTTCAGTGCCCTGATGTCTTCCTCACATTGAAAGGTAATGCCCAGGGGAAAAGAGCTAGATGGTGAGTACTCAGCAGAAGCACCGACAGCGTTTCCTTGTATTAATCCATGCCCTGCAAGCTCTACTTTATCGTATAGATCTTCAAAGTGTGTGACCCAGGTTTCGCCCGGGATTACTAGATCTATTTGAGCCCCCTGGTTGTTTTGCAGAAAAGGGGCATTTACTGCCTTCCAAAAGGCTGTATTGTCCCTCCTTTCAGATGCTTCGTGGAGAGCCCGCCAGGCCTCCTTTTTAAGTTGTTTTTCCTGCTGGTTACAGCGGCACGATAAGAGCGCCTGGCTATCCGGATGTTTTCCTGAGATCTTGGTGAGGAGTGTAGGGCTTCCTTTAGGGAAGCAAGTGCCCTGGTGCAGCTCTTGTCAAACCAGCCTTGACACTCTTTCGGGGTATGGCGTGACACCCTTGTTAAGAGTCTTTTTATTTCTGATGAAATTTTAATAAAGGAATCAGTGACAATCTGATGATCACCGTTGTAAGAGAGACATCTTTGAATTTCCTCATAGGTGTTCTTGACTAGAGTTTGGAAAAAGTTTGCAGGCACCACCTTCTCCCATTTAATACAATACCTGTTACTGCTAGCTAACCTTGGAATCAAGTTATATACGATATTATTCTTTGAGTGTGCTACAGGGTCTTTAGATTTCATGGTGACAGAAATGGGATAATGGTCACTAAGAACAGTGTCTAATGTATCCCAATTAAATAGGATCCCTGAGGATCTAGATGATAGGAGCGTGAAGTCTATAGTTGAATTGCATCCCCACCCAATAAAGGTGGGTCTGAATGGCTTAGTTGGGGAACATAATTCATTAGCAAATGACAAGATGAAATGAGAGGTCAAGGTGTTCAGAAGGTCCCCTAGTTTGGAGTGATGAAAATGGGTCGGCTCCTCTTCTTTAGAGTCACCCATGCCACAGACCCCCGCCTCCCCCAACGGACAAAAGGGGCAATTAAAGTCCCCTACCCACAACAGGGCCATGTCTCCCTCCATCTGCTCCTCTATATTTGAAAGATTTACCATAAGATTCTTTACAACAGACTCAATAAATGGGGTTGGAATGTTGTTATAGAAGTACACTAGAGTCATGTTTTTTAAGACTCCCCAAGATGTAACAATAATTTGGTAAAATTCTGTTGTAGAAAACCTTACATTTGACAATCCTGCATTGGACGAGATGTATGTACATAGCTCCCCCTTGTGTCTACCATGACGGCTGGGGATGGCTGGGGTATGAAAGGTTTATATCCAAGGATATGTAATTCATTACTGGGCCACGTTTCTAGTGTGCATACAATGCTGTGCTTGTGTACAATTTCTAGCCACAGTGAGTTAGTGATTTTGTCCGACAGACCCGCCACATTCCAAGCTAAGATGTTATTGATGGGAGGTGTCTCTATAATAGAGATATTGTTATCTATCCCTGCTTTAGGGACCTCTACAAATCCCGGGATTAGCGTGGGACTCGTGGGCAGTGAGTGGTCATTATAATGTATTAAGTTATTGGCTATAGGTGTTGTAACTAGGTGCACCTTGCTGAAATTACTAAGGTCAGTAGTTATAGGAATAATGTGAGAAGCCGTATTTACGTCTAAAAAATTTGCAAATTCCTCATCCTGGACCTTATATGATTTTTTCAAAGATGGGCTAAGACGATTGGGATGTTGTCCCTTATTTCTAGTCTCCCCGGGTTTGGTGTTGGCCATAACTTCTTTGAGGCCACCATCAGTGGCAGACAAGTTGAAGTTACGCAGGGAAGCCTTGTCTGCATAGATTCTAACTTCTTTCCTTCCCCAGAGCCCTCTCCTTGAGATGTCCTGTTCAATGAAGTTTGTTTCGGCCAAAGAAACTGTGGTCTGTCATTACTGGCAGTTCATCATCGTAAGTTCCGTTAGGGGCCGTTAATGTATCGATATGCTCAGGTGCAGAGTGATGCATTGAGTTCTCGTTAGCGAGTCAATCTACCCCATCCAGCCCCGAGAGTGTAGCAAATCGATTGAAGGTGTGGATGTTAAAACTAAGATCTGCAGGATTATTCTTGTGTTGGTGCAAAGATCTTGATGGTTTAGGTAAGAGAGATCGGGGTAGAAATAGCTCAAAACACGTGTTGATATCCCTCCCTCACCTCTCTCTAAATACCAGTCTCTGATGTGGGCGATTACCCTGCGGTCCCTAAAGTTGACAATGATGATGTCCCCCTGGATGTCATTTGGTCTATGGCCTACCCAACTTAGTCTTCTCACATGCAGGATTACAACATCTATGTTAGGGGGTAGAGGCCTATTATTTCTCAGCCAGTGGACTACTTTGTTTTTAAGGTCTGAGTAGCCTTCGATTTTCCCGGCTGCCAGTTCGGGGACCCCAGTCAATACTACTAGGTAGGGAGCCGCTTCTGGTCGGAGATCTATTTGTTGTTTATTGCCTTTTAGGTTTCAATCGATTTGATGCTCTTTAGCAGTGTTTCCCTGTATGTTGACTACGTACTTAGTCTGTGCCACAGATCCTTCTGGCCTGGTTTTGGTGCGGCTAGTATCTATTTTCAGTGGGGCCGATAAGTTCTCATGTTTTGAAGGAGAAGGGTCCGCTTTGTTCGTTACATTAGTTGTTTTTGGCCCTGTGCTTCCCCCCGCATGTGATCTGGTTCTGCTTGTAGAGTGACAATTCCTTTATTAATACGGTGTTTGTAGCTATTATTTGCTCTATGGACCCCAGTTGCTCGCCTATCCTTTTTACTCTCTCCACAAGTGGTAACAGAAGCGATTTAACTAGGAGTTCAATATTTTCCATTATCCCCTGGTTGGAGGAAGAAGGGGTAGGTAAATGTTCGGGCAGCTGCTTCCTAGGTCCTATGGAATGGCCTTTTAGGGGACTAGAAAGGGTTTTAGGTGCCCTTGCCCTTTTGTCTATCCCCCCACGCTTTCTTTTTAATGTGGCCCCTGGTGCCATTTGTGTATTTTGTGTTTTGTTCTTAGGGATCAGTTCAGGAGATGATAATTTTATCGACTCCTCCAAGATGATTTCTAATAAGGGTTCTACGCTTGAGTCCTTGTTACAGAGCTCCCTACTTAACTCTGGTGATATTGTTACATTTTGTAGCTGTGACGGGATACTAGTGTCGCTCGGAGATTTTTCCGATCCTTGCAATGGAGTGGTCGCTAGTTGAATGGCTCCCAAGGATGAGCGTTTATTATGGAGAAGTTAAGAGGACAGACGGTGCTCAATAATGGCGATCTCGTGTTCCAATACTGAGGCGGCCCAGTTATGAAATGGTCCAAAGTCCCTCTTACAGACCTGAGGTTCCGTGACGATTGTAAGTGGTGTTTTCGACTCGCACGAATATGGTCGAGTCTGGTATCTATGAACCGCAAATGACGAGTTTAGTGGGTGTGCGCAGTTTCGCTGTGCTAACCTAAACCGTTCGTTTGTTACGTGGGTTTTTCATCTGTACCCACGGGTTCCATCTTAAATATAGCATCCATTTTGTTTCTTGCCCTCAAGTAGCCCGCGAACGGACGCTGTCCGCTTCGCGACCCTGGGATTCCCAAGACTCTTGCGGAAGACACATGTCCTTTTGAAATTGTCTTTATGATGGGGGGATGATACTGTAAGGCAGATGGCCCCGCTCGAGGCTCATCTTGCCGTGCCGGACTATTGTCTCAGCCGTGCATCTCATTAGGCACGTCCCTTTGATGCCTGTAGCTCGTGTTTCCTGATACCTCCCCTTTTACGCCCTTTCCGATCTCCCCACTGTATCTGCCTTCCTCTACACCTGTTCTTGTTCCTTCTTCGATCTGTTTTACTGCCGATTGGAATGTACTAATGGTGGGAAGATGGGTTTTTACAGTTGGGAACCGCCAAATGTTTCCGCACTTATGTTTCGGACCTTGAATGCATCAAAGTGACCCCTCTCGGGGATAATGATGGGAACCAAGTTGTAAACCTTTGTGTACCATGTTAGCTTATGAGAGAAATCTGTATAAAAGGAGCGATCCACTTGTAGCAAGTTGAAGCAGTCTCCCCAAGTTGCACGTGTTGTACTTGTCATGACTTCTGTGTTCCCTGCAGTAAATAAACCTCGAATCTTTGACGCCGAAGGAAGTGTCCCGTGTCTCTGTCATTTGTACGCCGGAACAGGTAACCCACGAAGGTTTCAGGTGTTGTCCCCTGGCACCGCTGGGTCTTAAATAACCCAGTCCTTCAGACCCTCCCACCAAGGATGTCCTTCCTTTATTGGGTCTTGAAGTCATCTTCCTACATAGATTGTTTGCAGAGCTATAGACCTTGTGAGAGGATGATATAGGGGACACAATTAATGGAAACAACAATGTGTTCACAAAGTCTAATAGAAATTATCGCTAAATGGGAAGGTATGTTCTTACTTTCAGTGTCCCGGATTTGCTGTTATAAAGGAAGAGGCCCAGCCCTGCCTCCTCGGCCCCGGATGGCCCGCCCTTTGCCCGGGCTTAGCCTGACGCCGCCAGTGCGCGTCCTGCGACGCGGAGTAAGTGCCGGTCCTTTCAGCGCCTCCGGGCGCGGAAGTGGGCTGTGGTGGGCGGAGAAGTCCGGCAAAGGATTCTGGGGGATGTAGTCCCCCGCTCAGCGGCCGCGTGATGTTCCTGTGGGTGGCAGCGGGGGGACCAGCAGCCTGAGGTGTCTGTGCGCTAACAGCTAGATGCAGCCGATGAACAGGGAAGCAATGTGGCAAGAACTGTCTGAGGCAAATTACTGGCAGCGTCTCCCGCTCCACCGAGGGAGCGCCGGTCCTTTCAGCGCCTCTGGGCGTGGAAGTGGGCGGGGTGGGCGGGAAAGTCCGGCAAAGGATTCTGGGGGCTGTAGTCCCCCCGCTCGGCGGCCGCATGATGTTCCTGTGGGCGGCAGCGGGGGAGACCAGCAGCCTGAGGTGTCTGTGCGCTAACAGCGCGATGCAGCCGATGAACAGGGAAGCAATGTGGCAAGAACTGTCTGAGGTAAGTTACTGGCAGCGTCTCCAGTGAAGGTAGTTCTGACAAGAACTGCTTTTTTGTCTTTTTAGTTTTGTATTTTTTTTGTACTTTTTTAACAAGTTTTTTTTTTAAACAAAGAAAATGAAACTGGAACCAAAAAAACTGTGGAACAGCAAGAAAACTGTAAAAAAAAAGAAAAATGATTGCCGTGGACAACGGTGTTCCCGTTTCCTGCACACAATGAGGTCAATAGATTGTTCCCCATAGCATAATAATTCATGGCAAAATTTGCAACAAATAGTCAGATCCGCAAAATATGGTTGTATGTTTGCATGGGGACTGCTCGGCGAAGGTGGTGGTGCTCTTGATGTGCTAGGAACAGCACCTTAACGCTCCTCCTGTAACCTTTGTGTTGCAACTCTGGCGTAGTTGTTCGGGTGGAGATTCTTCACATGACGCACCATGCTTGCTGTCCCGAATGAGTATTTTTTGTTGGGATCACCCCTAGAGAGAGTAACCTCACAAATTTTACAGGTCACTTTGGGAGCGTTGACCTTTTTTTTCCCTTCAGGAAATGTAAAAAATTTCGAAATAGCAGCTTCCTTCCTCTTCTTCTGAGGCTGCTCAGGTAGAAATTCTACTTCAGAGGAATGTTGAGAAGAAGAGTCAACAAATTCAGCCCTAGTGATTTTTTTTTCTAAATGACTGAAGGTCCACAGAAGAAATGCTTCTCCTGAGAAAGTTAAAGTAGAATGATTAAAATTAGAGGGGACTTTGAACAGTTGGAATAGGAAGTGTTACGAACCAATCAAATCTGTTCTTTGAAAGTCACATGGCTTTGCGTACGCTTACAGTGAACTTACTATGCGAGTACGTATGACGAAACGCTTATTACAAATAAAAACTAATTTCATGATTATCCCAGATAATATCTACCCTTAAAATTTACATTAAATACATTGATATATCATTTTAAACATTATAAAACTTTTGTGGGGTACGCATACGGGGCGCCGTACAATCGTACATGACGTCACGTGGAAGCTCCGATGTGCCGCATAACGTCAAAACTTATTTGTGACGTGTGTGCGGGTACGCGCAGAGTACGATTAGCCGTAGAAAGGACGGTGCGAACACCGTACGCGTACCGTAAGATTATGAAAAAGGAAATATATTGAAATTAATTGTGATATATTGAAGAAAAAAAATGTATAACAACTTTTGGGGGGAGATTTGTTTTGTTATTATTTTACATTAAGAATATGATATATAACTTAAAAAAATAAAATAACTATGAATAAATACAATAGAAATGTAGGAAATTAGTATAAAAAGAAAGAAATATAATAATTAATACATTTAAAAATTATAATTTACAAAACCTTTGAAATTCACTGAAAAAAACATAGGTTTCAGACAAGTTATAGTTAGGAATTAGCATTTAAAAAACCTTAGAAATTCACTGAAAAAAACATAGGTTTCACACATGTTTTAGTTAGCTGGACATTTCACTCATACTAAACCATTGAAATTCCACCGTTATAGTTACTTGAGCTAACTATAACTTGCACGCCCGCAATGCCCGTCGGCCATTTGGAATCAGCTCGTAATCCCAAATGGTGGGCCTTTCTGCCCTTGGGATTACGATGCACGGTGTCCGACATGGTTTTCATGCCAGGCTGTCTGACATGGAAACCATATCGTAAAGTGTGTTTAGGGGCCCCCAGCAGGGCACTCTAGTGTGCGGCCTCAGGTTGAGGGCCAATGAGGCACCTAAGGTGTTCCCCTGTTGATCCCTGCACCCCATGGCAGGCACATTAAGGTGCTTGCCACGGGGTGCAGGGATGAACAGCACCTCCCATTTTTCTATGGGAGCATGTATTACGGCCGGTTTATGGCTGAAATGTAGGCTCCTATAGGGAAATGTAGGAATGCGACCAAATAGTGTTCGGTCGCATCCTAATTAGGCAGTCGGGACCGCCGACCTGAAGTCAATTTGGTTCCAGGATCGAGACAGTGTTGGACAGACTTAAGTCCACACGACATCGTAAACAGGCCCATAGTATAGCCACTCCAATTTATAAAACAGTACAAAAATAATTAAACTCAGGAAAAGTACAAAGTTCTATTCCCCCTACAATAAATGCAACAGTAGGGAAAGCATTTGATTGCTCAGGGGTAAAATTTACTATTCCCACTCCACTCACTGGAAGTAGGGAAAGTGTTGGATTGCTGAGGGATAGAATGTACTATTCCCACTTTTACAGTGCAGTAGTAGGGAAAGTGTTGGATTGCGGAGGGGTAAAATTTACTATTCCCACTGTAATCAGTGCAACAGTGGGAAAAAAGTTGGTATTCCCACTCCGGTTAGTGCAACAGTAGGTAAAGTGGTGGATTGCAGAGGGATTACATTTACTATTACCACTCCAGACATTACAACAGTAGGGAAAGTGTTGGATTACAGAGGGGTAAAATTTACTATTCCCACTCTAGTCAATGCAACTGTAGGTAAATTGTTGGAATGCAGAGGTGTTAAATTTACTATTCCCACTCCAGTTAGCAAAACAGTAGGAAAAGTGTTGGATTGCAGAGGGCTAACATTTTCTATTCCCACTCCAGTCAGTGCAACAGTAGGGAAAGTGTTGGATTGCGGAGGGGTAAAATTTACTATTCCCACTCCAGTCAGTGCAAGTGCAGCAGTAGAGAAAGTGGTGTATTACGGAGAGGGAAAATTTACTATTCATACTCCAGTCAGTGCAACAGTAGGGAAAGTGCCTGATTCTGGATGGATAACATTTACTATTCCCACTCCAGTCAGTGCAACAGAAGGGAAAGCGTTGGAATGAGGAGGGGTCAAATTTACTATTCCCACTCCAATCAATGCTACAATACGCAAAGTGTTGGATTGCGGAAGGGAAAAATTTACTATTCACACGACATTGTATGCATCCTTACACAGTAGTGAAATAGAAAAAGTATACATATTATTTTATTTAAATAAATAAACAGATTCCATTTTTTTACAATCGGACATACACATTAACTATTAATTAATACACATATTACTATTAAAATTTTAATACCAAACTATATTCCCAAAATAATGACAACCATCTAATATACATATTTGTTTAATTAACAATCAAACCACAATTAACACACAACATAATGAAAAACACAATTTGTTAAAACTATTTTAATATTTTTCAATGTGATATTACTTAAGCAACTTCCTACCCTTTACCTATACAACACACACCTAAAATATATATTTTAAATTATACTGTTTACATGTTTTGCATAATTAATTATCAATTAAAATATGAACAATAAATACCTGATAGTAAAATTATTATATTAAAGGACATTTTCAACCTTTATCCTTACAAACCTACAACCCACACCTAATATGTATTTAAAGAAATGTTCATTACATAATTATCAATGAATAATAATTAACTAATACATTCATTATTTTTAATTACCTTCAAACCCTTTACCCCTACAAATATAACTCACAACTAATATAAAACACAAACAATATCTTAATTACACAATTTACATAATTAATTATCAATTAAATAATTGTTATAAATTAATATTAATTAAATACTAACATTTATTTCCTGCACACCCTTTACCCATACCAAAACATTAATTTAGGACACAACTTAAATAGTTGTATCATCAATTAAATAATTAATTATAATAATACACGTTTGATTAATTACAATTCATTTACTTCCCCACCTATGCCCATACAAACACCACTCCTAAAACTTAAATAAAAATGTAATTATTCAATTAACATAATTAATTAGCAATTAAACAAACACTGGCCCATATTTGTTGGATAGCTCACTAAAGGTGCAAAAATGTACTTTCTGGTTAATGACATAGGTCTCTGTTGCCTGTCTATGTGCTTTAACCTACCCATTTTGACTTGTATGCTTTTGCACATCAGGAGCAAGTGTTTCGGGATACTTTCTATGTTATGGAATCTATGGGCCTAATTTAGAGTTTGGTAGATGAGCTACTCCTTGACACATGCGATGGGTACCCCGTAGGTGATACGATATAATGCACTTGTCATATGATGGACTGGATATCCCTCATGTTTGTGACCTGCCCACGATACTCTAAATCAGGCCCTATGTATGTGGAGTTATCCACTGCCACAAATAACAGAAATAATTATTTTTATCAGAACAACTGAGTCTATTTTATAGAGGGGAAGAAATTGTTCTGGCTCGGACTATTGTCCCCCCAGACACAGGGACAGAAGAGGACCAACAGCGCACTTATGTTCCAAAAGATGCTGGTACAGAATCTTTCCACAATACACTTTTGTCCTTCCAGATGCGATCACAAAATGGGCCCACTGCTGTACCTGCATATGCTGGGACAAAAAGGGCTCACAATGCATTTCTGTCCCTGCGGATGCTGATACACATTGTGGCCACAAAAAACATGACTCCCTAGGTGACGACACAACTGAGTCCACTGTAGTACAAAAGGAAGGGGTCCCAGACAAAGAACAGATAATTCAAAATATAATTTAAGTGAAAGAAAATATACAATTATTTCAAGAAGCAAAATTACTCAATGCAAAAAAGTTTAATTCAGATTTTACCTTACATTGGTTAGAACACATAACAATTTTTGTTAGTACATGTTACCTTACATTGGTTAGAACACATAACAATTTTTGTAGCAAGATGTTTTTGTATATGTGCCCACATACACAACGGGGAGGGGGTGAAGTGAGGGAAAGTGTCAAGGATAGGGTAGGATAGGAGGATAGTCTGAATCATTCAGTGACAAGTATTATTCACAATTCAAAAATTAGAGTACATGTGGTTCCTTTAGCCAAAGGCCACAACATAAGGCTCATAGAGAGTCCTGAAACAACTAATGCAGACAACCAAACTCCAATACAGCCGCTAAAGTCTTGCTTGGGGTAGGAGTTGGTGATTGTTGTATGGTCTACGTTTCGACCCAAAATACGTGTAGGAAAGTAGTCCTTACAAAACGGGTCTTCTTCAGGACAAAATAATTGTGGGTGGGCGACCTCCTAGGGGTAATTAAAAAGAAATCAATTAGCACACAACCTTCCTGTTAATTAATACAAGGAAGGCGGATTTTAAAGATTATCAGTTAAAAAACGTGTTGTCAAGTTGCAAAAGACACTAAACACATAGTTCTACTATTGCAAGGGATTGCAATCCAGATATATAAAATTTAGTACTGGCTCACCTATCGCGGAGGGCGAGAGGAGCAGAGTCTCCAGGGGATGATATCTCCCGGACCACGTTATAGAATTCTGACGGAAAATTACAACGAAAGACATTGTCATCTCTTGATCTGACACACAGACACACCTATGAACATCTTATCACTTGGACTGTATTCGAATACCCTGAAGGGCTACGCCAAACTCCTAGTTCACAGGATAAATACCAGACTATCAGTTCGAGTATATAGGGCAAAGGTCCCCAAAATGATTCACTGGTTGTGAACAACAAGCTCCCTAAATCAAGAGTGTGCGAATGATCGTGATTATTACACATTCAGCCAATCTTCTAAAGTTGACTCCTCCCATAGGCTCAAAAATAACATACCTCACGTGCGCTTATGTGTTGTCTGGAAGCGCGTATGTTTCATATATAGTATAGACCTGAGTACCGTGTCTCTGCAAACAATTGCAAGGCATACATTAGGTCAACAGATCCCTAGTTCCACATAAAGAATAATGCATTCCAATTATAAAAATCATACCTTCAACCCCTAAGTTAATTCGTATTGTCGACTCGTGGGGGTTGAAAAGACACCTGTGCATGGGAGACAGAATCAGAAAAATAGTGCTATCCTTGAGGTACATTTGCACATTTATAAGTGCCTCGTTATAAACGAAGTTAGTTAAAGACATACCTCTGAACACGAAGGGGTTCTGGAGGTGTCTGCCCGAACAACGCTAATTAATCCATAATTCTTCTGCCTTTAAATACGGAGGAGGGCATTAAGTATGGAAGCCGTATTAAAGCGTAGTTATAATCAAACGGCACGGTTTCAAAAATGGGGCTTACCTCAAGGGCTATGAATAAGGTGATACAGTTAATCGTATTTATCCAGCACACCTCTCTGCAAAAACAACGATACACCGGAGGTTTTTTTTTAATATTCAACCCCTATATACTATGTTACCATGTAGCAACTTCTTAAGGCAAAGGACGGGGTATGCTTAAAGCGCTTACCTTCAACGCGTTGTATTGAGCCGGAATATATTCCCGCAACCAGACGCGATCAGGTCTACGTCAAACCACCGGGGCCTTGTGAGCTTACTAGTTGGAGGGAGGGAAGGAGGAGGGCATTTAGTGTAGAGGCCGTATTAAAGCGTATAACATTCAAACGGCACAGTTTTAAACATGGGGCTTACCTTAAGGGCTATAATAAGTCGGCAGAGTTGATCGTATTTATCCAGCACACCACTCTGCAAAACAACGATGGGTTTTTTAGTATTTAACCCCTATGTGCCATGTTACCTTGTAGCAACCTCTTAGGGCGAAGGACGGGGTATGCTTGAAGCGCTTACCTTCAACGCTTTGAAATAAGCCGGAATGTATTCCCGCACCAGATGCGCTCAGGTCTACAACAAACAACCGGGACCATGTGAACTTCCTGGTTGGAGGGAGAGGGTGGAGCGTATCACCGAAGCCTAGATGGAGGTAGTAGAAAGACTACTCCTCCCCGACTTTCCCAGGTAGTGTTTGTCATTTCGGTATCAGCCAATTTTGTATTGGAAAATTGCCTATTGCGGAAGGATTTTTTGGGGCTCAATTTTTTATTTATGAAAAAATTCATAAATAAAGGAAGTTAGTAATTAGAATTGAATCCCCAAAGAAAAAGATGTATAAAAAATTCTAACTTGAGCGTAGCTCCTCTGGTCATATTAGGACAGATCAAAAAGGGCACTGATTGGTACAGGCTTGATTTAGCCACATAGTGGATAAGAACTTATTGTAGGCACATGGAGCTGAAATAGTCCGTGTTAAAAACACAACTGAGTCCACAGCACAATTTTATCTTGGAAGTTCCCAGGACAGATTTGTCCCACAATGCACTCCTATTCCCACAGATACTGGAAAAGATTAGCTCCACAGCACACTTCAGTTTCTCTGCAGGTTAGGACAAGAGGTGCTGGGCAGATTGCACCTACTGTGCATCTCTGCCCTGAAAGATGATGCAAAAGACTGGGCCCACAGAGCACTTGTGTCCCCACAGACATGAGAAGATTTTGTTAGGAAACATTAGGCTTATAATGCACTACTATCTCTTCAGATGAGGGGACAGATTGTGGACACAACATCCTTCTGTGCTCCCAGAAGCTGAGAAGGATTGTGGTTGAAAGGCACTTTCCATTTGGAAACAGAGAAAGATGAGGACAAAGGGATAAAAGAGTGAGAGAGAGAGAGAGAGAGAGAAGCACAGGAAAAGAGAAAAAGAGAAAAAAAGACTGGGAGAGTGACGAAGTCAGAGAATTACATATAGAGCCAGCGGGAGGCCAAGAGAGACACAGAAAGTCAAGAAATTAAATCAGCAAGACCGGGGAGACAGAGTAAATGTGGGATATAAAATGACAGCGAGAAATACAAGGAAAGAAATAGATATAAGTAAATGTAAAAAAGAAGAAGAGGTGTGGGAAGAGGAGAGTCCAGGTGGAGGGGTGAGTTAGAGTTAGGTAGAGGCAGAGAGAGGTAAAGGTGAACAGGTAAGCAGATAAGGTATGAACGCAGCACACAGAGATGCCTGATAGACATGAACAGAGACACATAGGAAGACAGATCAGGCTTAGCAGGTAGTGAGAGAGAAAAATATTAGTATAAGATGGCTGGGTGGTAGAAAGAGAGATTATTTGTGAATAGAAAAAATAAAGTAGAGAAGTGGAGGTGAAGTAAAGAAAGTGGTATGAGGTTGATACAGAGTGGGACAATTGAGAGAGTGTGTGGAGAAACAGAAGTGAGGTAGGGAGATGTATAAAGAGAAAGAGAGATTAGGAGAAGTGAGGTAGAAAAGGAGGGTTTAAATAGAGAAGGAGGTATCAAGTGGAGACTAGAGAGAGAGCTGAAGTAATGATAGTAGAAATAGTGATACAGAAAGAGAGGTAGAAAAAAGAATACAGTAGTGAGAGATGAGAAGTAAAAGGAAACAAGCATTGGCATAGCTAATAGGTCTCGCCTTTGGGAACTTATAAGTGTTTAGCCAGAGATATTAACTTTACCTATGTCTTTAAGCTGTGCTGTGAGAGTCTGTCAGTGAGAGTCTGTCAGTGAGAGAGAGTCAGTAGTGAGAGAGAGTCAGTAGTGAGAGAGAGTCAGTGGTGAGAGTGAGTCAGTGAAAGTATGTCAGTGAGAGTGAGTCAGTGAGAGTGAGTCAGTGAGAGTGATTCAGTGAGTGTGAGTCAGTGAGAGTCTGTCAGTGAGAGTGAGTAAGTGAGAGTCTGTCAGTGAGAGTGGGTCGTCGGTGAGAGAGAGTTGAGGAGCCAGTTTGTGAGAGAGAGTGGGAGAGTCAGTCACTGACAGACTCTCACTGACAGACTCTCATTGACTCACTCACACTGACTGACTCTCACTGACTGACTCTCCCACTCTCTCTCACTGACTGACTGACTCAATCTCACTGACAGACTCTCAGTCAGTGAGAGTCTGTCAGTGAGAGTGAGTCAGTGAGAATAAGTCAGTGAGATTGAGTCAGTGAGAGTCCATCAGAGAGAGTCTGTAATTGAGAGTCTGTCAGTGAGAGTGGGTCAGTCAGTGAGAGAGTCTGTCAGTGAGAGTCAGTCAATGAGAGTGACAGAGTCTGTCAGTGAGAGTGAGTCAGTGAAGTGAGTGAGTCTGTCAGTGAGAGTCCGTCAGTGAAAGTCTGTCAGTGAGAGTGAGTGAGTTAGTCAGTGAGAGAAAGTGGGAGAGTCAGTGCATGAGAGTGAGTCAGTGAGAGTGAGTCAGTGAGAGTGAGTCAGTGAGAGTCTGTCAGTGAGAGTCTATCAGTGAGAGTCTGTCAGTGAGAGAGTCAGTAGTGAGAGAGTCAGTAGTAAGAGAGAGTCAGTAGTGAGAGTGAGTCAGTAGGAGAGAGTCAATGAGAGTCAGTGAGAGTCTGTCATTGAGAGTCTTCAGTGAGAGTTTGTCAGTGAGAGTCTGTAAGTGAGATTCAGTAGGTGAGAGTCTGTCAGTGAGGGAGTCAGTGAGAGAGAGTCAATGGTGAGAGAGAGTCAGTAGTGAGAGAGGGTCAGTAGTGAGAGAGAGTCAGTAGTGAGAGAGAGAGTCAGTGGTGAGAGTGAGTCAGTAAGAGTGAATCAGTGGGAGTCTGTCAGTGAGAGTCTGTCAGTGAGAGTCCATCAGTGAGAGAGAGTCAGTGAGAGAGAGAGAATGGGAGAGTCTGTCAGTGAGAGAGTGAGAGAGTCTGTCAGTGAGAGTGAGTCAGTCTGTCAGTAAGAGTGAGTCAGTCAGTGTGTCAATGAGGGAGGCAGTCAGTCTGTCAGTGAGAGAGAGTGGGAGAGTCTGTGAGTGAGAGAGTGAGTCTGTCAGTGAGTGAGTCTGTCAGTGAGTGAGTCTGTCATTGCGAGTCTGTCAGTGAGATTTTGTCAGTGAGAGAGAGTAGGAGAGTCTGTCTGTGAGAGAGTGAGAGAGTCTGGCAGTGAGAGAGTCTGGCAGTGAGAGTCTGTCAGTGAGTCTGTCAGTGAGAGTAAGTCTGTCAGTGAGAGAATCTGTCAGTGAGAGAGTCTGTCAGTGAGAGTGAGAGTGAGTCTGTCAGTGAGAGTGAGTCTATCAGTAAGAGTGAGAGAGTGAGTCTATCAGTCAGTGAGAGTTAGTCTGTCAGTCAATGAGAGTGAGTCTGTCAGTCAGTGAGAGTGAGTAAGTCTGTCATTCAGTGAGAGTGAGTCTGTTGGTCAGTGAGGGTGAGTGAGTCAGTTAGTGAGTGTGAGTGAGTCAGTCAGTGAGAGAGAGTGAGCCAGTGGGTGAATCAGAGTGAGTCTGTCAGTCAGTCAGTGAGAGAGATAGGGGGAGTCGGTCACTGAGAGTCTGTCTGTCAGTGAGACTGTGTCTGTCAGTCAGTGAGTGTGTCTGTCAGTCAGTGAGTCTGTCAGCAGTGTTAGTGAGAACAAGTGAGTGCATCTGTCAGTCACTGAGAGTGAGTCTGTTAGTCAGTGAGAGTGAGTCAGTCAGTCAGTGAGAGTGAGTCAGTCAGTCAGTGAGAGAGAGTGAGTCAGTCAGTCAGTGAGAGTGAGTGAGTCAGTCAGAGTGAGTGAGTCAGTCAGCAAGAGTGAGTCAGTCAGTGAGAGAGAGTGAGTCAGTGAGTAAGTCAGTGAGAGAGAGAGTCAGTCAGTGAGAGAGAGAGAGAGAGAGAGAGAGAGAGAGAGAGAGAGAGAGAGAGAGAGAGAGAGAGAGTCAGTTATTAAGAGAGTGGGAGAGTCTGTCAATGAGAGTCTGTCAGTAAGAGTGAGTTTGTCAGTCAGTGAGAGAGTTAGAGAGAGTGGGAGAGTCTGTCAGTGAGAGTATGTCAGTGAGAGTGAGCCTGTCAGTCAGTGAGAGTGAGTGAGTCAGTCTGTGAGAGAGAGTCTGTCAGTCTGGGAGAGAGAGTCTGTCAGTCAGTGGGAGAGAGTGGGAGAGTCTGTCAGTGAGGGTGTGTCTGTCAGTCAGTGAGAGAATGGGATAGTCTGTCAGTGAGAGTATGTCAGTGAGATTGAGTCTGTCAGTCAGTGAGAGAGTCTGTCAGTCAGTGAGAGGGAGTCTGTCAGTTAGAGTGAGTCAGTCAGTGAGTGTGAGAGAGTCTGTCAGTTAGAGTCTGTCAGTCAGTGAGAGTTTGTCAGTGAGAGTTAGTCAGTCAGTGAGAGTCTGTCAGTGTGAATGAGTGGGTCAGTCAGTCAGTGAGAGTGGGAGAGTCAGTCAGTGATAGAGTTAGTCAGTGAGATTGAGTCAGTCAGTGAGAGTGAATGAGTCAGTCAGTGAGAGTGAGTGAGTGAGTCAGTCAGTGAGAGAGTGGGAGAGTCAGTGAGAGAGTGAGAGAGTCTGTCAGTGAGTGTCTGTCATTGAGAGTGAGTCAGTTAGTGAGAATGAGTGAGTCAGTGAGCGAGAGTGAGTCTGTCAGTCAGTTAGTGAGAGTGAGTGAGTCAGTCAGTGAGTGAGAACAAGTGAGTCACTCAGTCAGTGAGAGTGAGTCAGTCAGTCAGTGAGTAAGAGAGAGTGGGAGAGTCAGTGAGTGAGAGATAATGAGAGAGTCTGTCATTGAGAGTTTTTCAGTGAGAATCTGTCAGTGAAAGTGAGTGGGAGAGTCCGTTAGTGAGAGAGTGGGAGAGTTTGTCAGTGAGAGTCTGTCAGTGAGAGTGAGACAGTGAGAGCCTGTCAGTGAGAGTGAGTGAGTCAGTCTGTCAGTGGGAGAGGGTGGGAGAGTCAGTTAGTGATTGAGAGTGAGTGGTAAAGTCAGTGAGTGAGTGAGAAAGAATGGGAGAGTCTGTCAGTGATAGTCTGTCAGTGAGAGTGAGTGAGTGAGCGAGCGAGTCAGTCAGTGAGAGAGAGTGGGTCATTAAGTCAGTGAGAGAGAGTGGGAGAGTCATTGAGAGTCTGTCAGTGAGAGTGAGTCAGTCAGTGAGTGAGAGAGATTCTGTCAGTCAGTGAAAGAGAGTCTGTCAGACAGTGAGAGTGAGAAAGTCAGTCAGTCAGTGAGAGAGAGAGTGGGAGAGTATGTCAGTGAGAGTCTGTCAGTCAGTGAGTGTCTGTCAGTGAGAGTGAGTCAGTCAGTGAGAGTCTGTCAGTGAGAGTGAGTGAGTCAGTCAGTCAATGAGAGAGTGGGAGAGTCAGTCAGTGAGAGAGTGGGAGAGTCAGTCAGTGAGAGAGTCAGTAAGTGACAGTATGTCAGTGAGAGTGAGTCAGTCAGTAAGTGAGAGTGAGTGAGTCAGTCAGTGAGAGAGTCAGTTAGTGAGAGAGTCAGTCAGTGAGAGAGTGTCAGTGAGAGTGAGTCAGCCAGTCAGTGAGAGAGTGGGAGAGTCTGTCAGTGAGAGTGAGTCTATCAGTCAGGGAGAGAGTCTGTCAGTCAGTGAGAGAGAGTGGGAGAGTCAGTCAGTGAGAGAGTCTGTCAGTGAAGGTGAGTCAGCCAGTGAGAGTCTGTCAGTGAGAGTGAGTCAGTCAGTCAGTGAGCGAGTGGGAGAGTCAGTGAGAGAGTGAGAGAGTCTGTGAATGAGTGTCTGTCATTGAGAATGAGTCTGTGAGACTGAGTGAGTCAGTCAGTCAGTGAGAATGAGTGAGTCAATCAGTGAGCGAGAGAGTCAGTCAGTGAGTGTGAGTGAGTCGGTCAGTCAGTGAGTGAGAGCAAGTGAGTCAGTGAGAGTGAGTCAGTCAGTCAGTGAGTAAGAGAGAGTGGGAGAGTCAGTGAGTGAGAGAGAATGGGAGAGTCTGTCAATGAGAGTCTATCAGTGATATTTTGTCAGGGAAAGTGAGTGGGAGAGTCAGTTAGTGAGAGAGTGGGAGTCTGTCAGTGAGAGTCTGTCAGTGAGAGTGAGACAGTGAGAGTCTGTCAGTGAGAGTGAGTGAGTGAGTCAGTCTGTCAGTGAGAGAGAGTGGGAGAGTCAGTTAGTGAGTGAGAGTGAGTGGGCGAGCCAGTCAGTGAGTGAGAGAGAATGGGAGAGTCTGCCAGTTATAGTCTGTCAGTGAGAGTGAGTCAGTGAGAGTGAGTCAGTCAGTGAGTGAGAGAGATTCTGTCAGTCAGTGAGAGAGAGTCTGTCAGTCAGTGAGAGTGAGTGAATGAATCAGTCAGTGAGAGAGAGTGGGAGAGTATGTCAGTGAGAGTCTGCCAGTCAGTGAGCCTCTGTCAGTGAGAGTGAGTCAGTCAGTGAGAGTCTGTCAGTGAAAGTGAGTGAGTCAGTCAGTCAATGAGAGAGTGGGAGAGCCAGTCAGTGAGAGAGTGGGAGAGTCAGTCAGTGAGAGAGTGGGAGAGTCAGTCAGTGAGAGAATCAGTCAGCGACAGTATGTAAGTGAGAGTGAGTCAGTCAGTCAGTGAAAGTGAGTGAGTGTGTCAGTCAGTGAGAGAGTCAGTTAGTGAGAGAGTCAGTCAGTGAGAGAGGTCAGTGAGAGTGAGTCAGCCAGTCAGTGAGAGAGTGGGAGAGTCTGTCAGTGAGTGTCTGTCAGTGAGAGTGAGTCTGTCAGTCAGTGAGAGAGTCTATCAGTCAGTGAGAGGGAGTCTGTCAGTTAGAGTGAGTCAGTCAGTGAGTGAGTGAGAGTCTGTCAGTCAGTGAGTTAGTCAGTCAGTGAGAGAGCGTGGGAGAATCAGTCAGTGAAGGTGAGTCAGCCAGTGAGAGTCTGTCAGTGAGAGTGAGTCAGTCAGTCAGTGAGAGTGTGGGAGAGTCGGTGAGAGAGTGAGAGAGTCTGTGAATGAGTGTCTGTCATTGAGAGTGAGTCAGTGAGAGTGAATAGTGAGAGTCTGTCAGTGAGAGTGAGTCTGTGAGAATAAGTGTCAGTCAGTCAGTGAGACTGAGTGAGTCAGTCAGTTAGTGAGAATGAGTGAGTAAGTCACTGAGCGAGAGCGAGTGAGTCAGTGAGTGAGTGAGAGCGAGTCAGTCAGTCAGTGAGTGAGAGCAAGTGAGTCACTCAGTCAGTGAGATTGAGTCAGTCAGTCAGTGAGTAAGAGAGAGTGGACGAGTCAGTGAGTGAGAGAGAATGGGAGAGTCTGTCAATGAGAGTCTATCATTGAGAGTTTGTCAGTGAAAGTGAGTGGGAGAGTCAGTTATTGAGAGAGTTGAAGAGTCTGTCAGTGAGAGTGAGACTGTGAGAGTCTGTTAGTGAGAGTGAGTGAGTCAGTCTGTCAGTGAGAGAGAGTGGGAGAGTCAATTAGTGAGAGAGTGGGAGAGTCTGTCAGTGAGAGTCTGTCAGTGAGAGTGAGACAATGAGAGTCTGTCAGTGAGAGTGAGTGAGTCAGTCTGTCAGTGAGAGAGTCGGAGAGTCAGTTAGTGAGAGAGTGGGCGAGTCTGTCAGTGAGAGTCTGTCAGTGACAGTGAGAGTCTGTCAGTGAGAGTGAGTGAGTCAGTCTGTCAGTGAGAGAGAGTGAGTGAGTGAGAAAGTGGGAGAGTCAGTCACTGAGAGAGTGAGAGTGGGAGAGCCTGCCAGTGAGAGTGAGAGAGTCCGTGTGACTGAGAGACAGTCAGTGAGAGTGAGAGAGTCAGTGTGAGTGAGAGTCAGTGTGAGAGAGTCAGTGTGAGTGAGAGTGAGAGTGTTAGTGTCAGTGAGAGCGTGAGAGAGTGAGAGTCTGTGAGATGGTTAGTGAGAGTGTGAGAGAGTGAGAGTCTGTGAGAGTGTCAGTGAGAGTGTGATAGTCAGTGAGAGTGAGTCAGCCATTAATGCAAGGCATTTGCAGTTAGGGTGTGTACTCTAAAGTTCAACTTTCATTGTGACAATGGTTTGAAAATAAAAAACCGTACATGTTTGCAGAGTTTAACGATTTGTGGCTATTTGTAATGCTCTGAGGATACTGCATTATTATATGCAAATAAACACATGCAGAACAAATAAAAGAAACAATTATAGTGAAGACTTGAATCAGCATGTTCTGAAAACCTGTAATTTCCCATCTTTCAAAAGAGCACAAGTGGTGGGGGAGAGGAAGGAGCGTTGAAGCAAGCAAAAAGGAACTCAGAGCGGCCATAAAGTGCATGCAAATTAAACCAAGACACGCGGCCATGAGAGCAGACTTCACTTTTTCAAGCACTGCACTCATGCTTGTGGCACGCCGTTGTGCGCTCCCGCAAGGTTCAAGCACGACTTCAGTGCTTGAAAAAGTGAAGAGTGACGGCTAAAGGCCCTCGTAAGCGGCGCATGCGCGCTGCGTAGGCGACACCTGAAAAAGGGTAGACAGAGAGAACAGGGGTGGAGAGGTCGGGTGAGGCAAAAAATGAATGGTTAGGTAATCTGAGAGGTTATGTAGTGGAGAGAAACATAGGGTAGAGAGAATAATATATAAGGATGACAGAGAAATGAGATAGAGGTGGGGAAGAGAGGTGTAAGGTGGATACAGAGGGAAGGACAGGGTGGCGAGGTATAGAGAGAGAGGTAGAGTAAAGATGGAGATGGGGTTGAGAGAGAAAGTATAAAAAGGAAGCGTACAGGACATTGTGATGGAAAAGCAGTCTGGTGCAGACAGAGGAGCGAGAAATAGGGAGAAGAGAGATACATAGAGATGCAGTGTGGTAGGGATACAGACGCAGGCGCACAGGGTAGTAGAAAAAGAGGTGAAGTTGAGAGAGAGCGGGAGTTGGGGTAGAAACTGAGGATGTGTATTTGAGAGAGAGTGAGGTGAGGTAGACCAAGATGAGGAAGAGAGAGATGAATTAGAAAGAGAGGGGGTACGTAGAGATGTAGAAATAAGTAAAGAGAGAAAGGTTAAGTAAAAGGAGTGACTCAAATGAAATAAGGTGAAGTACGGTGAGAATAGGAAAGAAAGGGAGAAGGTGGTAAGCGTGTTGAAATGCAGGCGCTCAGGGAAATGTACAGATAAGAAATCAGGTAGCTGAAAATGCTGGGATTAAGTGATGGGTGAGGAAGATAGAGACAATACTATAAGAATGAGAGGCAGAGAGAGAGTGTGTCTGAAGAAGAGGAAGATGAGAGGTAGAGAGAGACAAGATAGACAGCGGAATGAACTGTAGGAGGTTAGAGGTAAACAGAGACACAGGGAGATAGGTAAAGATGGGTGGTGTTAAGAAAGGAGAGAGAGACAATTGTGCACTATCAGGTGAGAGAAAGCGAGGTAGCTAGAAAGGCATACGTGTTAAGGCAGCAATAGACAGAGAGATTCAGGTGAAGAGGTAGAGATAGTCAGGCAGAGTGAGGCTGGTTGTAACAGGGAAGTAGCAACAGGGGAGAAACAGAGAGATCACTTTATCAAAAAGGCCCTTCGAAGGTGGGGCATCTGGTTAAGTGTCCAGGTTTCCAATGCCTTAAAACGGGTCTAGGTGTAAGTGATCTTTAGCGTAACATTTTATCATGCAAAAATGTACACATGCACATTTGGTATAAGTAAATGGTCACGGAATCAAGTATTTCCAATAGTTTGCAACCTGTGATGGATTCCAGCCATACTCCTGGAATTATTTGTGAATGCACTGAAATTTAGAAAATTACACGAACAGATGTGCAAATCTACATGTGTAAGTCTCCAACTTCCAACCTACGAATTTTGTAAAGCGACCATCTGTGATATATTTTGGGTCGCGGTTCAGCACATGGTTTCTTGCAAAGTTGTGATGCCTTTTCAGTTAACTTGCTTTTCTTATGAACAGGCTGCCATGGAATGAGTAAAAACACTTCGTTTTCCCTGGTTGATAATACATTTTCTAATTTTAGTAAAGTAAACAAAGAATACTTTATATCTGGAGCTTCTTTGATAAACGAAAACAAGAAGAATCCACCTCTCGGGAAAATATAACTCAGGCAATAGATGCCTGAGTGCGTATCCTTTTCCTCTACACCTACTAGCATTTTAAACTAAAATTGATTTCACACAAACCTAACAATTAGGACACATCAGGAAAACCTAACTGCAGGCGCAGATAGATAATTAATACAAAATAGCACTAAGAACGTGTAAGGAAAACATTCTGACAGCTCCATGATAAACCAAATAATTACTCCCTTGAAATGTCACGGGATCAATGTCAACGCGAACCCCTCATTAAGATTTCAAGTGTTACAAAATTAGATATGGGCTCTTTGATTTTAAGTGACAATTATCCAATCTCAAAGAAAGATGAACTGAAACAAAGTCATAGTACTTTTGGCTAAACCAGCATTTTATAAATGAGTTTGTTATAAATATGGTTAAGGAAGTTGCCACCTGCACAGAGGTGTTTTGTTTTTTAAATAAGAGGTTTACAGAAATAAACACATTCTCGCCAGGAGTTAGATTGTGCAACAGCAGACATAGATAAATATAACTTGTGAATGTGTTTACAAGTAAAACAATTCTTGTAAAGATCAAATAAAAAATTACATTGCGTTTTACCTACGAGAGTATAGCCATACTCAAAAAAGGAACAATTTTTATGTATGGAATAATATGGGCATTTTTGTTGCATGTTTTAAAGCTTTTATATGTTAATAGCAGAATTTATATTTTGGTGGGCTAACATTTTTAACTGTCCACTTACCCAGCAAACATTTCACAACATGATAGAGCCACACATCAAACGTACACTTTTTTTTATTCTCAAAAAGAAAATCCCAAAGCAGAATTTCATTTTTGAATTGAAGAAAAAAACAATGTCCCCCTCACCATGGGGGTGTCCTCCCTTTGCAAGAGGGGCATTTGGTGATTTTCATTTCCCCTTATTGGCAGGTATTTCCTGGGGTTGATGAACCTTAAAAAATGGCTATATGTCCCCCCATCTAAATTAGGTGCGTGGACATATAGTCAAACATCCAAAGGAGCTTGCTCCCTCGGTCCTTTGGAGGAGTTTGACCACGACGGAGATGGAGCGGTATCTGCAGTTGTCAAACTATGACACACCTGAATTTAAATCAAATGAGAGGATCCTTTTGTTGGTGGGGAGGGAACTTTGTCATCGTTGTGACAGAGTTTCCTCTGCACCAACATATGAATCCCCCCCCCCAAGTTTCCAACATATCCCGGTTAACATGTCCTCCTTAGTGAGTAGAGATTAGAAAACAAAAAAGGCACTTTGCACACTATTTTCAACTATAAATATGGTAGATTTACTATCAATAGAAGAGCAGCTTAATTTTGCTTCCACCCTAAGATATTGTAGGAGTGCAGTGTAATCATGTTTAGTCAGCACTCAAATATATTCTATGTCATTTATGTTACCAAGAGAAGATGGGTTATTATGTATTTAAAGTACTTCACATAAAAACGTAATTTATAAATTGTTTGCTTAGAAATGTGACTACTAGAAACTCCTGCAGTAATTATATTTTACAATTCTAAGAGAAACAAAGCTTATAACTCTATTCAGAGAATTTTAGAAAAAACTTGTTTGGGCTGAGCTTCCAACAAAACTATTTCCTTTCTTGGAATTTTCTGTTTTGGCCAATTCTTTGTCTACTTTCATTTTGCATAACTATGCAAGAGCATCTTGTGGTTTCTTTTCTGTGTTACACATGCGCCCCTATTATTGTGGGGCAAAATATGGTTATCCGAAGAGCTGCAGCTCACAAAAGAAATCCTTCAAGACTGTATGACCCTAGATAATGCAAAGCAGATCCCTTGGTTGTCATATGTCAGCAATATGTTTCACAAGATAGGTTTGGGTCACCTTTATGATAACCCTAAAAAAAATCAGGGGAACATAAAAGCCCAAATAAAAGCAAGTTATTGGAAATCTTTAAACACACCATGTCTGGGTGAAGTAACTGTTTATGTCAAGCCTCAGCATCAGTTTTATTTAACTTTTACAACTAATACGCAATGGCGGTTCTATCTCACAAGGTTTAGGCTAGATATCCTTCATTTTTTGTATGCCTTTCCCAAACAAGGAGGATGGTGTGAGAGGCTGCCCCCTTGTCCTTGCAATAACAGAGTTAAACCAAAGTACCATACATCTTGTCCTCTTCTGTTCTCTTTAGCAGGAGCCAAGGATTAGATTCATTAAACCCATCCTGAAGGGGCGCCAACCATGTACTTATAAAGAAGGTTATGACTACCTGTTATCGCTATCTTCTGTTGAAGTTTGTTGTGCCATGTTAAACTTCATAAGACTATCATTTCAGATTAGGAAACGCTATGGATAACTTAGCCATAGACCTGTATTTTGCCATGAGAATTTGTATATATGCTGTATGATGGCCTCCCAATTTACAATTATCATTGTGTGTATAATTACTTGCTAACATATTGGGGGACAAATGTGGGTCCCACTATTAATTGTTTTCTATGTTCTGACAAATGACAAATGGTTATTTAAAAATAATTTTTTATCCCCTTTTCTAAATGTATAATTATAGTGGTTCATTTTAATTGTGTACTATGTTTTTAACTTTGTACTTTTATGATTCGTTGTATGAATCGAATAAAGATTTTGAACCGAACCGAGTATTTAAAGTACTTCACATAAAAACGTAATTTATAAATTGTTTGCTTAGAAATGTGACTACTAGAAACTCCTGCAGTAATTATATTTTACAATTCTAAGAGAAACAAAGCTTATAACTCTATTCAGAGAATTTAAAAAAAACTTGTTTGGGCTGAGCTTCCAACAAAACTATTTCCTTTCTTGGAATTTTCTGTTTTGGCCAATTCTTTGTCTACTTTCATTTTGCATAACTATGCAAGAGCATCTTGTGGTTTCTTTTCTGTGTTACACATGCAAGGAAGCATAGCAAAAACGTCCATATTATTATTTTTTTTTGGTTTGTTATCCACATTTGCCTTTTCGCCGCCCATCGCTCAGCGAAACCACCCTAGGCTTTTTCACCTCATTTACTGGCATTGGAGGAAAGGCATACGCATCGCTATTTAGAGCTGAGACTCCCCTCTGGGCATAGCCCTCCATATGAAAGGGACAGAGAGTCTTCCTCCAGAGCGTGTCAACTCTTACCCCAGGTCTTCACGGTGCCTGAGAAGACTTTAACCAGCCAAGGTAGGCGAAGGCTTAATCATTGGATTTGTAGTTTATCAAAAGCAAAACACCCTTACCCTCACCCAAAACACACCAAAAAAGGAGTCCAAAATTTATATCTCTTCTTCGTCTGATCCGAAATATCCAATTTTGCAATATATCTCATAGATTGTAACCAATCCAATTCTCTTGGGGGGACCAGTGAAACCCACAATTTGCAAATCTCTCTCCGTGCCAAAAGTATTGCATATAAAATAAGCTTAGCATTATCGTCTGTACCCTTACCTTGCAGGTCAAGTCTTCCATATATAACTAGCTCCAGGCTTACCTTGATCTGCAGGCCTAGGACCCTCGACAAACAGCTACTCACGGCCTCCCAGAACTCTTTAGTCTTCGTACATAGCAGGAACATATGCAGGTCATCTTCATTAGGGCTCTTGCACTTGGGACAGACCACTACACCGCCTGAGCCAAATTTGGAGTCTTCGAGGGGATCAATACGCCCTATAAATCGTAAAAAGTGATTCCGCCTTAAATTTGCAGGTTTTACTATTTTATAAAGCATAGACATTGTTACTTGCCATTGGTTTTCTGTTGCAATCTCCGGCAAGGAATCTGCCCACAGAACCTCGGGCAACTTGAAAGGGCCGTCCTCCATCTCTAACATCAGCCAGTACCACAGTGAGGCTTGTTTTTTAAATACACAATTTGAGAAAAGCTTCTCCTCCAGCTCGTTGTAAATTCCAATTTGATCCCCCACTTCCACCAACCAACTCTGAATCTGCAGATACTTAAATCTGGAAAAGCTTTGGCCCCATTCTTGTTCGCAGTATCCCCAGGAGACCAACTTCCCATCCGGAAATAGCTCCTTCCATCTCAGAGGACCCAACTCCTTTAACGATCGAGCCAGCGCATCTTTCGACCAGAGGGTAGAACCTGGCACATCCCAACTCGAGGCCGCCGTCTGGCTATAATATGTAATCTTAAGTGCCCTCTGATTCTAAACCATGTCTCTGCTAAGTACCTTAAAACCTTTAACGTAACCTTTTTTTTAAAACTGTTTTTTATTGTTTTATGCAACATACAGGCATTAAGGACAGTGTACAAAGAATCACATAATAAAATTGATGGTACACAGCTGAAGATCTCAATGGTATGGAGTCAATAGTGTTCCGCTTTTTTCAATGTCCCCCATGTCAGTACAATTTCAGCCTTACCCACCAACCAGCCCTCATTCTTCAACTGAGCTCTCTCCCTCTGACTCTGGTAATGGGTCACATATATCCCCCCTATATACATTCCAAGCCGCCCATATCTTTGTCCATTTTCTGGGGCTCTTTTGATTAGCATAAACTGTCCCTTCTGTGACCATGAGCACATCCATGTCTACGCACCAAGTTATTAAAGATGGCGTTTCAGCAGCCCCCCATTTCTGCGCAACATTTCGTTTCGCTACCATGAGACCTAGCGTGACCCATATTTGACCGTACCTGGTAAGATCATTTGGCTCCCATATATTGAGCAGGCACCTACGTGGGTCAGGGAGGAGCGAGATCCCTATCGCTTGCGATATTGTACGTAGCACCTGTCGCCAGTAGTTTGTTATTGCTGCACATTCCCATATTGTGTGAATGAATGACCCTTCTTCTCCGCACCCTCTAAGGCAGTATGGATGTTGCGCTCTATGTATTTTATATAACATGGTCCTAGTGTAATACACTTGGTGGAGAATCTTAAGTTGTATTAATCGGAACCTTGCAGAGATTCCGACCTCCCTAGGAGACGCCAGGGCCTCTTGCCATTCTGAATCATCCACATTGCCTATTTCTAATGCTCATTTGCCCCTTAGCTCTACTGTTGGGTCTGGCAGGTTATTAATTAGTTTTCTGTATGTGAAGGACGTGGCACATTTTTGCATGTGTTCAGTGAGTAGTCGGTCTTCTAACGGGGCTGATTCCGGGACCTCCGTGTCTGGCGGTATCGCTGTCAGCAGTGCGTGACGTATTTGGGTATACCTATATGACTCACTGGTGCTCAAATCATATTGTGACCGAAGTTGGGCGAATGGTATCACTGTTCCCCTCTCCCATAGGTCACCTACTGTGGAGATGCCTATGTTGTCCCACCGGTCAAATCCCTTGCTGTTCTTAACTGTCCCAGTTTTCTAGTGTCCCAGAGTGGAGTAAGTTTGGTGATAGTTCCTCCCCATCCCAGTTTGGCTTGTGCAGCGTGCCAAAGTGCGACTGTGTGCTTTGTCGGGCCTTCCAGTTTCATTGCCTGTCCTTTATTGTATAGGGCAGCAAGCATGTTGCAGGAGCCCAGTTAATCTCTATCTGCCCTATATGCTGGGTCATCCTGTGTAGCGT